>NC_135237.1:540070534-540720534 GCF_051348905.1 Ranitomeya variabilis
CAGGAAAGCAAAGCATGGGAGAGGATACCAGGAGCAGGCTGCCTCCTTCTGAGGCGCAGAGAGGCGGTAGCCGGAACACCGAGGTAGTAAGGACCTCTATGCCTTACTTCAGAGACTGGCAGGACAGCTAATTGCACGTTACCTGTCCGCACCTACACCCAGGAGGCACAGTGACACCCCAGAGAGCCGGGTTATCTAAGAGTCCTGTAAGGTTTCTCTTACTGAGAGTGTTGGGGGACACTCGCTTGACCGCGATATTTAAGCACACAGCACGGGTTTATAAAAGAAAGCAGTCCATACGGTTTATTAAGCCACATAAACCGGGTTAAGCACAGTTCATAACATGAAACACAACAGGCACCAACCGGTGATATTAACTTGCAGCTTCAAACACTTCAGTGTACGGCTTTGCCTCACGGACACTAACGTGCTGGGCCTCTCACTTCGCCCAGTTACCAGGGTGTCCGTACGCCGTACACTTCACCAATGTCCCAAGTCGCAAACAGCACATACGACTCTGGGTCACAGTCTCTTAATCACGCTGGTCCTCCCTTAACCAGTTCCCAAGGGAGACCACACAGTTCATAGAACTTCACAAGCACTACCGGCCTGTACGATACCTGACGGGAGCTCCGGCTCCACCTGCTGACTCCTTGCCAGTCCGCACCTCCGGGTAAGCTGCCTTACAGGGATCACCAACTTGCCTGGCCGGCACACACTAGTTAGTCCAGACCTCACTGAAGGACTCCAGCTTCCCCAGTTCCACTGTGCACTGCTCGGGGTCCGGTCCTCCTACTAGGACCTCCCGCGCCAGCAGGTGCTTTCCAGGAAGCCTCCTCCCAGGCTTCCAACACAGGAACACACCGAGCCCTCAGGAACTCCCTCAGGGATTTTACACTTGGACCCTTCAGGTCCACACACTGGAACCACACAGGAACATGTGACCCACACCCTGGTCACGTTATGTATCTGTAACCACACCCACAGTAATGGATCACATGGGCTGGTCACGTGATCCTGACATCACTGCAGGTCAATTCTCACGGCCTCAATACAACTCCGTGCACATCCCGGGGAGACCATGCAGCGCCCCCTACCTGTTACAGGGGTTACTGCATCACATATATCACATATCCCCCCCCTCTGTTCACACCTGTAGGGTTGAACACCTGTCATACACGTGGGATCACGGGATATGTCATGCACGTTGCCTTGCCCTACCTGTCGAGAGAACCGTCTCAGTCGGTTTTGAGCATCACACAGACCCAACCAGTTGTTGAGTTTACCCCGCCCCCAGCGGTCAACATGTAGGCCTTGAGCTTTGGCCCTTAAGTTACAGTCTGTCCGTGACACCAAACCTTTAGTCAAGTTTGTCTCTTTATTCGACCTTTCTCTCCAGGGTCGCCACCCACGGTTGGTACGGACATTAGTCCCACTTACAGTCGAGACTAGCAACTGATCAGAGTCTGATCCTCCATCACTACATCTACTACTGTACATGTCCTTTTTGTTTCCTTTTCCTTGGGAAGAAGGCGGCCACCACCTTATGTTCTGCAGCTGTTTATTGACCTGCCGTCTGTACAGTCTGAGCTGCTCTATTTCCCTCAGGTAGGCCACGCGATACCTCAGGAGCATCCGGATATTCGCTAGACTCTCCTTGGACCCGACAACCAGGAATGACACCATTCCATCTTCACCCACCTGGGCCTCGTCTTCAGCCGGAATCCTCAGTCTCTTCACACCTGACACCTCCACCATCTCCTGCATCGCTTTTCCAAATCGGCCAATGAGCTTCGCTACCAGAGCTCTGGGCACTTGGACTGTGTCCTCTACCAAGCCCAGACGACTTTGAGCTTTCCTGGCTTGCTCCAAACAACGAGTGGCCTCACCATTCTCCCACAGGACCCTCTGCTTCGTGCGGAGGCACCGTAGGTGCATGTCCCTCAGGACAGCCACCCTCTTCACTGTGACTTCCTTAGTAGACAGTACCACCAACTGTTTCGTCTCCAGTGCCCAGTGCACACTAGATGCTTCCACTGCCCTTTTAAAGGCCTCATGCACACCCTCGCGGGTACATGCATCTTGCGCCTCTACGGGTACATCTATCACGCACTTGAAGAGCGGAGTCTCACTTCCTTCAAGAACAGATGGCTCCTGCCTTGCCATGGACCTTTCCATCAAGACACCTGTCACAACCGGGTGACCATCTTGTTCTGCTTTTAGCGCCAACTCCTCTTCAGCTTTACTCTCATTACCACTCTGGTACTGGCACGAGAAGTCTGCGACCATCAGCTCTTTTCCGTGTAGGGGGCCTTTTAGTGCTTCTCTAGGCACTACAATGTCTTCCTTTAGGGTCTGATACACACTTTGCCATCTGAACAGGTGGCCCCTGAGCTCAGAGACTTCCTTCTCCAGCTCATCCACTCTGCGCTCAGCCGCTTGTCTCAGGACCCTTTCTCGTTCGACATGGTCGTTCACCGTCTCTATAACCAATTCCATCTCGCTTCTCCCATCCTCCGGACTGGTGAAACATCCGTCACTTGAGGAGGTATTCACTTCCGGCCCCATCTCCTTGGTGGCCTCCTCCACTTCCGCACCCTCCGACTCTGCACTGTCAGGGTCGGCCCTCTCTTGGGTCTCAGCGGTGACGTCATTAGGTTCGTCCCTTTTCCCTGGGACTTCAGAGTTCTTCAAACACCCCAGGTCCTCAGCATCTTCTGTCAATTCCTCACACGGAGCAACGGGTTCAGCCCCTTTGGCTCTTTTACGTCTCCGGCGATGGGAGGAAAAATTGCCTGAGTCAACCTTATTACACTCTTTTCCACTGGCGTCACCGTCTGAATGGGAGTCGCCACCAATCGTCACCACAGGTCCTGGACCCCGTCCTCCACCCGTCAGCACAGGTCCTGGACCCCGTCCTCCACCTATCACCACAGGTCCTGGACCCCGTCCTCCACAGGTCCTGGACCCCGTCCTCCACCCGTTACCATAGGTCCCGGACCCCGTCCTCCACCCGTTACCACAGGGCCTGGACCCCGTCCTCCACCTGTCACCAGGGCATATGCGCTTGTTACTGACCATGACTTGTTACAGTCACCCCCAGAATCTGTGTCACACCCCACAGTCTGATGACCCTGCAAGTCACTCTCTGTCTGGGTGTCAGCTCCACGTGTTCTATCCAGCAGACCACTATCAGTCGCATTGTGGCACACTTCAGGTGGCATGTCCGTAAGTTGGGCACGTTTATCACCTTCTTTAGTCACGCCCACCTTAGGACTGTCAACTCTAGGGGGCGCATTCTTACTAATACTACCACCCTTTTTCCACCAGTCCCATAGTGTTATCAAATCTTGTCCTATTACCATAGGACACGGCAAACTCGGGACTACAACCACCTTATGGCATGAGGAAACATCAGCTGCGGTAATGGAGAGAGTGGCTACCTGATAACATCTAGCGTCCCCAGGTGACCCAGCATTCCCTGGAAGGGTTCTCAGCAAAGATGCCTCTCTCCCTGGGTCTAACAAGCCCTGCACACACTCTCCATTCAGCCAAAAAGAACACAGACGTGGCTCATCACTGATTGCCAGCCAAATCGGACATAGTCGTGATTCCTCACTGATTACTGCCCCTTTTTTGGCTCCACCCCCTTTTTGGGCAAGTGTTCCGCTTTTTGACACCACCCCGGTTCTGGATTCAGCCCCCCTTCGGGAATCCACCCCTTTTTGGGCCATTACCCCTATTTGGGTTACCGCCCCTTTTTGGGACTCCGCCCCCTTTTGGGCAACCATCTCCATTTGGGGTCCCCGCTCACTATTAGGGACACTCCCCTCCCTGGGACACACCCAGTGGACTTCCCCACGGTACTCAGGCCCCAGTTCACACAGTACACCCCAATGTCTCTGGGCTTGTACTGGCCCTTTAAGAGTCTGCACAAAAAGAGAAATTTTTTTTTTTTTTTTTTCCTCTATGTCACTTTCACCAGCTCCTGCTGGTACCGCCACAGCTCCTGCTGCAGTCACACACAACCGGCACCTCCAGGTGCTGCCAACCACAAGCCACTACAGCTCCGCCTGCTGTGGAACCTCTCGCTGCAACCACGGCTACTCTCCACACGGCTCTGCACGGGTCCACCGCTGCCGCTTGTCACCTTCGTGACCCCGCCGAGTCACAGCAGACGCTTGTCACTTTCGTAACCCCGCCGAGTTACAGCTAGACGCTTGTCACCTTCGTGGCTCTGCCACAGCAATTAACTCCACGTGTGCTAGCGGGATCGTTGCCAAAATTCTCCACCAATTGTAAGGTTTCTCTTACTGAGAGTGTTGGGGGACACTCGCTTGACCGCAATATTTAAGCACACAGCACGGGTTTATAAAAGAAAGCAGTCCATGCGGTTTATTAAGCCACATAAACCGGGTTAAGCACAGTTCATAACATGAAACACAACAGGCACCAACCGGTGATATTAACTTGCAGCTTCAAACACTTCAGTGTACGGCTTTGCCTCACGGACACTAACGTGCTGGGCCTCTCACTTCGCCCAGTCACCAGGGTGTCCGTACGCCGTACACTTCACCAATGTCCCAAGTCGCAAACAGCACATACGACTCTGGGTCACAGTCTCTTAATCACGCTGGTCCTCCCTTAACCAGTTCCCAAGGGAGACCACACAGTTCATAGAACTTCACAAGCACTACCGGCCTGTACGATACCTGACGGGAGCTCCGGCTCCACCTGCTGACTCCTTGCCAGTCCGCACCTCCGGGTAAGCTGCCTTACAGGGATCACCAACTTGCCTGTCCGGCATACAGTAGTCAGTCCAGACCTCACCGAAGGACTCCAGCTTCCCCAGTTCCACTGTGCACTGCTCGGGGTCCGGTCCTCCTACTAGGACCTCCCGCGCCAGCAGGTGCTTTCCAGGAAGCCTCCTCCCAGGCTTCCAACACAGGAACACACCGAGCCCTCAGGAACTCCCTCAGGGATTTTACACTTGGACCCTTCAGGTCCACACACTGGAACCACACAGGAACATGTGACCCACACCCTGGTCACGTTATGTACCTTTAACCACACCCACAGTAATGGATCACATGGGCTGGTCACGTGATCCTGACATCACTGCAGGTCAATTCTCACGGCCTCAATACAACTCCGTGCACATCCCGGGGAGACCATGCAGCGCCCCCTACCTGTTACAGGGGTTACTGCATCACATATATCACAGTCCCTATAAACAGGCTCAAGTCACCAGTCATACGGGTTTTTGTTCTTTCCTATACGGGGGACAGAGAGAGAGAGAGAAACATCACATCTGTGAGGACCTTACTAGAGGCTTAGCAGTAAGGGATTAAACCACTACAGCGCAAGGGAAGGCTATTGATTTCCACCTGGACAAGTGGATTCTGGACTTGCCTCCAAACCGACCGGACCCTACCTGCCCTGTGATACTGTGGCTGCTGAAACCAACAGTAAACAAGGTAAAGAGACTGCAATCCTATGTCCTCGTTCTTCACTGCACCCCTCACCATTCTACTATCTACATACTGGGAAGCCCTGGGGATACACTTCACCTGTGGGAAGGTATACCATCTAGCTGCCATAACATCACCCCAGCTGACCCCTTAATGCAGCTTCGGTCACCCTGACCGAATACCACAGGTGGCGTCATGAACATAAACTCTATTCCCTTTAAAGACCTTTCCCCATTTTACATGGGCACCCAGGGCCATGGACCGGGTCCCAGCCACCGTGACATCCCCCTGTGAACAGCAGGACCCAGTACCGAGTACCCATAGCCCGCGGGGCGATTCATATCCATTACTTATCTTATAGTTATATTATAAATAAACACAGCCAGAATAAAATCCTTTATTTGAAATAAAAAGACACACAGTTTTACTTTAGTTAAAAAAAATCAAACACAGTTATACTCAGTTATACTCAATAACACTTAACACCCATTCCATTAAAGCCATGGTCTCCTGTAAAAAACAAAAAACAAAAAGGAAAAAAGAACCATATCCCTCACCTGTTATTCTGTCCCACACCGTAATCCATGTCTGCGATAAATAGTTTTCAACCTGGAAGGTTCTAAAATGCGACCATCCAGGCTGTAAACTACTGGTGCATGAGCTGCTGTGAGCGCAGCCTCAGTGACTAGTGGTGACGTCATCGAGGTTGCCACAGGTCACTGAGGCTGCGTTCCCAGCTGGGCCAATGAACTGCGGTAACCTCAGTGAGATTACCGCTAGCACCATGAGAAATAGTTTCACGGTGAAGAGCTGAGCTCAGTGAGTTAAAAATAGTTCACTGTGAGAAATTTCTAACGATGAACTGCACAAAGGCCTGGTAGTTTGAATTTTTGTATTTTACAAAAAAAAAAATTTTTTAACCTTTTTACTTTACACTTTTTTTTTTTAATCCCCATAAGGGATTTGAACCTGTAATAGTTTGCTCGCTTGTTCTCTATATTAGGAGTACTAAGATAGTAATGAGGGACTTCATGATGCCCCCCAGCTGCAATGATAATCCATTGATCTTACCAATAAAAGCCCTAATGGAAATATGTACACATCCACAGCAATTTAATTATCAATGTCAAACATTGACAGAGTAAAATAAATGGTTAAGCAGAAGTGATCAGACTTAGATCTGTTGCTGCTGTTACATGCAAAGCTGAGCTTGCTCCATATAGAGCAGGTGCCTGCAGTGTTTTACAGCCGGCACCTGCACTATATGGAGCAAGCTCAGCTCCTTAGATCACACTATACGCCCCGACTTGCTCCATGATGTGTATATATATCTATATATATAATTGTCTAAGGGGTACTTCCATCTGTTTGTCTTTTCGTGCTTGGGTTTAACGTAACTTTATTCTTTCATGAGTTATTTACAAGTTTTTGACCACTTATAAAATGTGTTCAAAGTGCTGCCCCTTGTGTTGGATTGTCAATGCAACCCTCTTCTCTCACTCTTGACACACTGATAGCAACACCGCAGAAGAAATGCTAGCACAGGCTACCAGTATCCATTGTTTCAGATGCTACATATCTAGTATCTTCACGGCATAGACAATTGCCTTACGATACAAGATGTGCTGCATCTGAAACAATAGATACTGGAAGCCTGTGCTAGCATTTCTTCTGCGGTGTTGCTATCAGTGCGTCAAGAGTGGGAGAAGAGGGTGGCATTGACAATCCAACTCAATGGCAAGCACTTTGAACACATTTTATAAGTGGTCACAAACTTGTAAATAACTCATGAAAGAATAAAGTTATAGTACGTTAAAACCAAGCACACCATTGTTTTTCTTGTGAAATTCTCAATAAGTTTGATGTGTCACATGACCCTCTTCCCATTGAAAAATAAAGTTGGATCCAAAATGGCCAACTTCAAAATGGCCGCCATGGTCACCACCCATCTTGAAAAGTTTTCCCCCTCCCATATGCTAATGTGCCACAAGCAGGAAGCTGATATCACCAACCATTCCCATTTAATTTAGGTGTATCCATATAAATGGCCCACCCTGTATTTTACGTTGCTGGTGTTACTGGGTCATCAAGACAGTATGGAGCCAGAAGACTGCACTGATTGCTCCCACTCCGCCACTGAGAAGAAGCATTTCTCCTTCATTTTAGATGTGTTTATTTATTCTGGCAGAACAGGGGTTAATCAACAATGTTGGAAATCCCTGTGTTCACAGCTGAGCCACTCCTTTCCCCTTTATAATCTGGGCTCTGCTACTAATCCTTGTCAGAGCTAGCATTTGCTGCATGGCTATTGGTGGGAGAGTTGGAGGGGCTATTTGTGACTGTTGTTTGGTTTGTATGTGTGGTAATTTCTTATCCTTCTCTATTTTGGTTTAATCCCCTACCTTCACATCCCAGTGTATTCCTCTGTTACATGTAAGTGAATATTTTGCATGCCTGGAGTTTTCTGTTAGCCCTTGTTTGTGCTGCCTTGTTTTTCGGGTTGGTGTATCACTTTGCACAGTAGCGCCCCCTCTTCCCTGGGTGGGTGAAGAGAACATTATCTGGAGATAAGGCAAGGGAGGAGGTCCCGGCATCTTCGCCATCTGAAATATCCCAGGGAGCAGGGTGTTCTAGGGCACTCCAAGTGTTAGGGACAGGGAACAAGCCCCTGGTCCCGGGTCACCCGACAACTGTATCCTGACAGTTGGCATTTCTAGATAAATGGACAATAAAAATTGGCACTACAACAAATGTTAACATGTCTTGAAATATACAGACAACCTGATCTGACAATTCTGTCAGTCTTACTAGTTCCACCATAGGAAGTTCGAAATGGAAACCAGGCTGACAGTAAAGGTGGGAAACTATATGCTCTTATTCCCGAACATAGTAACAAGTTTCCAATAATGTTCTTATCCAATCATGCAGAAAGAGAACTTTGAAGGCTTAATTCTAGAAATGGTTGAATTGATTCCACAGAAATCAAATTCATCTAAAATTTTATAAAGAAAATTGAATTCACCAGATTCACTTTGGAAACAAAATGGCAGTCAGCTGAAAAGAGGTTAAAAAAGTGTTATGCTGCCCTCAGTCTAAATCATGACATTAACTTTCATGAGTTTTCTCTGATCACGGCAGTCGCGACGTTGGGGCAGTAGTGTATTTCAGCCATCCTCCCAGTGGTGACCGTGTGGTCACAGTAACAATGCCCATGCTGTTACTTTTGACAAACTAAGTGCGGGATCAGGAAAATTGTTTTTCTAGTTTTGAAAAGTCTCTGTTCCCTGAATACATAAAAAAAAACATGCTTTTCTCACCTTTCCTGATCCAGCGCTGTGTCTCCGCTGCTGTTTCCATTGTCTGTATATTGCTTTAACAGCTCTGGAGCCAATCACTGAGCTCAATAGCTGGTGCCATCACCTTGACAAACTACAACAAGAGACAGGAGTTTCCAAAACTGGAAAAGCCCTTTAAAGTTGATCCAGGTACAGAGACTCATCCGTAAGTACAGCCAGGCATCATACTACAGCTTAGTCTATTGGGTCGGATTGGAATCCCGAGGGGGGATTGACCACATATTATTCTGTAGTAGAGATATTAGTATTAAGTGCGTCCTTAATTTTTCCCGTTTCTCATTTGTGACTGTGATTGATACAGACAGATAAGCTGAACAGTGAGAGGCCTATTAAACCACATCTGTTGAGCAGTTCAATAGACGTCTTCAACCCTCCCGGTGTCTTAATATGAAATTTACGTGATTAAATCCTTACACGGAGGAACTGGCCTAATTAAAAAAACTGCGGACTGAGCTGTTATGAACTGTGGGGTGTTTCATTCATGTGAATGGTCTCCAGTGCATTCATTACTGTGAATTCAGCTATTTCGGGATTTCACTGTAAGGGCTCAGTCATTGAATAGGGATATAAAAAGAGACTTAATTGAGAAATCGAACAATGTCCCATTTGTGATTTGTGATTGTGAAAAGTATTTTTTTGTAATTAAAAAAATTTTTTGAAAAATGTTTTATTCATTTTTAAGCTGCATGGGACTGACAATCGGCAAACTCAGAATATTCCTCTTCCTATAAGAATAGCTCTACAGGTGCCATAAGGGCTGGGATAGAAACGAAAGTAAGCAGAGAAGTCAGAATAATTACTGAATGGGTGGGGATAATAAAACATGGGAAGAATCGAGAAGTTCATAATGGTATAGTGCCCTGCGAAAGTATTCGGCCCCCTGGAACTTTTCAACCTTTTCCCACATATCATGCTTCAAACATAAAGATACCAAATGTAAATTTTTGGTGAAGAATCAACAACAAGTAGAACACAATTGTGAAGTTCAACGAAATTTATTGATTATTTTACATTTTTGTGGAAATTCAAAAACTGAAAAGTGGGGCGTGCAATATTATTCGGCCCCTTTACTTTCAGTGCAGCAAACTCACTCCAGAAGTTCATTGTGGATCTCTGAATGATCCAATGTTGTCCTAAATGCCTAATGATGATAAATATAATCCAGCTGTGTGTAATCAGGTCTCCGTATAAATGCACCTGCTCTGTGATAGTCTCAGGTTTCTGTTTGAAGCACAGAGAGCATCATGAAGACCAAGGAACACAACAGGCAGGTCCGTGATACTGTTGTGGAGAAGTGTAAAGCTGGATTTGGATACAAAATGATTTCCAAAACTTTAAACATCCCAAGGAGCACTGTGCAAGGGATCATATTGAAATGGAAGGAGTATCATACCACTGCAAATCTACCAAGACCCGGCCGTCCCTCTAAACTTTCATCTCAAACATGGAGAAGACTGATCAGAGATGCAGCCAAGAGGCCCATGATCACTCTGGATGAACTGCAGACATCTACAGCTGAGGTGGGACAGTCTGTCCATAGGACAACAATCAGTCGTACACTGCACAAATCTGGCCTTTATGGAAGAGTGGCAAGAAGAAAGCCTTTTCAAAAAGATATCCATAAAATGTGTTGTTTAAAGTTTGCAACAAGCCACCTGGGAGACACAACAAACATGTGGAAGAAGGTGCTCTGATCAGATGAAACCAAAATCAAACTTTTTGGCAACAATGCCAAACGATATGTTTGGCGTAAAGGCAGTACAGCTCATCACCCTGAACACACCATCCCCACTGTCAAACACGGTGGTGGCAGCATCATGGTTTTGGCCTGCTTTTTTTCAGCAGGGACAGGGAAGATGGTTAAAATTGATGGGAAGATGGATGGAGCCAAATACAGGACCATTCTTGAAGAAAACCCGTTTGAGTCTGCAAAAGACCTGAGACTTGGTCGGAGATTTGTCTTCCAACAAGACAATGATCCCAAACATAAAGCAAAATCTACAATGGAATGGTTCACAAATAAACGTATCCAGGTATTAGAATGGCCAAGTCAAAGTCCAGACCTCAATCCAATCGAGAATCTGTGGAAAGAGCTGAAAACTGCTGTTCACAAACGATCTCCATCAAACCTCACTGAGCTCGAGCTGTTTGCCAAGGAAGAATGGGCAAGAATTTAATTCTCTCGATGTACAAAACTGATAGACACATACCCCAAGCGACTTGCAGCTGTAATCGTAGCAAAAGCTGGCGCAACAAAGTATTAAGTTAAAGAGGCAGAATAATATTGCACACCCCGCTTTTCAGTTTTTGAATTTCCACAAAAATGTAAAATAACCAATAAATTTTGTTCAACTTCACAATTGTGTTCCACTTGTTGTTGATTCTTCACCAAAAATTTACATTTGGTATCTTTATGTTTGAAGCACGGTATGCGGGAAAAGGTTGAAAAGTTCCAGGGAGCAGAATACTTTCGCAAGGCACTGTATCTCCATCTCATAATAGTATGGCTGGGATGGTTGGGCATCTGACCTCTGAGGCTTTCACATATCCCAAGAACTAAGGAACTGATCAGCGTAGAAGCCGTGGCACTTAAAGGGGTTTTCCATTCCTTTTTTAAAAAGTGATGAGAGGAAAGGGATCAGTGCAAAATAAAGAAATGTGACACCAATCCAAGCTCATGCCACTTCAACACCACCATTGTCGATGTTCTTCACAGGAATGGATGTAATGATGTCTCGTCCATACAGTCACCTTGTCACTAAGTCCACTCATTGACTGTAATGTCAGGTGACTGATGGACCCGGATGCCATCGCTTTTGGATTGGTAACATTGCTTTAAAATGATCCATTTTCAAAAAAGGTGAAAAACACTAACTTGTACCCTGACCCCTTCATTTGACAAACCGACATAACCCTACCTGTCAGGAAATATTGACGTATCCCAGATATATGCTATATCTTCTAAATAATGAGCAAAATCCTTTAAATATTGACATATCATGAGTACAAAGATGGTAGAGCATTGTTCGGCCCCCAGCTGATATAGGAACCCATAAGGAGGTGAGAGAGCAGATGGTGTAAACCTCTGTCTAACTACGTAAATGCTGTAAAATTACTATTGATTGTGGCATTCATGGGGTTATATGGCGAGGATCAGAGTTATCTCCAAAATGTTGAGCCCGCATCATCCCCGCATCATACACGTTTAGCAGTTCACTTTGTCAAAGTGGAAAATGGTGACCTCTTACCCACTCAATATAGTGGGCAGACTAAATAAACCACACAACTCCATTTAGTACAATTTGGATTAAAAATTAATTGTTGAGAGGTCGTTGTTAAAACTTATCAGAAGACAGTTTTAAGATGAATCTTGCTTTTGTAATCAATTTACACCCACCTTCTGTTGTACCACAAAGCACCAAAATAATGCGGTGCAAAAATAATGTTGCTATTGAGAACCCAAATAATGCTGCCAAATTAGTAAACTAGGGACTGGCGTAGCTGCCTTTACATAGCTTTTTGCACCAACTATCAGAGGTGCATGCCCTCAATAACCAGGGTGTTGGGGACAATGCTGTCCCCTCCAGTAATGACAAATGATGTGTCCTACATGTTTTCATGGGTAACGCATATATCCTCTGATTATATACTCATTACCAGATCTTTCAATTTATCCTCATTCCATCCCCTAGTACTATCAGGTGTCTTTCCTACTTAGACTAGGACTTGGAACCAACTATCATTCATAATGCTTCTCCTTTCATGGGTGGAGCTTCAGTGCAATATGATCTTCCTCCATGGAGCCTCCCTGATCTGTTTTCTTCATGTGTGGAGTCTCACTGGTCTATACTCCTCATAGGTGGAGCTTTTATGCCCTGTCCACTTCATGGGTGGAGCCTCACTGGACTGTTCTCCTCATAGGTGGAGCTTTTATGCTCTGCTCACTTTATGGGTGGAGCCTCACTGGTCTGTTCTCCTCATATGTGGAGCTTTTATGCCCTGTTCGCTTCCTGGATGGAGTCTCAATGGTCTGTTCTCCTCATGTGTGGAAAATGTATGCCCTGTTCACTTCATGGGTGGAGTCTCACTGGTATGATCTCCTCATAGGTGGAGCTTTTATGCCTTGTTCACTTCATGGGTGGAGTCTCACTGGTCTGTACTCCTCATAGGTGGAGCTTTTATGCCCTGTTCACTTCATGGGTGGAGTCTCACTGGTGTGTTCTCCTCCTGGGTGGAGAATTTATGCCCTGTTCACTTCATGGGTGGAGTCTCACTGGTCTGTTCTCATAGGTGGAGCTTTAAGCTCTTGTTCACTTCATGGGTGGAGTCTAACTGGTCTGTTGTCCTCATGGTTGGAGCTTCTATGCCCTGTTCTCTTCATGGGTGGAGCTTTCCTGATCTGTTCTTTACATGTTTTCGGTCTCCCTGCCCTATTTTTACCAGGCACCTATGTGGCTCATTTTCTCTAACCATTCAGTTTGATCTGGTATGAGTTGAGGCTCTTAAATTAATCTAGTATTTTTATCTAGCATTTCACCGGTCAACAACTGGCAGCACTCGATAAAGCCTCTGTTTTACCGGTTGTTAACACCAGAACCACAATGTAGATATTTTTTAGCAGTGTAACTTGTACAGTAGGCTCTGATCCCAGTGCAAAATTTGCAACAGCGTTTCTCCATCTCAAGTATAATCTTAGTGCCTTTCCATGTATCCCACAGCTGTCATACCTTATGTATATGTGTATACTGTATGTTGTATACCTTATGTATCTTAACCGAACTGAATTGGAGTTGTGCAAATAGATTTGCATGACCCTGGTAAATGGCTGTTTGACAGGAGGCCTCGAAGCCTCTTCCTACTTGCGGCATTCCTAGCTCCTCTTCTCAGTTGAACGTCATGAATGCAACACGCTGCCACGATTATATCATCCGGGTCCGCTAAATAGAAGAGGTGCTGGGGATGTTGGCAGGCAGGAGGAGATTCAAAGGGCTTTGGTCCAGTAGTAAAAAAAACTATCCATGTAACAGATTAATTAGGATCCTGCAAATGTTTTTGTCTTATGCGTCTTCTTACCCAAAGTCATGTGGCAATGCTCATTATAAAGTCGATAGTCGATATTGAATTTTAGGATTCAAGAATTGGCATAAGAGTTAAAGCCATCTTCCTCACTGGAAAGGATATATTTGCATTTTTAAATTTCCTGAGGAACGTGGTATGGCCTGTAAGCCTACTCTCGCTGGCTTGGCATTTTCCACAAGGAGAAATGTTCCCCCTTAGACACCTTGTCAGAGGACTCTCACCCAGCCAAATCAGACGTTTGTTTTTTGCACTGATGAGGGTCAAACACCCTGAAACATGTGTCTGCAAATGGAGTGTCTGCTTTGGCTTCTAATCCTAAATCATGTAAGGCTCCTTGAAGGGTCAATATTGATTTTTAGGATTGCTATCCTCAATAGGTGGCGCTAGAGTTCAAAACCTTTTACTCTCTGAAAAGGCTATTAACATGCTGAACTCTATAATAAGAAATACATAAAGACCACAGAGAGCATTATAGATCCGCATGAATAAATATAATACAAAATAGGTCCAGGTTGTGACTTAATCATCACAGACAATTTTTGTAAAGTTACAATATGTCTTTTATTAGTACAAGAACATTTTTTTTACAAATATTTCATATCACAAATAACACTTCAAATCCATATAAAAAATTCTAATTATATTAAAAGAGAACAAGCGGGCAGCAATACTAAACCATGAGAGGCAATGGAAGGTGCACAATGTGAACACATGGGAGCATCCCAGACGTGCACACAGAAGAGTTGTTTCTTAATAAAAATGCATAGTGCATGACACATAGAGCCATTGTGAATGCACTGATGTACTGAGGCACCCCCATAGATCACAAAGAAGCAGGGCAAAAAAATATATGTCACCGGTAATCACTACAGAATGGTACCATCCAAATGGCAGTTTCCAATTCAGTAAAGATCCAAAAATCACCACAATTACATTAAGAGCGAAAACTCCATATCCACTTACCCATGCTAATGCCCAACCAATGCGCTGATGCCCCTACGCGCGTTTCGCTGTTGCTTCTTTGGGGAGCAGTACATATTGTGTCCCAAGCGCTTTTTTAAATATCTCCCTTGGTGAGTATAAGGCCTTTAGTCAATTGAAGAATAGGAAAGCATATGAGACACTCACACATAACCCTGTGTCTTCCTTTCAGAGGGATTTATTTAAAATCTTGGATAGGGCATTTTCTCAGGGACACATTACGAAAAAGTTTTTGAAGGTTTATTAAAGCAGTCTCTGGTAATACCGACCCTGTATTTATTACCTAAAGTGCATAAGGATTCGTTGACTCCCCCGGGGTGTCCGATTGTCTCTGGTGTGGGAGTGTTATGCGATCCCATTTGTAAATTTATTGAGCATTATCTACATCCATTGGTGGAGACGCTCCCCTCCTATGTCAGAGACACCACGGACGTCCTTCGGAGATTGGATGGTCACGGAGGATGTCGAATCCCTGTACACATGCATAGCGCATCAGTATGGATTGAGGGCCACTAAATTCTATCTTAGTACGAGTAATCTGGATGTCACACTTCAATCTTTGATTTATGAATTACTTAGGTTTGCTTTGACGCATAATTTTTTACTTTTAAAGATCGTTTTTTCTGCAGAAACAGGGTACCGTAATGGGCGTGGTGTGTGCACCGTCGTACACTTACCTCTTTCTCAGTTTTTGGGAGAGGGAGGTTTTCGGTGATGGCGCATGTGCCACCACCCCGGTACAAGCATGGTACCGCTATATTGATGCTGTGTTAATTATTTGGCATGGTTCAAGTGATGACCTTGGTGATTTCATTTCTTACCTTAATTTGAATGATTACAACATTAAACTTACAAAAAAATTTCACAGAAAACCAATTTATTGTTTGGACATCCAGATTTTTGTTGGTGATGATGGTGGGGTACAAACCGACGTATTTAGGAAGGAGATGTCGGTGAAAGCCCTTCTACATGCCTCTTCGGCCCATACTCCAGCCACTGTGCAGGCCATCCCGATAGGCCAGTTCCTGCGGGTCATTCGTTTATGTTCTACTGAAGAATGGATTGAGAGGCAGGCTCTGGACCTCCGGGATCGGTTGCATGCACGTGGCTATAGCAAACGCTGCATTAAACGTGGTTACCAGTGGGCAAAGACGTCCAGCCGTGACCAGCTCCTGTCTAGCTCAAAGAGGGTTTGGATGAACCCCATCAGATTAGGTTTATCTCTACATACAACAATAGGTGGAATACAATTCGGAGGAGGTCTTAAATAAACATTTGTCAATTTTAAAGACTGAACCAGTTATAGGGGGATTACTTCCCGAAAGACCATTAATGATAGCCAGGAGGAGCAGCAGTTTAAAGGATCTCCTAGTTAAGAGCCACTATGTGGCGTATCCCACCTTTCCTTTTTATACTGGGAAACCACGCCAGGAATGTTTTCCATATGGATCATGCTTGGCGTGTCGTAATGTTGGACGGGCAATGGATTTCTGCTTGTCTGATGGAAAACAAACCTTTCGAATTAGAGAATACATTTCGTGCAGCAGTGATTTTTTGGTGTATTATGCCACATGTCCCTGTGGCCTTATATATGTGGGGTTAACTTCCAGGGAACTGCGCTTTAGAACCAGGGAGCATGTTAGAGATATCAAGGCAGCCCAGACAACTGTTGACATAGCGTCCTCGAAGACGATTCCATGTCATTTCAGGCTGCGCCATGACTGCAATTCAGATCTTCTTAAAATACACGGTACTGACCGGGTGCATGGGGGCATCAGAGGTGGTGACCTAAAACGCAGGCTGGCGCAGCTTGAATGTAAGTGGATCGTAAGACTGGGTACTATGACTCCCTTGGGTCTTAATGAAAAAATTGAGTTTCTCTTCTTTTTTATAGTATTAATATGATTCCTTGACCTTACGCTCTTTATGGTGATGTTCATCTAGTTGTCCCTGGAAAATATACATTTTTTTTATCTAACTAATTTTTTTATTTTAATTGTGTTTTGTGTTTTATTATTAGCGGATGTTCTGTGTATTCCAAATTGGTTCTGTGTATTCCAAATTAACATTTCTTATGAGGACGCCACATCTATCATCTATGGAGTGGAGTGATTTGATATGTAACCCATATATCATAAGGATAATGTGTGCAGTAAAGATGGATGGCAACCAATTGATGGACCTAAAGAATTCTTGCAAATGTTATGTTATTACTTAATTAATGTTATTTTGGGCAATTATGTTTTTGATGTGCTTATATACTTTTGTTAATGATTTCATATGTTTTTCAGTTGTGATGTATACTTTTTGCTTTGCCCTGTTTGTTGACCTCAACCATTATGGCTACTCCTGCATGACACATTATATTTAGTACACTGTTTGCGTGTGTGGGCGTTCCTTCACTCGACCTGCGTCGCTGATGGCATCTCTACGGGGCGGTGTGTAATTAATAACGCCGGCTGGACATTTGTTCCTTATACTCACCGCCTCCGTGATGCCGGATGTGACGCGCCGGGCTGTCTGGAGCTCGATTGATGCAGCTAGAGAGGTGTGTGGCTTCTTCCGGGATAACCATTGGTTGTTCAGTAGCACTGTGGGATATTTAAAAATGCACTTGGGACACAACATTTACTGCTCCCTAAAGAAGCAACAGAGAAACGCGCGTCGGGGCATCAGCGCATTGGTTGGGCATTAGCATGGGTAAGTGGATACGGAGTTTTCGCTCTTAATGCATTCACAATGGCTCTATTTGTCATGCACTATGCATTTTTATTAAGGAACAACTCTTCTGTGTGCACGTCTGGGATGCTCCCATGTGTTCACATTGTGCACCTTCCATTGCCTCTCATGGTTTGGTATTGCTGCCCGCTTGTTCTCTTTTATTAGAATTAGAATTTTTAATATGGCTTTGAGGTGTTATTTGTGATATGAAATGGTTGTAAAAAAAAATTTCTTGTATTAATCAAAGACATTTTGTAACTTTACAAAAATTGTCTTTGATGATTAACTCACAACCTGGACCTATTTTGTATTATATTTATTGATATGGATCTAAAAAGCTCTCTGTGGTCTTCTTTATGTATTTCTCATTGTATTTCTGAGAGGATCCCCCTTCTTTTGTTTTGGGAATATGTATTATGCATTTCATTGGTTCCGATATGTTCTTATGAACTCTACAATAGCGAGATATTTTTGTCCCCCTATGGCTACTGAGCCTTGGTACAACCACACATTTTTTGCCCCCTTTATATTTTCACTATCTCTTCAATGCATACATGACAGTGCTGATAAATCTCCCCAATGAGTGATCAAAGAGATCCGTCTTCAAAGCCTCGCGGATCTGCAGTGATAATGGTCAGTGTGTGCCACAAGCTACAACGTGTGCTGCCCTTTCGCACTACTGTAGTGCGCCACCATATGCTGAGCCCAGACGTCAAGAAGGAAGCAATTATATCTGTGTAAAACAGAATTCGCTTTCTATGAGCAGATCAAGAGAACGGCTTTCTGAATAATGTTTATCTAATGGATATCTAGAGTTTATTGATTCAAGAGCACACGTGAAGCAAAAGTGCAACTCAACAGAACCGATGAGAAATGTAATCCAGGATTTTATAAAATCCAAAAAACATGCATTTCACATTCCTGTCCATCATCTTTATGTTGAAAACATTTTTACGTAAAATGAAAATAAATAAATAAATAATGTAAAAAAAATGAAAAAAAAAAATACTAAGCCATTTCTTAAAAAAGTTGTTCAAAGAGTATTTTTTTCTGTTTCTATAAAAATTTATAAATTACACTGGTCTACAAAAAAAAAAAATTCTACCATGGACTTTAAGAACAGTTTTAGACTAATTTGAGGGTGCTGAATTCAAATCTGATCTTATAATTTCTCTATCACATCATGTTTTTGGGCTATAGGTATATAGCCCATTTCCATGAATTCCATGATAAATATAAGTAGTGTATGAAAAGTGCCGGTTTATACGGTTCACTAAGGTAAATTTAGTTTACATTTAGTCTCCCAATAAATGTGAGAATATCTTTGTTTTCTTTGAACATGCATAATTCCCATTTGTTATGATAACACCCTTGTTTTCTGTGCTACTGGACAGTAGAGCTACAGCAGAGCATTGGGTGAAAACTGAATGGCCTCAGCGACAGAGTTTGGCATCTGGCGATAAGAATGTCATCCATGATCCTCTAGTGGATAGGAAGAATATTGTCTTTCCTCCCTTACACATAAAACTTGGATTGATGAAGCAGTTCGTCAAAGCTCTCAATCACAGTGGAGAATGCTTTAACTATATATGTTCAACTTTTCCTGGTCTTAGTGAAGAGAAGAAAAAGGCTGGAATATTTGATGGACCTCAAATAAGAACACTTATGAGAGACCCAAATTTTATCACATCAATGAATGAGACAGAAGAAAGAGCTTGGAATGCATTTTGTAATGTGGTGCAGAATTTTCTAGGGAATAAGAAAGCAGACAACTATGAAGAGATTGTGGAAGAGCTACTAATGAGTCTGCGAAATCCTGGATGTAGAATGAGGATCAAGATTCACTATTTACACAGCCATTGGGACTTTTTTCCAGAGAACCTTGGGGATGTGAGCGAGGAACAAGGGGAGCGTCTTCATCAGGACATTAAAACAATGGAAGAACGGTATCAAGGCCGGTGGGACTCACATATGATGGCTGACTATTGCTGGAGCTGATGAGAGACAACCCAGAAGCTGTACATCACAGATCAGCCAAGAAAAGAAAGTTCAAATAACTGCCATTTGTCATTCATCTGTGTGCCGTATATATGTGTTTTTATATTTTGTAGTTTAATTCTGTAAGTATATTTGATTTTCTGTACATAGACTTTCTAATCTTTGTTATTCCTTGATTAAAAATATACAAAATGTAGTACCGAAAATCATGTGTTTTTATCATGAAACATTAGGAGTAATTTTCATCAAAAATTGAAAATATCTCGAAATCCTGATGTGATAGCCAAAAACAGTGTTCATATTCGTAATCAGCAGTCAAAATTGACTTAAAATAGGTTTTAAAACCTTTTGCCAGAAAAATTGCGTTGACCAGTGTTATTTATTATGCTTTGCTTATATAGCGCCATCAAATTCAGCAGCGCTTTGCAGACACTATCATCACTGTCCCCAATGGGGTTCACAATCTAAGTACCCAGTCTTGCAGACTGCGCCTGTGCGGCCAGTGCGGCCACCCAGCTTGTGAATCCCAGCCCAGCCCCGCACTGTGCATAATGCATAACACACTGCGGGGCTGGGATTCACAAGCAGGGCAGGCGCACAGGCGCAGTCACAGAGACTGCATGTGAGGTCAGACGGCCAGAGCTCACTGCGCCTGCCCCAGCCAGTACTAAACAGCGCAGGTGCCGGATTTGAGTGGAAAACAGCGTGGAGGGGGCGGCGCCCCTGAAGATTTGAGTGACTGAAGTGTAGCGGTTGCAGCAGAGGGATTAAGACCCGCCTCCAGGGCTAAAGAGAGGTATTTTGGCGAAATTATAAAACGCTTTATTTTGGCTATAACTGCACCACAAACTAAAAGAGCCACCTTGTTAGAATGCAGCATTACTGCTGCACAAGGTGGCTCTTTTAGTTTATAACGGCTGGAGGGGGTGACAGAGTCCCTTTAAAGGTAAGTCAAAAGATGTGGATAAAAGCTTTAACTAATGGGTTTACGTTGGAGAAAAATACCTTTACCATATATTTTATTTATTGCATTAAGGCCCATTAGGACAGGCAGTTGATCGGGGAACAAATATTGGCCATTACCCAGCCATCACTCACCTGAAGAATGAGCAAACAATCGATCATTGGGAGTAATGATTTTTAAACAAGCTTAATAATTATCCTTATCAGCAGCACATTGGGTCAACAGGTGATAAAAAATCAAATCTATCATCAGGTTTTGCTACCCAATCTAAGGGTACTGTCACACAGTACCATTTTGATCGCTACGATGGTACGATTCGTGACGTTCTAGCGATATCGTTACGATATCGCAGTGTCTGACACGCAGCAGCGATCAGGGACCCTGCTGAGAATCGTACGTCGTAGCAGATCGTTTGGAACTTTCTTTCGTCGCTTGATCACCCGCTGACATCGCTGGATCGTTGTGTGTGACACCGATCCAGCGATGTGTTCGCTTGTAACCAGGGTAAACATCGGGTAACTAAGCACAGGGCCGCGCTTAGTAACCCGATGTTTACCGTGGTTACCAGCGTAAACGTAAAAAAAACAAACAGTACATACTTACATTCCGGTGTCTGTCCTCCGGCGTCTCAGCTTCTCTGCACTGTGTGAGCGCCAGCCAGCCGGAAAGCGAGCACAGCGGTGACGTCTGACGTCACCGCTCTGCTTTCCGGCTATGGCGCTTACACAGTGGAGAGAAGCAGAACGCCGGGGACAGACACCGGAATGTGAGTATGTACTGTTTGTTTTTTTTACATTTACGCTGGTAACCACGGTAAACATCGGGTTACTAAGCGCGGCCCTGCGCTTAGTTACCCGATGTTTACCCTGGTTACCGGGGACTTCGGCATCGCTCCAGCGCCGTGATTGCAACGTGTGACCGCAGTCTACGACGCTGGAGCGATAATCATACGACGCTGCGACGTCACGGATCGTGCCGTCGTAGCGATTAAAATGGTACTGTGTGACGGTACCCTAAGAGCAACATGATGTAGGGTAAGAGGACCACGATTCCAGCGATGTGTCACTTACTGGGCTGCTTGGTGCAGTTTTGATAAAAATTACTATTTTCTCTGCTGCAGATCTAGCAGTTCTCTGAATGCTGAGCTTTGTATAACCCCGCCCACATCACTGATTGTCAGCTTTCTGTGTACACTGTGCATAGGCAGAAATTTGCCAATCAGTAGTGGTGACTGAGTTACACAGAGCTCATGAATATGGAGGACTACATGGCAGCAAGTTTACTAATGACAATCTCCTGCTGATAAAACAGTGATTTTTACCAAAACTACAGCAAGTAGCTCTGCAAGTGACACAACACTGGTTTCAGGGTCTCTGCCCCTATTGTTAGCACCACGCCGAATTCCCTGCTCTGAAAGGCAGGGTCTCGGGTGTGTCACTTCACTCACCCGTGCTGCAGTCAGTTCTTCCCTTCCCAGTACTCTGCATGCTACCAGCCTTACCTCCAGCCATGTCCTTAGGACACGCATGAGCGCGCTCCCACCCTCTTAAAGGGCCAGCGTGTGCACTTGCTATTTTCTCCCCAGCCAATGGCTGTAGGACATTATGTATATATTGCTTCCTCCCCACTGGGGAGGTGCCTGAGCAACTGTCCTGTTCCGCAGTTTATGTTGTGTAAGGTTGCGTACCAGTCATGCTTGCTGCTCTCTGGTGCAGATCCTGCCTGCTGCACTCTGATACAAACTCTGCCTGCTGAACTCTGATGCAGGTCCTGTCTGCTGCATTCTGATGCAGGTCCTGTCTGCTGCACTCTGATGCAGGTCCTGTCTGCTGCACTCTGATGCAGGTCCTGCCTGCTGCACTCTGATACAAGCTCTACCTGCTGCACTCTGATATCAACTCTGCCTGCTGCACCATGCAGTCTGTCCTACTGGGTCCAGCTGCTGCGCATCCGTTGGTCTGTCCTGGAGTGGCATCTGGCGTTCATCGGGAGCCAAGTCTAACCTCACCATCAGAGGCTCTAGTGAACAGTTTGATAATCTCTTAGTCATGCCCCTCCAGGCTCTCCGCGGTCCGTGGCACAGTGGTTCCACAAACCACATCCGTGACACGTACATTATGCTGCTCTCAGATTTTGTGTCAAAAACCTGGGGACAGATTCCCTTCCAGTGACCACTGATAAGCTTGCATCGGCGGTCATTTAATGGGACCTTAGCTATTCCTGTCAAGATCTAATTGTAGACATTGAGAATATCATTATCTGACTAATCCAGTTAGGAGGAACGTAAGAAATAGTGTACTGGAGAAAAGAAACCACAAAAAATTAAAAGTACGGTAATGCTCCAATAGCGGTCAGAGTGGAAGCCCCAACTCCTGCCCAGACAGCCTAGCTTATGTCATCTCCTCCATAGTTGACAACTTTTGAAGTTTGCTGTGTGGCCAGACCTCCTCTCTCAGCCATGCCCTGCTACAGTTCAGCCTCGTCATGCCTCAATGTGACTATTCAGACATCATTCGTGGCTGCTGACTTGCTTTATGGCAGGTTTTGGGAGGCCACCAATTTCTTCAGGAGTCTAGAAGGTCTACCTCATGTTTGGGAGTCTCACAAACATTTTTGAAGAATTGGCAAATATGGTCCCCATCTGATCAGGAGACCGAGCAGTGTCCTCTGATGGCTGGTTCGGTGGCCTTCCTAAATAGAGATGAGCAAATCACCCAAAATTGTTTTTGGTGGGATTTAAATTTAATGCGATTCAAATAAAATTGGGTTCTAGTGGAAAGTACGAAAAATATTTTGTTTTATGCTCTGTGATCTATCCAAATCTCTCCCAAAGGCCAAAGCACAATATTTGGTGGCGAGGAAAGGGGTAAAAATTAAGAATGAAAAAAAAACATACTCCCCTGTCTTAAAGGGAACCTGTCACCCCGTTTTTTGAAGATGAGCTAAAAATAGCGTTAAATAGGGGCAGAGCTGGGCGTTACATTAATGTCTTTGTGTGCCTTTATAACCTACCTAAGCTGCCGAAATACCTTAGTAAAGTCACCGTTTTCTGCTGTCACTCACGCTGGTCTGGTCATATGGGCGTGGTGACAGCGCTGTTTCTCCCCCAGAAACCTGCTCATCATTACGTTGGTGGCGTAGTGGTGTGCGCATGTCCAAAGCGAAGATCCACTGCCCAGGAGATTCAAAACAGCGCAGTCTTCGCTATTCGCCGTTTACCGGTGGGCGCGGCCATCTTTCCTGTGGCCGCGCGTGCGCAGATGGAGCGCTCTGCTGCCCGGGGCTTCAGGAAAATGGCCACCGCGATCTCCATTTGCGCACGCGCGGAATCCCGCAGCCATTTTCCTGAAGCCCCGGGCAGCAGAGCGCTCCATCTGCGCACGCGCGGCCACAGGAAAGATGGCCGCGCCCACCGGTAAGCGGCGAATAGCGAAGACCGCGCTGTTTTGAATCTCCTGGGCAGTGGATCTTCGCTTTGGACATGCGCACACCACTACGCCACCAACGTAATGATGAGCAGGTTTCTGGGGGAGAAACAGCGCTGTCACCACGCCCATATGACCAGACCAGCGTGAGTGACAGCAGAAAACGGCGACTTTACAAAGGTATTTCGGCAGCTTAGGTAGGTTATAAAGGCACACAAAGACATTAATGTAACGCCCAGCTCTGCCCCTATTTAACGCTATTTTTAGCTCATCTTCAAAAAACGGAGTGACAGGTGCCCTTTAAGCACTTTTGGAAATCCTTACTCCATTTTTACATGTACACAAGTCTCATGGGCAACAGAACCCAAAAAAACCCAAGAACCATTTAGAGGACTGGGGAAATGGGACTTTCCTTTTGCTGCATTTGTGTGACTTGATTTAGAGAAATTTAATTTCAGTACCGTTCGGCGTGCAATTTCCCAGAATTCATGTGAAAAGTCCCTTTAAATGAAGCATCCAGCTGAGATTGATCGTTAGCAGCAGAACCTATAGTACCAGATCCATGTTCCTTCCTTTGTAACTAATAGTGCGGAATGTACACTCACCGGCCACTTTATTAGGTACACCTGTCCAACTTCTTGTTAACACTTAATTTCTAATCAGCCAATCACATGGCGGCAACTCAGTGCATTTAGGCATGTAGACATGGTCAAGACAATCTCCTGCAGTTCAAACCGAGCATCAGTATGGGGAAGAAAGGTGATTTGAGTGCCTTTGAACGTGGCATGGTTGTTGGTGCCAGAAGGGCTGGTCTGAGTATTTCAGAAACTGCTGATCTACTGGGATTTTCACGCACAACCATCTCTAGGGTTTACAGAGAATGGTCCGAAAAAGAAAAAAAATCCAGTGAGCGGCAGTTCTGTGGGCGGAAATGCCTTGTTGATGCCAGAGGTCAGAGGAGAATGGGCAGACTGGTTCGAGCTGATAGAAAGGCAACAGTGACTCAAATCGCCACCCGTTACAACCAAGGTAGGCCTAAGAGGATCTCTGAACGCACAGTGCGTCGAACTTTGAGGCAGATGGGCTACAGCAGCAGAAGACCACACCGGGTACCACTCATTTCAGCTAAGAACAGGAAACTGAGGCTACAATTTGTACAAGCTCATCGAAATTGGACAGTAGAAGATTGGAAAAACGTTGCTTGGTCTGATGAGTCTCGATTTCTGCTGCGACATTCGGATGGTAGGGTCAGAATTTGGCGTAAACAACATGAAAGCATGGATCCATCCTGCCTTGTATGGAGCATCTTTGGGATGTGCAGCCGACAAATCTGCGGCAACTGTGTGATGCCATCATGTCAATATGGACCAAAATCTCTGAGGAATGCTTCCAGCACCTTGTTGAATCTATGCCACGAAGAATTGAGGCAGTTCTGAAGGCAAAAGGGGTCCAACCCGTTACTAGCATGGTGTACCTAATAAAGTGGCCGGTGAGTGTATGTACTGCACAGTATGTGCGAATTATTATCACTGCATCTCTCCCCTCCTGACATAGATTCATTAGCGATTTTCCAGCCATGCTGTCGGATGAAGTCAGTGTTTGTATTTGGCAGCGATAATCGTTCAGATTTCTGAGGAAGGTTCGTAGAATCAATTAACATTGTTTGGTAATGAGCCGTTTTATGCTGACTGTAATTCTCGTAATACACGTGTAGTGTTATGGAGGGTACGCCGAGCATCATATCTGACGGTACAAGACATTTCACAAGTAATAAACCTGACATAATGCACAGCAGGCACAAGAAAATTGCAACCATAAAGGCAGTCGCCGATGAATGTGAACATAAAGAATGGGCATCAGGCTAAAATGAATTTATGGCAAAACTACTGCAGCCATGCACACCCTTCTCCCATGCCGGCGCCGTTCCACCGGTGTTGGCACTCACGTTCCTGGTGCGCTTGTGCAGTTGTTATGACACGCGAACCCGGCGCCCAATCAGCGCTGGCGTCACTGGCCCCGCCTTCGGACAAATCGAGCAATAAGAGGAAGTCAGGTCTACGGCTGCTCTCTCACTTCCTCTTGATGTTCGATTTGTCCGAAGGCGGGGCCAGTGATGCCAGCGCTGATTGGGCGCCAGGTTCGCGTGTCATAACAACTGCACAAAAGCCCCGCGAACGCGAGTGCCGACACCGCCAGAATGGTGCCGATACGGGAGATGAGTTTATACTTATTGGGGCCGAACATTTAGATCAAGAGGAGGTTGTCCTAGTAGTGGACAACCCCTTCAGGTACAAAGTTTTTATTTTTGTTGGGGTGGCAGAAAGGTGGCCTTATTTCTTCTGGAGTACATTAAAGGGGTTGTCTCAAGTTCCTATTTCCAGGATCACACGGCGCCATGACCTCCTGGGTTCCTGCTTGCTGGGGGAGACTGAGCTCCAGAAATTGACAGTTGACGTGAGTTCAGAGAGACACTTGCAAGCTGTATCACAAACAGGTTGTAAGTGCAAATGCTCTGACTAGGAAACATTTTCCCTATGCAATGAGTAGAAATGTCTGCAATTAAAAATCCCTTCACTCTTGAGAACCAAGAGAAGTTTTAACAAGGAGTAAGTTGCAAATGTAATTGTTTTTCCAAGAACTTTTCAATTTTACCCATTGAACAAGATTAGATAACCCCTTTAAAACAATATAAACTATGTAGTTTTCTCCTGTTACTTATACAATCATGGGAAATAATGCTGTCTACCATTACTTTTCTCTCTTCAATAGGACAGGATCAATGCAAAGACGCCAAAAAGAGGGAAGTTAAGAGATATTGTGTGTGGACCTTGGTCCTGGGATGATATACCATCTTCTGTAGTTACCTCTGCGTTTGCTATTTTCCACATCTACTGTACTTTTTGGCAATTGAACTTGTGTCAGTTGTTATGTGAACTCACTGAGGGCTTCCATCATATTAGTAACATCTGCTAACAATCAAACACCACACGGATTAGAGACAGAGCGAGACCCCTCAACTGTGAAATGGAGAAAAAGAAGCTTCCACTGCTACAGTGTCCTAACAAGACAAGATTGTGAAGATTCTGCAATACATAGATAATAGATAGATGATAGATAGAAAGATAATAGATAGATGATAGATAGATAATAGATAGATAGATAATAGATAGATTAGATAGATAATAGATGATAGATATGAGATAATGACCACAGAGGATCTCACCAAAAAATGCAGAAAACAAATGAAAGGTAGCACTCCCATAATACGGGTGAAAAAGTGACTTATTTATTCCAGGTCTTAGTATGAAACATTTGGGCTCATACTGAGGCATGGAATCTGAAAGTCACTTTTTCACCTGGATTGAATGGAAGTGCTGCCCACCATCTTATCTTTTAACTGTAGAAACATAGATTTATATATTATGGGCTTAACTATTGAGCTGGTGATGTCTATAAACCGTAGATTTGAGTGAGCAGCACGGATCGGAGATGATGGTCTTGACGCATGACACATGGATCAGAGAAGTCCAGGACAGCAGACTATACAAGATGGCAGGAAAACAAGCAGACCAGATAGCACCAAATGAAGCCAAGCGAGATATACACATACACTAGGGAATAGTAACTGTGTTGGAAATTGGAATCTCCCAGTAGGAATGTAGGTGTAAGGAAGAAGACCGGACCGCGGGTGCCGACAGAACACTGGATCCTGAATTGCTGGGGCCGTGCCCATTGTTGCAGGGGGACAAGGAATTTTGCGTGGGAAGGGAGAGTTTCCGCCAACGAGAAGTAAGAGGGCAGACCTGTGACACGATGCAGGTAGGGTTAGTCTGCGCAGCAGTGAGAGGATACGATTGCAGGGAAAGCAGAGCGAGGAATCATTGTATGAGACTCCCGATTGCAGAGCACGTTGAGCGGGAGATTGGTGTGCGAGGCTCCTGACCGCAGAGTGTGCCGAAAGGGAGATTGTTGTGAGAAGCTCCCGGTTGCAGAGCATTCTGATGGACTAGGGGTTCAATGGGTCGAACCGGTGACCGCCTGTTGCTGCCCGAAGAGGAAAGACTAATCTGTTAGGCGGGGAAGCCTGAAGATTTCAGCACTGGCCTCAGCTGGCTTCCAGCTTTTCACTCCTGAGCATGTGACAAGGGTCAGACTCACGATAAGTGGAACAGAAATACTCATAAACTGTCACCTTAAGTTACTCAGTTCTTTTGTGATTCTAGCTGAAATCTGATTTACCCCCCTGTTGCTCCCTGCGAGGGGATTTCTTCCTGTAATCTGTGTATCTGTGTATCTGTGTCTCTGCATCCAGTTTCCTGCATTACATAGGTGATAACAGAAATACAGAGAGGTGTATGCAATTTGGTATCTTCCAGCACAGAGGTTTTGCCGGTTTTGATTGTCAGTGTGAACATGCTACTACACTTACATGTATAGCAACTTATACTCCAGTTCATTTCTTTTAGTTTTGCTTTAGGTTCTTGCACTCAGTGCAGATAAGGATGTGGCCTCCCTTTCTTTGAGCAGGCCATTATACAGCTTGCCATTGCTGGGTGTCCACAATTTGGCCCCGGTCCTGCTCGGCCCTTATTTACATTGAGGTCATTTTTTACACATAGTAAGGTATGAAGGTACCGTCACATTTAGCGACACTGCAGTGATCTAGACAACAATGCCGATCGCTGCAGCGTCACTGTTTCGCCGTTGTGTGGTCGCTGGAGAGCTGTCACACAGACAGGTCTCCAGCGACCAACGACGCCGAAGTCCCCGGGTAACCAGGGTAAACATCGGGTTACAAAGCGCAGGGCCGCGCTTAGAAACCCGATGTTTACCCTGGTTACCAGTGTAAATGTAAAAAAAAACAAACACTACATACTTACATTCTGGTGTCTGTCGGGTCCCCCGGCATTCTGCTTCCCTGCACTGTAAGCGCCGGCCGTAAAGCAGAGCGGTGACGTCACCGCTGTGCCCTGCTTTACGGCCAGCCGGCGCTGACACAGTGCAGGGAAGCAGAACGCCGGGGGACCCGACAGACACCGGAATGTATGTTTACCCTGGTTACCAGTGAAGACATCGCTGAATCGGCGTCACACACGCCGACTCAGCGATGTCTGCGGGAGATCCAGCGACGAAATAAGGTGCTGGCCTTCTAGCTCCAACCAACGATGTCACAGCAGGATCCTGATCGCTGCTGCGTGTCAAACACAACGATATCGCTATCCAGGACGCTGCAACGTCACGGATCGCTAGCGATATCGTTGTTAAGTTGTTCAGTGTGAAGGTACCTTTAATGCAAGAGGTTAAGACTCTCCTGACTCGGTACACCTTGGAGTTGATGGGATGGCTTTACACTTTTTTTTTTTTTTTTACAAAAAAAGGTGTTTTCTAACTGTCCACTATTATTTATATGCGCTATTGCTTTTTCTTATTTACGTGCAGCAAGGTAAATGTTCATTTTGTTTCTCTCTTGGGTTTTGTCTGTCTAATGGTCAGTGTGAACTTGCTCCTACACATTACGTGTAAACCAACTTATACTCCAGTTCATTTCTTTTGGTTCAGCATGGAGGAGTAAATACAGCCTGGTATCTTCCAAGTGGGCAAAAGTTAATTGTAGTGATGCACGCAAACTAGAGTGATGGCGTCAGAGGAGTTCTCCAGGTTACTTGACACGCTTGGTGTTGACTACAAAGGGAGGCAACAATAGGAAAAGGGAGCAAAGTCCGGCCCTGAAGCTCGGACAAGTGAGTAAGAACAAATGGATACTAGATAAAGATAAAAAGGTATTAAAACGACAGATAGGTGGATGATACATTGGATAGAAAGAAGACACAGCAGGGCCTTTTTCCTACTGACTAATCATCTGATATCCAAGGAGTCAGACCCCTACAATCCAATATCGATGTCCTATCCTAACTATAGGCCATCAATAGATGACTCTCAGAAAACCCCTTTACTCCAAGTCTTCAAAGAGTTATGCTTGCTATAATTTATTGTGTTTTTTCCCGTGTACTATTACAGTATCAACTTTATCCATTCCTCTGATTTGGATTGCTTTGATAGAAGTTTCCCCTGTAACACTGTTCTCCATGAATGTTGGCAAACATTTCTTCCTGCTTCATGGGAAACTACAGATTTGGGACAGAAAATGTTGTACAGTATGAGGTCTGGCTTCACAGCAAACATCTGCTCCACTGCTGTACGGTGAAACCCTGTTCCAGACGAAGAGCGTACACAATCATCTGTCTCCTTATATTTGGTTCTGCCGTGGGTGACACTTGTGCTTCTAATAAAAATACATCATGGATATTGGCAAAGTCCTGGAACTCAATTCACATAACAATAGATTGTCCGTGGTGTTCTCCGCTCAACTAGACGTTGGCAGTCCACTGTGCTGCTAAAAGCTGAGGGATGTGGTGTTATAGACTTGTCCCCTCAGCCTTAGACCATAAATCGTAAACAAAATGCAATTTCCTTGTACTTGTGTTCTTTGCTCTGTACAGTACTGTATTTTTTACGTTTTGCTCCAGAACTGCCCTTACTTCTACTCTCTACTACTTTCCAACAGTAAGATGCAACCATAGACAACCATTTCAAAGACTATCGGGAACTTGGGAACTGTCTTTGGTCGACCAATCACTAGAGATGAGTGAATCATTTCTTTTACCACAAAATTAAGAATTGTTTGCAGTTTGATTCATGCAAATACAGCATGGATGACATTTTTCTGGATTCAAAATGGGTGGGAAGGAGTTAAAAAAAAAATAATTTAATACTTATTACCGTATCTTCTCTGGTCTGATTAATTGTAGTCGTCACTTCATCTACTTCCAGCATACCTGCAGGGCTATCACTGGAGAAATTAAGTGTTACATGGTTCCCATTAAACATCTATAGGCTGTATGTATAATGCGGAGGTGTGTAGGGTCCTCCAGAGTGGGAGAAGCGATTTGTGGGCACTTTCAACTACTCAGGCTAATAAATGGGGAAACCAAGAATTTAAATTCCCCTTTATTAATGCAAATCTATCATGAAATCATTTGAAAATGTGTTTTTTTTTTTTTTTTTTGTAAACGAGACAGCCCATCTATATCGACTTTCCCTTTTTATGTTATTTTGTAGCGTCACATTGATTTATACATTCTTGACTTTTCTTGTTTGAAGTGAAATGAAATAATTTTTGGATCATGTTTTGGCAATTTTTTTTGTGGATTTGAAATAAAAGATTTGACATTTGGAAATTGAAGTGCTGTACATCTGCATGTAACACAAACACAGGATTATTGCACAGGGTCACTTGCGTATGTTTGTAATGGAAGCGGCGTTACTGAAGACTTCTGCAGCAAGAAGTAAATATTTATATTCGCCTTCTGTAATTTTTAGGGTTATTCCGGGTGATTATGATAAATTTTCTGGTTACATTAATATATTTAGATTTTAAAATATGGAGTAAAGATGAAAAAATATGCTTAAACAGAATGTCTATTTTACAAAACCTATTTTTGTGTACTCTATTATGGGATTCAGAGCAGAATAAAGGGTACGGTGGGGACCACTGTCTAGTAGAGATGGGCGGACCCTTGGATGTTTGGGTCCAGCAGATTCGGCCGAACAGTTAAAAATAGTTTGGGTTTGGGTACCAGAACAGTACCCAGACCCGAATCCAGACTCCATTCACTTGAATTGTAAGAGCGAGAGCAGGTGGTGGCTGATCAGAGTATTCTTCAGCTGGCAACTGCAGTCTAAATAAATAGAATATATCTATAGGATTAGTAATGGATAGGTGTCTTATTGATGCTTCTCCATTACTAAGCTCTAAGCTTGATGTCACCAGACAATACAAAGGTGACATCAACCCAACAAATATTACTCCACTTGCCACCGCTGCAGCGCAAGTGGAAAGAGCCAGGCAAACTTGGTGCATCTAATAGATGTGCCTTTTCTGGGTGTCTGCGGGCTGCTATTTTAAGTCTGGGGTGGAGCAATGTCCGTGGCCCCTTACCAGCCTGAGAATACCAGCCCCAGCTTTCTGCTTTAGCTTGATTGGTTGTCAAAAAATAGGGGGGTGACCGCACGCCGTTTTTTTTAAATTATTTATTTAAATAATTTTAAAAAAATGGCATGGGGACCCTTCTTTACTTCATATCCAACCTTGCTTTCGCTGACAGTTGAGGGTTGCAGCCCCCAACTGTGAGTTTGGTCTGGCTGGTTATCAAAAATATAGAGGAACCCACACATTTTTTCAAAATATTTATTTACAGCACAGGTGCCAGCTCATGAGTACTTCCATCAGCCATTTCCTGCTCTCGCTGTTATTAGGGGCAGCAGGTGTCGTCTGATGGGAGCATTAGTCCTATCAGCCAACACCAGTGACCAGAGGTGGACTTTTTACCTCTAATTGCAGCTGCGGGCTCACTTTGTCATTTAACAGTGGGGGGACCGCGGCTCTCTGCCCAGCAATAATGATTTTACCACTGATCAGAAGTAGTCTTTGCCACGCTGTCATGTACATGACAGCGCGAGGAACACCTAGTGTTTGGGGGGCCAAACCCAAACAGTAACACAGACTGCCCTGTGAAGTCCGTGTTTGGTACCCATTCCTGAACAGTAGGTGTTCGATATAGACGCCAAACTTTATTGTTCCGGTTTGCCCATCTCTACTATCTGTTATCCATCTCTCTGTAGGGCCTGTCCCATACTATTTTGAATTACACATTCAACCCATTGATGTAATGCTTAGTCCCTCCTGTGGATTTCATAGTTTTTAAGGTTGAAGGAAGATATAAATCCATTGAGTTCAACCTATAGCATTTAAAGTTGATGTAGAGGACAGCAAAATTCCCATGAGGCAGATGCTAATTGCCCCATATTAGGGGAAATATTCCTCCCGACTCCACATATGGCAATCAGACTTGTTCTCCTGGATCAATGCCCCCTCACAGAATTTAGAGTCCATAACCTGTAATATTAGGCGTTCAGGCCCCCTTGTACTCTTCTAGCAAATCAACTATGAAAGCTTCATATCGCATAGAATTTCATAGTCTCACTGATCTTACAATAAAGAATCCATAGTCTCATTGCTCTTACAGTAAAGAATTCATAGTCTCACTGCTCTTACAGTAAATAATCCATAGTCTCACAGCTCTTACAGTAAAGAATCCATAGTCTCACTGCTCGTACAGTAAAGAATCCATAGTCTCACTGCTCTTACAGTAAAGAATCCATAGTCTCACTTCTCTTACAGTAAAGAATCCATAGTCTCACTGCTCATACAGTAAAGAATCCATAGTCTCACTTCTCATACAGTAAAGAATCCATAGTCTCACTGCTCTTACAGTAAAGAATCCATAGTCTCACTGCTCTTACAGTAAATAATTCAGTCTCACTGCTCATACAGTAAAGAATCGCCTTCTGTGATTATCCTTAAATCTTCTTTCTTCTAGACGTAGAGCATTTCCCTTCTTCTCGTCGTAAGCCTAGGTGTAAAAAGATCATTATACGGATCTCAGTACTGTCCCTCCCTCATAAATTTGTACATTGCAATAAGATCGCTCCTAAGCTTTTATTTTTCCAAACCAAATAACCCTACTTTTAATTATTTATCTTGATATTGGAGTCCATTCATTCCCTTAATAACCTTGTTCGCTCTTCTCTGCCCCCATTCTAGTTCAACAATGTCCTTCTTTTACACCGGAGAACAAAATTGTATCCAGTACTCTACATGTGGCCGCACTATGGACTGGAGAATAAAATAGCAAGATGCATTAAAAGAGGCGTAGATGGTCCTGACCAGAACAAAACTATGTTCTAGTCATGAGTATCTATGCCTCTTTTAAAGCATCCTGTTATTTTATTTGCCTTCACAGCAGCTTCCTGACATTGGTTACTAAAGTTTAGTTTACCATCCACTCATACAGTTGTTAGCTCACAACAAGGTCATTAATAAATATGTTAAAAAGAAAAGAACCCAATACTGACTTTTGAGGTACCCCACTGATAACTGTGACCTAATCCGAGTGTGTTCCATTAATAACCACTAGTGATGAGTGAATATACTCATTGCTCGGGTTTTCCCGAGCACAATTGGGTGATCTCTGAGTATTTATGACTGCTCGGAGATTTAGTTTTCATTGCCTCAGCTGAATCATTTACAGCTATTAGCCAGCTTAATTACATGTGGGGATTTCCTAGCAACTAGGCAACCCCCACATGTACTCAGCCTGGCTAGTAGCTGTAAATCATTCAGCTGCGGCGATGAAAACTAAATCTCCGAACACTAATAAATACTTGGAGACCACCCGAGCGTGCTCGGGAAAACCCGAGCAACGAGTATACTCGCTCATCACTTATAACCACCCTTGGGTTCCTATCACTGAACCAGTTGTTAACCAGTTACACATATTTTCCCCAAGTCCCATTACTCTCATTTGACTCTTGTATGATACAATATCAAACACCTTTGAAAAGTTTAGATAGACAACATCTAAGGCCTTACCCTGGTCCGGTCTGGAACGTACTTCCTCATAGAAGCTGACCAGATTAGTGTGAGAGGACCATCCCTCATAAACCCGTGTAAAAAATTTGGTCATGATGATCGTAGAGGTCCTAGCAGAGTGACAATATGAGATGGCAAGGTCCTTTCTAACAAGTAGGGATTGTCCAATGTCGAGAACCCAGTTAAAACAGTATTACTCTGTGCATGCACAGCTGTCATGACTGTTGAATAAGGACCTAAGGATGACAGGCAGATGGAAGATGCTCTCCTAAGTTATACTTGTCTTGGCCGTTATCACCCACTAACGTTAAAAAATACTGGGTTATCCCTTTGCATTTATTCAGCATTTCCAGAGGAACTATTGACCCCCCTTTAGCCGCTACTAAGATGCCCAAAAGCTCAATCCAGTCTCTCTAGGCCATATACAGTATGTTCATGATGGAGCGCCCCCAGACGCAGGGCCGAGGGGTACTCGGTACCGGGTCTCTCTGTCTCGGTCCTGGGGATGTCACGGTAGCCCGACCCGGTCCGTGGCCCTGCTAAGGGGCGTCCAATTAAAGTTGTAGGTCGCAGTAAATAATGAGGACACAGGGTTGAAGTCTCTTTACCTTTTACTGTAGACTTCGGCATCCGCAATCCAGAGCACTGCTAACAGGGCTGGCTGAGACCGGTCCTTCTCAGGTGGAAATCAGTAGCATTCCTACCAGCGCCTGTGTGTTGTAGTACCTCCCTGCTGAGCACCACGGGATAGTCCTCACAACTCTTGTATCTGTTTCTGATGTTCTTTCTCTCCGTCCCCCAGATGATATGAACAGGACGCACCCGTATGATGGGGTAGGCCTGGAGCTATTTTATAGGGACCCTAGAGACGCCCCTCTCACACAACTTGCCTCTGTTGTCTTCGTAGGTGTAAAGGGTGGACAGCCAACCTGGAATTAGCTGCCCTTGCCGTGATTCAGAGCAATGCGTGTAGTCAGTACTACCTCGGTGTTCCGGCCACCGGCTACGCGCCTCAGGAGGATGTTGCCACGATCTTAGGGCACGACTCCTCCTGGTATTATCTCCTAGTGCTGTGATCTCGTTTCTCACTTCTCCACAATATACTTCGCTTCTTGTCCTTTCTTAGGAGACTACCGCTATGCAGTGCAGGCGCGGCTCCGTACCAATCAGTCTCTTGCTAGGCCACTGTCAGGATCCCACACCTGACAGATCCTTCCTGGAACTCTCCCAGGCAGCTTTCTGACACACTTCCTATCCAACCCCCAGTTTTACCAGAGTGTGAGGAGTGGCCTACTAGATAGAAGCGCTCCCCCTGGTGGCCAGAGTGTGAAGTGTAGTGTGTGACTGTGATACCTGGTCAGGTGAACTCCTTTAATGCAATCAGATGTAACATCACTCCCCTTAGTGGCAGAGCGACATTACTGCAACGACCAGGACTCTGGGGCGCTGCAATGACACTGCCTCAATGTCTAAATCACTAATCATAACAGTAGTGAAAAATTATTTAAATAAATAATTTATAAAATGATGTGGTATCCCCCCCCATTTTTGACAACCAAAGAAGCTAAAGCAGACAGCTGAGGGCTAGTATTCTCAGACTGAGAAGGGGCCATGGATATTAGCCATCCCTAGAATAAAAATAGCAGCCATCAACTGCCCCAGAAAGGGGGCATCTATTAGATGTGACAATTCTGGCTGTTTGCCTGGTTCTTACCACTTGCATCGGTGTGTGAGCAAATGGGGTAATAGTTGTGGGGATGATGTCACCTTTATAATGTCAGCTGACATCAAGCCCACATCAAGCTCACAGGTTACTGATGGAGAGGCGTCTATAAGACGGACCCTAAACACAAGGGTACGTAACATATTACAAGTGTCATTCAATGCTCTGTAATATCACGTGTGCTGGAAAACTTTAGCAAATACTATAAAAAGTGAAATGGTTAATATTACGTTGTTCATAGGTCAATATTCAAGTTCTATCAATACTCATACAAAACAAACCCTGTATTTTTTAGGCTGTGTTTCCCGATCTCATGATGAGAATTTGATACAGGAAATTCTGTGAATTGTTGTTTTTGTCTTGTTTTGGCCAGCGCGTAAAGATTTGTAATGTTGCACAATCATCAAGAGGTGAAGACTGCTGGGTGGGCACACTAAGTTTACACTGAAAATTGACAATATGTTGTAGGATTATGAAATGTATTGCTTGTATATGGGCCTATAAGGTGACCATACAGTGATCTTAAAATGCTAAAAATATATAGCATATGCTCGATGAGTCTGAGGTGCTGTTATAAGATATTGTTACACACCTGACCCAGTGTAACACGTCAAATTTTCCAGAATAAACACAGGTATAATTTGGCCCAGGCCAGACTATACCCCTCCAGGCTACAATATACCTCTTTTTTTATGAGTTCTTGTAAATTAGATAGATTTTAGATGCCTTTTAATAACTTAAAACTGACTTACGGCTGCTTTTAATGTGTAACTACTGAGAAGTGCGGTAGGATTCTTTACCTCATTATATCTTTGTAGAAGTCTAATATTTTTACTGATTGATGTGTTTCTGGTTCAAATAATAAAAATCTATGTGTTTAACCCCTTCACCCCCAAGGGTGGTTTGCACGTTAATGACCGGGCCAATTTTTACAATTCTGACCACTGTCCCTTTATGAGGCTATAACTCTGGAACGCTTTGACGGATCTTGGCGATTCTGACATTGTTTTCTCGTGACATATTGTACTTCATGTTAGTGGTAAAATTTATTCGATATAACTTGCGTTTATTTGTGAAAAAAATGGAAATTTGGCGAAAATTTTGAAAATTTTGCAATTTTCCAAATTTGAATTTTTATGCCCTTAAATCACAGACATATGTCACGCAAAATACTTAATAAGTAACATTTCCCACATGTCTACTTTACATCAGCACAATTTTGGAACCAAAATTTTTTTTTGTGACGGAGTTATAAGGGTTAAAAGTTGACCAGCAATTTCTCATTTTTACAACACCATTTTTTTTTAGGGACCACATCTCATTTGAAGTCATTTTGAGGGGTCTATATGATAGAAAATACCCAAGTGTGACACCATTCTAAAAACTGCACCCCTCAAGGTACTCAAAACCACATTCAAGAAGTTTATTAACCCTTCAGGTGTTTCACAGGAATTTTTGGAATGTTTAAATAAAAATGAACATTTAACTTTTTTTCACACAAAATTTATTTCAGCTCCAATTTGTTTTATTTTACCAAGGGTAACAGGAGAAAATGGACCCCCAAAGTTGTTGTACAATTTGTCCTGAGTACGCTGATACCCCATATGTGGGGGTAAACCACTGTTTGGGCGTATGGCAGAGCTCGGAAGGAAAGGAGCGCCATTTGACTTTTCAATGCAAAATTGACTGGAATTGAGATGGGACGCCATGTTGCGTTTGGAGAGCCCCTGATGTGCCTAAACACTGAAACCCCCTACAAGTGACACCATTTTGGAAAGTAGACCCCCTAAGGAACTTATATTGATGTGTGGTGAGCACTTTGACCCACCAAGTGCTTCACAGAAGTTTATAATGCAGAGCCGTAAAAATAAAAAATCATATTTTTTCACAAAAATGATCTTTTCGCCCCCAATTTTTTATTTTCCCAAGGGTAAGAGAATAAATTGGACCCCAAAAAATGTTGTGCAATTTGTCCTGAGTACGATGATACCCCATATGTGGGTGTAAACCATTGTTTGGGCGCATGGCAGAGCTTGGAAGGGAAGGAGCGCCATTTGACTTTTCAATGCAAAATTGACTGGAATTGAGATGGGACGCCATGTTGCGTTTGGAGAGCCCCTGATGTGCCTAAACACTGAAACCCCCTACAAGTGACACCATTTTGGAAAGTAGACCCCCTAAGGAACTTATCTTGATGTGTGGTGAGCACTTTGACCCACCAAGTGCTTCACAGAAGTTTATAATGCAGAGCCGTAAAAATAAAAAATCATATTTTTTCACAAAAATGATCTTTTCGCCCCCAATTTTTTATTTTCCCAAGGGTAAGAGAAGAAATTGGACCCCAAAAAATGTTGGCCAATTTGTCCTGAGTACGCTGATACCCCATATGTGGGTGTAAACCATTGTTTGGGCGCATGGCAGAGCTTGGAAGGGAAGGAGCGCCATTTGACTTTTCAATGCAAAATTGACTGGAATTGAGATGGGACGCCATGTTGCGTTTGGAGAGCCCCTGATGTGCCTAAACATTGAAACTCCCTACAAGTGACACCATTTTGGAAAGTAGACCCCCTAAGGAACTTATCTAGATGTGTGGTGAGCACTTTGACCCACCAAGTGCTTCACAGAAGTTTATAATGCAGAGCCGTAAAAATAAAAAATCATATTTTTTCACAAAAATGATCTTTTCGCCCCCAATTTTTTATTTTCCCAAGGGTAAGAGAAGAAATTGGACCCCAAAAAATGTTGGCCAATTTGTCCTGAGTACGCTGATACCCCATATGTGGGTGTAAACCATTGTTTGGGCGCATGGCAGAGCTTGGAAGGGAAGGAGCGCCATTTGACTTTTCAATGCAAAATTGACTGGAATTGAGATGGGACGCCATGTTGCGTTTGGAGAGCCCCTGATGTGCCTAAACATTGAAACTCCCTACAAATGACACCATTTTGGAAAGTAGACCCCCAAAGGAACTTATCTAGATGTGTGGTGAGCACTTTGACCCACCAAGTGCTTCACAGAAGTTTATAATGCAGAGCCGTAAAAATAAAAAATCATATTTTTTCACAAAAATGATTTTTTCGCCCCCAATTTTTTATTTTCCCAAGGGTAAGAGAAGAAATTAGACCCCAAAAAATGTTGGCCAATTTGTCCTGAGTATGCTGATACCCCATATGTGGGTGTAAACCATTGTTTGGGCGCATGGCAGAGCTTGGAAGGGAAGGAGCGCCATTTGACTTTTCAATGCAAAATTGACTGGAATTGAGATGGGACGCCATGTTGCGTTTGGAGAGCCCCTGATGTGCCTAAACATTGAAACTCCCTACAAGTGACACCATTTTGGAAAGTAGACCCCCAAAGGAACTTATCTAGATGTGTGGTGAGCACTTTGACCCACCAAGTGCTTCACAGAAGTTTATAATGCAGAGCCGTAAAAATAAAAAATCATATTTTTTCACAAAAATGATCTTTTCGCCCCCAATTTTTTATTTTCCCAAGGGTAAGAGAAGAAATTAGACCCCAAAAAATGTTGGCCAATTTGTCCTGAGTACGCTGATACCCCATATGTGGGTGTAAACCATTGTTTGGGCGCATGGCAGAGCTTGGAAGGGAAGGAGCGCCATTTGACTTTTCAATGCAAAATTGACTGGAATTGAGATGGGACGCCATGTTGCGTTTGGAGAGCCCCTGATGTGCCTAAACATTGAAACTCCCTACAAGTGACACCATTTTGGAAAGTAGACCCCCTAAGGAACTTATCTAGATGTGTTTTGAGAGCTTTGAACCCCCAAGTGTTTCACTACAGATTATAACGCAGAGCCGTGAAAATAATTTTTATTTTTTTTCTCAAAAATGATTTTTTAGCACCCAGCTTTGTATTTTTACAAGGGTAACAGAATAAATTGGACCCCAAAATTTGTTTTCCAATTTGTCCTGAGTACGCTGATACCCCATATGTGGGGGGGAACCACTGTTTGGGCGCATGACAGAGCTCGGAAGGGAAGGAGCGCCATTTGGAATGCAGACTTAAATGGATTGGTCAGCAGCCGTCACGTTGCATTTGCAGAGCCCCTGATGTACCCAAACAGTACAAACCCCCCACAAGTGACCCCATATTGGAAACTAGACCTCCAAAGGAACTTATCTAGATGTGTTTTGAGAACTTTGAACCCCCAAGTGTTTCACTAAAGTTTATAGCGCAAAGCCGTGAAAATAAAAATTCTTTTTTTTTTTCACAAAAATGATTTTTTTAGCCCCCAGTTTTGTATTTTCACAAGGGTAACAGGATAAATTAGACCCCAAAAGTTGTTGTCCAATTTGTCCTGAGTACGCTGATACCCCATATGTGGGGGGGAACCACTGTTTGGGCGCATGACAGAGCTCGGAAGGGAAGGAGCGCCATTTGGAATGCAGACTTAAATGGATTGGTCAGCAGCCGTCACGTTGCATTTGCAGAGCCCCTGATGTACCCAAACAGTACAAACCCCCCACAAGTGACCCCATATTGGAAACTAGACCTCCCAAGGAACTTATCTAGATGTGTTTTGAGAACTTTGAACCCCCAAGTGTTTCACTAAAGTTTATAGCGCAAAGCCGTGAAAATAAAAATTCTTTTTTTTTTTCACAAAAATGATTTTTTTAGCCCCCAGTTTTGTATTTTCACAAGGGTAACAGGATAAATTAGACCCCAAAAGTTGTTGTCCAATTTGTCCTGAGTACGCTGATACCCCATATGTGGGGGGGAACCACTGTTTGGGCGCATGACAGAGCTCGGAAGGGAAGGAGCGCCATTTGGAATGCAGACTTAAATGGATTGGTCAGCAGCCGTCACGTTGCATTTGCAGAGCCCCTGATGTACCCAAACAGTACAAACCCCCCACAAGTGACCCCATATTGGAAACTAGACCTCCCAAGGAACTTATCTAGATGTGTTGTGAGAACTTTGAACCCCCAAGTGTTTCACTACAGTTTATAACGCAGAGCCGTGAAAATAAAACATCTTTTTTTTCCCACAAAAATGATTTTTAGCCCCCCAAATTTTTATTTTCCTAAGGATAACAAGAGAACTTGGACCCCAGAAGTTGTTGTTCAATTTGTCCCGAGTACGCTGATAACACATATGTTGGGGTAAACCCCTTTTTGGGCGCACGGGAGAGCTCGGAAGGGAAGGAGCACTGTTTTACTTTTTCAACGCAGAATTGGCTGGAATTGAGATTGGACGCCATGTCGCGCTTGGAGAGCCCCTGATGTGCCTGGACAGTGGAAACTTCCCAATTCTACCTGAAACCCTAACCCAAACACACCCCTAACCCTAATCCCAACGGTAACCCTAACCACACCCCTAGCCCTGACACACCCATAATTCTAATCCCAACCCTAATCCAAACGTAAATGTAATCCAAACCCTAACCCTAACTTTACCTCCAACCCTAACCCTAACCCTACCCCTAACCCTAACCCTAAACGTGACTGAAATACGTGGCACTGAAATACGTGGCACTGAAATACGTGGCACTTAAATACGTGGCACTGAAATACGTGATACGTGGCACTGAAATACGTGGCACTGAAACACGTGGCACTGAAATACGTGATACGTGGCACTGAAATACGTGGCACTGAAATATGTGATACGTGGCACTGAAATACGTGGCACTGAAATACGTGGCACTGAAATACGTGGCACTGAAATACGTGGCACTGAAATACGTGGCACTTAAATACGTGGCACTGAAATATGTGATACGTGGCACTTAAATACGTGGCACTGAAATACGTGGCACTGAAATACGTGGCACTTAAATACGTGGCACTTAAATACGTGGCACTTAAATACGTGGCACTGAAATATGTGATACGTGGCACTTAAATACGTGGCACTGAAACACGTGGCACTGAAATACGTGGCACTGAAATACGTGGCACTGAAATACGTGATACGTGGCACTGAAATACGTGGCACTGAAACACGTGGCACTGAAATACGTGATACGTGGCACTGAAATACGTGGCACTGAAATACGTGGCACTGAAATACGTGGCACTGAAATACGTGGCACTGAAATACGTGGCACTGAAATACGTGGCACTGAAATACGTGGCACTATGACTGTCAGAAAATGTTCATTAAACGGTTAGGGGTAGAGTTAGGGTTAGGGTTTGGATCCCTTTATCACCTTGATGGTGGTGGGTGGCTTTTCAGTGTGTTTTCTGTTTTTTTTCGATAAAAATGCATGCGTTTTTAACGCAAACAAACGCATGTGCTTAAAAACGCAAGAAAATACTGCAGGTTGTATTTCTGAAAATGAACGCATGCAGAAAAAAACCGCATGCGTTTGAAAACGCGACCAAACGCGTACAAAAAAAACGCATGCGTTTTCAATGTTAAATATAGGGAAAAAACGCATGCGTTTTTTTGTGCAAAAAACGCTGCAGACAAAAACGCAAGTGTGAAACCAGCGACGCTTTTTATAGCAAAAAAGTTTTTGCGTCTCCACATTTTGAGACCTATAATTTTTCCACATTTTGCTCCACAGAGTCATGTGAGGTCTTGTTTTTTGCGGGACGAGTTGACGTTTTTATTGGTAACATTTTCGGACACGTGACCATTTTTGATCGCTTTTTATTCCGATTTTTGTGAGGCAGAATGACCAAAAACCTGCTATTCATGAATTTCTTTTGGGAGAGGCGTTTATACCGTTCCGCGTTTGGTAAAATTGATAAAGCAGTTTTATTCGTCGGGTCAGTACGATTACAGCGATATCTCATTTATATCATTTTTTTATGTTTTGGCGCTTTTATACGATAAAAACTAAAATATAGAAAAAATAATTATTTTGGTATCGCTTTATTCTCAGGACTATAACTTTTTTATTTTTTTGCTGATGATGCTGTATGGCGGCTTGTTTTTTGCGGGACAAGATGACGTTTTCAGCGGTGCCATGGTTATTTATATCAGTCTTTTTGATCGCGTGTTATTCCACTTTTTGTTCGGCGGTATGGTAATAAAGCGTTGTTTTTTGCCTCGTTTTTTTTTTTTTTTCTTAAGGTGTTTACTGAAGGGGTTAACTAGTGGGGCAGTTTTATAGGTTGGGTCGTTACGGACGCGGCGATACTAAATATGTGTACTTTTATTGTTTTGTTTTTTTTATTTAGATAAAGAAATGTATTTATGGGAATAATATATATTTTTTTATTATTATTTATTTAGGAATTTTTTTTTTTTTTTTTTACACATGTGGAAAATTTTTTTTTTTACTTTTTTACTTTGTCCCAGGGGGGGACATCACAGATCATTGATCTGGCAGTGTGCACAGCACTCTGCCAGATCGACGATCTGCTGTGCAGGGCTGCAGGGTTACCAAGTGTCTGCTCTGAGCAGACACTCGGTAAGCCACCTCCCTCCCTGCAGGACCCGGATGCCGCGGCCATCTTGGATCCGGGACCTGCGGCGAGGAGGGAGGTAGGAGACCCTCAGAGCAACGCGATCACATCGCGTTGCTCCGGGGGTCTCAGGGAAGCCCGCAGGGAGCCCCCTCCCTGCGCGATGCTTCCCTATACCGCCGGTACACTGCGATCATGTTTGATCGCGGTGTGCCGGGGGTTAATGTGCTGGGGGCGGTCCGTGACCGCTCCTGGCACATAGTGCCGGATGTCAGCTGCGATATGCAGCTGACACCCGGCCGCGATCGGCCGCGCTCCCCCCGTGAGCGCCGCTGATCGATGATGACGTACTATCCCGTCGGCGGTCATACGGGCCCACCCCACCTCGACGGGATAGTACGTCTGATGTCAGGAAGGGGTTAAAACTTTTAGATTTAAGTCAGTTCTCTTCTCACATAACTTACCTGACAAACCTGAACCCCCAATAAGACGTTGAAAAATTAAGTAATTCTTGTGTATATCACTCAACACTGCTGATTAGTGATGAGCGAGCACTAAAATGCCTGGGTGCTCGTTGCTCGGGTCGAGCAGATTGGAATACTTGGGTACTCGGACAGAACAACGAGCCCAATGTAAATTTATGGGAAACCCGAGTATTGTTACCGCGATCCCCCCGGGGGTCCTTTTAAGGTCTAAAAACGTCTGAAAACAATGGAAACACTACTCAAATGACACAGGAACGTCATGGCAAATGTCCCTGTAAGCATTTCTGATTGCTAGGTCACAGCTGTAAACAATGTTGTCAGAGTTTCACGCCATTCTTATAGGTGTATCAAAAAACATGCAAAAAACGAAACCAAAATGGATTTTGCTGGCAAATCTGTTAAGGTACATCCTTTCCAGGGTGATGACTTGTATATAAGGCAAACTAAGACCAACATGTTCCTCCACCACTTGGGCTATGTTCTCACGCAGCGTTTTTGATGCGTTTTTCAACTTTAACATTGCTTTCAACTACTTCAAATACATTCACTGGGAAATGTCATTGTAACATTTAACAAGCCTAGCTGGCCATGTGGTGTGTGACACATAACCAGGTGGTGCTATAGAGTTTAAGTCCTCTTTTTCTCAGAAGAGGCAATTTGCATATTTTTAGAGGGGCATCAGGTGGCATTAATATTCTTAAAGGGCCATTATTAAACAGTGGGTCTCCTATGCTGTTATTGCGAATGCAGTGAGTGGCTGGGCTGCCAAGAATTATGACGCACCCCAATATCCCTTTCACGAGAGGTACAGGAGGGCTTCCTGAAAAAATGTTGCATTGAATGCAAGGCCTGCCCTGCTACCAAGTCAATAATATCCAAATGTCACAGTCGAAAATTATTTGTTATAGTGTAACGAACACTGTTAAAGGAATGCCACTAAATGTAGATAACCACGACCCTGGGAAACAACAGGTTTCCTCTTTACAAGATATGGGCAATGATGGTATTGATGATGACTTTGAACTTTACCACATCGCCACCAAGAAGATGAAGTTCACAGCTTCAAAAAATGTGCAAAAAAGGCCGGGAACGTGTGGAAAATCATTCTCTCTTCGGCAAACTTTCCCTCTTACTAAAGTGGTATCGAATGATGCATACACAGCTCTCATGTCTATTTAGCATGAGGTGGTTGAAAGATGATGTATCCTGGTTTGTCCATGTCCACTTTTTGAAGCGAGCAGAAAAGAAGGATGAAATCGCATGAAGATGTGTGATTTTGGTCAGTAAGGAGGTGATGTCAGGTACAGATAGTTAGATCTGCGTGTTATCGGCGTTCTGATGATATTGCAAACCGTGTCATTACATCAGCTGTCCCAGGCCGAAGATGTAGATGGAGAAGAGTAGGAGTCCTACAACTGAGCCTTGGGGAACACCGAAAGACCGGCTTCTGACCTTTGGCTTGCCTCCGACTCTGCTCTTATCTATCCCCTTGGTACTACGTTCCCGGCTGTGTACGACTTGGTGTAATCGACCTCTCTCCTGCCATCTATCGGTGGTTTTCCCGCTACTGCAGGTCCTCACTTAAGGGGAGCCGCTGTTCTCTGCTCTTCCTTGCCACCTGGTGATTGTACCTGGAATAGCGTCCCAGGTACCCACGATATATATCCCCAAAAAATGTTAGATGTCAAAGATGTACAGTGCCTACAAGTAGTATTCAACCCCCTGCAGATTTAGCAGGTTTACACATTTGGAATTAACTTGGCATTGTGACATTTGGACTGTAGATCAGCCTGGAAGTGTGAAATGCACTGCAGCAAAAAAGAATGTTATTTCTTTGTTTATTTTTTTTTAAATTGGGAAAGGTTTTTTCAGAGGGTCATTTATTATTCAACCCCTCAACCCACCAGAATTCTGTTTGGTTCCCCTAAAGTATTAAGAAGTAGTTCAGGCACAAAGAACAATGAGCTTCACATGTTTGGATTAATTATCTATTTTCCAGCCTTTTCTGACTATTTAAGACCCTCCCCAAACTTGTGAACAGCACTCATACATGGTCAACATGGGAATGACAAAGGAGCATTCCAAGGCCATCAGAGACAAGATCGTGGAGGGTCACAAGGCTGGCAAGGGGTACAAAACCCTTTCCAAGGAGTTGGGCCTACCTGTCTCCACTGTTGGGAGCATCATCCGGAAATGGAAGGCTTATGGAACTACTGTTAGCCTTCCACGGCCTGGACAGCCTTTGAAAGTTTCCTCCCGTGCCGAGGCCAGGCTTGTCCGAAGAGTCAAGGCTAACCCAAGGACAACAAGGAAGGAGCTCCGGGAAGATCTCATGGCAGTGGGGACATTGGTTTCAGTCAATACCATAAGTAACGTACTCCACCGCAATGGTCTCCGTTCCAGACGAGCCCGTAAGGTACCTTTACTTTCAAAGCGTCATGTCAAGGCTCGTCTACAGTTTGATCATGATCACTTGGAGGACTCTGAGACTGACTGGTTCAAGGTTCTCTGGTCTGATGAGACCAAGATCGAGATCTTTGGTTCCAACCACACACGTGACGTTTGGAGACTGGATGGCACGGCATACGACCCAAAGAATACCATCCCTACAGTCAAGCATGGTGGTGGCAGCATCATGCTGTGGGGCTGTTTCTCAGCCAAGGGGCCTGGCCATCTGGTCCGCATCCATGGGAAGATGGATAGCACGGCCTACTTGGAGATTTTGGCCAAGAACCTCCGCTCCTCCATCAAGGATCTTAAGATGGGTCGTCATTTCATCTTCCAACAAGACAACAGCCCAAAGCACACAGCCAAGAAAACCAAGGCCTGGTTCAAGAGGCAAAAAATCAAGGTGTTGCAGTGGCCTAGTCAGTCTCCTGACCTTAACCCAATTGAAAACTTGTGGAAGGAGCTCAAGATTAAAGTCCACATGAGACACCCAAAGAACCTAGATAACTTGGAGAAGATCTGCATGGAGGAGTGGGCCAAGATAACTCCAGAGACCTGTGCCGGCCTGATCAGGTCTTATAAAAGACGATTATTAGCTGTAATTGCAAACAAAGGTTATTCCACAAAATATTAAACCTAGGGGTTGAATAATAATTGACCCACACTTTTATGTTTAAAATTTATAAAAATTTAACTGAGCAACAAAACTTTTTGGTTTGTAAGATTTATGCATCTGTTAATAAATCCTGCTCTTGTTTGAAGTTTGAAGGCTCTAACTTATTTGCATCTTATTAAACCTGCTAAATCTGCAGGGGGTTGAATACTACTTTTAGGCACTGTACATATCCTATTACAGAGGTGTCAAACTGCATTCCTCGAGGGCCGCCAACAGGTCATGTTTTCAGGATTTCCTTGTATTGCACAGGTGATAATTTAATCACCTGCACAGGATGATTCCAGCACCTTGTGGAATGCTAAGGAAATCCTGTAAACATGACCTGTTGGCGGCCCTCGAGGAATGCAGTTTTGACACCTCTGTCCTATTATTACCAAGTCTCAAGAGATTATCTAACTAATAAAGGAGTGCTTACTAGTTATAGTTTAAAGAATGATCACAGAAATTGATAATAAACAAATCTTTAGATACTTCAAAAGGAGTCACAGCCGCTTGGTAGAATCATAGAATGTTAAGCCCCCGTCTCACTAAGCGAGATCGCTAGCGAGATTGTTGCTGAGTCACAAGTTTTGTGCCGCAACAGCGACCTCAGTAGCGATCTCGCTATGTGTGACACGTAGCAGCGACCAGGCCCCTGCTGTGAGATCGCTGGTCGTGTCGGAATGGCCTGGACCTTTTGTTTGATAGTTGAGGTCCTGCTGGGTAGCACACATCGCTGTGTTTGACACCTTACCAACGACCTCGTTGACGACTCAGACACTGAATCGTCATAATAGCTCCCATGTGAGATCGTTGTACAGGTCGCTACAGGTCGCTGGTGAGATGTCAAACAGTGAGATCGCAGCAGCGATCGTTGGAAAGATCTCACTGTTTGACATCTCACCAGCGACCACATAGCGACGCAGCAACGATCCCTGACAGGTCGTATCGTTGTCGGGATCGCTTTAGCGTCACTAAGTGAGACGGGGCCTTTAGTGTTGGAAGTGACCTCCAGGGTCATCCTGTCCAACTCCCTGCTCAATGAAGGATTCACTAAATCATCTCAGACAGGTGTCTGTTCAGTCTCTGTTCGAAGTCTTCCATTGAAGGAGAACTCACTACCTCTCGTGGCAACCTGATAGTTAAAGACATGAGTGGTGTAATAAACTCAAAGATTATAGATCATTTCAAACACTTAAACATTGCAGAGTTTAGATTTATCCAGTTTTCTCTAAAAAGATATTCTTTCTTGGGGCTAGGGAACTAGTCCAAAAAGTGTCAAATTGTGCCTAATGTAGCTTCTGACTTTCACTCATCCTTCAGTGCCACTGTTGGTCTCTTGGAGGTTACCCGCTTCTACAGCCTAGCCCATTTAGGTGTGTCCTATGGGATTTATTAGCCACTTTACATGAAGCCTTCTAGCTCCTCCATGAGTCACGACTTTTCAAAGAATTGTTCCAAACCATCCTGAATTGCGATTATGTGAATGTGTTCATCACCGAACTATCTGTGCGATTGTTGTACGTACAATCTCAGACCACTGAGTTGCCATGTATTTCAAATCTGAGAAGACCAAACACTCTCAAAGGGAACCTGTCAGAAGGTTTTTAGTCCCCAAAGTAAAGTCATCTTTACAGTAAGTACCTGTAATGACACTTACTTCCATAACTTTATTCTATAAGTCTATGTGTCCGTTGCCTCATAATCCATTGGCAAATTCTTATGCAATTGCGATCACAAAACAGAGGCTTGGCCTGCTCTACAGCTCTCTGGTTTCTCCAGACTCTTTCTCCTCCAGGGGCTAGCCTCCTGCCAGGTCACTATTCTCTGAGACCTGCTCCTGGCAGACTTCTTGTGAATATGCCTTCATTCCAGGGGGAAGCCCATGCACAGTAACATCCTAATGACTTTGTAAGAGCTCAAGTGGCAAAATAGGTCACAGAGACTAACATCTCGAGCAAGTGCCCACATTCCTCGAGTCACTGCAAGCACAGATGGATAGTCTGGCTCTTGCAATGTCATCAGGAGGTTACTACGCATGTGAATAACAGCACCTGCACAAGTTGTCTGCCAGGGGAGCAGGTCACAAAAAAGAGTAACCTGTCAACCACTGGCAGGAGGCTGGCGCCAAGAAGAGAAAGAGGCTGGGAAAGCCAGAGAGATGCAAGTGCTAGCCAAGCCTCTACACTTGTGAGCTTATTTCTAGAAAATGTTACCTATGGATTACATAACAACATAGACGAAGAATTCTTGGAGTTTATTCCACAATTTTAGGCCAGTCCCCTGACTTTTTAGGACTCCTGTACAGTATCTAACACTAAACTTCATCCTCTTTTCTTCCCCAGTATAATTTTCTTCGGAACTGTAATAAACAGCCATTTTCCAGAGAAGACAACCATCCACTATCTGCAGATTTAGACTTGGTTCTTAGGCAGACAAGCTGAGGTATCTATCAGGCTAAAGTAGATCACTTTGACACTTGCGTGAAGAGCTAAGAACTGAGAATTTTTAATAATTAAGGGAAGGGCATTCACAGACGGAAGAAACCATTTCTCCTTAAAATGGGGCTTAACTTTAAATAAACAGTTAGGGAGTTTCTCCGTAACATTCTTAGCACAGACGCTACTGTGACATCACTAAGCTCAGTACTGAGCATAGTTGTCTTGTCTTACATAAGAGCTATTTACGTACAATAAAGCATTAAATGCAGCTTCCACATTGACAATTTTCCAGTTCATTAAGAACATTTTTGGCTGACCAAATGACACTCAATCACCATTCTTCTAGATTACAGATATCCGGACTTTTCTTAAATCTTGTGGAAAACAAAAACATTAATAGATGTTTTGGATGACACTGTCTGAAATGGGTTTTTTTCTCATTAAAAAATGTATTCCAGAAACTTGTAGTTAGAGACATCTGGTGAGGTAGATCCACTAAGCCTCTCAGGTCCGGGTGGTACTCTGGGCAATGGTGCAACTTCTTTGAAAACTTCTTTAAGGACGCGTGGAAATGTGAGGACTTGGACAAACAGCAATCTCAGGAGCAGTAGGCCAGGTGAAGTGGAATTCAGCAGTGATGAATGCAAGATCAAACGCAATAAGCACAGATGGTGGACACCAAGCATAGGTCTCTGGAGTGTAAGGAGTGGGTGGACATATGAAGTGTAACCCAGCAAGAATGGAAGAAAGCTGAAGCACAGTATGTACAGAAGATGAAGAAAACCAAACATAGAAGTCTAGAGTCTCAATCCCAAGACTGAGGTGATTCTAAGTGGGCTTTAAATAGACCTAGGAAATTGAGGTCATAGAGCTACACCTGGAAACTTGCAAGACCTGACACAGAGCACAACAGAGTGCAGCGACCCATATGAAGGAAATGGAGCCCAGGATAGGTGTTCTATAGAAAAGTGTGTTTCCTCGCACCTTGTTCGGTTATGCTTTTTTAAAGGAAATGTGTGTGCCAGTACAACAGCACAAAGTCCAAGCCATGGTACCAAGTGTGCAGGCTTCTGGGCTAGTTTGACCTTATTCAAGACACATCCGCAATGTACCCAGTTCCTGGGCGCCAAGTTCCTCATACAGACCACTGCAGCTATGGACTCTGTAGATGCATCAGAGAAGACGTGGACTTCCTTCCTGATTGCAGTTGAAAAGCACCTTAAGGTGTAACAAGATGGGACTTGGAGATGTTCTAAGATCTTCAGAGACTTTTTCCATGTCTCCATCTTTGTTGTTTCTGGGACGGTAACGGAGTGCCCCAATCCGTATTCTCAGCGGTCAACTGTCTTAACAGTATCTTGCCTTGAATGGTGATGGGTGCAATAAACCTGAGAGGATAGTAGATGCTGTTCACAACAGAAATGACGCCTCGTTTGGTGAAGGGTTTATCACAGTCCGTCTCAGTCCATAGATTGCTACAGCAGGTAAGGGGCTGTTCCTGAAGACATGTACCTTCATCTGATAGTCTTTGACCTTGTTGTGGATGTAATTGTCCTTGTGCCATAAGAACAAGAGGTAGTTTTTACTTTCTTCATGATATAGCAATGGAAAATTTGCTGAATATCGGCCATTAATGCAACAGGTTCTTATATGAAAGTGAATCAGTATTCCGATAAGGCTGTTGTTAAGCCCAGTTGGGAGCAGGATATTGAGAGGGATGCCTTCATTTTTAACACTGGAGTTAAACACCACTCTGATTTGTTTAGGTTTGCGAAGGGTGATAGACACAATGGATGGAAGGTACCAGCATTCCTTTCCTTCCTCCAGTGGTGGCGCAGTCTCTGCATGACTTTTGTCAAAGATATTCTGCATGAGGTTGATTAAATTATTCTCCATCTCTGATTTTCTCTTTAAGATGCGTTTTAAAGATCAAAACCTTGCAGTTGCTTGCTGCAGATTATTTGGCAACTTTGTTCTTGGAGAACGAAAAGGTAAAGGTGCTACCCAGCGGATGGAATCATCCTGAGTGAATTCCTTTTCCATAACCCTTATGAAGTCCATGTCCTCTCTTGTAGGTGCTAGCTGATTATCTTCACTTGTAAAATTGAACACTGTTGACTCGAGGTTGTCATCACAGGACTGGAGCGTGTTCATGTTGTCAGGTGTTTCTTGCTGCCACTTAAGGTCACACAGCTTCTCCTTCACCCAGTAATGATGTGGCCATAGCTGAAAGTAAGTGCTGCGACAAATTGGCAAGACATGAGTCTTAAATGAAGAAATGCTTGTAGTCCTCTTCATCTTATCTATGCAGACATTGCCTATGATAGCCCTGTCTAGATCAAAGTGTTGAGCAAATGGAGCATCATGTGGTCCGTTGATTTGCTGACGAACCTATATTTGAGCTATTGTCATAGGCTGGCATCTCGATGGCTTTAGTCTTTAGATGAGGGTAATAAAGAGCAGCTTCTGGGGCTGGGATCTCCTCTCTGTCGCATGGTATATAGTTGCACTCAACAAAAGTGGGTAGGGGTATCTTCATGTTGCTGTCCAGAGAAGATACTAGGAGTCCACTGGTTCATCTCCCAGAGATCTATATAAGCAACAAGATAAAGAAATATGTCCGGAGCACAACAATTGTATGAATATTTACACTAGGGTGCTACACAAAGCATGGAAAATGCAATATTGAACGAAAAGAGAAGAGACACTACATAAATGTGTGCACACCTATATATATAGTAAATCACAACTTTATTGTAAGACAAAAACATGCAAAATATAAAAACCTACTTCTCATCTCTCATATCCTCCCTGTCTCACAACCCTAAACAGTTATTCAACACCTTCAATTCTCTCCTCCGTCCCCCAGCACCTCCTCCCTCCTCACTTATCTCTGCTGAAGACTTTGCCTCATTCTTCAAGCAGAAGATTGATAACATCAGAGACAGTTTTGGTCAACAAGCCCCAGAGCCCTTCCTCCCAACTTCCCTACCCTCCACCTCCAAAACCAACTACTCCACCATTACAGAAGATCAACTCGCCACTCTACTCTCAAGATCGCATCTCACCACCTGTGCACTTGACCTGCTCCCATCCCACCTCATCCCAAACCTCACCACAATCTTCATCCCAACCCTAACCCATCTCTTCAACCTATCACTAACAACTGGTGTTTTCCCCTCAAGCTTTAAACATGCCTCCATCACACCTATCCTCAAAAAGCCCTCTCTTGACCCATCCTCTGTATCTAGCTATCGCCCTATATCACTTCTCCCCTATGCCTCAAAACTACTGGAACAACACGTCTACCTTGAACTGTCCTCCCATCTCTCTTCTTGCTCCCTCTTTGACCGCTTACAATCTGGCTTCCGGTCACACCATTCCACTGAAACTGCGCTAACTAAGGTCACCAATGACCTCTTAACCGCCAAGAGCAAGCGACACTACTCTGTTCTCCTCCTCCTCGACCTGTCGGCTGCCTTTGACACAGTGGACCATTCCCTATTATTACAGACCCTCTCATCCCTTGGCATCACAGACTTGGCCCTATCCTGGATCTCATCATACCTAACAGACCGGACATTCAGCGTCTCCCACTCACACACCACCTCCTCACCTCGCCCCCTATCTGTCGGAGTCCCACAAGGTTCAGTCCTTGGGCCCCTGCTCTTCTCCATTTACACCTTTGGCCTGGGACAGCTCATAGAATCTCATGGCTTTCAGTATCACCTCTATGCTGATGACACACAGATCTACATCTCTGGACCAGATATCACCTCCCTACTAACCAGAATCCCTCAATGTCTGTCCACTATTTCATCCTTCTTCTCCGCTAAATTTCTGAAACTTAACATGGACAAAACAGAATTCATCATCTTTCCCCCATCTCACGTGACCCCCCCAACGAACCTATCCATTACAGTAAATGGCTGCCCACTCTCCCCAGTCCCACAAGCTCGCTGCCTCGGGGTTATCCTTGACGCTGATCTCTCCTTCAAACCACATATCCAAGCCCTTTCCACTTCCTGCCGACTTCAACTCAAAAATATTGCACGAATCCGTTCATTCCTCAACCAAGAATCTGCAAAAACCCTAGTCCATGCCCTCATCATCTCTCGCCTTGACTACTGCAACCTCCTGCTCTGTGGCCTCCCCTCAAACACTCTCGCACCCCTCCAATCTATTCTAAACTCTGCTGCCCGACTAATCCACCTGTCCCCCCGCTATTCTCCGGCCTCTCCCCTCTGTCAATCCCTTCACTGGCTCCCCATTGCCCAGAGACTCCAGTACAAAACCCTAACGATGATGTACAAAGCCATCCACAACCTGTCTCCTCCTTACATCTGTGACCTCATCTCCCGGTACTTTCCTACACGCAACCTCCGATCCTCACAAGATCTCCTTCTCTACTCCCCTCTTATCTCCTCTTCCCACAATCGTATACAAGATTTCTCTCGCGTATCACCCCTACTCTGGAACCCTCTACCACAACACATCAGACTCTCGCCCACCATCGAAACCTTCAAAAAGAATCTGAAGACCCACCTCTTCCGACAAGCCTACAACCTGCAGTAACCACCGATCGACCAAACCACTGCATGACCAGCTCTACCCTCACCTACTGTATCCTCACCCATCCCTTGTAGATTGTGAGCCTTCGCGGGCAGGGTCCTCTCTCCTACTGTACCAGTTATGACTTGTATTGTTCAAGATTATTGTACTTGTTTTTATTATGTATACCCCTCCTCACTTGTAAAGCGCCATGGAATAAATGGCGCTATAACAATAAATAATAATAATAAATAATAATAATAAAACATTAAAAACATATCCCATAAGGATCAAACAACAAACACACCATTCTGCTAGATATGTAACCAACAACAGCCTGAGATGATAAGGAAATATATTAATACAATCTTGTGCATAAATATATGGATATAGACAATATAAATATATATTGAGGCCGAGCACTTATAGCTGGTATAGTTTTAGCACCACAGATACCAATAACCAGTGGGCGTCCCCACTCATTATCACACCATGAACAAGGTCCCCGGTATGTAAGATGCACACTATATCAATAAAGCCCTGTGACTAAGATGTACCCTATGTCACTGGAAGACATGAGGGAACACAAAGTGTGCAGGTTATATCAGCAGTGGGGCACCTAAAGGCAACAAAATAATAAATGTGGACAAGAGTCACCGTTGCAAAGACAGAGTGCTGCAGATGTGGCTGAGTAATGACACAACCAAAAGAACAGTCAGCAGCAATAGGCCGGCTCACCACCAAGAAGAAGGAGCTGAAATAGTTCTATGTCCAATGGCTGCCATGAAAAGGACTCCAGTAGGGTTGAGCGAAACGGGTCGATCATTTTCAAAAGTCGCCGACTTTTGGCTAAGTCGGCGTCTCATGAAACCCGATCCGACCCCTGTGCTTGTCGGCCATGCGGTACGCGACTTTCGCGCCAAAGTCGCGTTTCAATGACGCGAAAAGCGCCATTTCTCAGCCAATGAAGGTGAACGCAGAGTGTGGGCAGCGTGATGACATAGATCCTGGTCCCCACCATCTTAGAGAAGGGCATTGCAGTGATTGGCTTGCTGTCTGCGGCGTCACAGGGGCTATAAAGGGGCGTTCCCGCCGACCGCCATCTTACTGCTGCTGATCTGAGCTTAGGGAGAGGTTGCTGCCGCTTCGTCAGAAGCAGGGAGAGCGTTAGGCAGGGTCCACTAACCACCAAACCGCTTGTGCTGCAGCGATTTCCACTGTCCAACACCACCTTCGGTGTGCAGGGACTGTGGAAGCTATTTTTTTTTTTTTTTCCCTCAGCGCTGTAGCTCATTGGGCTGCCCTAGAAGGCTCCGTGATAGCTGTATTGCTGTGTGTACGCCACTGTGGAAACCAACTGCTTTTTTCAAAGCACAAATCCTCTTGTTCCTTCCTTTCTGCACAGCTCTCTTTTTTGTTTGTCCACACTTTTTATTTAATTTGTGCATCAGTCCACTCCTATTGCTGCCTGCCATACCTGGCTTAGATTACTGCAGGGAGATAGTAATTGTAGGACAGTCCCTGTTTTTTTTTTTGTTTTTTTTTTGTGGGAGATTAAGATTTGCATTTCTGCTACAGTGCCATCCCTGTGTGTGCCATCTCTCACTGAGTGGGCCATAGAAAGCCTATTTATTTTTTCCGTGATTTGTGTTCTAAATTCTACCTCAACACAAAAACACTACATCAATCAGTGGGAGAAAAATATTGGCCTCAGTCAGGGCTTGTGTGCCACTGCTGTGTGTGCTATCTCTCATTCAGTGGGCCATAGAAAGCCTATTTTTTTTTTTTTTAATATTATTTGGTTTCTAAAGTCTCCCTGAAAAAAAAAAAAAAACCTAAAAAAACAGTGGGAGAGTAATATTGCCCTTTCAGCTTGTGTGCCAGTCTTGACTCCTGGGTGTGCCACCTCTCTCTCTCATTCAGTGGGCCATAGAAAGGCTATTTTTTTTGGTTTTTTTTTTAATATTATTTGGTTTCTAAAGTCTCCCTGAAAAAAAAAAAAAAAACATAAAAAAACAGTGGGAGAGTAATATTGCCCTTTCAGCTTGTGTGCCAGTCTTGACTCCTGGGTGTGCCACCTCTCTCCCTCTCATTCAGTGGGCCATAGAAAGCCTATTTATTTTTTTTTTTAAATATTATTGGGTTTCTAAAGTCTCCCTTAAAAAACAAAAAATACATAAAAAAACAGTGGGAGAGTAATATTGCCCTTTCAGCTTGTGTGCCAGTCTTGACTCCTGGGTGTGCCACCTCTGTCTCATTCAGTGGGCCATAGAAAGCATTTTTTTTTTTTTTCCTTGATTTGTGTTCTAAAATCTACCTCAACACAAAAACACTACATCAATCAGTGGGAGAAAAATATTGGCCTCAGTCAGGGCTTGTGTGCCACTGCTGTGTGTGCTATCTCTCATTCAGTGGGCTATAGCAAGCCTATTTTTATTTTTTTTTTTTTAATATTATTTGGTTTCTAAAGTCTCCCTGAAAAAAAAAAAAAAAACCTAAAAAAACAGTGGGAGAGTAATATTGCCCTTTCAGCTTGTGTGCCAGTCTTGACTCCTGGGTGTGCCACCTCTCTCCCTCTCATTCAGTGGGCCATAGAAAGCCTATTTATTTTTTTTTTTAAATATTATTGGGTTTCTAAAGTCTCCCTTAAAAAACAAAAAATACATAAAAAAACAGTGGGAGAGTAATATTGCCCTTTCAGCTTGTGTGCCAGTCTTGACTCCTGGGTGTGCCACCTCTCTCTCTCATTCAGTGGGCCATAGAAAGCCTATTTATTTTTTCCGTGATTTGTGTTCTAAATTCTACCTCAACACAAAAACACTACATCAATCAGTGGGAGAAAAATATTGGCCTCAGTCAGGGCTTGTGTGCCACTGCTGTGTGTGCTATCTCTCATTCAGTGGGCTATAGCAAGCCTATTTTTATTTTTTTTTTTTTAATATTATTTGGTTTCTAAAGTCTCCCTGAAAAAAAAAAAAAACCTAAAAAAACAGTGGGAGAGTAATATTGCCCTTTCAGCTTGTGTGCCAGTCTTGACTCCTGGGTGTGCCACCTCTCTCCCTCTCATTCAGTGGGCCATAGAAAGCCTATTTTTTTTTTTTTTTAAATATTATTGGGTTTCTAAAGTCTCCCTTAAAAAACAAAAAATACATAAAAAAACAGTGGGAGAGTAATATTGCCCTTTCAGCTTGTGTGCCAGTCTTGACTCCTGGGTGTGCCACCTCTCTCCCTTTCATTCAGTGGGCCATAGAAAGCCTATTTATTTTTTCCGTGATTTGTGTTCTAAATTCTACCTCAACACAAAAACACTACATCAATCAGTGGGAGAAAAATATTGGCCTCAGTCAGGGCTTGTGTGCCACTGCTGTGTGTGCTATCTCTCATTCAGTGGGCTATAGAAAGCCTATTTATTTATTTATTTTTTTTCTTATTATTTGGTTTCTAAAGTCTCCCTGAAAAAAAAAAACAAAACATAAAAAAACAGTGGGAGAGTAATATTGCCCTTTCAGCTTGTGTGCCAGTCTTGACTCCTGGGTGTGCCACCTCTCTCCCTCTCATTCAGTGGGCCATAGAAAGCCTATTTATTTATTTTTTAAAATATTATTGGGTTTCTAAAGTCTCCCTTAAAAAACAAAAAATACATAAAAAAACAGTGGGAGAGTAATATTGCCCTTTCAGCTTGTGTGCCAGTCTTGACTCCTGGGTGTGCCACCTCTCTCTCATTCAGTGGGCCATAGAAAGCATTTTTTTTTTTCCTTGATTTGTGTTCTAAAATCTACCTCAACACAAAAACACTACATCAATCAGTGGGAGAAAAATATTGGCCTCAGTCAGGGCTTGTGTGCCACTGCTGTGTGTGCTATCTCTCATTCAGTGGGCTATAGAAAGCCTATTTATTTATTTATTTTTTTTCTTATTATTTGGTTTCTAAAGTCTCCCTGAAAAAAAAAAAAAAAACATAAAAAAACAGTGGGAGAGTAATATTGCCCTTTCAGCTTGTGTGCCAGTCTTGACTCCTGGGTGTGCCACCTCTCTCTCTCATTCAGTGGGCCATAGAAAGGCTATTTTTTTTTTTTGTTTTTTTAATATTATTTGGTTTCTAATGTCTCCCTGAAAAAAAAAAAAAAACATAAAAAAACAGTGGGAGAGTAATATTGCCCTTTCAGCTTGTGTGCCAGTCTTGACTCCTGGGTGTGCCACCTCTCTCCCTCTCATTCAGTGGGCCATAGAAAGCCTATTTATTTTTTTAAAAAAATATTATTGGGTTTCTAAAGTCTCCCTTAAAAAACAAAAAATACATAAAAAAACAGTGGGAGAGTAATATTGCCCTTTCAGCTTGTGTGCCAGTCTTGACTCCTGGGTGTGCCACCTCTCTCTCTCATTCAGTGGGCCATAGAAAGGCTATTTTTTTTTGGGTTTTTTTAATATTATTTGGTTTCTAAAGTCTCCCTGAAATAAAAAAAAAAATTAAAAAAACAGTGGGAGAGTAATATTGCCCTTTCAGCTTGTGCGCCAGTCTTGACTCCTGGGTGTGCCACCTCTCTCTCTCTAATTGTGGGCCATAGAAAGCCTTTTTTTTTTTTTTTTTTTTTTAATATTATTTGGTTTCTAAAGTCTCCCTGAGAAAAAAAAATAAATAAATTAGGTGGGAGATTAATATTGACATTAGTGCTTGAGTGACAGTCCTGTGTGTGTGTCATCTCTGTGATTTTGTGCCACAGAAAACAGAGTGTGTAACATTGTGCCTGATTTTCCTTGTGGTCTCACCAACCTGTTAAGGGATATTGAAATCATACTGAAGTTATAGCTCACCGTGTAAGTTGTTTGACAGCAACAAATAAAGTTACTTTGGTTAAGATTTTAAAACAATGAGGAAGTCTGGTGCAAGAGGTCGTCGTGGGCGTTCATTGTCAGCTGGTAATGATGGTAGTGGTAGTGGAGCATCAGGTGGTCGTGGGGATAAAAATATTCCACCTAAGTCTGGAGCTGTGGAGCCAGTTTCGTCGTCAGGCTACACAAGGCCTCGAACGCTCTCTTTTCTGGGAGTAGGAAAACCGCTTTTAAAGGCGGAGCAGCAACAGCAAGTTTTGGCTTACATTGCAGACTCAGCCTCTAGCTCTTTTGCCTCCTCTTCCGAAACTGGTAAATGTAAAAGCAGCGCGTCGCTTGTGGATGTTCACGGTCAGGGACAAGTCGCTTCCTTGTCCTCCTCAGCAAAAACTACAACAAGAGAGAAGGATGCAGCAGGCGACACAACGGGTCACTCCATGGAGCTCTTTACACATACCGTCCCTGGCTTAGAAAGTGAAACATTTAACAGGCCATGCCCATTACAAGTATATTCTGACATGGAGTGCACTGATGCACAGCCACAGCCAGAGTACTATGCTGCTCCTTTGGCTCAGACCACCACATTGCCCTCTCAGGGTACAGATCCACAATCAGACCCTGATGAGACTATGTTGCCCCGCCACGAACGCTATACCACCGACCGACACAGTGACACAGACGAAGTTGCACACGAGCTCGAAGAGGAGTTAATAGATGACCCAGTTATTGACCCCGATTGGCAGCCATTGGGGGAACAGGGTGCAGGCGGCAGTAGTTCAGAAGCGGAGGTGGAGGAGGGGCCGCAGCAGGCATCAACATCGCAACAGGTTCCATCTGCCGGGCTTGTATCTGGCCCAAAACGCGTGTCAAAGCCAAAACCTGTTGGAGCACAGCGTTGCCATCCGGTTAAAGCTCAGTCTGCAATCCCTGAAAAGGGATCCGAGTCTAGGAAGAGTGCAGTCTGGCATTTTTTTAAACAACATCCAACTGATCAGCGCAAAGTCATCTGTCAAAAATGTTCAACTAGCTTAAGCAGAGGTCAGAATCTGAAAAGTCTAAATACTAGTTGCATGCATAGACACTTAACCACCATGCATTTTCAAGCCTGGACTAACTACCAAACGTCCCTCAAGGTTGTAGCACCCTCGGCCAATGAAGCTAGTCAGCAACGCAACATCCCTTCCGTCACTGTAAGGACACCATTTTCCGCACCACCGGCAGTATCTGTGCAGGTTTCTTTGCCAGCCAAAAGCAGTCAGGGTCAGGGAATCACCAGTTTTGTAGGAGGAAATATTGCATCTAGGGCACCGGCGGAAACAATACCGTCTCCAACCGTCTCTCAGTCTGCCATGTACACCGGCACACCCGAAAGTTCCACGATCTCCAGCTCTCCAGTCCAGCTCACCCTACATGAGACTCTGGTTAGAAAAAGGAAGTACTTATCCTCGCATCCGCGTACACAGTGTTTTAACGCCCACATAGCTAGACTAATCTCGTTAGAGATGATGCCCTACCGGTTAGTTGAAAGCGAAGCTTTCAAAGCCCTGATGGAGTACGCTGAACCACGATACGAGCTACCCAGTCGACACTTTTTTTCCAGAAAAGCCATCCCAGCCCTGCACCAGCATGTTAAACAGCGCATCGTCCATGCACTCAGGCAATCTGTGAGTACAAAGGTGCACCTGACTACAGATGCATGGACCAGTAGGCATGGCCAGGGACGTTATGTGTCCATCACGGCACACTGGGTGAATGTGGTGGATGCAGGGTCCACAGGCGACATCAATTTAGGGACAGTTGTGCCTAGCCCACGGTCTAGGAAACAGTTGGCTGTAGGCGTTCGCACCCCCTCCTCCTCCTCCTCCTCGTCCTCCTGCAGAAGCTACAGCTCTTCCACAGAACGCAGTCTGCCAACCACTCCATCGGCAGATGACACTGTTGCACACCAGTTGTCCCATTATGGGCCAGCTACTGCCAAGCGTCAGCAGGCTGTATTGGCTATGAAGTGCTTGGGCGACAACAGACACACCGCGGAAGTTCTGTCCGAGTTCTTGCAACAAGAAACGCAGTCGTGGCTGGGCACAGTAGATCTTGAGGCAGGCAAGGTAGTGAGTGATAACGGAAGGAATTTCATGGCTGCCATCTCCCTTTCCCAACTGAAACACATTCCTTGCCTGGCTCACACCTTAAACCTGGTGGTGCAGTGCTTATTGAAAACTTATCCTGGGTTCTCCGACCTGCTCCTCAAAGTGCGTGCACTTTGCTCACATATCCGACGTTCGCCTGTACACGCCAGCCGTATGCAGACCTATCAGCGGTCTTTGAACCTTCCCCAGCATCGCCTAATCATAGACGTTGCAACAAGGTGGAACTCAACACTGCACATGCTTCAGAGACTGTGCGAACAGAGGCGTGCTGTTATTTATTTGTGGGAGGATACACGGGCAGGCAGTAGGATGGCAGACATGGAGTTGTCAGGTGTGCAGTGGTCTAAGATACAAGACATGTGTCAAGTCCTTCAGTGTTTTGAGGAATGCACACGGCTGGTTAGTGCAGACAACGCCGTAATAAGCATGAGCATCCCCCTAATGCGTCTGCTGATGCAAAGTTTGACGCACATAAAGGAGCAGGCGTCTGCACCAGAGGAAGAGGAAAGCCTTGATGACAGTCAGCCATTGTCTGGTCAGGGCAGTGTACAGGACGAGGTAGCGGGCGAAGAGGAGGTGGAGGACGAGGAGGATGATGGGGATGAGTATATTTTTAATGCCGAACCTTTCCCGGGGGCACAGGAAATTGGTTGCGTGTCACGGCCGGATTCTGGTTTTTTGAGGGACACAAGTGACGTAGATTTGCCTGCAACTGCCCCTCAACCAATCACAACCGGAGATTTGACAACTGGAACTTTGGCCCACATGGCGGATTATGCCTTACGTATCCTAAAAAGGGACACACGCATTACGAAAATGATGAACGATGACGATTACTGGTTGGCCTGCCTCCTTGATCCACGCTATAAAGGCAAATTGCAAAATATTATGCCACATGAGAACTTGGAACTAATATTAGCAACCAAACAATCAACTCTTGTTGACCGTTTGCTTCAGGCATTCCCAGCACACAGCGCACGTGATCGTTCTCACACGAGCTCCAGGGGGCAGCAGACTAGGAGTGTTAGGGGTGCACACATCAGAAGTGGCGTTGGACAGAGGGATTTTCTGACCAGGTTGTGGAGTGATTTTGCTATGACCGCAGACAGGACAGGTACTGCTGCATCAATTGAAAGTGACAGGAGACAACATTTGTCCAGTATGGTTACTAACTATTTTTCATCCCTTATCGATGTTCTCCCTCAACCGTCATTCCCATTTGATTACTGGGCCTCCAAATTAGACACCTGGCCAGAATTGGCAGAATATGCATTGCAGGAGCTTGCTTGCCCGGCAGCAAGTGTCCTATCAGAAAGAGTATTCAGTGCTGCAGGTTCAATATTAACCGAAAAAAGGACTCGTCTGGCTACCCAAAATGTTGACGATCTAACATTCATTAAAATGAACCACAACTGGATTTCGAAATCTTTTGCCCCACCTTGCCCGGCTGACACCTAGCTTTCCTATGAAAAGCTCTTGCCTGTGAATTACTTTTCTAATGTCTAATTTGCTGCAGCTGATTGTACAGCATACGACATGTTTACACCTCCCTAAATGGCAAAACTCCCCACACGGGGCCGTGGTATCGCGACTTGGCGCAAGCACCCGTGAGACTGCTGTTTGTCTGAAGAGGTGGGTGTGCTCGCTTTTGGTTGACGGCATTGCTACTGGGTCCCTCATAGTACAATGTAGTGTCTCTGGCGGTGGTGGTGCGCACCCAACGTCAGACACACCGTTGTAACATGAGGGGCCCTGGGGCGGTCCCGCCGGCCTCAAGAGAGTTCCCCCCTACCCCAGCTCAAAATGTGCTCTACCACGTGCAAAATTATGTCGCACAGCTCCACCAATCTTTAGTCTATTCGCTGACATCATTCAATGTCTGGCACTGACAATACAAATTTGTAGACATCTATGATGCAACTTAAAGTAGTCTGTGTCTGTGTCCTATATTGGCACCATTAAATAGTTACTGCCAAATTACTATGTCAGAAACTCAGCAGATGAGCCCACCCCTGTACCTAAGTATGCCACCTTTTTTTTTGTTTTGGTTGTTTTGCGAGACATTAACATCTATTTATATTTTGGGAGTACTGGGACAGACACTCCTTGCACTACTCCTCCACTCACCACCAAGCTGCCCGTGTATCCATGTAACCGCTGTAAAACTGCCATGAGCCTATTGTTTGTTATTTTAGGCCTTTGAAGCCTGTCTGCGGTCCCTCCTTCCACTAGTCCTCCACTGACCAGACCACTGCTGCCCGTGTACCCCTGGAACCAATTATAAAGTGCCTACAGCCAGCCCATTTTTTTATGTTAGGCCTTTGAAGCCTGTCTGCGGTCCCTCCTTCCACTAGTCCTCCACTGGCCAGACCACTGCTGCCCGTGTACCCCTGGAACCAATTATAAAGTGCCTACAGCCAGCCCATTTTTTTATGTTAGGCCTTTGAAGCCTGTCTGCGGTCCCTCCTTCCACTAGTCCTCCACTGGCCAGACCACTGCTGCCCGTGTACCCCTGGAACCAATTATAAAGTGCCTACAGCCAGCCCATTTTTTTATGTTAGGCCTTTGAAGCCTGTCTGCGGTCCCTCCTTCCACTAGTCCTCCACTGGCCAGACCACTGCTGCCCGTGTACCCCTGGAACCAATTATAAAGTGCCTACAGCCAGCCCATTTTTTTATGTTAGGCCTTTGAAGCCTGTCTGCGGTCCCTCCTTCCACTAGTCCTCCACTGGCCAGACCACTGCTGCCCGTGTACCCCTGGAACCAATTATAAAGTGCCTACAGCCAGCCCATTTTTTTATGTTAGGCCTTTGAAGCCTGTCTGCGGTCCCTCCTTCCACTAGTCCTCCACTGGCCAGACCACTGCTGCCCGTGTACCCCTGGAACCAATTATAAAGTGCCTACAGCCAGCCCATTTTTTTATGTTAGGCCTTTGAAGCCTGTCTGCGGTCCCTCCTTCCACTAGTCCTCCACTGACCAGACCACTGCTGCCCGTGTACCCCTGGAACCAATTATAAAGTGCCTACAGCCAGCCCATTTTTTTATGTTAGGCCTTTGAAGCCTGTCTGCGGTCCCTCCTTCCACTAGTCCTCCACTGGCCAGACCACTGCTGCCCGTGTACCCCTGGAACCAATTATAAAGTGCCTACAGCCAGCCCATTTTTTTATGTTAGGCCTTTGAAGCCTGTCTGCGGTCCCTCCTTCCACTAGTCCTCCACTGGCCAGACCACTGCTGCCCGTGTACCCCTGGAACCAATTATAAAGTGCCTACAGCCAGCCCATTTTTTTATGTTAGGCCTTTGAAGCCTGTCTGCGGTCCCTCCTTCCACTAGTCCTCCACTGACCAGACCACTGCTGCCCGTGTACCCCTGGAACCAATTATAAAGTGCCTACAGCCAGCCCATTTTTTTATGTTAGGCCTTTGAAGCCTGTCTGCGGTCCCTCCTTCCACTAGTCCTCCACTGGCCAGACCACTGCTGCCCGTGTACCCCTGGAACCAATTATAAAGTGCCTACAGCCAGCCCATTTTTTTATGTTAGGCCTTTGAAGCCTGTCTGCGGTCCCTCCTTCCACTAGTCCTCCACTGGCCAGACCACTGCTGCCCGTGTACCCCTGGAACCAATTATAAAGTGCCTACAGCCAGCCCATTTTTTTATGTTAGGCCTTTGAAGCCTGTCTGCGGTCCCTCCTTCCACTAGTCCTCCACTGACCAGACCACTGCTGCCCGTGTACCCCTGGAACCAATTATAAAGTGCCTACAGCCAGCCCATTTTTTTATGTTAGGCCTTTGAAGCCTGTCTGCGGTCCCTCCTTCCACTAGTCCTCCACTGGCCAGACCACTGCTGCCCGTGTACCCCTGGAACCAATTATAAAGTGCCTACAGCCAGCCCATTTTTTTATGTTAGGCCTTTGAAGCCTGTCTGCGGTCCCTCCTTCCACTAGTCCTCCACTGGCCAGACCACTGCTGCCCGTGTACCCCTGGAACCAATTATAAAGTGCCTACAGCCAGCCCATTTTTTTATGTTAGGCCTTTGAAGCCTGTCTGCGGTCCCTCCTTCCACTAGTCCTCCACTGGCCAGACCACTGCTGCCCGTGTACCCCTGGAACCAATTATAAAGTGCCTACAGCCAGCCCATTTTTTTATGTTAGGCCTTTGAAGCCTGTCTGCGGTCCCTCCTTCCACTAGTCCTCCACTGACCAGACCACTGCTGCCCGTGTACCCCTGGAACCAATTATAAAGTGCCTACAGCCTGCCCATTTTTTTATGTTAGGCCTTTGAAGCCTGTCTGCGGTCCCTCCTTCCACTAGTCCTCCACTGGCCAGACCACTGCTGCCCGTGTACCCCTGGAACCAATTATAAAGTGCCTACAGCCAGCCCATTTTTTTATGTTAGGCCTTTGAAGCCTGTCTGCGGTCCCTCCTTCCACTAGTCCTCCACTGGCCAGACCACTGCTGCCCGTGTACCCCTGGAACCAATTATAAAGTGCCTACAGCCAGCCCATTTTTTTATTTTAGGCCTTTGAAGCCTGTCTGCGGTCCCTCCTTCCACTAGTCCTCCACTGGCCAGACCACTGCTGCCCGTGTACCCCTGGAACCAATTATAAAGTGCCTACAGCCAGCCCATTTTCTTATGTTAGGCCTTTGAAGCCTGTCTGCGGTCCCTACTTTAAATACTCCTCCACTCACCACCAAGCTGCCTGCCCGTGTATCCATGTAACCGCTGTAAAACTGCCATGAGCCTATTGTTTGTTATGTTAGGCCTTTGATAGCCTGTCTGCGGTCCCTACTTTAAATACTCCTCCACTCACCACCAAGCTGCCTGCCCGTCTATCCATGTAACCGCTGTAAAACTGCCATGAGCCTATTGTTTGTTATGTTAGGCCTTTGATAGCCTGTCTGCGGTCCTTACTTTAAATACTCCTCCACTCACCACCTAGCTGCCTGTGTATCCATGTAACCGCTGTAAAACTGCAATGAGCCTATTGTTTGTTATTTTAGGCCTTTGATAGCCTGTCTGCGGCCCCTACTTGCAATACTCCTCCACTGACCACAATGCTGCCTGGAGTGCCTGCCTGTGTATCCATGTAACCGATGTAAAACTGCCATGACTGCCTACTGTTTGTTATTTTAGGCCTTTGATAGCCTGTCTGCGGCCCCTACTTGCAATACTCCTCCACTGACCACAATGCTGCCTGGAGTGCCTGCCTGTGTATCCATGTAACCGATGTAAAACTGCCATGACTGCCTACTGTTTGTTATTTTAGGCCTTTGATAGCCTGTCTGCGGCCCCTACTTGCAATACTCCTCCACTGACCACAATGCTGCCTGGAGTGCCTGCCTGTGTATCCATGTAACCGATGTAAAACTGCCATGAGTGCCTACTGTTTGGTATTTTAGGCCTTTGATAGCCTGTCTGCAGCCCCTACTTGCAATACTCCTCCACTGACCACACCAATGCTGCCCGTGTACCCCTGGAACCTATTTAAAAGTTCATAGAGCCTAGTTATATATTTTATTTACTATTAATAAGGCCATGATGGACTACGCTGTACCACGCTACAAGCTAACCAGTCGACACTTCTTTTGCGAGAAAAGCCATCCCAACCCTCCACCAGCATGTAGAAGACCGCATTGTCCATGCACTCTGGCAATCTGTGAGTACAAAGGTGCACCTGACAACAGACGCATGGACCTGTAGGCATGGCCACGGAAGATTACGTGTCCATTACGGCGCAATGGGTTAATGTGGTGGATGCATGGTCCACAGGGGACAGCCTACTAAGTCTGTCTGCAGTCCCTAATTCAAATTGTCCTCCACTGTCTAAATCGGAGCTTCCACCTTCTGCCTTTTGGCCTATAGTATCAGAAATTAAACTGCATTTGGCCTTCAACTTTGGTTAGGGCCTACTAACGGCTTCTGCCCCTCCCTGGTGTTGCCCTCAACTAAATAAAGCTGAGCTTCAACCTTCCGGCTCTCATTAAGTGGTTTTAAAAAAAAAAAATGGTGGTTAGGGCCTACTAACGGCTTCTGCCCCTCCCTGGTGTTGCCCTCAACTAAATAAAGCTGAGCTTCAACCTTCTGCTCCAAATTACCATTTTAAAAAATGCAATAGGCTTTTCCGGCCTACTAAAGGTGTCTGTCTGTGTGCCCCTGCCTGGTGTTGTCCTCAACTAAATAAAGCTGAGCTTCAACCTTCTGCTCCAAATTACCATTTTAAAAAATGCAATAGGCTTTTCCGGCCTACGAAAGGTGTCTGTCTGTGTGCCCCTGCCTGGTGTTGTCCTCAACTAAATAAAGCTGAGCTTCAACCTTCTGCTCCAAATTACCATTTTAAAAAATGCAATAGGCTTTTCCGGCCTACTAAAGGTGTCTGTCTGTGTGCCCCTGCCTGGTGTTGTCCTCAACTGAATAAAGCTGAGCTTCAACCTTCCGGCTCTCATTAAGTGGTTTTTAAAAAAAAAAATGGTGGTTAGGGCCTACTAACGGCTTCTGCCCCTCCCTGGTGTTGCCCTCAACTAAATAAAGCTGAGCTTCAACCTTCTGCTCCAAATTACCATTTTAAAAAATGCAATAGGCTTTTCCGGCCTACTAAAGGTGTCTGTCTGTGTGCCCCTGCCTGGTGTTGTCCTCAACTAAATAAAGCTGAGCTTCAACCTTCTGCTCCAAATTACCATTTTAAAAAATGCAATAGGCTTTTCCGGCCTACTAAAGGTGTCTGTCTGTGTGCCCCTGCCTGGTGTTGTCCTCAACTAAATAAAGCTGAGCTTCAACCTTCTGCTCCAAATTACCATTTTAAAAAATGCAATAGGCTTTTCCGGCCTACTAAAGGTGTCTGTCTGTGTGCCCCTGCCTGGTGTTGCCCTCAACTAAATAAAGCTGAGCTTCAACCTTCTGCTCCAAATTACCATTTTAAAAAATGCAATAGGCTTTTCCGGCCTACTAAAGGTGTCTGTCTGTGTTCCCCTGCCTGGTGTTGTCCTCAACTAAATAAAGCTGAGCTTCAACCTTCTGCTCCAAATTACCATTTTAAAAAATGCAATAGGCTTTTCCGGCCTACTAAAGGTGTCTGTCTGTGTGCCCCTGCCTGGTGTTGCCCTCAACTAAATAAAGCTGAGCTTCAACCTTCTGCTCCAAATTACCATTTTAAAAAATGCAATAGGCTTTTCCGGCCTACTAAAGGTGTCTGTCTGTGTGCCCCTGCCTGGTGTTGTCCTCAACTAAATAAAGCTGAGCTTCAACCTTCTGCTCCAAATTACCATTTTAAAAAATGCAATAGGCTTTTCCGGCCTACTAAAGGTGTCTGCCCCTCCCTGGTGTTGTCCTCAACTGAACAAAGCTGAGCTTCCACATTCTGGCTTTCGCCCTATACTATCAGATATTAAACTGCATTTGGCCTACTAGTGTGGTTAGGCCCTTGAAACAGTGTCTGCTGCTCTTGGGTTTGCTACTCCACTGAACAAAGCAATGCCCCCTGTTTAGTCCTGTTACCAATTTTGAACTGCATTTAGCCTACTTTATTCTTTGGCCCTATATCTGTTTCCTCCTCATCCTGCCCATTGCCCAGCCACTGCTAAATGAGTCTGCTGGTACATTGACCTAGACCACTACATTCCCCTTGTACTCTACACAGCCAGAATCTGACCCTGCTGAAAGTAAGGTTCCCCTTCCCGCATGTTATACCACCTTACACAGGGACAAAGAGGAAGGTGCAGATGAAAGTGCAGGTTCCTTCATCAGGTGGGGGGGCATACTCGTTGGCGACGTCACTGGCACAGGGCCCCTCAGAGTACGCAAAAGTGTCGCTGCTGGTGGGAGGCGCCCCCGCCATGCAAACACACCGCCGTACTTTGAGGGGCCCTGTGCCAGTGCCAATGCGAACGAGTGGGCCCCCCCCTGCTTGCTCAGGATCACAGCACTTGCAACGTTTAAATACTTACCTTTCCCTGCAACACCGCCGTGACGTAGTCCGCATTTCCTGGGCCCACGAAAAACTTGAGCCAGCCCTACTCCCCCCACAACTTTCCCCCAATTCCCTATGCCCAACTATTATTATACAGTTAATTAAGATTGGCAAGCTTCAGAAACAAGAATGGATGTTTTTGGCATTAAAATGGGCACTGTAGGTGTTTTCCTGGCCTCCACTCACTGCCGACTATGCTTCCCCATTGACTTGCATTGGGTTTCGTGTTTCGGTCGATCCCCGACTTTTAGCGATAATCGGCCGACTGCACTCGACTCGACTCTGGACAAAATCGGGTTTCCCAAAACCCTACTCGATCTTAAAAAAATGAAAGTCGCTCAACCCTAGACTCCAGTGCTGGCGGATCAATGGGCAATAAAGAGAAGGTGTGGGAGAATCCCACGCGTATCGCTGCACTGAGCAGCTTCGTCAGGGAAAGTTCACTGCGTCACTGGATACTGATGCCATCCAACTGCAGGATGTTTGCTTGAATTTGTCCAGGAAATTTCATTTGTATCAAAATGATTAAATGTAAATCAAGTGTACTTTATTATATTATGGGGTCTTTCCAAAGCCCTGAGTATAGTAAACCTATTCAAAAAGTAATTAAAAAAGATATTATCACTCAGCCCTGGCCTGTCCTGACGCTCAGCCCTACGACAGTCATCTTTTCTGGTCTAGTCCCCTGTGCGTTCTTCATTGGGCCATCTTTGACATCTTCCAGTGCCTGGTATACTTGGCAACTCCTCTACTGACTACACCATGATGACATGATGTAAGTCGTGGCCAAGTCAGATCAGATTCAGGAGGCATAGAAGAGGCCTGGTAATGGAAGATGCTGAAGATGCTAAAGATGGCCAATCAGAACCACACTGGTGAATGTACTGAAGAAGACAACAGGAACAGGTGAGGGCTGAGTAGGTATAACTTTTTTAACTTTTTTTTAATTTATTGACTTTGATACATAACAAATTTCTGGCCAAAATTTGAGCAAATTGACGACTCCAAATTTTGGCATATTTGCTCATTACTAGTTGGATCCTCTCTCCTTCGATACCCACGTCAAGGTTTTTTGGGGGGACTTTTTTGTTCATTGTTTTGGTCTTTTTTTATTTATCAATACAAATATGCAAACAATGAGAACAGAATTATTCACTAAAAGGCAAAAAAAAGATGAAAGGTGTAGGAGCAGCTGATAGCAAGACAACAGGGTTAGATCATTTACTTCAAAGTCCGATCCATTTACAAATGAAGTCTGGAGGTCAGAGAACACCTGCTACGTCCCTTGGTCTCTAAGAGCAAAATGAGGCAGTAGAACTGAGCCGCCTCTCCTGCCGAGCCTATGAAGACACAACATTTTCATTATTTGGATTCCTCCTTAAAAATAAAAACTATTTAACTCCATCTAATGACAGATCACAAGAAGCTTAGACATGATTTCATGGCAGCCGGTAATAACATGACGGTTTTCAGAATGTCTTCTAGTATTCATAGAATGGTTTAAAATAGACAAATGTGGAAACAGGGGCTCTCTGTATCTGCAGAAAATGAGCATAAAAGCAATAGATATCAAGATGAGTATGAGCTGGAGCAGGAGACACAGCCTAATAATCTTCTCAGATAGATAGATAATAGATAGATGGATAGATAATAGATAGATAGATTGATTGATACAGTACAGTACACTGATACTATACAGTATATAGTATCAGTGCACAAATAACACATTGACTCACTGATGACATTATACACAGGAGCTCTGTATATAGTGTACAGGTAATACAGTGATCACCAGTGACAATATACACAGGAGCTCTGCATATAGTGTATAGTGTATAGGAAACACAGTGATCACCAGTGGCATTACACACAGGAGCTCTGAACATAGTATACAGTATCCATGTACAGGTAATACAGTACTCACCGGTGACATTATACACAGGAGCTCTGTATATAGTGTCAGTGTACAGGTAATACAGTACTCACCGGTGACATTATACACAGGAGCTCTGTATATAGTGTCAGTGTACAGGTAATACAGTGCTCACCAGTGACATTATACACAGGAGCTCTGTATATAGTGTCAGTGTACAGGTAATACAGTAATCACCGGTGACATTATACACTGGAGCTCTGTATTTAGTGTCAGTGTACAGGTAATACAGTAATCACCTGTGACATTATACACAGGGGCTCTGTATATAGTGTCAGTGTACAGTTAATACAGTAATCACCGGTGACATTATACACTGGAGCTCTGTATTTAGTGTCAGTGTACAGGTAATACAGTAATCACCTGTGACATAATACACAGGGGCTCTGTATATAGTGTCAGTGTACATGTAATACATTGATCACCAGTGCCATTATACACAGGAGCTATGTATATAGTGTCAGTGTACAGGTAATACAGAGATTACCAGTGAGCTCTGTATATAGTGTGTAGTGTACAGGTAATACACTAATCACCAGTGACATTATACAAAGGAGCTCTGTATATAATGTGTAGTGTACAGGTAAAACAGGGACCACCAGTGACATTATACACAGGAGCTCTGTATACAGTATATAGTGTACAAGTAATACAGGGATCATCTGGTATAAATAATTAAATCATGAGAGTAACAAAAAGAAAAGGACCAAACCATCCAATATTTTGGTATAACAAATTCAAATAAAAGGAATGATCTCACCTGATATTCCTTTGCTCATCAGAACGTTATAGGACCATGATTCCTGATATCAAAAGGAGGAGGCACTTCCTTCCTTCCATACAATACCCCACATAGAAAATCAACTAGGACTCTTTATACCTTAACCCCAAATCAGACTCATCAGGGGACGGTAGATACAGTGCAAAGAAGAAGAGTGGTATTAGTCTATTGTTATATATGAAGACCCATTACGAATAAGTGGAATAGACCGGCCTATTGGATGGTTTGGTCCTTTTCTTTTTGGTTGCTCTCATGAATAATGTTGAGCATTCCGATACCGCAAGTATCGGGTATCGGCCAATATTTGCTGTATCGGAATTCCGATACCGAGTTCCGATATTTTTGTGATATCGGAATCGGAAGTTCCCAGTGTATGGTTCCCAGGGTCTGGAGGAGAGGAGACTCTCCTTCAGACCCTGGGATCCATATTCATGTAAAAAATAAAGAATAAAAATAAAAAATATGGATATACTCACCCCTCCGGCGGACCCTGGACCTTAGCGGTGTAACCGGCAGCCTCCATTCCTAAGAATGCAGTGAGTGTACAGGACCTGCGATGACGTCGCGGTCTGGTGATTGGCCGCGTGACCGCTCATGTGACCGCTCACATGACCGCGACGTCATCGAAGGTCCTTCACTCACTGCATTCTTAGGAACGGAGGCTGACGGTTACACCGCTAAGGTCCAGGGTTCGCCGGAGGGGTGAGTATATCCATATTTTTTATTTTTATTCTTTATTTTTTACATGAATATGGATGCCAGGGCCTGAAGGAGAGTTTCCGATACTTTCAAATATCGGACGGTATCGCTCAACACCACTCATGAATCAATGGTGCTGATTTTGCTCTTTGGTTTCTGTCATGGGTATAAGATTGTGGATTGACATCTAAGGATATCTAATTGTTGGGTCAACATTTAGCTGAGTATACCGGAGCATTATATGCAATCAATGGTCTTGATTTTGCTCCTTATAGCTTTATAGCTGAGTGTGACTTTATGTGAGTTCCAATTATTGTTTGTTGTGTTGTTTAGCTTTGTTAACACTCTGCCGTTATAACCCCCTTTCTGGAGTTACCTTCCTGGAGCTCCTGCTCCACATGCTGACCTCCTGTCAGTTCTCTCTCTTGGTTAAGCTGTCTGACTGGGATCACCGTCCTTGTGACCAGGGCACTCACTACAGTCCAGACCTGCAGAAGAAACGGTAGCTTCCCATGCGCAGTGCTGTCACAGACTCTGCACATACGACCTCTCTGTGTGCTGTTCAGGACGTCCATCCCCAGTTGGAACCGTCCAACACACAGGTCACCAGGTCCAAAGCCTCACCATGTGCTCTTCAGGAAGTTGGCAACTTCAACACATAGACCTTTCAGGACCTTACACATGGACCAATCAGGTCCATATACTCTCTCTTTGTGACCAGACTGCAGTCACATTATATAGCTGAAGCCAAGCCCATAGGTGGGAGGTGTGTGTGGTTAGTCAGACCCACCCAGCTCTCTGACTAACCCAATAAGCCTCCCTTTAAGTAAACAAACAGTTGTGGAACTACAGGTCCCAGAACAACATTACTTCAGGCTCACAGCACAGAGTATCTCCTCTGCGACACATACCGGCCATTTATAATAATGCCGGACGTTGTCTTATCATCACAGTTATGCCTGCAACTGCCATGCATTCCCATGGCCTCAATACGCCTCCATGCTTTTTCTATGGAGACCATGCAGCGCCCCCTACCTGTAACAGGGGCCACTGCATCACAGGCACAATATAAAGGGCTCATTATTCTGTGTGGAGCACTATGTGGTGCCCATAATACTGTATGGAGGACTATTCTGTCTGGTTTCTGAGCTATTGTAGTATTTACAATAGATATCACTCATGTAATGAAAGAAGTGAAATATTTGCTTTATACTATACCTATATTTCTCTGCCGTATCTGTGCATCATGAATCGTGGTATGTGTTCAAGGGGCCCATTGAGACTCTTTCGCCCTGGGCTCATGGAGCCGGCCCTGAGTGTACAGGTAATACAGGGATTACCAGTGACATCATGCACAGGAGCTCGGTATATAGTGTACTGGTAATATAGTGATCACCAGTGACATTATACACAGGAGCTCTGTATATAGTGTCAGTGTACAGGTAATACAGTAATCACCAGTGACATTATACACAGGAGTTCTGTATATAGTGTCACTGTACAGGTAATACAGGAATCACCAGTGACATTATACACCGGAGCTCTGTATTTAGTGTCAGTGTACAGTGCACCAGTAACATTATACACAGGAGTTCTGTATATAGCGTACTGGTAATATAATGATCACCAGTGACATTATAAACAGGAGCTCTGTATTTAGTGTCAGTGTACAGGTAATACAGGGTTCACCAGTGACATTATACACAGGAGCTCTGTATATAGTGTATAGTGTACAGGTAATACAGGATTCACCAGTGACATTATACACAGGAGCTCTGTATATAGTGCATAGTGTACTGGTAATAAAGTGATCACCAGTGACATTATACCCAGGAGTTCTGTATATAGTATCAGTGTACAGGTAATACAGTGATCACCAGTGACATTATACACAGAAGCTCTGTATACACCGTGAAGGAAATAATTATTTAATCCCTTGCTGATTTTGTAAGATTGCCCCCTTACAAGACATGTACAGTCTTTCACCCCTTAACCCCCTGAGCTTTTTTTGGTTTTGTGCTTTCGTTTTTTGCTCCCCTTCTTCCTAGAGCCATAACTTTTTTTATTTTTCAGTCAATATGGCCATGTTAGGGCTTGTTTTTTGCAGGACAAGTTGTACTTTTGAACGACACCATTGGTTTTACCATGTTGTGTACTAGCAAATGGTAAAAAAATTCCAAGTGCAGTGAAATTGCAAAAAAATTGCAATCCCATACTTGTTTTTTGTTTGGCTTTTTTACTAGGTTCACTAAATGCTAAAACTGACCTGCCGTTATGATTCACCACATCATTATCAGTTCATAGATACCAAACAAGTCTAGGTTCTTTTTTATATAAGAGGTGGAAAAAAACTCCAAACTTTCTTAAAAAAATTGTGCCATTTTTTGATACCCGTTGCGTCTCTATTTTTTGTGATCTGGGGTCGGGTGAGGGCTTACTTTTTGTGCACCGAGCTTGCGTCTTTAATGATAACATTTTGGTGCAGATACGATCTTTTGATCACCTGTTATTGCATTTTAATGCAATGTCGTGGCAACCAAAAAAACGTCATTTTGGCGTTTTTACTTTTTTCTCGCTACGCCATTTAGAGATCAGGTTAATCCTTTTTTTATTGATAGATCAGGCAATTCTGAAATTGGCGATACCGAATATGTGTATGTTTGATTTGATTTTATTTCTTTTATTTTGAATGGGGCGAAAGGGGGGTGATTTGAACTTTTATATTTTTTTAAATTATTTTTATATTTTTTAAAACATTTTTTTACTTTTGGCATGCTTCAATAGTCTCCATAGGAGATGTTCAGATTGCCTCTATATAGCAGATTTACTGACTTGCTATGAGCGTCGACCACTGGGTGGCGCTCACCTCAAACTGGCACTGACAACCATAGAAGTCACCAGGAGACCCTAGGTTGTCATTCCAACACACTGGTGACCCACGATCACGTGACAGGAGTCACCGGAGTGCGTATTTCCAGAGTTTGACAGTGGCAGTGATTCCACCCGCGGCTATTGCGGGCACATGTCAGCTGTTAAAAACAGCTGACATGTTCCCGGAAAGAAGTGGGCTCACCGCCGGAGCCCACATGAAAGGGAGGGAGACCAACATCAGCGTAAATGTACGCCCGATGTTGGTAAGGGGTTAATTTTAAGGGTAGATTAATTTTAACATTGAGGGATAGAATATCACAAATAAAATCCAGGAAATCGCATGGAATAAATTATATAAATTTAATTGCATTTTGCAGTGAGAAATAATAATTTGATCCCTCTGGCAAACAAGACTTAATACTTGGTGGCAAAACCCTTGTTGGCAAGCACAGCAGTCAGACATTTTTTGTCTCTGATGATGAGGTTTTTTGCGCATATGTCAGGAGGAATTTTGGTCCACTCCAAGATTTTGAGGCTATCACTTGGCAACTCGGAGCCTCAACTCCCTCCATAAGTTTTCTATGGGATTAAGATCTTATACAATGGGATTTTATGGATTTTATTTTTGATATTCTTTCTCTCAATGTGAAAATTAACCTACCCTTAAAATTATAGACTGTTCATGTCTTTGTCAGTGAGCAAACTTACAAAATCAGCAAGGGATCAAATACTTATTTCCTTCACTGTAGTGTAGAGTGTACACATAATACAGTGATCACCAGTTATACAGCCCTGTATATACTATACAGTGTATAGGTCAGTATACAGGTAAAACCATGACAAACCAGTGACGTCTCTAGTTGAAGTCATTCATCTTCGCTTTTCTTCATCCAGCACAGACCATCATAGCTTCCAGTCAGGACTCTGACTCTGCAGAAAATAACACACAGTTATCTAGAGCATCGCTTCCAGAGCACATTCCCCACTTTTTCCCCAACTTCTACATTGCGCCAGATGAAGAAAAAAGCAACATAGTGCTGCCCTGCACATTAACAGGACCCATGTCAACTCATAATTTGCTCTCCCCCACCCTTAAATCCTCACAATTTGATGTTCCCCACCCCCCAGTCTCAATGCATAATTATTTGCTGTACCCCCACCCCAAATCTCAATGATTATGAATTGAGACTTTCGGGTGGGGTACAATTAATCATTATTTGCTATACCCCATCCCTCAGTCTCAAGTCATCATTATTTTTTCTCCTCCAAGCCCCAATCATCCCCATTTGCTGTCTGAATTAATCATTACTTGCTGTCGCCATCCCCACAGTCTCAATTCATCACCATTTACTGTCCCTACCTCCCAGTATCAATTAATCATTATTTGCTGGACCCCATACCCCGGTCTCAATTCATCATTATTTACTCTCCCCACCCCCAGTCGCAGTTCATTACTATTTGCCATACCCCATCCCCAGTTTCAATTCACCACCATGTGCTGCCAGTACTCACCAGTCTCAATTCATCATCATTCACTGAACCCCATCCCCCAGTCTCAGTTCATCATCATCATCATCATCATCATCATCATCATCATCATTCACTGTACCCCACCGGCCAGTCTCAATGTATGCTTATTTGCTCCCCCCTTCATACATTCATTTAATTCATTTTCTAAAAGAAAAAATGTTTTTCATACTTATCTCTCAGATGATCCCTATAAAGGATAATTTGTGACACCACCTGTGGTATTCAGCCAGTGATGGCCGACACTGCTTAAAGGGGTCCACTGGGGCTGATGGAGTCACAGCAGAGTTGGTATAGCTCCCCACAGGTAGAGCTTAGTCCCCAGGGCTACCGGTACAATTGGTTAGAGGGATGATTGAGGGTGGGGTGCAGGACTGGGGGTGCAGGGAATAATTGAAGGACACAGGGATAGCAGTTTCCTTTACCTTTTACTGGTGGAATGCAGGTACAGTCCAGGGTACAGATAACAGGTGATGATGGGGTCCGGGCAGCCTGGAACAACTTGGGATCCACCTAGCCAGGTGGATTCGGAGGCCTTCCTTCTGTGCTGTATACTCTCACCCTTGCTGCCTGAAGCTCTGCACAAGTCCTCTCAGTGTCTGTACTCCCACCCTGTATGGCTGACAGCTTGAACCTTTCATGGGCACTGTCTCACTGGCAGCCCCAGGCTCCTCACTTGCTGTGGTACCTGCAGGTGTTAGATGGGACAGAAGACTTGCAATCTCCTGCCCTCCGAGTTCAGTGGCTGGACCTGCAACTTCCACACCACCACGGACCCTGGTGTCCGGTCTTTTGGTGCTTTCTTCTGGTGTGAGCCCACTCGCAGCTCCAGACCCCCAGGCTTCTCTCCTTTTGTATCCTCTCCTCTCACTGTCCCTAGCAGACTCACTAACAGACTCCTCTTCGAGCCAGAATATAAAGGGAAGCTGCCCTGAAGCCGGGTTTAGAGCTCCCCCTTCTGGCCTGGAGTCAGAACGGTGTTGCTGGTCAGTATTACCTGATTAAGGGATCTCTCCTTGTTTCCAGGCATGACATCACCTCCCCCGTGAAAAAGGAAATACCATTGTGGCATCCCGACTCCTGGGGTGCCACACATACAGATCGGTGCGTCCACGATAACGTTATCACGTACACGTTTCCACTAGTGTGTCACAGAAGAGGCGGAGGGAGCCCTGGAGCTGCACAGCTGTTCTGTATTGATGGCTGTGCAGCATGAGGAAGGAAAGCTCCCTGCGCCGAAATTTGCAGCGTACAGTACATTATACCCTAGAGCCCAAGGAGCAAAAGCACAAGAGGGGGCCCACAGACTGGGTCCGGGCGCCCACTCTTTCCTTCTGCTCTTCTGCTCACCGGGTAGATAGATAGATAGATAGATAGATAGATAGATAGATAGATAGATAGATAGATAGATAGATATAATAATAATAGATAGATAGAATCAAAAAGGAAGGCAGCACTCCATAGATTAAAGATGAAAAAAGCTTGAGAAAGGCTAAGTGTGAGCCGAAACGTCGCCGTGTAATGTGGGTCTGAATAAAATCCACTTTTTTCATCTTTAATCTATGGAGTTCTGACTTCCTTTTTGATTTTGTCTGGATTGCGGCGAGTATTAGATGCATTCCTGAGGAGGCGCCTGGGCATCTGCCCTATGGTATTCTGCTGTTAGGCTATTTTATAATATAGATAGATAGATAGATAGATACTGTAGATAATTACTGTAGATGATAGATAGATGATAGATAGATGATAGATAGATAGATAGATAGATAGATAGATAGATAGATAGATAGAAGGATGGAATCGCAAGAAGAGGAAAGAGGAGGCACAGGGTGAAGACCAGCAATGCTCCCTGGACCAGACTACCTAGCAGGTGAGTATAAGGGTTTTTTTGGCATTGGAAGGCAAATTGGAGTCATGTATGCAGCATTTCAGAATGCCGTCACATGGGGCTGAAAGGGCATAGGCAACATGGGAGAAACCTGATGACAGGTTCTCTTTACCACAATGCCAAAGAAGAAAAGCCTCAGCAATGATCTTAGAACTGCAATTGGTGTTGCTTATTTATCTGGATAGGGTTATATAATACATTATCAAAAAATGGGGTCAATCAAATTGTAGAAGGGGACCCAGGGTAAATGGTTAAGAAATTCAATTATAAAATGTTGATAGGCCTGTCTAAAGAAATGTGTTTTTAGAGCACACTTAAAACTGTATAAGATAGGAGTGATCCTGATGGTCTTAGGTAGCGCATTCCGAAGAACTGGTGCAGCACGAGGTAAGTCTTGAAGATGGGGAGGATGTAATGTCATCTCCAGCAGCAAAGGTTGATAATTACAGAAAGTGTGTGTGAAGTATGTGTGAATGTTGTTTATGAATCTCACATAACTATTATTTCTCATTTTATTTACATGACCAGAACATCTGTATAAGCCGCACATATGTGCTGTGTTGCAGAACTTTTATGTAGCTCGACATCTGGCTTCACTGTTTGACTGCCTTGTAAACATGGAGAAAGAAAATCTGAAATATCTATCCTCCTGTAGTCATCTGGCCTGAATTTGACTACCATTTGAAGTTGTATATTATGGACTCCTCCATGACTTTTTTTCCCCTTTGGCCCTTCTGTTGACCATCCTCACTGTATGAAGATATCGGAATAGAAACAGATGAGAGGAAATGTGTTTCAATTTCCTCTATTTAACTTTATTTCACTTCTAAAGTTTCCAGTTATGTATACATTAGCGACTGGGAACTAACATGGAAATCCTCTGTAATGACCGATTCATTTTCATTTGTCTATACTTGTGGATATGCAGACATTTTTTATATATGTCTTACATGATATAAAGTTGCAATCAAAATAATTTCTGAACCTTTTACTGCTCACAATAAACCGATGCAACAAGAATAATCTATACACCTCAACCCAACTAATAAAACCGGTAGTTGTAATTTCTAACGTTGATGCACACAACATTGTCCATTGGCCACATCAGTAATCTGTAGCCTTGGTGGGGAAGCTTTGAGAACCACCTCCTTCCTGAAGGCATCCACGGCTCTTCTTTTAATTAGCTGGGCTGGCACAACATGATAAGGGTGGCCAATCCTAATAAAATCGGTGTTTTCACAGATTACTGACGTGTCTAGTGGACTGGGTCCTGCAAATCGGTTTGCACAAACCCTCTCTTTAAATTCAACACAAAATGCCACTTTTGCTGATTACCGCAGTCTCATAATTATTTATTTCCAAAAATGAGCACACATTTGCAAATCAGGTCTCTTCTCAAGCATACCCAATGCAACTCATTAAAAGGGGGGTCTTATTTTAATCCTAAATGAGGAGGCAGCATTGTTTTTTGCTCTCCTGTAGATATTCTTCTTACAACGTGCACTGACAGTGCGCTTTCTTGTCGGCTGATTACTTTTGATCAGTGTCGGCGAGTGAGCGCACTGTCACTGTGCATATTGCACAGTGACAAGAATCTTCTGAGCATACATAGGAATTAACAATCAACGAATGCTCATTAGAGCTTAGTCACTGAAGATTGCTCTACCACCAACAGCCAGCTGATGCATCAGGTGACCATTTAAACGATGGTGGGAGTGGTCACCACCCACATCAGCTGACTCAGCAACACTGCAGTTACACCAGATTGCCAGCGGGGGGGGGGGACTGACATTAACCCCTGATGGACTAAAAGGAAAAAAGCTACTTTTAAACAAAGTGGAACCAGAGCTGTCACAAATCCAAAAAATGGATCGTGACACACAGTTTCTGAGCCTGTTTCGAAGAAGGGGACACGACGAATCAAATAAATGTATATCATGAGTCCATAAGGGAGATAAGGATAGTAGGCATCTAAACTGATGAGAAGCTAGAGGACAACTGGCAACACCAGGACCAGGACAGAGATCTGGAGAAGAAGGGAAAGGAGAAACTTCAGTGGAGTCAGAGGTTCTAAGAGGAGGCTGTGAGTTTGACGGGACCATGAGTAGTCAAAGGTGACAGGGACAGAGGCCACATGTAAGCCAGACTTGGAATTTAGAGAGGCCTAAATGGCCAAGACAGAGTATGGATTGCACACTTGGAATGAGATCCAGGCAGAAGAAGAAAAGTGCTAATATCAAAGATGGAAGGACAGAGTCAGCTTATTTGTGTAATGTTGTCCCTAAAAGACCACACACTTTCTTTATGGCTTACCCATTTGAAATAGAATCTTCTGAAGAAGATTAGAAACCTGCACCTTCCTGCAACTTCTTAGAGATATTTGTGTAAGATATGTGCCACCACATGTGAAGATCATAAGTAAAATCCAGGTGTTTTTTGTAACATCGACTGAATAGTTCCTTGTCTACACTGTAAGGCCAGGTGTACTATCTGTACCATCTCACAGGTGTGGCCCTAGAGGGAGGTGTCCTGCTAGAGCACCATCACCTACTCACCGTGGTCAACCTGCTTCACTGGTCTTTAGGGTTCATAACCAAGGCAATACAGAACATGAAACCACCAAAAAAGAATGCAGGTCTTTAGGGTTGCAATGAAACAACTTAGCCCATGCCACCCTTACACCTTCTCCACCAAACTGTACAATGGTCACAGTGCACTTAGGCGGGTAATGTTCTTCTTGCATTTATCAAACCCAGAATGGTCCATCGGATGCCAGACCGAGAATTATGATCCGTCAATGCACAGGACATGTTTCATCCAGAGTCCAGTGGTGGTGGCTTTATACCTCTCCATCCGACTCTCGGGACTGTGCTTGGTGATGTAAGGCTGCATGCAGCTGCTCGGCCATTAAGCTCCAGGCGGGGGCACAGTGTTTGTGCTAATGTTAATAACAGAGGAGGTCTGGACTCTGCAGTTACGGGGTCAGCAGAACGGTGGTGACTTTCCTGCCCTCTGCTCCTCAGCACTCGGCCCCCCGCTCTGTAATGTTACGCAGTCTCCACTTCGTGGCTGAGTTGTGCGGTTTCTTCTACTTCTCAATAATATCACTCACAGGTGATAGGGGAATAATAGTGTCAAGAATGTGATGAACTGACTTTTTACATTGGTGGTTCCTATTAGAGGCCGCACTGGTATCAGTGAGCTCTGCACCACCAGCCATTCTGTCCCACGTTAGTAAAGGCAGATTGCTCTGTGAGGGGTTGAATTATATTCATCTTTGCCAATGTGACCAAATGAAAAACAATAAATTCATTGATTAATACGTGTGTCACAATGTTTTTGTATTTATAGTGAACCATGTGCTTTTTAAGATTGCTGGTATCTTCAGCCTTTAGGACATAGGAGCATCTGTAATCTGTGCTTTTATTAAGTTCAGCTGCCTAGACCTAAGTGTATTAATGAATGGTGCAACTTGCCCCTTGGTGCAGATAATGTTTTTAGAAGATTCAGCAGATAGAAAAGGGCCCTGCGTGATTTATCCGACCTCTGCTATGTAATATAAGAGTTGAAATCACAGGTCACGACTCACGATCAAATAAGTCTGTAAAGGCCGCATGAAACCAGGATTGCATTGACCCATTGTCATCACTTGAAAGATGAAACAGCTTTCCGGATATGTAAGCAAAAAATATGTGAAAGGAATGATTCCCGTTGATCTGTCATTGTGTGTTACTTATAGAGCTAGAGGATATACTGTACTGTATACTGCTCACAGTAGCGCTCAAGGAGGTTCAGTAACACAAGTAGTGCATCAATCAACAGTCTTGTAAAAAAGACAATCGTGTTTCTATAAATTATGATAAATTAGAAAATGGTGCATAAGACACATTACCTTTGGAAAAGTACATTTTGGCACTCAATTTGCAGAATAGATGAATTTTATTAGCAGTACTGCAGAAATTAAGATAACATATAAACGTACAATCAATACTTATGAGAGTAACGACCATGAGTCTAACACCAAGAAGATAGTATAAAAAAAATGTGCAAGGATGGTAAGGGATGGGGAGAGGAAAATTTGAGGAAAGAAACGGGGAAGGGAAAGAAGGGGAGGCGAAGAAACATACTCAACAGTTCCGATGTGCGGCGGGACACTGCGGGTGTCCGATGCTGCTGCTGTGCTCTGTCCCCGATGTTGCCAGGTGTTGCTGTCACAGCGCTCTGGTGCTGCTGGGTGCTGCTGCCGCCGAGCTCTGTCCCTGGTGCTGCCGGGTGCTGCAGCCGCCGTCTGTCCCCCGGTGCCTGCCGCTGCCAAGCTCTGTCCCTTGCTGCGTGGGGGGCTCTGATGAAATCTCATCTTCCGAGATTTCAGTGCCGAGATCTCCATCTGCTCATGCGCTGCCTCCCGACAGCCATTTTCCCAGAAGGAATCCACCGCACATGCACAGGAAAGCATAGATGGAACAGCAGAGCCCCCCCATGCAACATCGGACGGAGCACAGTGGCGGCGGCAAGCACCGGGGGACAGAGCACGGCGGCAGCACCCGGCAGCACCAGGGACAGAGCGCAGCGGCACCAGACACTCGCAGCAGCAGCACAGATAAGGTATATCCACATTGTAAGACGCACCCCCATTTCCCCCCCAAATTTGGGGGGGAAAAAGTGTGTCTTACAAAGTGAAATAACACAGTATCTCTTTATTATATATATATATATAGAGAGAGAGCGAGAGAGAGAGAGAGAGAGAGAGAGAGATTCAAAAAAGAGGCAGCACTCTTTATATATAGGAATATAATGGTGGCATTGTAAATTCACTTATTTCCGGGTGACACCTTCCCAGCATACCCCAATGTTTTGAAATAATGTTGGTCACCTCCCTACTTTCCTCTACATACGTACTAACAAAGGGGATCCGGTTAATATGATCAATGCCCTCCTATCTCTCTTTTTTACATTCTCCTTAGCCAACCTCAATACTTTTTTAGGGTACCCTCTCTCTTTAAATTTTTTTATTAATAACTCTAGTGCTTCATCCACATCTTCCTCCCTTTTCACAATTCTGCGTACCCTTAACAGTTGACTCAACGGTATTGACTTGATCATTTTGCGTGGATGTTGACTGTCATATACTAACAAATTATTCCTATCTGTTTTCTTAACATAAAGTTTTGTGATCAACTCATTGTTTTTTTGCAAGACCAATACATCGAGGAATTGCATTTCTTCAGTTGAAGATACTAGCGTGAACTTTATAGTTTCGTCTATGGTGTTAAGATATTGATGAAAATCATTCAACATTTCATTTGTACCTGTCCATAGGAGGAAGACATTGTCTATGTACCTCCACCACACCTTGACATATTGGAAGTGGTGGGATACATAGACGAGGTCCTCCTCCATGACCTCCATGGTCAAATTTGCATAAGAGGGGGCCATATTGGCCCCCATAGCTGTACCTCGTTTTTGTGTATAAAAAGTATCGCCAAAAAGAAAGTAATTTCTTGTCAAAATTATTTCTAATACCCTAAATACAAATACAATGCCCTCTTCTGTATATCCAGCTAAATCTAATTTCTTTTTTATTGCATTCAGGCCTCTCTTATGGTCAATGGAAGTGTACAAAGAGACTACGTCAAATGACGCCATAATCACCTCTTCACTCAATTTCATCCCTTCCAGTTTCCTAAGAAAATCTGTAGTGTCTTTTATATATGATTTGCCCTGCTTCACAATGGGGTTGAAAATTTTGTCCAAAAATATTCCCATTTTATTGAATATTGATCCCACCCCCGAGATTATGGGTCGTCCCGGTGGGTTATCCAACCTCTTGTGTATTTTGGGAATTATATACATCATTGGTGTCCTTGGGGTTTCCACCCATAAATATTCATACAATTGTTGATCTATAATGTGCATTCTCAGTGCTTCCTTTAGACAGATCTCAATTTCTTTACTGATATTAAATTTTGGATCTCTATCTATTTTTTGGTATACTTCCCTATCTGCCAATTGTCTGCATACTTCCGTCATATACATACACCTGTCCATGACGACGACAGCACCCCCCTTATCCGCGGGTTTGATGATGATGTCATCGTCATGGACAAGCTCCTGCAAAAGCCAAAAATTCATCCTTTAGAATATTGGGGTGTCTGTACATTCCCACATTACTATTTCTTACATTTTCAACCTCCATTGTGACTACTTTCTCAAATGCATCTATAGCTGCTGAATTTCCAGATGGAACAAAGCTACTTTTGTTTCTCAGTTCCATAGCTCCCATATCAAATTCACTTATTCTATTTTTGGTGATCATATCCTTCTTATAAAACCATTCCTTTAGTCTTATTGTTCTAAAAAAACGTGCTAAGTCTACTTGCAAATCAAACCAATCCATGTGCGAACATGGACTAAACGATAGTCCTTTGCTTAGTACAGATACCTGCATATCAGTCAATTCCTTACACGAGATATTCACTACGAGTTTTGTTCCCGTTTCCTGAGGTTCGGTTGTCTGTGCTTGCTGTTGTGATTTGTTTTTCTCTATTTTCTTTTTGATTCCTGTGGTGGTGACGTTTGCCTCCTCTCCTTTTGCGTCCTCCATTCCACCTACATTGTCTATGGGAAATAAACAGATTGTTAGTTATAAAGTCATTGGTATTCCTATCATTCCTTCTCTCCAATTGACCTCTTTTCTTCCAAGGCATTTTAGAGTTGTCAAATTGCCAAGCATACACATGACCAGTTTCATAGTCTCCAATGTCTCTATTCCATTTTTTTCTTTTGGTTTCCTCCAAGTCACCCCGAAACTTGCACATATCCTTATCCACTTTTTCCTTAAACACAGTCCATTCCTCTATTTTTAAACTTTGCTGTATTTTTATTTCACATTCTGCTATGCTTTGTTGTAATTTTTTGATATCCCCTGGTAGAAACTCGATATTTAATAGCATTACATCCATGACGTATTTATTGGAAATCATAGTGAATCTTGTGCAAAAAGTGGGATTATCCAAAAAAAGGTTTGGTCTAATGTTAGTTCTCAGTCCCCTCGGGATTTTATGTTCCTTGTAATATTGACCCAATGTTGTTAAATGTAGTTAGTAAAGTAATTAGACGTCTAGAGTCATTTTCATCTTTTTTTCATCTCAATAATAGATGGTGTTTTAAGGAAAGCAGCATCTCCCATGACGCCATTGAGTATGCGCTCCTCATCCTCCGATGTATAATTGAACACCCCAGGTTCCATAGTCTTTACTGCACATAAGCACAAAGCACTTTATATATGATCACTGGGTACAAATATATGATGAATAATGTATATGTTTCAAAGGCACTAATTGAATGTAAAATATGATTGGATTCAATGTAACACTTGTTGAGACACATATAAATAGGTATCAGGTATGGTTACTCATACTCACTGCTTGATAAAGGCTCAGATGGAGCTGAAATGTCGCCCGGCTATGTGGGTCGATTAAACCAACCACATGTTTCACTTTACTATGGAGTGCTGCCTCTTTTTTGAATCTCTGTGAATCTGGTGCAATCGTTGGACTGGTTGCCTGGGGCCCTGCACCCGAAGATAACTACAAGTGTTGTGCTGTTCCCTTTCTTTAATATATATATATATATATATATATATATATATATATATATATATATATATATATATATATATATATATATACAGGTCCTTCTCAAAAAATTAGCATATAGTGTTAAATTTCATTATTTACCATAATGTAATGATTACAATTAAACTTTCATATATTATAGATTCATTATCCACCAACTGAAATTTGTCAGGTCTTTTATTGTTTTAATACTGATGATTTTGGCATACAACTCCTGATAACCCAAAAAACCTGTCTCAATAAATTAGCATATTTCACCCGTCCAATCAAATAAAAGTGTTTTTTAATACCAAACAAAAAAAACCATCAAATAATAATGTTCAGTTATGCACTCAATACTTGGTCGGGAATCCTTTGGCAGAAATGACTGCTTCAATGCGGCGTGGCATGGAGGCAATCAGCCTGTGACACTGCTGAGATGTTATGGAGGCCCAGGATGCTTCAATAGCGGCCTTAAGCTCATCCAGAGTGTTTGGTCTTGCGTCTCTCAACTTTCTCTTCACAATATCCCACAGATTCTCTATGGGGTTCAGGTCAGGAGAGTTGGCAGGCCAATTGAGCACAGTAATACCATGGTCAGTAAACCATTTACCAGTGGTTTTGGAACTGTGAGCAGGTGCCAGGTCGTGCTGAAAAATGAAATCTTCATCTCCATAAAGCATTTCAGCCAATGGAAGCATGAAGTGCTCCAAAATCTCCTGATAGCTAGCTGCATTGACCCTGCCCTTGATGAAACACAGTGGACCAACACCAGCAGCTGACATGGCACCCCACACCATCACTGACTGTGGGTACTTGACACTGGACTTCAGGCATTTTGGCATTTCCTTCTCCCCAGTCTTCCTCCAGACTCTGGCACCTTGATTTCCGAATGACATGCAAAATTTGCTTTCATCAGAAAAAAGTACTTGGGACCACTTAGCAACAGTCCAGTGCTGCTTCTCTGTAGCCCAGGTCAGGCGCTTCTGCCGCTGTTTATGGTTCAAAAGTGGCTTTACCTGGGGAATGCGGCACCTGTAGCCCATTTCCTGCACACGCCTGTGCACGGTGGCTTTGGATGTTTCCACACCAGACTCAGTCCACTGCTTCCTCAGGTTCCCCAAGGTCTGGAATCGGTCCTTCTCCACAATCTTCCTCAGGGTCCGGTCACCTCTTCTCGTTGTACAGCGTTTTCTGCCACATTGTTTCCTTCCAACAGACTTACCATTGAGGTGCCTTGATACAGCACTCTGGGAACAGCCTATTTGTTGAGAAATTTCTTTCTGGGTCTTACCCTCTTGCTTGAGGGTGTCAATGATGGCCTTCTTGACATCTGTCAGGTCGCTAGTCTTACCCATGATGGGGGTTTTGAGTAATGAACCAGGCAGGGAGTTTTTAAAAGCCTCAGGTATCTTTTGCATGTGTTTAGAGTTAATTAGTTGATTCAGAAGATTAGGGTAATAGGTCGTTTAGAGAACCTTTTCTTGATATGCTAATTTATTGAGACAGGTTTTTTGGGTTATCAGGAGTTGTATGCCAAAATCATCAGTATTAAAACAATAAAAGACCTGACAAATTTCAGTTGGTGGATAATGAATCTATAATATATGAAAGTTTAATTGTAATCATTACATTATGGTAAATAATGAAATTTAACACTATATGCTAATTTTTTTAGAAGGACCTGTATATATTGCATGTGATGTCCTGCTCCCTTTGTTTTTAATTGTTTGTTATACCCCTCTTATCATGTCTAGTCCCTTTTTAATTATATTGTTTTGTTATTTTGATTGGTGTCCCTAATAAAATTATGTTATTTTTGATATGTATTCCTTGTATTATTGCCTTTTGTTGATTTCAGTGCTCAAGTAGTTTTTGTATGTATTAGATTCTCTTGTCTACTTGAACCATTTGGTACAATATTGAATTTGATTAGGTTCTTTAAATATTCCTTTTATTCTTTTTGGTTTACATTGTGAGACAAATATGTTTAAAAAATTTCCGTCAGACAATGCTTGCAGCTGGGGGCAAGCTGACTTCCCAAACAAGGAGGAAAGGCGAGAGAGAAACATACCAGGTACAGCAGGGGCAAGGGTACACTCTCAAAGACCTGGGTCAATTTCATGACACCCTCTCAGCATCTATGCTCTGATGACCGGGTATTTTTGACACTGAGGAAAAAGTTTTTAAAGATGGTCAAGCAATACCTGGCCGACCAAACCAGCGTACTCTCTAAATTCTCTGCGACCTTTAAGTATTGGGTCTCAAAACTGGACACCTTGCATGAACTGTCCCTCTATGCCTTGGAGGTGTTGCTTTGCCCTAGCATCTTGGCTGAGCGGGTTTTTAGTACCACTAGAGGGGTCGTAACAGACAGTCCCTTTCGACTGTCATCAGAAAACGCTGATAGGCTCACTCTGATAAAAAAGAACAAAGCATATATTAGCCACCACTTTTCCTTACCACAAGATGACAGCAGCACATACGGTGATTTTAATCTTCAATATTTGAACGAGGCCCACCAGTTGTTGCCGTCAAGGGTATATGGATGACTGAATGACCCTACTTATAATGTTTTCCTGGCTTTGCACTTTGTGCAAAGACTTTCTAAGTGTAAGACTACATCAACTACACTTTCAAAATATTTTATTGAGATCCTCCTGTTGTTGCCTTCAAGGGTCTATGGATGACCCCCTTGCTGTTCTCTTTCCATTCAGCACTTTTTCCATCCATTTCAACATTTTCACTGCCCTCCAGACCTACTTGTAGGATCTGCTGGAAAAATGCTCGGATTTCACATTGACTCCCATTATACTCATTACTCAAAAGAAGCATCCGAACTTCTGGAATTGCTCGGTTTGAGGAACAAGCGTCTGAGCATTTTAGTTCCCGCTCATCCCTAATAGAGATGCAGGAAAAAATCTAACCTCTGAAAACAGAAGATACTGGATCTCATGGCAAACACTTGGTATCCCTCTAGGTACAGGACACCATTCCAGAGCCGTACTCTTGGTAGCCCTCCACTTATGCTTCTCTGGACATTTATCAACTTCCACACTTGTCTGGGTAGTCCTTTACTTCCACACTTGTCTGGACAGTATTTTACTGCCACGCTTGTCTGAGAAGTCCTCCACTTCCACACTTGTCTTGATAATTCTCCACTTCCATGCTTGGCTGATTAGTCCTCCATCTCCATGCTTGTCTGGCTAGTCCTATTCTTCCTCACTAACCTGGCTAGTTCTCCACTTCCATGCTTGTCTGGGTAATTCTCCACTTCCACACTTATCTAGTTAGTCCTCCATTTCTACCCTTGTCTGGGTAGTCCTCTTATTTCATTCTTGTGTGGGTAGTCATCAATTTCCACACTTGTGTGGATAGTTTTCCACTTCCACACTTGTTTGGGTAGTTCTCCATTTCCACGCTTGTCTGGATAGTTTTCAATTTCCACACTTGTCTGGATAATTTTTCACTTCCATGCTTGGCTGGTTAGTCCTTTATCTCCACGCTTGTCTGACTAGTCCTATTCTTCCTCTCTAGCCTGGCTAGTTCTTCACATCCACGCTTGTCTAGGTAGGTCTCCACTTCCACACTTATCTAGTTTGTCCTCCACCCTTGTCTGGGTATTCCTCTTACTTAATTCTTGTCCGGATAGCCATCAATTTCCACACTTGTGTGGATAGTCCTCCACTTCCACACTTGTTTGTCAGGGTAGTCCCCTACTTCCACACCTGCCTGGCTATTCTCCACTTCTATACATGTCAGGGTAATTCTGCATTTCCACTTTGATAAATCTTCTAGTACAGAATGGCAGGTTTGAACAACTATGAAAGAGAGATTTTACCTAAGTAAACTCGAAGCTGCCTCTTCATGAGTCCTGACAGACTTCTGGCTTTGATGAGGCCCTCTACTTTTCTGCACATGCAAGATCATGGCACATGTTGTGATGACAAAACATTATAACTTTACGCGTGCCTGCACAAAAAGATCCCGGGCCTCATCAGGACCACACGTCCCATCGCAGCTTGAAGATGCCATCAGCGTGATAGGAAGATGCAACGAGGACTGGTCGGGTGATGCAGAGGAACAGAGTGGCCGGAAAGGTGAGAAGCGAGGTGAGTGTAAGTATTTTTTTTTTATTTTTACATCTTATGCTTACTATGCTCTGGGGTCTGGATCATTATAAAGACATTCAATTCAAGAAGAAGACTTTTTGGAAGTGCATCTGAACAGCAAGGTGGATTGCTGTTGAGGGGAGATAGAGAGAAAAAAAAAATCTATAAATCTTCAGCACAGCGAGTGTGAGCGAGCTGAGTGTGACCTGAGCGTAAGTGTGAACGGCGGTAAGTGTGTGACTTGTGATTCAGTGAGGAGGTATTTGGAAGGCCTTTAACAAATACCTGTGTGAATTGGTGTGAGTTGCTGAATTGGGAGTAGCTATATTCATAAGGAGTTAACTTAGGGTGGGGGCTCATAATTAAGGGGATATAAGGGGCAGCTGTTTGGGGCTCAAGTCCTTTTTGGAAGTGCATCTGAACAGCAAGGTGGATTGCTGTTGAGGGGAGATAGAGAGAAAAAAAAAAATCTATAAATCTTCAGCACAGCGAGTGTGAGCGAGCTGAGTGTGACCTGAGCGTAAGTGTGAACGGCGGTAAGTGTGTGACTTGTGATTCAGTGACTTTGGAATCAGGGAGTTTCCAAGGGAGGAATTGCTTCTGTTTTTTTTTTTTTTTTTGGATTAATTAATACTTTGTATTTATTTTTAATTAACGTTTCTGTGTGGTGCAATCCCCATTAGGAAATGTGCTCCACTATTGTTAATGCCATCCAGTGCACATCTTGCCACATGTATACAGTCCTTGATCAGCCGGTTGAGGGTGCATACTGCTGTGCGAGATGTGAGCACGTTGTGCATTTGGAAACCCAGATACTGGATCTAAATGTGCAGCTGGCAACACTGAGATCCATAGACAATATGGAGAGGAGTCTTCTGCTCACAGAGCAGACGCTCAATGGGATAGATGAGGAGGGGGATGGTAGGATGGAGCTGCAGGACAGTGTGGCAGTTAGCTGGGTGACAGATAGAAGGCGGGGTAGGGGGAAGAGTGCCAGGGAGGCTAGTCCTGATCTGGCACACCCCAATAAGTTTGCTAAGTTGGCAGATGATGGGGGTGCCAGTACAGGGGTAGCACTGCTGCAGCCAGGCATGTCCTCTGAAAGCCGGAGGAGTGACTGCTCCAGTAAGGAGGGAAAAAGGAGAGCAGGGCAGGCCAGACAGGTGCTGGTAGTGGGGGACTCAATTATTAGGGGAACAGATAGGGCAATCTGTCACAAAGACAGGGATCGTCGGACGGTGTGCTGCCTACCTGGCGCTCGAGTCCGACACATCGCTGATCGGGTGGACAGATTACTGGGAGGGGCTGGTGAGGACCCAGCGGTCATGGTGCACATTGGCACAAATGACAAAGTTAGAGGTAGGTGGAAGGTCCTTAAAGATGATTTTAGGGAATTAGGCTGCAAGCTGAAAGCAAGGACCTTCAACGTGGTATTTTCCGAAATACTGCCTGTACCACGTGCCACGCCAGAGAGGCAACGGGAGATTAGGGAGGTTAATAAGTGGCTCAAGAATTGGTGTAGGAAGGAGGGGTTTGGGTTCCTGCAGAACTGGGCCGACTTCTCAGTTGGCTACAGGCTCTACGCTAGGGACGGGCTGCACCTCAATGGGGAAGGGGCAGCTGTGCTGGGGGAGAAAATGGTTAGAAGGTTGGAGGAGTGTTTAAACTAGGGATTGGGGGGGAGGGTATTCATTTTATAGGTGGGGAAGATAGTGCAGATAGAGACCTGGGCACAAATAAGGAAGTTGGGGGTGGCGGTGGCATGGGGGGTGGGGTTAGAACAGTTAGTAATTTAAGAAAGAATAGAGGTACAGAGAGTAACATCAAGTGCATGTATACTAATGCCAGAAGCCTCACCAACAAAATGGATGAATTAGAACTAATGTTGTTGGAACATAATTATGACATGGTGGGGATATCTGAGACGTGGCTGGATGAGAGCCATGACTGGGCTGTTAACTTGCAGGGCTATAGCCTGTTCAGAAATGACCGTACAGATAAGCGAGGGGGAGGGGTGTGTCTATGTGTAAAATCTTCCTTAAAACCCATCCTGTGTGATAATATAGGTGAATTTAATGAAAATGTAGAGTCCCTGTGGGTGGAGATAAGGGGAGGGGGAAAAAATAATAAATTACTGATAGGGGTTTGTTATAAATCTCCAAAACTAATGGAAGCAATGGAGAATATCCTCGTAAAGCAAATAGATGAAGCTGCGACTCAAGGAGAAGTCATTATTATGGGGGACTTCAACTACCCTGAAATAGATTGGGGAACAGAAACCTGCAGTTCCAGCAAAGGTAATCGGTTTTTGACAACTATGAGAGACAATTACCTTTCACAACTGGTTCAGGACCCAACAAGGAGGGGGGCACTGCTAGACCTAATATTAACCAACAGGCCAGACCGCATATCAAATATAAGGGTTGGGGGTCACTTGGGGAATAGTGATCACAAAATAATAAGTTTTCATGTAACCTTTAATAAGATGGGTAGTAGGGGGGTGACAAGGACACTAAACTTCAGGAGGGCAAATTTCCAACGGATGAGAGAGGATCTTGGTGCAATTAACTGGGACGATATCCTGAGACACAAAAATACACAAAGAAAATGGGAGACGTTTATTAGCATCCTGGATAGGACCTGTGCACAGTATATACCGTATGGGAATAAACATACTAGAAATAGGAGGAAACCAATATGGCTAAATAGAGCTGTAAGGGGCGCAATAAGGGACAAAAAGAAAGCATTTAGAGAATTAAAGGATGTAGGTAGTGAGGAGGCATTAAATAAATACAGAAAATTAAATAAATTCTGTAAAAAGCAAATCAAGGCAGCAAAGATTGAGACAGAGACTCATTGCTACAGAGAGCAAAAATAACCCCAAAATATTATTTAACTATATAAATAGTAAGAAACTAAAAAATGACAGTGTTGGCCCCCTTAAAAATAGTCTGGGTGAAATGGTGGATGAGGATGAGGAAAAAGCCAATATGCTAAATGACTTTTTTTCATCAGTATTTACAAAAGAAAATCCCATGGCAGCCAATATGACTAGTGATAAAAATTCACCATTAAATGTCACCTGCTTAACCCAGCAGGAAGTACAGCGGCGTCTAAAAATCACAAAAATTGACAAATCTCCGGGCCCGGATGGGATACACCCTCGAGTACTGCAGGAACTAAGTACAGTCATTGATAGACCATTATTTTTAATCTTTAAAGACTCCATAATAACAGGGTCTGTACCACAGGACTGGCGTATAGCAAATGTGGTGCCAATATTCAAAAAGGGGACAAAAACTGAACTCGGTAATTATAGGCCAGTAAGCTTAACCTCTACTGTGGGTAAAATCCTGGAGGGCATTCTAAGGGATGCTATACTGGAGTATCTGAAGAGGAATAACCTCATGACCCAGTATCAGCACGGGTTTACTAGGGACCGTTCATGTCAGACTAATTTGATCAGCTTCTATGAAGAGGTAAGTTCCGGACTGGACCAAGGGAACCCAGTGGACGTAGTATATATAGACTTTTCCAAAGCTTTTGATACGGTGCCACACAAAAGGTTGTTACATAAAATGAGAGTAATGGGGATAGGGGAAAATATGTGTAAGTGGGTTGAGAGCTGGCTCAGGGATAGGAAACAAAGGGTGGTTATTAATGGAGCACACTCGGACTGGGTCACGGTTAGCAGTGGGGTACCACAGGGGTCAGTATTGGGCCCTCTTCTTTTTAACATATTTATTAATGACCTTGTAGGGGGCATTCAGAGTAGAATTTCAATATTTGCAGATGACACTAAACTCTGCAGGGTAATCAATACAGAGGAGGACAATTTTATATTACAGGATGATTTATGTAAACTAGAAGCTTGGGCTGATAAATGGCAAATGAGCTTTAATGGGGATAAATGTAAGGTCATGCACTTGGGTAGAAGTAATAAGATGTATAACTATGTGCTTAATTCTAAAACTCTGGGCAAAACCGTCAATGAAAAAGACCTGGGTGTATGGGTGGATGACAAACTCATATTCAGTGGCCAGTGTCAGGCAGCTGCTACAAAGGCAAATAAAATAATGGGATGTATTAAAAGAGGCATAGATGCTCATGAGGAGAACATAATTTTACCTCTATACAAGTCACTAGTTCGACCACACTTAGAATACTGTGCACAGTTCTGGTCTCCGGTGTATAAGAAAGACGTAGCTGAACTGGAGCGGGTGCAGAGAAGAGCGAGCAAGGTTATTAGAGGACTGGGGGGTCTGCAATACCAAGATAGGTTATTACACTTGGGGCTATTTAGTTTGGAAAAACGAAGGCTAAGGGGTGATCTTATGTTAATGTATAAATATATGAGGGGACAGTACAAAGACCTTTCTGGTGATCTTTTTAATCATAGACCTGAGACAGGGACAAGGGGGCATCCTCTACGTCTGGAGGAAAGAAGGTTTAAGCATAATAACAGACGTGGATTCTTTACTGTAAGAGCAGTGAGACTATGGAACTCTCTGCCGTATGATGTTGTAATGAGTGATTCATTACTTAAATTTAAGAGGGGACTGGATACCTTTCTGGAAAAGTATAATGTTACAGGGTATATATATTAGATTATTTGATAGGGCGTTGATCCAGGGAACTAGTCTGATTGCCGTATGTGGGGTCGGGAAGGAATTTTTTTCCCCATGGTGGAGTTACTCTTACCACATGGGGTTTTTTTGCCTTCCCCTGGATCAACATGTTAGGGCATGTTAGGTTAGGCTATGGGTTGAACTAGATGGACTTACAGTCTTCCTTCAACCTTAATAACTATGTAACTATGTAACTATGAATAATTCCTCTTTGAATCCATCTTCCCAGGAAAATCTGTGCAAATTATTTTATATTTTAGATATACAATATCATTGCAAATTCCTTCCATAGATGATAATTAGAGGATCAAACCAACAATCTCTCATTTATTTGAACTTTTTTTGTAATCAATGTCTTGCAAAATGTCACCGTATGAACATGAATTCCGAGTCTATACACAGGTCTTAACCTTTCTATTGACCTGGAAAAATCCTTTATTTCCAATTATACGATGATTATGAGGTTTAAATGTCAAAGGTAAGATTGTATAGGAAGAAAGCCCATACGCTATACATTTGGGAATACACGGATTATGTTAATATGGGGCTGGTACATAACAGGAATTTCCTAATGTCATGGGAATTTTTTTAAATTTATGTAAGGGCAGTAAAATATAAACCTTGGAACTTGAAGGTCACATTATGGAAGCTGCAATGGATAGAAGATAACCGCAGAAAATGTTGTGGACAATTACAGTCTCCCAGAAAGGATGGAGTACAGCGCCTTCCTATAGTGACAGCGAGCTGCATGTAGAGCACTTTCTGTGCATATATCATTACTCTCCTGCCTTATCGAGACCTCCAGCAGTAGTAGGATAATGAGATGACTCTGCTGACCTTGTCAAAGCCTATACTGCAAAGCCGACAAGAGAGCTACAGAAAGCAGGAAGTGTCAGTATGTGGAATGTGCTCTTGTCGTCAGGGTGAAAATAACAATTTTTCAAGACTGATTTTAGGAGGATAGTTAGATAATACATTTACAAAATACATGTTTAAGTTCAAAAAAATGATTTAGATAATTTGTATTCACTTTTTAGCCGATCACAGGACTAGCTATGTGCAGAATTGCTGTCTCTGCATATAACCAAGAGTGTACCTATTCACTCACAAGAAATAAAGATGGTGAAAATGTTTAGTAATTGAAACACAAAGTCTATTGCAAAATTAAATACTTTCCTGAAAGTACTCATTAAAGGGGTTTTCTCATATTCAAAAACCAGTAAAATTGCAATGGGGAGGAGGTGCCCATCTAACACACAGATACAGACATTACACCATGGGGTGCCAGAACTGTAGCCCTGCTCTGGAAGCTCCATATCTCCTGCCAACTCTTTCACATCCACTGTCCTTGAAAGTGAGGTCCAACATGCCCCCTGACATCATCTGAACCCTTCCCCCTTATACAGGACTACAAGGTCCAGCATGCCCCTAGCATTATCTGTCCCCCTCCCAGCTTTTACTGCAGACAGAATAGGACTACAAGCTCCAGAATGCCCCTGACAATTATCTGATCCCTCCTTATACTGCAGACAGGATAGAACTGCAAGGTCCACCATGCCTCTGATATCAGCTGATCTTCTCCACCTTTATACTGCAGACAGGGCTACAAGGACTAGCATTACCGCCAGTCAGAGAGTTGTGGCTCCCACGCTGTCAAATGACAGCATGAGCCTGCAGCTGTGACCGGCAGTAAAATGTTTACCTCCGGTCACAGGCATTGGCTAATGGGACTACTACTCCTATCAGCCTATGCCTGCTGTCGCTAATAACAGCGTGTGCTGGTCACCAAACAAACTCTGCTTCGTGTGTGTGTATGTACAGCAGAGCTGTATGTGTGCTGGTCACCAAATCAGTTCTGCTACGTGTGTGTATGCACAGCAGAGTTGTATGTGTGCTGATCATCAAGACAGCTCTGCTACGTGTCTGTAGCAGAGCTGATTATTTGTGTTGATTTAGTTCATTTGTGCGTGTTGATGTTGTGTAGCTGTGTGTTTGAATATAGCAGAGTTATGTGTGTGTGTTTGGGTTTACAGAGTTGTGTGTGTTGATGTAGCAGAAGTGCATGTAGCTAGTGAGTTGTGCGCATGCTCATGTAGCAGAGTTGTTTATATGTAGATGTACCAGATCTCTGTGTGTGTAGCAGAGCAGATTCTTTGTGTTGATTTAGTTTATTTGTGTGTTGATGTTGTGTAGTTGTGTGTTTGAATATAGCAGAGTTATGTGTGTGTCTTGAGGTTACAGAGTTGTGTGTGTGTCGATGTAGCAGAGCTGCATGTAGCTAGTGTGTTGTGCTCATGCTCATGTAGCAGAGTTGTTTATATGTAGATGTAGCAGATCTCTGTGTGTGTAGCAGAGCTGATTCTTTGTGTTGATTTAGTTTATTTGTGTGTTGATGTTGTGTAGTTGTGTGTTTGAATATAGCAGAGTTATGTGTGTGTCTTGAGGTTACAGAGTTGTGTGTGTTGATATAGCAGAGCTGTATGTAGCTAGTGAGTTGGGCGCATGCTCATGTAGCAGAGGTGTTTATACGTAGATATAGCCGATCTGTGTGTGTGTAGCAGAGCTGATTCTTTTGTGTTTTAATATAGCAGTGTTGTGTGTTGATGTAGCAGAATTGCATGTTGATAACAAGTTGTGACCGTTCATGTAGCAGAGTTGTTTCTATGCTGATGTAGCAGAGCTGTGTGTGGGGGGGTGATGTACTGTGGGCACAGCATATTGTCCGTATAGCCCTGCTCATTGTCACTCCCTAATTATAGTTTCCGTAGCCACTCAGCCAAGTATGGAAGTGACAGCAGCTCTTTATCATATTTCATTGGAAAGATAGACTATGTAAAATATCTTTCAGCAGCTACACTGCCCCCTATGGCAAGACTTAGGCATCTCATGAAACTACAGCATTCTCTTATTTTACGGGTTCTGTTTCAGAATATCTGTCAAAATATTTTCAAGAAAAATAATCACATTCTGAAAAAGAAAAAAAGTTTCAGGGAGTTTGGTAATAACACCTGTATCTGTCATTACTGCGGGAATGGGAGCCCGAGCCAGTCACTAATGGGAAATCTATCCTCCATATTCTACACCTGAGTGACGACCATTACACTGGAGGTCAGGAGCAGGGCTAATGGTGTGATGAGGAGAGGGAAGCATTCCTCCTATTCCATGCATCATTATGTCACCCGGTCACAGATGGTTGGAAGAGCTCCACATAGGTATGATTACAGTTATATCATCCAAAAAATCACCTATTACTTCAGTACGGTTTTTGTGTTACATGTATTTATTTTACATTTTTGCCTTTTTTATCTTAGCACAATCTCTATTAACAAGCAAAGTTAGAAATGTTGCAATTTTCACACTGACCACCAGGAAATCCACATTAAAAGCAATGGACTGAGGCGGACCCTATCTTTTGTACTAAAGCATCTAATAAGCGTGTGCAAAGGACATTATGAAGAAAGGTGAAGCAGGGCCAGATGTGACATTGCCTATTGTGGGCTGTGGATCCTGTGTTATGTCCTATGTAGTTTATAGAGGTGTTATCAGTCATTATACAGGAGGAGGTGAGCTGTGATATTATCTACTGTGAATGGTGGATCCTGTGTTATCGGCTATGTATAGAGGTGTTATCAGTCATTGTACAGGAGGAGGAGGTGAGCTGTGACATCACCTATTGTGAATGGTGGATCCTGTGTTATCTACTGTATATAGAGGTGTTATCAGTCATTGTACAGGAGGAGGAGGTGAGCTGTGACATCACCGATTGTGAATGGTGGATCCTGTGTTATCTACTGTATATAGAGGTGTTATCAGTCATTGTAAAGGAGGAGGAGGTGAGCTGTGACATCACCGATTGTGAATGGTGGATCCTGTGTTATCTACTGTATATAGAGGTGTTACCAGTCATTGTACAGGAGGAGGAGGTGAGCTGTGACATCACCTATTGTGAATGGTGGATCCTGTGTTATCTACTGTATATAGAGGTGTTATCAGTCATTGTAAAGGAGGAGGAGGTGAGCTGTGACATCACCGATTGTGAATGGTGGATCCTGTGTTATCTACTGTATATAGAGGTGTTATCAGTCATTGTAAAGGAGGAGGAGGTGAGCTGTGACATCACCGATTGTGAATGGTGGATCCTGTGTTATCTACTGTATATAGAGGTGTCATCAATCATTGTACAGGAGGAGGAGGTGAGCTGTGACATCACCGATTGTGAATGGTGGATCCTGTGTTATCTACTGTATATAGAGGTGTTATCAGTCATTGTACAGGAGGAGGAGGTGAGCTGTGACATCAACTATTGTGAATTGTGGATTCTGTGTTATCTACTGTATATAGAGGTGTTATCAGTCATTGTACAGGAGGAGGAGGTGAGCTGTGACATCACCTATTGTGAATTGTGGATTCTGTGTTATCAACTGTATATAGAGGTGTTATCAGTTATTGTACAGGAGGAGGAGGTGAGCTGTAACATCTCCTATTGTGAATGGTGGATCTTGTGTTATCTACTGTATATAGAGGTGTTATCAGTTATTGTACAGGAGGAGGAGGTGAGCTGTGATATCACCTATTGTGAAAGGTGGATCCTGTGTTATCTACTGTATATAAAGGTGTTGGCAGTCATTGTACAGGAGGAGAAGGTGAGCTGTGACATCACCTATTGTGAATGTTGGATCCTGTGTTATCTACTGTATATAGAGGTGTTATCAGTCATTGTACATGAGGAGGAGGTGAGCTGTGACATCACCTATTGTGAATGGTGGATCCTGTGTTATCTACTGTATATAGATGAGTTATCAGTCATTATACAGGAGGAGGTGAGCTGTGACATCAGCTATTGTGAATGGTGGATCCGGGGTTATCTACTGTATATAGAGGTGTTATCAGTCATTGTACATGAGGAGGAGGTGAGCTGTGACATCAGCTATTGTGAATGGTGGATCCGGGGTTATCTACTGTATATACTGTAGCAATATATTCTGTCTGTAATGATAACGAGATGCTAAAAATCCCCTGCTTCCATTCACACAGCTATAAAGTTAAAGAGGTTGTCTCACTAATTAAATCTATCATCTATCCCCAGGATATTTATGATCACTGGGGGTCTGTCAACCCCTAAGCACAGGGGTTCCTTTCTGCTGTAGATTGGAGCAGTGATGCCTTTTTGTCGGTTCATTAGAAGTGAATGGAGCTGTGGTCATGCATGTCGCTACTACTCCTTTAATACAGGGCACTTTAAGACTCTTGTTCTTGAGATTGATGGGGTTGAACCATTAGCGTTCATATATTTATCAGCTATCATGTGCTGATAGTAAGAAAGTTCTTTCAACCCCCTTCCCAATTTATGACATACATGAACATCATGTACCTGTGTATAGAGAAGGCTCCGGAGCTGAGCATGCTCTACAGCAGAGGTGTCAAACTGCATTCCTCGAGGGCCGCCAACAGGTCATGTTTTCAGGATTTCCTTGTATTGCACAGGTGATAATTTAATCACCTGCACAGAATGATTCCAGCACCTTGTGGAATGCTAAGGAAATACTGAAAACATGACCTGTTGGCGGCCCTCGAGGAATGCAGTTTGACACCTCTGCTCTACAGGTTCTGGCAGTGTTATACAGCCAGCATCAGCCTCTAACAGCCGTGATCGGCACTAGCTCTGATGGCTGTTATTTAACCAGTGGAGGGTCTTTTCTGGTACCAATCGTTCCCCCTCAATGCTACTGTGGCATATCAAAGAATAATATGTACTATTCTAGTATGTATAAGTCATCCAACAATGGCAGGTTCAGGTTCCCTAAGGGGACTGAAAAAATAAGTGAAAAGTATACAAAAAGGTTATATGTACAGTATATACAGTATATACATATAATAAAATATAAGTGTTTGAATCATTCTTTTTTCCAATACAACAATAAATAAAATTAAAAAAATTGGCATTGTCACATCTGCAAAAGTAAAAGTTTGAAATTATGGAACCAGTCGTAATGCAATATAAAGTGATCAAAAATCATATCTATACAAATTACACCTCTATGTGCAAAGAAAAATGCAAGTCCTCATAAAAAAAAGTTACAGGTCTCAGAAAATACACACCAAATTATTTTTTACAAAGTTCTGAATTTTGTTTTAAGCACACGTATTGGTCGGAATGTTACTGACCCGAACAATTCATGTTGTTGAATCATTTTTTCCGAACAATGAACACTGGAAAATTAAAATCCTAAAAAAAAAGTTTAATTGTGTATTTTTTTTAACTATGTCACCCAACTATTTTCCAGTGGCAGTTCTATGGCAACATTAATGGTATCATTCAAATCTATAACTGGTCCCTTCCCCCGCCCCCCAAAAAATAACCAAAAAAACAATCCGTCATATGGCTGTGCAGATGCAAAGAAAAAAAAGGATTATGGCTTCCTGGAAGAAAGGGAAGAAAAATAAAAGTGGTAAAATGGAAATTGATCACTGCGGGAAGGGATTAAATGGGTTCCCTGGGACTTTACTAATCATATCCCTTCCTTCTGTTTTTTTTTTTATCTTTGACCCCTGCTATCCTTCACACAGGCCTTAAACAATAATATTTTTGCTGCCTACAGCTGTCACTTTGTGAAGATCATTGCAGATGGAATGGCTGAGTTCTCATTGGCAAACCTGTTTGCTATTGGCGCCTATACTGCCCCTAGTGGTGGTGGCAGATGGTCAAAGTTTAATTAATTATCTAGTCAATTATTAAATAATTATTTCAGAATTAAATTATATGACTATGAAAGCAATCAAGGAACTGTGTGTCTCTGAAACAGGAAAGCATTAAAAATTGATATTTTGAAAATCCTGACCCTGAAACTCCTATATTACTTTAACATAGGAGCATCTGCAGCTAACAGAGGAGATGTCCTATCTAAAAGACCTTTGTCCAGACAATAATCACTGTTTAATTTGCTTGTTACTAGGGATGAGGGAACATATGAAAGTTCAGGTTTGGTCGAACTTGAGAAAAAGTTTGGTTCGGGTATCCAAACTTGACCCCTGACGGGAACCCCATATACTGTAAGTCAATGAGGACCCGAACTTTGTTGTTGTAAAATGATCATAGTAAGGGCTAGAGAGCTGCGAAAGGATGCAAAATGGGGATAAGAGCAGACCAATTGCCCTGCAAACAAATGTGGGTAGGAAAACTACTTAAAATAACAGATTAAAAAATTAATAATCTTGAACCAGAAGGCAGAGGTCTAATTGGGGGAGTGGAACAGTGCCTTGCAAGTGTATTTAGCTGTATTTGTTAATAAATAAATGGAAAAACTTACATGGGGTACCCCCTATTTTTATAACCAGCAAAGGGAAAGCATATAGCTGTGAGCTGGTCTTATTATGCTGAGAAGGCTAATATCCATGGACTTTCCCAGCTTATTAATATCAGCTCACAGCTGTCTGCTTTGCCTTTGCTGGTTATTAAAAATTGGGGGACCTTAAAAAATGACATGGGGTCCCCCCTATTTTTAATAATCAGCTAAAGCAAAGCAGACAGCTGAGGGCTGATTTTAGTAGGCTGGGAATGGCCATGGATATTGACCTTTTCCCAGCCTAAAAACACCATTCCTCAGCCGCCCCAGAATGGCGCATCAATTAGATGTGCCAATTCTGGCACTTAGCCTTGGCCCTTCCCGACTACTCTGGTGCGGTAGCACCAAGTCCAGGGGTTAGAAATGGAGTGGCGTCTGTCAGACACCCCGTAATCAAAATAAATAAACACACAGGAAAGTCCTTTATTTGTAAATACACACCCATACAAGCTCCTTCTTTTACCCATTTATTACCCAAAAAAATAATCCAATTGTCCGCCGCAAACCAAATGATGATTCCTGTCTTCTTTGTCCAGTCTATGGAGCCCCATTCAGAGAACGCAGCTCCATCAACAGGTGCAGCAGCCACTTCCGATTCTGAAGCTGTGCTCCACGAGACCAGGCCAATGTGAACTAAAGTTGACAAATCCCCGGGCCCGGATGGGATACACCCCCGAGTACTGCAGGAATTAAGTACAGTCATTGATAGACCATTATTTTTCATCTATAAAGACTCCATAATAACAGGGTCTGTACCACAGGACTGGCGTATAGCAAATGTGGTGCCAATATTCAAAAAGGGGAGAAAAACTGAACTCGGTAATTATAGGCCAGTAAGTTTAACCTCTACTGTGGGTAAAATCCTGGAGGGCATTCTAAGGGATGCTATACGGGAGTATCTGAAGAGGAATAACCTCATGACCCAGTATCAGCATGGGTTTACTAGGGACCGTTCCTGTCAAACTAATCTGATCAATTTCTATGAAGAGGTAAGTTCCGGACTGGACCAAGGGAACCCAGTGGACGTAGTGTATATGGACTTTTCAAAAGCTTTTGATACGGTGCCACACAAAAGGTTGATACATAAAATGAGAATAATGGGGATAGGGGAAAATATGTGTAAGTGGGTTAATAGCTGGCTCAGGGATAGGAAACAAAGGGTGGTTATTAATGGTGTACACTCGGACTGGGTCACGGTTAGCAGTGGGGTACCACAGGGGTCGGTGTTGGGCCCTCTTCTTTTTAACATATTTATTAATGACCTTGTAGGGGGCATACAGAGCAGAATTTCAATATTTGCAGATGACACTAAACTCTGCAGGGTAATCAATACAGGGGAGGACAATTTTATATTACAGGAGGATTTATGTAAACTAGAAGCTTGTGCTGATAAATGGCAAATGAGCTTTAATGGGGATAAATGTAAGGTCATGCACTTGGGTAGAAGTAATAAGATGTATAACTATGTGCTTAATTCTAAAACTCTGGGCAAAACCGTCAATGAAAAAGACCTGGGTGTATGGGTGGATGACAAACTCATATTCAGTGGCCAGTGTCAGGCAGCTGCTACAAAGGCAAATAAAATAATGGGATGCATTAAAAGGCATAGATGCTCATGAGGAGAACATAATTTTACCTCTATACAAGTCACTAGTGCGACCACACTTAGAATACTGTGCACAGTTCTGGTCTCCTGTGTATAAGAAAGACATAGCTGAACTGGAACGGGTGCAGAGAAGAGCGACCAAGGTTATTAGAGGACTGGGGGGTCTGCAATACCAAGATAGGTTATTACACTTGGGGCTGTTTAGTTTGAAAAAACGAAGGTTAAGGGGTGATCTTATGTTAATGTATAAATATATGAGGGGACAGTACAAAGACCTTTCTGCTGATCTTTTTAATCATAGACCAGTGACAGGGACATGGGGGCATCCTCTACGTCTGGAGGAAAGAAGGTTTAAGCATAATAACAGACGCGGATTCTTTACTGTAAGAGCAGTGAGACTATGGAACTCTCTGCCGTATGATGTTGTAATGAGTGATTCATTACTAAAATTTAAGAAGGGACTGGATGCCTTTCTTAAAAAGTATTGTGGCACCCCAGGGTCCTGGTCAAGGCAGTGGTATTGCTTTCCTCTCAGGGAGAGTGATGCTACGTTTGGAGGCAAAGAAGGATAACTGCATCCAGGTATCACAAACATGCAACACACATTCACACTCCAGGCCACCAGGGGGAGCTCCTGCTCCTATTTATTAGGTCACTCCCCACATATATATAACTGGTAGTCTGTAGGGAAAGTTCTTGAGTTCCAGACAGAAGTTAGTTGCTGGCTGAGGTCAGCTCAGAAAGTTCCAGACAGCTGTCTGAGGAGGACAGGAGGTTCCGCGGAGCTGTGCATGCCCTCAGAGCTGCAGCTCCCAGAAAGAGACATTGAAAGGCAGAATTGTATTGCAGTGAGCGTGAAGGAAGTTGAAGCAAAGAAGAGGATACCAGAAGGGGACCAGCCCCACTCAGGCTGCCTCCTTCTGAGGCGCAAAATCCCAGTAGCTGGAACACCGAGGGAGTAAGGACCTCTACGCCTTATTTCAGAGACCGGCAGGACAGCTAATCGCACCTACACCCAGGACACGGTGACAACTACAGAGCTGGGTTATCTAAGAGACCCTATAAACAGGCTCAAGTCACCAGTCATACGGGTTTTGTCCTATCCTAAACGGGGACAGAGAGAGCGAAACACCACATCTGTGAGACCCTTATGTGAAGCCATAGGCAGTAAGGGACTACATCACCGCAGCGCAAGGGAAGGCTACTGATTTCCACCTGGACAAGGGAACTCTGGACTTGCCTCCAAACTGGCCGGACTCTGCCTGCCCTGTGATCTGGTGCCCTGGATTGTGGATGCTGAAGTCTTCAGTAAAGGTAAAGAGACTGCAACCTTGTGTCCTCGTTCTTCACTGCGCCATTCACCATAGCACCATCTACACACCAGGAAGCCCTGGGGACATACTTCACCGGTGGGAAGGTATAACATCTAGCTGCCATAACATCACCCCAGCTAACCCCTTAAAGCAGCGTCGGTCACCCTGACCGAATACCACAGGTGGCGTCACGAACATAAACTTTATCCCTTTAAAAACCTTTCCCTTTTATACGGACGTCCCAGGGACATGGACCGGGTCAGCATCCGTGACATCCCCCTGTGAACCAAAGGATCCGGTACCGAGTACCACACGGCCCTTGGGGGTGATCCAGTAAGATGTTACAGGTTATTTACACTAGATTCCTTGATAGGGAGTTGACCCAGGGAACTAGTCTGATTGTCGTATGTGGAGTCGAGAAGGAATTTTTTTCCCCAATGTTGAGCTTACTGTTTGCTCCATTGGTTTTTTTGCCTTCCTCTGGATCAACATGTTAGGCTATGGGTTAGACTAGATGGGCTTAAAGTCTTCCTTAGACCTTAAATACTATGTTACTATGTTGCTATAAGTATAGCAGCTGATTTTCAGTGATTGAAGAGATATTCCACTGTTTGCAGACCTTTTATGAGTATAGGAGTACCACAACTACTCATTTTCACACTATTTAAATGATGCACTACATTTGGTGCCCTCAATGGTGTATGGATGACCCTGCTTGCAATTTTTGGAAAGCTTTGCACTGTATGCAGACCTTTTATGAGTGTGGGAGTACCACGACTACACTTTGTTCACAATATTTGGATGAAGCACTACAGTTGATGCCTTCAAGGGTGTATGGATGACCATGCTAGTAATTTTTGGAAGGCTTTGCGCTTAGTACATAGCATTTATGATTTTAGAATTACCACTACATGGCAATTTAAACAGAATGTGTATGAGATCCTCCTTTGTGTCTAATACAGGTTGTATCTGAGTCCCACTTCTATCAAATTTTTGGCAGTTCTTGCTTCTTTCATAAATTATACTTTTACAATATCTTTAATAAAAATTTCAATTTTACTTAAATTATTTTTTTAAATCCTTTTAAAAGTTTCCCTTATATACAAGTCATTATCCAGGAAAGAATGTTTCTTAAATTTTTTTTCCTGTAAGCACCAATTTCTCTTCGACTTTGAATGTTTTACTGTCAGTCTTAAATTGGAGTAAAAGTGTAACCTCAATGTCCTCAGCTGCAATCTTTGAGTCAAAGATGCTTCCAGGGGTCTTCCTCATGCTCTTCTCCTTCCATTTAGATTTTTCCCATCCATTTCAACATTACCACTGCCCCCCCAGGTCTCCTTGTAGGGTCTGCAGGAAAAATGCTTGGATTTCCAATTGACTCCCATTATACTCATTACTCGAAATATCTGAGCATTAGGAATTGCTCGGTTTGAGTAACGCGCATATGAGCACTTTAGTGCGTGCTCAACCCTAAACCTCACACTTCAGTGTGCTGGAGTTAACCAGTTATTTCAGAGAGGTTGATGATTTTAGAAGGTAGGTACCAAGAGGAAAAAGTGTCTCATAAGTGGAGAAAAAAACATTTTTCCCCAATGAGATAGATTACAAAGTTTGTTTGCATAGTTTTCCGAAGGTAAAGCTCTAGTGTTGAGCGATACCGTCCGATACTTGAAAGTATCGGTATCGGAAAGTATCGGCCGATACCGGCAAAGTATCGGATCCAATCCGATACCGATACCCGATACCAATACAAGTCAATGGGACTCATGTATCGGACGGTATTCCTGATGGTTCCCAGGGTCTGAAGGAGAGGAAACTCTCCTTCAGGCCCTGGGAACCATATTAATGTGTAAAAGAAAGAATTAAAATAAAAAATATTGCTATACTCACCTCTCCGACGCAGCCTGCACCTTACCGAGGGAAGCGGCAGCGTTCTTTGTTTAAAATTCGCGCTTTTCTTTCCTTTACTGAAGTCCCGGCTTGTGATTGGTCGCGTGCCGACCATGTGGCCGGGACGCAACCAATCACAGCAAGCCGTGACGTAATTTCAGGTCCTTCAGGATTTTAAAATTACGTTCCGGCGTTGTGATTGGTTGTGTCGCAGTCACATGGGCAACGCAACCAATCACAGCAAGCCGTGACGTAACTTCAGGTCATTAAGGATTTTAAAATTATGTCCCGGCTTTGTGATTGGTTGCGTCGCAGTCACATGGGAGACGCAACCAATCACAAGCCGTGACGTCACGGGAGGCTGGACACGCGCGCATTTTAAAATGGGCGCGTGTCCAGCCTCCCGTGACGTCCCGGCTTGTGATTGGTTGCGTCGCGATCAACCAATCACAAGCCGGGAGGCTGGACACGCGCGCATTTTAAAATTTTAAAATGCGCGCGTGTCCAGCCTCCCGGCTTGTGATTGGTTGACCGCGCCGCAACCAATCACAAGCCGGGACGTCACGGGAGGCTGGACACGCGCCCATTTTAAAATGCGCGCGTGTCCAGCCTCCCGTGACGTCACGGCTTGTGATTGGTTGCGTCTCCCATGTGACTGCGACGCAACCAATCACAAAGCCGGGACGTAATTTTAAAATCCTTAAGGACCTGAAATTACGTCACGGCTTGCTGTGATTGGTTGCGTTGCCCATGTGACTGCGACGCAACCAATCACAACGCCGGAACGTAATTTTAAAATCCTGAAGGACCTGAAATTACGTCACGGCTTGCTGTGATTGGTTGTGTCCCGGCCACATGGTCGGCACGCGACCAATCACAAGCCGGGACTTCAGTAAAGGAAAGAAAAGCGCGAATTTTAAACAAAGAACGCTGCCGCTTCCCTCGGTAAGGTGCAGGCTGCGTCGGAGAGGTGAGTATAGCAATATTTTTTATTTTAATTCTTTCTTTTACACATTTTTACATTAATGTTGTTTCGATACCGATACCCGATACCACAAAAATATCGGATCTCGGTATCGGAATTCCGATACAGCAAGTATCGGCCGATACCCGATACTTGCAGTATCGGAATGCTCAACACTATAAAGCTCCCATTTTAGAAATATCAATCGAAAAGTTCACAGTAAAGTCATTTCTTGGGCCCCAGTTATCACTTTAAATAGGAATTTTTCTTTAAGAAAAATGCAAATTACTTTGTAGTAAAACCTATATTCCATCTAAAACAGGTTATTCAGAAGCTGTGATTATATACGTGTACAGAAACTATACACACATGCTAAAATCAGAACATTTCAGAGCTTACAAATTATTACCTGCAATCACCTACAATTGTACGGTGCTAAGTGCAGCTCGCAGGCATTGTTAATGACAGAAACAGTGCAATCATCTTAATGCCATACTGTCACTGACATACAAGCGTGAGCAGATCTGTAAGGTCTATTTCTGGGTAAATGAAGGTAATTGTGCTTTCCTGTATAAGGAATTTAAGAAGTGCACAGAATAACCGCCTCTAATCTCGTTCTGCCATCTAGTGTTGTCAGATTGTTTTATTAAACTTTTTATATAGTAAAAATTAATCCAATGAAAAAAACACTTCTAAAAGTTTTGCATTTATAGCATATGCATAGGGTTATATACATCTATATATGCGTAGTACATATACACAGTCATTTACAAATAAAAGCATTTATCATACTGACACATAGAGTTGGAAAAGGTTAAATGGTCTCCATTAAAATAATGTAATAGATAAAATAAATAGACAATCTTACCTCGAAAATTCATTCCAAAGGGCCAGACACTAAGTCTCTCCATACTGTGTAATTTCCTACTTATTACCTGAAGTCAAGTGTAATCACTCTCCAGTGAATACACTGACACGGATTACAGGAAGTGGTGGCGGATCTTAGTTTTTCTACAGGAAGTGGAGGCGTGTCTTTGTTTCTCTAAAGAAAGTAAAAATATGTATCTTTGTTTTTATACAGGAGATGGGGCTTTGTCTTTTTTCTCTACAGTAAGTGGAGGATTGTTTTTGATTTTCTACAGGAAGTGGGGGCATGTCTTTGTGTCTCTACAGGAAATGGAGGTGTGTCTCTCTTTTTATACAGGAAGTGGAGGTGTGTCTTTGTTTTCTACAGGAAGTGGTGGTGTGTCTTTGAGTCTCTACAGGAAATGGAGGTGTGTTGTGAATTCTGTTCTCGAGCTCCCTCCTGTGGTTATGAATGGTACTTCGGCGAGTTCTGTTCATGGACTCCCTCTGGTGGCTGTGAGTGGAGCTGCTGGTTCTGAGATTCCTTCTCCAGCTGATCTCGTTCAGTCCTTGGCTGGCTGCTCTATTTAACTCCACTCAGATCGTTACTTGATGCCAGCTGTCAATGTCCTAGTACTGGTTCAGTTCTCTTGGATCTTTCAGATGACCTGTCTACTTCAGCAAAAGCTAAGTCCCTGCTAGCTTATTTGTTACCACTGTGTTTTTGTCCAGCTTGCTATTATATTTTACCTTGTTAGCTGGAAGCTCTGGGATGCAGAGTGGCACCACCGCGCCGTGAGTCGGTGCGGTGGTTCCTTTTGCACACTCTGCGTGGTTTTTGTTAGTTTTTTATGCTGACTGCAAAGATACCTTTCCTATCCTCAGTCTGTTTAGTTCAGTCTGGCCTCCTATGCTGAAACCTATTTCATTCCTGTGTTTGTGACTTCCATCTTAACTCACAGTCAATATATGTGGGGGCTGCCTATTTCTTTGGGGAATTTCTCTGAGGCAAGGTAGGCTGTATTTTCTATCTTTAGGGGTAGTTAGCTCTTAGGCTGTGAAGAGGCGTCTAGGCAGAGTCAGGAACGCTCCACGGCTATTTCTAGTTGTTGTGATAGGATTAGCGGTTGCGGTCAGCAGAGCTCCCACTTCCCAGAGCTCGTCCTGTATTGCTAGTTTGCTCATCTGGTCATTTCCAGTGCTCCTAACCACCAGCCCAACATAACAGTACAGCTGGCCCACAAAGTGTTAATGCATCTCAATAGAGGGATAAGAGAAGTTCTGAGACCATTTTTTTTTCTCTGCAATGTGTTTTGTATCTCTTTTCCCCTTAACCTCTGGGTGGTTCAGGACACAGGTGTAGATATGGACATTCAAGGTCTGTCCTCTTGTGTGGATCAACTCACTGCAAGAGTACAAAGCATTCAAGATTATGTAGTTCAGAACCCGATGTTAAAACCCAGAATTCCAATTCCTGATTTGTTTTCTGGGGATAGATCTAAGTTCCTGAATTTCAAAAATAATTGTAGACTGTTTTTTGCTTTGAAACCCCGCTCCTCTGGTGACCCCATTCAGCAAGTAAAAATCATTATTTCTTTGCTACGTGGCGACCCTCAAGACTGGGCATTTTTCCTTGTGCCAGGAGATCCTGCATTGCGTAATGTAGATGCGTTTTTTCTGGTGCTTGGATTGCTTTATGATGAACCAGATTCAGTGGATCAGGCAGAGAAAATTTTGCTGGCTTTGTGTCAGGGTCAGGATGAAGCGGAGGTATATTGTCAGAAGTTCAGAAAGTGGTCTGTGCTTACTCAGTGGAATGAGTGTGCCCTGGCGGCAATTTTCAGAAAGGGTCTTTCTGAAGCCCTTAAGGATGTTATGGTGGGATTCCCCACGCCTGCTGGTCTGAATGAGTCTATGTCCTTGGCCATTCAGATCGATCGACGCTTACGTGAGCGCAAAAATGTGCACCATTTGGCGGTGTTTTCTGAGCAGAAGCCTGAGCCTATGCAATGTGATAGGACCTTGACCAGAGCTGAACGGCAAGAATACAGATGTCAGAATGGGCTGTGTTTTTACTGTGGTGACTCCACTCATGCTATCTCTGATTGTCCTAAGCGCACTAAACGGTTCGCTAGGTCTGCCATCATTGGTACGGTACAGCCAAAATTTCTTTTGTCCGTTACTCTGATTTGCTCTTTGTCGTCCTATTCTGTTATGGCATTTGTGGATTCACGCGCTGCCCTGAATTTGATGGACTTGGAGTTTGCCAGGCGCTGTGGTTTTTTCTTGGAGCCCTTGCAGTATCCTATTCCATTGAGAGGAATTGATGCTACACCTTTGGCCAAGAATAAGCCTCAGTACTGGACTCAATTGACCATGTGCATGGCTCCTGCACATCAGGAGGATATTCGCTTTTTGGTGTTGCATAATCTGCATGATGTGGTCGTTTTGGGTTTGCCATGGCTACAAGTCCATAATCCTGTATTGTATTGGAAATCAATGTCTGTATCCAGTTGGGGTTGTCAAGGGGTACATGGGGATGTCCCATTGTTGTCTATTTCGTCTTCCCATCCTTCTGAAGTCCCTGAGTTCTTGTCAGATTACCGGGATGTATTTGATGAGCCCAAATCCAGTGCCCTACCTCCTCATAGGGATTGCGATTGTGCTATTAATTTGATTCCTGGTAGTAAGTTTCCAAAGGGCCGACTGTCAATTTATCTGTGCCAGAACACGCTGCAATGCGGAGCTATATAAAGGAGTCCTTGGAGAAAGGGCATATTCGCCCGTCGTCATCACCGTTGGGAGCAGGGTTCTTTTTTGTGGCCAAGAAGGATGGTTCTCTGAGACCTTGTATAGATTACCGCCTTCTTAATAAAATCACCGTCAAATTTCAGTACCCTTTGCCGCTACTGTCTGATTTGTTTGCTCGGATTAAGGGAGCTAGCTGGTTCACCAAGATAGATCTTCGAGGGGCGTATAATCTTGTGCGTATTAAATGGGGCAACGAATGGAAAACAGCATTTAATACGCCCGAGGGCCATTTTGAGTACTTGGTGATGCCATTCGGGCTTTCTAATGCTCCATCTGTGTTTCAGTCCTTTATGCATGACATCTTCCGAAAGTACCTGGATAGATTCATGATTGTATATTTGGATGATATTTTGGTCTTTTCGGACGATTGGGAGTCTCATGTGAAGCAGGTCAGTATGGTGTTCCAGGTCCTTCGTGCTCATTCCTTGTTTGTGAAGGGGTCTAAATGTCTCTTTGGAGTTCAGAAGGTTTCATTTTTGGGCTTCATTTTTTCCCCTTCTACTATCGAGATGGACCCTGTTAAAGTTCAGGCCATTTATGATTGAACTCAGCCTACTTCTGTGAAGAGCCTTCAGAAATTTCTGGGCTTTGCTAATTTTTACCGTCGCTTCATCGCTAATTTTTCTAGTGTTGTTAAACCATTGACTGATTTAACCAAGAAAGGTGCTGATGTGGTCAATTGGTACTCTGCGGCCGTTGAGGCTTTTCGGGAGCTGAAGCGTCGTTTTTCTTCTGCCCCTGTGTTGTGTCAGCCAGATGTTTCGCTTCCGTTTCAGGTCGAGGTGGATGCTTCTGAGATTGGAGCAGGGGCTGTTTTGTCTCAAAGAGGTTCTGATGGCTCTGTGATGAAACCATGTGCTTTCTTTTCTAGAAAGTTTTCGCCTGCTGAGCGCAATTATGATGTGGGTAATCGAGAGTTGTTGGCTATGAAGTGGGCATTTGAGGAGTGGCGACATTGGCTTGAAGGAGCCAAACATCGCGTGGTGGTCTTGACGGATCACAAGAATCTGACTTATCTCGAGTCTGCCAAGCGGTTGAATCCTAGACAGGCTCGATGGTCGCTGTTTTTCTCCCGCTTCAATTTTGTGGTTTCGTACCTTCCGGGTTCTAAGAATGTGAAGGCTGATGCCCTTTCAAGGAGTTTTGTGCCTGATTCTCCGGGAGTTCCTGAGCCGGCTGGTATTCTCAAAGAGGGGGGAATTTTGTCTGCCATCTCCCCTGATTTGCGGCGGGTTCTGCAGGAGTTTCAGGCTGATAGACCGTTGTCCGAGAAGCTGTTTGTCCCTGATAGATGGACTAGTAGAGTTATCTCTGAGGTTCATTGTTCGGTGTTGGCTGGTCATCCTGGAATCTTTGGTACCAGAGATTTGGTGGCTAGATCCTTTTGGTGGCCTTCCTTGTCACGAGATGTGCGTTCTTTTGTGCAGTCCTGTGGGACTTGTGCTCGGGCTAAGCCCTGCTGTTCTCATGCCAGTGAGTTGCTTTTGCCCTTGCCGGTCCCGAAAAGGCCCTGGACGCATATTTCCATGGATTTTATTTCAGATCTCCCTGTCTCTCAGAGGATGTCAGTTATCTGGGTGGTTTGTGATCGCTTCTCTAAGATGGTCCATTTGGTACCTTTGCCTAAATTGCCTTCCTCCTCTGATTTGGTTCCATTGTTTTTCCAGCATGTGGTTCGTTTACATGGCATTCCGGAGAACATCGTGTCGGACAGAGGTTCCCAGTTTGTTTCAAGATTTTGGCGGTCCTTTTGTGCTAAGATGGGCATTGATTTGTCTTTTTCTTCAGCTTTCCATCCTCAGACAAATGGCCAAACCGAACGAACCAATCAGACTTTGGAAACATATCTGAGATGCTTTGTTTCTGCTGATCAGGATGATTGGGTGTCCTTCTTGCCTTTGGCTGAGTTCGCCCTTAATAATCGGGCCAGCTCGGCCACTTTGGTTTCGCCTTTTTTCTGTAATTCTGGTTTCCACCCTCGTTTTTCTTCAGGGCAGGTTGAGCCTTCGGACTGTCCTGGTGTGGATTCTGTGGTGGACAGGTTGCAGCAAATTTGGACTCATGTAGTGGACAATTTGACATTGTCCCAGGAGAAAGCTCAACGTTTCGCTAACCGCCGTCGCTTTGTTGGTCCCCGACTTCGTGTTGGGGATTTGGTTTGGTTGTCGTCTCGTTATGTTCCTATGAAGGTTTCGTCTCCTAAGTTTAAGCCTCGTTTCATTGGTCCTTATAAGATTTCTGAAATTCTTAATCCTGTGTCATTTCATTTGGACCTTCCAGCTTCTTTCGCCATCCATAATGTGTTCCATAGGTCGTTGTTGCGGAGATATGTGGCTCCTGTGGTTGCCTCCATTGATCCTCCTGCCCCGGTGTTGGTTGAGGGGGAGATGGAGTATGTGGTGGAGAAGATTTTGGATTCTCGTATTTCGAGATGGAAACTTCAGTACCTAGTCAAGTGGAAAGGTTATGGTCAGGAGGATAATTCCTGGGTAGTTGTCTCTGATGTTCATGCTGCCGATCTTGTTCGTGCCTTTCATTTGGCTCATCCGGAGCGGCCTGGAGGCTCTGGTGAGGGTTCGGTGACCCCTCCTCAAGGGGGGGTACTGTTGTGAATTCTGTTCTCGAGCTCCCTCCTGTGGTTATGAATGGTACTTCGGCGAGTTCTGTTCATGGACTCCCTCTGGTGGCTGTGAGTGGAGCTGCTTGTTCTGAGATTCCTTCTCCAGCTGATCTCATTCAGTCCTTGGCTGGCTGCTCTATTTAACTCCACTCAGATCGTTACTTGATGCCAGCTGTCAATGTCCTAGTACTGGTTCAGTTCTCTTGGATCTTTCAGATGACCTGTCTACTTCAGCAAAAGCTAAGTCCCTGCTAGCTTATTTGTTACCACTGTGTTTTTGTCCAGCTTGCTATTATATTTTACCTTGTTAGCTGGAAGCTCTGGGATGCAGAGTGGCACCACCGCGCCGTGAGTCGGTGCGGTGGTTCCTTTTGCACACTCTGCGTGGTTTTTGTTAGTTTTTTATGCTGACCGCAAAGATACCTTTCCTATCCTCAGTCTGTTTAGTTCAGTCTGGCCTCCTATGCTGAAACCTATTTCATTCCTGTGTTTGTGACTTCCATCTTAACTCACAGTCAATATATGTGGGGGCTGCCTATTTCTTTGGGGAATTTCTCTGAGGCAAGGTAGGCTGTATTTTCTATCTTTAGGGGTAGTTAGCTCTTAGGCTGTGAAGAGGCGTCTAGGCAGAGTCAGGAACGCTCCACGGCTATTTCTAGTTGTTGTGATAGGATTAGCGGTTGCGGTCAGCAGAGCTCCCACTTCCCAGAGCTCGTCCTGTATTGCTAGTTTGCTCATCTGGTCATTTCCAGTGCTCCTAACCACCAGCCCAACATAACAGAGGTGTGTCTCTTTTTCTACAGGAAGTGGAGGTGTATCTTTGTTTTTTTACAGGAAGTGGGGCACTGTATTATTTCTCTTCAGTAAGTGGAGGCTTGACTTTGATTTTCTACAGGAAGTGCAGGCAGGTCTTTGTGTCTCTACAGGAAATGGAGGCGTGTCTCTCTTTTTATACAGGAAGTGGAGGTGTGTCTTTGTTTTCTACAGGAAAAGGGGCACTGTCTTATTTTTCTTCAGTAAGTGGAGGCTTGACTTTGATTTTCTACAGGAAGTGGAGGCAGGTCTTTGTGTCTCTACAGGAAATGGAGGCGTGTCTCTCTTTTTATACAGGAAGTGGAGGTGTGTCTTTGTTTTCTACAGGAAGAGGGGCACTGTCTTATTTTTCTTCAGTAAGTGGAGGCTTGACTTTGATTTTCTACAGGAAGTGGAGGCAGGTCTTTGTGTCTCTACAGGAAATGGAGGCGTGTCTCTCTTTTTATACAGGAAGTGGAGGTGTGTCTTTGTTTTCTACAGGAAGAGGGGCACTGTCTTATTTTTCTTCAGTAAGTGGAGGCTTGACTTTGATTTTCTACAAGAAGTGGAGGCCGGTCTTTGTTTCTCTACAGGAATTGGGGCCCTGTCTTGTTCTTCTACATTAAGTGCAGGCAGCTCAATTATTTTCTACAAAAAATGGAGGCAGGTCTTTGTCTTTTTCCAGAAAGATGGGGCAATTCTTTGTTTTTCTATAAAAAATGGGGGCAAGTCTTTGGTTCTCTACAAAAAATGGGGCTGGATCTTTGTCTCTTTATAGGAAGTGGACTCTTTGTCCCACTACTTCTACTCTGATGTTCAATGTCTCTTTTGTGAGACACAGAGATGGATTAAAATAGGGTCTGATTTTGTCTATTTATGGGAAGTAGCGGCAGTTTTTTGCTGCTCTATAAGAAGTGACGAGGTGAATCTTCACCTCTATACAGGAAGTAGAATCGGGTGTTTTTCATTCTGAGTTCACTCAATTGTCTATCCATAAGCATATAAGCATAACAGAGAGACAGTTTTTAAGGTCAGGCACACAAGCCATTTTATAAAGGCATGAGCAATGCATACTGGGAATTAAAGGAAAAGGAGTTCCAGCACCTATAGTGCTGACAGAATTCTGGTGAAAAGAAACAACCCATTCAAAAACAGTGAAGGATAAGTTAAAGAGCATGTGAATCTGAACAATTCCTGGACATATGGGATGGGTATGTGTGCCTAAAGCAGTTTTAACTTCTTGTGGGGGATAGGGACAGCAAGGTTTTCTACAGGTTTCTGTAAAAGGGTCAGGTATGCTTTAAGTTTTCTGCTCTACATCCCCAAACCACCTGTGATCCTTGCAGGACTGGTAGATGTCTGGAGGTGTATACAGAATACACCTTCTGCTTCCAATTGCCTTCAAGTTTTTATGGTCTCATCATTCAATAAAACGTCTGTATCTCAGATGTTACAACTTACAAGTGCAAGTTTTTATCATTTTTTGTCTATTTCCTTTATCTCTAATGACTTCCTGACATAAAGACATTATTCCAGACCCTCATCATTGAAATGTCTCTATACATGTGGAAGACTAGATAGAAACACAAAGCTTCTGGATCCAGAATGCGGCTTAAGCGCTCGCACACATTCGCGTATAAAAAAATTGGCTCAGTTTTGATCCAGATAAGTAGGACGAGGGTCATGCGAGTGTGTGATTTTTTTTTCGCCTAACTTCCATGGGATCCATATACAATCCATATGCAATGCATTTGTAACATACTATAATGCTCTATGTAACTTAAAGGGAACCTGCCACCAGTTTTCTATTCTACCAAAAAATCCCACCACCTTATTCTGCTGTTTTTATGCATTTCACAAATGATTACGTTGTCTTCTGACTCACCATCTACACCTCAAAATTACCATTTGATTTGGTGCTGCGCTGTATTTAAATGAGGCTGGTCTGGTCCGAGGAAGGCGTCCCCCTTGCGGCGTCTGTTCCTCCTCTCTGCTAGTAAAGGTGGTCCTCCGGCTCTGATTGAAGTGGATGATGCGACCTGCGTCATCCACATAACTGAACAAAGCCTTGCGCCTGCACAGTAGCATAGCCTGCCGCCCAGGCGCACTTTGCTCTACCCTACTACGAGCAGAGCAAAGGACATCAATGCGCATACGGGTTCCCTTTAAAACTAGTTTGCAAAATTAATAAAGCAATCTTATATAAAGATATAGATAGAAAGATAGTTTATAGAAATATATTAGATAGATAGATAATAGATAGATAATAGATAATAAATAGATAGCTATTATTTAAAAGATAGATAGACAGAGTACATACATATTATGTAGATATATAATTTCACAAACCTCCTACATATAACAAACTTGCACCCTTTAGTGCCTTTCATGTGGTACTAAAGGGTGTCTAGCCTTGTTTCACCCGATAAATAAATAATTGAATCATGGGGCAGCACGGTTCAGAGGTTAGCACAGCAGCCTTGGAGTACTGGGATCAAATCCCACCAAGGACAACATCTGCAAAGAGTTTGTATGTTCTCTCCGTGTTTGCGTGGGTTTCCTCCAGGTTCTCCGGTTTTCTCCCACATTCCAAAGACATACTGATAGGGATTCTAGATTGTGAGCCCCAACGGGGACAGTGATGATAGTGTCTGTAAAGCGCTGCGGAATATGTTAGTGCTATATAAAAATAAAGCTTATTATTATTCGTTATAAGTAGTGTTGAGCATTCCGATACTGCAAATATCGGGTATCACCCGATATTTGCTGTATCGGAATTCCGATACCGAGTTCCGATATTTTTGCGATATCGGAAATCGGAAGTGTGCAGTGCGTATGGTTCCCAGGGTCTGGAGGAGAGGAGACTCTCCTTCAGGCCCTGGGATCCATATTCATGTAAAAAATAAATAATAAAAATAAAAAATATTGATATACTCACCCCTCCGGCGGACCCTGGCTCTTAGCGGTGCCTCCGTTCCTAAGAATGCAGGGAGTGAAGGACCTTCGATGACGTCGTGGCTTGTGATTTGTCGCGTGAGCGGTCACATGAGCGGTCACGCAACCAATCACAAGCCGCGACGTCATCGAAGGTCCTTCACTCTGCATTCTTAGGAACGGAGGCAGACGCTTGGACCGGTGAGAACCGGGGCCGTCGGAGGGGTGAGTATATCAATATTTTTTATTTTTATTCTTTATTTTATACATGAATATGGATCCCAGGGCCTGAAGGAGAGTTTCCTCTCCTTCAGACCCTGGGAACCATTCCGATATTTTGTGTCCCATTGATATGCATTGGTATCGGGTATCGGTATCGGCGATATCCGATATTTTTTGGATATCGGCCGATCCAATCCGATACGATACCTTTGCATATCGGAAGGTATCGCTCAACACTAGTTATAAGTACCGCCAATTTGGGGTTCACTATATCAAATTGGCGGTACTTATAACGAATCCATACATTAAAAAGTAAGTGACTTTCTATAATGTCCATTGATAGCACCTTATAGATTGCACTATTTACACCTTTCAGTGTCTTTCCCTACACTTGATTCAATAGTATTGTATGCACATTGTATGCACTTTATACATACAAAAGGGTTTTTTGGTTTGTAGTTAACCCCTTAATCCTATATGACGTACTATCCCGTCAAGGTGACCTGGGACTTAATACCCAGTGACGGGATAGTACGTCGTATGCAATCGGCCCCGCTCACGGGGGGAGCGCGGCCGATCGCGGCCGGGTGTCAGCTGACTATCGCAGCTGACATCCGGCACTATGTGCCAGGAGTGGTCACGGACCACCCCCGGCACATTAACTCCCGGCACACTGTGATCAAATATGATCGCAGTGTACCGGCAGTACAGGGAAGCATCACGCAGGGAGGGGGCTCCCTGCGTGCTTCCCTGAGATGATCGGTACAAGGCGATGTACTCACCTTGTACCGAGCGTCTCCTCCCTGCAGGCCCCGGATCCAAAATGGCCACGGGGCTGCATCCGGGTACTGCAGGGAGTACTTCCGGGTCCACAGCAGGCGCTGTTAAGCCTGCAGCCCTGTCAGTCAGATCGCTGATCTGACAGAGTGCTGTGCAAACTGTCAGATCAGCGATCTGTGATGTCCCCCCTTGGGACAAAGTAAAAAAAAAAAATTCCACATGTGTAAAAAAAAAAAAAATTCCTAAATAAAGAAAAAAAAAATATATTATTCCCATAAATACATTTCTTTATCTAAATAAAAAAAAACAATAAAAGTACACATATTTAGTATCGCCGGGTCCGTAACGACCCAACCTATAAAACTGTCCCACTAGTTAACCCCTTCAGTGAACACCGTAAGAAAAAAAAAAAAAACGAGCCCAAAAACAACGCTTAATTATCATACCGCTGAACAAAAAGTGGAATAACACGCGATCAAAAAGATGGATATAAATAACCATGGTACCGCTGAAAACGTCATCTTGTCCCGCAAAAAACAAGCCACCATACAGCATCATAAGCAAAAAAATAAAAAAGTTATAGTCCTCAGAATAAAGCGATGCCAAAATAATTATTTTTTTCTATAAAATAGCTTTTATCGTATAAAAGCACCAAAACATAAAAAAATGATATAAATGAGATATTGCTGTAATCGTAATGACCCGACGAATAAAACTGCTTTATCAATTTTACCAAACGTGGAACGGTATAAACGCCTCCCCCAAAAGAAATTCATGAATAGCTGGTTTTTGGTCATTCTGCCTCACAAAAATCGGAATAAAAAGTGATCAAAAAATGTCATGTGCCCGAAAATGTTACCAATAAAAATGTCAACTCGTCCCGCAAAAAACAAGACCTCACATGACTCTGTGGACCAAAATATGGAAAAATTATAGGTCTCAAAATGTGGAGATGCAAAAACTTTTTTGCTATAAAAAGCGTCTTTTAGTGTCTGACAGCTGCCAATCATAAAAATCCGATATAAAAAAATGCTATAAAAGTAAATCAAACCCCCTTCATCACCCCCTTAGTTAGGGAAAAATAATAAAATTAAAAAAATGTATTTATTTCCATTTTCCCATTAGGATTAGGGCTAGGGTTAGGGTTAGGGCTAGGGCTAGGGTTAGGGTTAGGGCTAGGGTTAGGGCTAGGGTTAGGGCTAGGGTTAGGGTTAGGGTTAGGGCTAGGGTTAGGGCTAGGGCTAGGGTTGGAGCTAAAGTTAGGGTTAGGGTTGGGGCTAAAGTTAGGGTTAGGGTTGGGGCTAAAGTTAGGGTTAAGGTTGGGGCTAAAGTTAGGGTTAGGGTTTGGATTACATTTACGGTTGGGATTAGGGTTAGGGGTGTGTCAGGGTTAGGGGTGTGGTTAGGGTTAACGTTGGGATTAGGGTTAGGGGTGTGTTTGGATTAGGGTTTCAGGTAGAATTGGGGAGTTTCCACTGTTCAGGCACATCAGGGGCTCTCCAAACACGACATGGCGTCCGATCTCAATTCCAGCCAATTCTGCGTTGAAAAAGTAAAACAGTTTGCATATCTGTAATTGTATATATGTGCATTATTTTGTATTTGATATTAGACTTTGTGTGGTGCTCATTGGCATTTATTTCCATCTGTCTGGGGGGGTAGCATGTGGCTTACTGGCCATATGCTGTTCTTTGGGTTTTTTAAATGTTTTTAAATGTATGTCTTGTTTTGATATGCTTTGTATTAATAAAGTTGTTGTTTATTTTGATGGTTGATCCCAGTGTTATGCATATCCTTTTTTCTTGTTTTTTTTTTTAATGTAGTGTTCTATATGCATATGGATGATCCCTCATTTATTTATAGCTGTGGTGCCCGCTACTTCCTTTGTGAAAAAGTAAAAGAGTGCTCCTTCCCTTCCGAGCTCTCCCGTGCACCCAAACAGGGGTTTACCCCAACATATGGGGTATCAGCGTACTCGGGACAAATTGGACAACAACTTTTGGGGTCCAAGTTCTCTTGTTATCCTCGGGAAAATAAAAATTTGGGGAGCTAAAAATAATTTTTGTGGGAAAAAAAAGGATTTTTTATTTTCACGGCTCTGCGTTGTAAACTGTAGTGACACACTTGGGGGTTCAAAGTTCTCACAACATATCTAGATAAGTTCCTTGGGAGGTCTAGTTTCCAATATGGGGTCACTTCTTGGGGGTTTCTACTGTTTGGGTACATCAGGGGCTCTGCAAATGCAACATGACGCCTGCAAACCAATTCATCTAAGTCTGCATTCCAAATGGCGCTCCTTCCCTTCCGAGCTCTGCCATGCGCTCAAACAGTGGTTCCCCCCCACATACGGGGTATCAGCGTACTCAGGACAAATTGGACAACAACTTTTGGGGTCCAATTTCTCCTGTTACCCTTGGGAAAATACAAAACTGGGGGCTAATAAATCATTTTTGTGAAAAAAAAAAGAATTTTAATTTTCACGGCTCTGCGTTATAAACTGTAGTGAAACACTTGGGGGTTCAAAGCTCTCAAAACGCATCTAGATAAGTTCCTTAAGGGGTCTACTTTCCAAAATGGTGTCACTTGTGGGGGTTTTAATGTTTAGGCACATCAGGGGCTCTCCAAACGCGACATGGTGTCCCATCTCAATTCCAGTAAATTTTGCATTGAAAAGTCAAACGGTGTTCCTTCCCTTCCGAGCTCTGCCATGCGCCCAAACAGTCGTTTACCCCCACATATGGGGTATCAGCGTACTCAGGACAAATTGCACAACAACTTTTGGGGTCCAATTTCTTCTCTTCCCTTTGGGAAAATAAAAAGTTGGGGGCGAAAAGATCATTTTTGTGAAAAAATATGATTTTTTATTTTTACGGCTCTGCATTATAAACTTCTGTGAAGCACTTGGTGGGTCAAAGTGCTCACCACACATCTAGATAATTTCCTTAGGGGGTCTACTTTCCAAAATGGTGTCACTTGTGGGGGATTTCAATGTTTAGGCACATCAGGGGCTCTCCAAACACAACATGGCGTCCCATCTCAATTCCAGTCAATTTTGCATTGAAAAGTAAAATGGCGCTCCTTTCCTTCCGAGCTCTGCCATGCGCCCAAACAGTCGTTTACCCCCACATATGGGGTATCAGCGTACTCAGGACAAATTGTACAACAACTTTTGGGGTTCATTTTCTCCTGTTATCCTTGGTAAAATAAGACACATTGGAGCTGAAATAAATTTTGTGTGAAAAAAAGTTAAATGTTCATTTTTATTTAAACATTCCAAAAATTCCTGTGAAACACCTGAAGGGTTAATAAACTTCTTGAATGTGGTTTTGAGCACCTTGAGGGGTGCAGTTTTTAGAATGGTGTCACACTTGGGTTTTTTCTATCATATAGACCCGAGATGCGAACTCTGCTTCAGGAAAATGGCCGCCGCGATCTCCATCTGCGCACGCGCGGCATCCCGCGGCCATTTTCCTGAAGCCGCGGCCAGCAGAGCGCCGCTTCTGCGCACGCGCGGCCAAAGGAAGATGGCCGTGCCCACCGATCACCAATGAAATACAGCACATCGCGATCTTTTCACTCCCCTGTGACGTGGATTTGGGACCTTGGGCATGCGCAAACCACTACGCCACCAACGGAAAACTAAGCAAGATCTGGGGGAAGACACCACGCCCTTTTGACCAGACCAGCCTGATTGACAGGCGAAAACGACTACTTTGGTAACGTATTTCGGCAGCATAGGTGGGGAATCGGGGTCCACAAAATACACTATTGTAATGCACAGCTCAGGCCCTGTTTAACAGTATTTTTATCTCATACGGAAAAAACGGGGTGACAGGTTCCCTTTAAGGGGTTAACTGCACCTCTCATTTATATGCAACATAACATTTTTTTGCTTGGACATATATGCAGTCCTTACGGGCATAATATACAATACAGGTGGTCTGCCGTATAACACAAATTGATATGTGCACGAAATGATTTTAAGTACATACATATTAATATTATCTTGATTTTAAATATTTTGTATTTTTTATGGTTTGATAATTGCCAGTAAATAAATATATATTTTTACGGATATTCTCTGTTGTGATGGTTTTTGGTCTGAACCATGGCATGAGCACGATCTTGTTTAGTTCTTTGTAGTGCTACTACTACATTATTTACACGTGGTGATTCCAAGGTATTTTTTACATAGTCTGATAGTAATTGATCTTTAATAATTAATTTTTAATTTTCTATATATCAGTGATTCTATATGATACCTTGGTATCACTAGTGTGTTTAATTAATTATGACTATGAAAATTGTACATTCACACTGAAGGCATCAAAACTATGAATTAACACATGTGGAATTATATACTTAACAAAAAAATGTGAAACAACTTAAATTATGTCTTATATTCTAGGTTCTTCAAAGTAGCCACCTTTTGTTTTGATGACTGCTTTGCACATCAAAGCATCTTGGCATTCTCTTGATGAGCTTCAAGAGGTAGTCACCGGGAATGGTTTTCACTTCACAGGTGTGCCCTGTCAGGTTTAATAAGTGGGATTTCTTGCCTTATAAATAGGGTTGGGATCATCAGTTGTGTTGTGCAGAAGTCTGGTGGATACACAGCTGATAGTTCTACTGAACAGACTGTTAGAATTTGTATTATGGCAAGAAAAAAGCAGCTAAGTAAAGAAAAATGAGTGGCCATCATTACTTTAAGAAATGAAGGTCAGTCAGTCCGAAAAATTGGGAAAACTTTGAAACTTTGAAAGTGTCCCCAAGTGAAGTGGCAAAAACCATCAAGCGCTACAAAGAAACTGGCTCACATGAGGACCGCCCCAGGAAAGGAAGACCAAGAGTCACCTCTGCTTCTGAGGATAAGTTTATCCGAGTCACCAGCCTCAGAAATCGCAGGTTAACAGCAGCTCAGATTAGAGACCAGGTCAATGCCACACAGAGTTCTAGCAGCAGACACATCTCTACAACAACTGTTAAGAGGAGACTTTGTGCAGCAGGCCTTCATGGTAAAATAGCTGCTAAGAACAGGCAACAAGCAGAAGAGACTTGTTTGGGCTAAAGAACACAAGGAATGGACAACAGACCAGTGGAAATCTGTGCTTTGGTCTGATGAGTCCAAATTTGAGAAATTTGAGACGCAGAAAAGGTGAACGGATGGACTCTACATGCCTGTTCCCACCGTGAAACATGGAGGAGGAGGTGTGATGGTGTGGGGGTGCTTTGCTCGTGACACTGTTAGGGATTTATTCAAAATTGAAGGCGTACTGAACCAGCATGGCTACCACAGCATCTTGCAGCGGCATGCTATTCCATCCTGTTTGTGTTTAGTTGGACCATCATTTATTTTTCAACAGGACAATGACCCCAAACACACCTCCAGGCTGTGTAGGGGCTATTTGACCAAGAAGGAGAGTGATGAGGTGCTACGCCAGATGACCTGGCCTCCACAGTCACCAGACCTGAACCCAATCGAGATGTTTTGGGGTGAGCTGGACTGCAGAGTGAAGGCAAAAGGGCCAACAAGTGCTAAGCATCTCTGGGAACTCCTTCAAGATTGTTGGAAGACCATTCCCGGTGACTACCTCTTGAAGCTCATCAAGAGAATGCCAAGAGTGTGCAAAACAGTCATCAAAGCAAAAGGTGGCTACTTTGAAGAACCAAGAATATAAGACATGATTTCAGTTGTTTCACACTTTTTTGTTAAGTATATAATTCCACATGTGTTAATTCATAGTTTTGATGCCTTCAGTGTGAATGTACAATTTTCATAGTCATGAAAATACAGAAAAATCTTTAAATGAGAAGGTGTGTCCAAACTTTTGGTCTGTACTGTACTGTATATATATATACTGCATATAATTTTAAGTCATTTTGTGATGACATAGTGACCTAAATCTAATGCTATTTCGATGAATTTGGGGGTTAGCATTGTTCATGCACATGATAATGATTTGAGCTGAGATAACAGAGTAAGCTTACTTGCAGTCCCATGTGCAGCCACCGTTATCATCATAGTATCATAAGTGTGGAACTAATAGCAAAATCAATTCTACTTCATCTGTAAATTTCCACAATACATTTGTAGCCCTCTCCCTTCATTGTAGCTTGCACTCGATTGAGAATAAGTCACGTAAAGCGCGTTTTCAAGCTTTCCTTTCATGTCACATGAGAGGAACAGAAAGCTCTGAACACCAGATCTATAGAGTGCAGCAGGCAGCAACGATTGCCCTTGAGAAATAAGTAAAAGCCACTACAGAGTTAGCTCATTTCCTGAGCGTAAGAAAGAAAAAAACTCTCTTCCCTACAACAACAGCAGAGACTAAAGGTCTTCAGTCTCAGGAGTGCTAATAAATGGCACCGATCATCGGGCAGGGAGCCAGCGTAACTGACTGTGGCCTTTGTTCTTTATAAGGCAGTAGAGTAATTTTATTTTGCTTTGAGAGGCGGAAAGTAGTCCAAAACGAGAGATTAAAAAGAGGCTAAATAATAACATACATTAGTTAAGAGGAACCCTTACAACATTTTGTGAAATCTGAGACGTGCCCAGCAAAGAACATGTGGGTCCGCTCAGAGAAATTAGACCTACTTCAAATGCAATCAGTTTCCAAGGTGTAAAAGTGAAGAGCCAAGGATTGTTCAACCTTCAGATGATCTACAACGGAGTCAAGTCACAAAAGCCACACAACAATACATTACTGTGCAAAGTTCCTGAAAATCATAGTTGTATTTTTCCTTGACTATCTACATGAGATTAAGGCCTGATCTCATTTGTCATTTCATTATTGAAGTATTTAGGCTTCTGAATGGTTTTTGTTAGTCGAAAGTTGACTTTGGGCCAATATCAACATTCATTGAAATGATGTGGGGGGCACTTTGCAGGTCTAATATACACAAATAATGTGTCCATGTTTCAATCCTATGGGGGTCTATTGAAACATGTAAGAAAAATATGGTGCATTATTCTTTACTAAGCATTTGGTAGAAAACTTTTTTGTAGCTACTCTTATATAGGAAAATGGTGGACAGGATAATCGTGTATTTTGAAAAATAAAAAGGAGTCATTGGGCAAGTCTCAAGGCAAATGCATTCATTGTGGATAACCAATATTTGGACTCTTTGGTGGTCATCATTAAATTCACACTCTAACAAACCCTATTTCTCCATCTCTTGAGAATGAGTAGGGGGCTATGAGTCATTCTTGAGAATGAGTATGGTTCTCCTGCAGTAGAATTTTCTAGATGGTCATCCCAAAGCACCGGAAAACTAACAAATCATGTGAAAGAAGCAGTCATCAAGCAAAACGAATGGTCATTGACACAGATTTGAGACAGCAAGAAGGAAAAATTGAGAAATTTAGAAAAACTTCATTACAAGTCTGATGCCCCTTAGTTGCCCAGCAGTGATTGCCAGAACCATTGTTCTGGGGTCAATTGGTGAAGAAGATCTGGCCAGGACTGGAAGTGTAGTGTATCTGGAAAACACGCTTGTTACTGTTGCGCATGAACACTTTAAAAGGAGTCAATAGACTGATGGAGAGATTCAGCCAAGCGTTTTTTGCCGCACACCTCCAAGCAGAGATATGATGGAGAATGGAGCAAAGTGTCACCATAAACCAAGGTCATTTTAAAAGCCAGGTTACAACCTCAATACCAGGTTCAGCATCATACCAGAACTTGTGGCTACAGATGAGTGAACCTGAACTGTAAATTTCAAGGTCCGTGCCAGATACCTAGTGTCCAGTACCGAACCCCCAAACACAGATTTCTTACTGTACGTCCGGCTTCCTGCTTGAGTTCAGCAGAATAATAAAGTTTGTTGACAGTCTGAAGCAAAGCCAATCAACAAGCTTTTAGGCTGTGGGCACTTCTGGAGCAATCACAGCCATGCCAAGTGCCAAGTGACGGTGCACCACTTGACCCAGCCCGTATAATTGCTGGATCACTAGTGCCCCCACCATTGTTCTCTGATTAGTGTAGGGACAGGATGCAGCTGAAGTGAGGAACAGCGTTAAGTACCGCATTTTTCCAAAAAGTTGCTGTGTGTGCTCTGCACATGTCACAGTGGGAGTACTGTGCAAAAAGCTGCTGTGTGTACTCTGCAGACCCCTCCTGTGGGAGTACTGTGCCAAAAGCCATTGTGTATACTCCGCAATCTCGCCTGTGGGAGTACTGTGCCAAAAGCTGATGTGTGTACTCTGCAACCCTGCCTGGGGGAGTACTGTGCCAAAAGCTGCTGTGTGTACTCTTCAACCCCACCTGTGGGAGTACAGTGCTAGAAGCCGCTGTTTGTACTCTTCAACCACGCCTGTTGACATACTGTGCCAAAAAGCCACTGTGTGTACTCTGCGGCCATGTCTGCATAAGCAGTTTGCAAAAAAAATTATTGTAGTCTGCAACTATTTCTTTGCCATTTGTAGGCCAAACAAAAATTTTTACTGTACTGCTGCGTCTTTTCTAATAGTGTGGAAAATAAATAAATCTCAGCAGCCGTCTTTGTGCCATTTGTAGGCCAAACAAATAATTCTACTCTGAATCAGGGTTTTTTTTAGAGTAGTGTGTTTAAAAAACAATTATACTCTGCAGGCAAGTGTGTGCGACCAATGTGCCTAAAAAACAGTTATACTCTGCAGCTGTGTCTGTATGAGTTTTGGCCTAAAAAAAATATTATACCTCAGGACCAGCTGACACAACAATTACTCAGTGCGCAGCTACATTGATATAACGTCTCTGTCCCTGCTTACTGGTCCAAGTATCGATGGTTACGTGGACATTTACACTGTTGGTAATGCGCAGTGCACACCTGATTTTGTCTGCAACATGTTGTGATGGCCCACCTGGAAAAGTAGTTTTGGCTGTGAACCACATGCTGTGGTTCCTGTGATCCCAATGTATTATAAGCCCTTTAGAAACCACTTGTGAGGCCACAAGTAGAATAAGGGATCCAGTGTTTGGAGGATGCACAGGTGAATGCTTCAGTGGGATGATGTGGAGATGCTCGATGACACTACTGGTGGTGATACTGTCACATCCTCTCTTTGTGGGAAGCCAGAGGGCCCTGTTGCTCAGGAGCAGGAGTAAGAAGCTGAGACTGCAGCAGAAGAGGGAGCAGGAGGAGCCTGAGATCCTGTTTTTTCAGGTGTGTACTCCACGGCAGCTCGTGTTTTGCATTCAGATACCTTTTCATGCAGGTGGTGTTCAGGTTAAGATAATGTATGCTTCACTTCATTCTTTGTCAGCACAGAGTGCAAAACACCTGTGTCTTGTCAGGGCGTTCCTTTGAGCTGTCTTTGATGTGCTCAGGCTGTTGGTGTGATGTTCAGTAGAAGCCGATGTACTGGCTAGTGACCGCCGCTGTTCTTTTGCTATGCACCTGGGGCAGTGTGAGCACTACCTCTTCCTCCAAACCTGCCCACATCACTTGTATGACTCCATGTGAGGTTAGGGATCTCATCATCCCCCATGGCATAATCACAACTCTCCAGTCTGTCCTTAACTCTGCTGCCCTACTAATCTACTTTTGTACTCGCTGCTCATCTGCTTCTCCCCTTTTCAAATCCCTTGTCTTCGAATTCTACAACGTATCAAGCTACTAACACTGAGCTACAAAGCTGTCCACAAACTTTCTCCCCCATATATCTCTGAACTAACCTTCTGATATCTCCCACCATGTAATGTCTGGTACTCCCAAGATCTCCTTCTCTCCTCAACAATCATATTCTCCTCATTCAATCACCTGAAAGACTTTTCCTGAGCATCCCCTATTCTGCAGAATTCTGAGGTCCAACATGTCCGATTATTCACGAACTTGAAAACCCATCTCTTCAGAACAGCTAACAACCTGCAATGACCCAGCTGCCACCTCAGCACCACCAGAACTGCTGCAACCCCCAAACCCACTGTCTCCTTCCCCATTACCTTACAAGGGTAGGGTCTTCTCCCCACTGTACCTGTATGTCACTATTAGCTGGTTCATTGTAACTTTTATTTATGTTTTGTATGTAATCCTTCCTCCTGTACAGAACCATGGAATCATGGTGCTCTAAAAACAAATAATAATAATAATAATCTCCCACATGATGTTCCACCCAATCTTGACCCCTGCTCTCCTTGCCGGTCTGCACACAGCAGAAAGCTGCAGCAGTTGGCATCTGTGTTCGGTAATTGGAGCGCCCCGTCTAGGGCAGTGGGGTACTCGGTACCGGGTCCTTTGGTTCACAGGGGGGATGTCACAGTGGCTGACCCAGTCTGTGGCCCTAGGGACGTCCATGGAAAAGGAGAAGGTCTTTAAAGGGGAAATGTTTGTGACGCCACCTGTGGTATTCGGTCAGGGTGACTGACGCTGCCTTAAGGGGTCCGCTGGGGTGATGTTATTGCAGCTAGATGTTATACCTTCCCACAGGTGAAGTGTATCCCCAGGGCTTCCCAGTGTGTAGATGGTGGATGGTGAGAGGCGCAGTAAAGAACGAGGACACAAGGTTGCAGTCTCTTTACCTTTTATTGAAGGTTTCAGCATCCACAGTCCAGAGCACCAGACCACAGGGTAGGCAGATTCCGGCCGGTTTGTGATACCTGGTAAAGAGATCTCCTTCATTGCCTCCAAACGTAACATCACTCCCCCTATAGGAGAATCATATTACTGCAACGACCAGGACCCTGGGGCGCTGCACTATCATCATCATCAGAGATGTGCTGTGGTAGTCCGCTGACCATTTGATATGGTGTATGTAGGATGGGTAGTGCCATCAGAACAAGTGAATTGCAGTGCACTCAAACTCTTCCACTTGTGGGGCAGGGCTGGGTTAATGGCACATGGAACCACAGGCAGCAGAGTCATCAAAAAGCAGAAGTGACTGATGCAAGACTTGGGGCTCAGGCTTCTTGCCTGATTAGGAGGGGAAGTGGAAGACAGATGCCTATGGGCCGCAGGTGCAAAATCTTTCAGCAGGGCACCAGGTGGAAGACAAAACAAAGGAACTAGAGGCACTCTCAGCCAACCAATCTAAAACCACCTATACTTGTTCTGGCCTCACCATTTGTACAGTGGTACCCATGCCTACGAAATTACGCATTACATCCTGTTGCCAGTGTGCACCAGAAGAAGGTGTTTCATTAAGGCACATAGCAAGCACAGATTGACCATGTCTCTCTCCCTGCAGTAGCTATACCACGACAAGCAGCTACATGGACACATTACCTTTTTGATGCTCTCCTCATTGTTTTCACAAAAAAAAGTGCATTACAAGGCCTGTGTTGCTCACGCGGTTGTGGAACCACGGTGTGATGGTCTGGGGAGAGCCTCGAAGGGCGGCGTAACTAAACAACCACCTCACTCTTCACTAGAGCCCTAGATGGAGGGTTAGACTTGGCTCCATATGGATGTCAGGTGCTACTCCAGGATTGACCCCTGGAGCCATTTCAGCTGACAGGGGGACAGGGAACAGCACCAGCCAGGAACTGGTTAGCAGAAGGGTGTGGCTGGTAAATAGGTGCGGGATCAGACCCAAGCAGAGCTGGTACAGGAACACAGGACAACCGCAGGTACAGGATCAGGTAAACAGATGCAGGATCGGGTGGATCAGGAGCAGGACTAATACAAATATAAAAAAACTGACCTTCACATCCAAAAATAAATCAGGTCTGAACAGGTGCTTACCTAGAGTCGCCAACTCATATACAATGAAACAGATAAGGTAGCACTCTGTAGCGCTATAATTGTACTGCATTACTGCATTAGAAATATGATAAATTGAGAATGCTTAGCGCATAAATTGGCCAATTCATGTGTACCTGGCAGCCATGTTAAGGTGTTTCTCCTTGCCAGGACCTAATGCAAATCCTCTCTTAGACAGTTTACAATTCTCTGGGAACCTAATGTGAATCCTCTCTTGGACTAAAGTCTATATCTCTGTGGAGGGGTAGAATCCTGCTGCAATTAAAAACACCTAAGGCTAAGGGGTGGAGTGCTCAGTCAGAAGGCTGATACAAATATAAAAAAAACTTACCAGCAAATGTTAACGCTGACAAGGATTTCTAACAGAGCCCAGATTATAAAGAGGAAAGGAGTGGCTAACTTAGCTCAGCTGCGAGCTCAGAGAATTCCAACATGGCCGAATAACCCCTGTTCTGCCAGAAGGAATAAACACCAATGGGTTAACTCGACAGTCTGATATTGAAATGGCAAGTCTTCTCTTGTCCTTATCCACACACCATCTGATGGGAGTTGGAGTGCAGGCAACGGCCGGCGTGGTGTCCTCAGAAGAATTCCAACAAATCACGGACCAGGTTCTGGTGGCAACAGGCGGTCACCAGTTCTGCCCACTGAGCCCCTAGTCCATAAATCTGTGCAGCCAAAATGGGGAGCGCTGCAGAAGTCTCTGAACAACAGGTGTGCTTCTGCGCGTCTGTCAGTAATAGACACTCACTGGCTTAAAAGCCTGTACGCGAAAGCTCTGCTGCGGCTCAACTCTCTCTTTCACACTGCGGAGCACGCTACACGCTTGCCTCTGCTCTCGCTGCTGGCGGGAAACTGAGCCTTTTTTTCCGCACTTCGTGTACATTGCCCAGGTTAAGCCACGCCTCCTCTCCTCGGGTCATGGGACCTGTCCGGTTCCCCATTCTTTCCCCCGGCAAGATTGGATGCAGCCTCGACAATTCCAGCCTGGCATAACGCAGGTACCCGCAGCCCGGTCTTCCTCCTAACAGAGCACACATGACTTTCACTCTGCAACCTGACAGACAAGATACTAAGATCCTAAGCTATAAGAGATACCAGTTGTAAGCTGTGTTATCTTTGTTCCTGAATAAATATATAATCACTGTTGAACGGATGGACAGTACAGAGATTAATCTGCTGCAAACAATTTGGTTTGTGAAAAATAATGGGATCCTGCGAATAATCCTTAACTCAAAAACTATGTGCTAAGTTATTATATTTTAGATGCACTGAGAGAGTAAAAAAGACATGTTTTAGTCTTCTAATCTCTGCCCTCTTACTTAAAGGAATTGTCCCTGAAAATGGAATATGTGACAATGTCTTTAGCATAATATAATAGTTATATATTATTTTACCACTTTATTTTAGTTCTTTTTTTTTTTTTTTAAATATACAGTATAAATAGAAGATATATAATTGTATAAATTTGTATTATTTATGCTCAATATATGTGTCTTAGATGTACGTTTATAACATTTATGTATGGTTATATAATATCATATTTATTTATTCGCCCTATTTTCAATTTTCACATTGCCTTTCAATATGAGAACGGTTTACGCTGTGTTTCTTCGGTGGCTGCAGAGCTGTAATCTGCTTGTTTAAAAAATACTTCCACTTGTCAGCAGCCCCGGCTCAAATGTTTATGTCAGGACAAACAGATCAAACAATCAGTCGCTGTCAATCACCATCCACCCTTCCTGCTCCTTCCAATCCGCTTCTGTCAGTCGTTATCAGGCATCTCGCTGACTTAAACTGACATCATTAAACCAGTTTGTAATTATACAAACTTTTACCAGGAAAAAAAAGTTTACAAAAAAAAAAAAGTTCAAGTTACAGTAAAGTTGTCTGAGTCGGAGGTCCCGAAATAAAGAATTCACACTGTGTCCGTCATTCACCCCAAAAACATCTACCGCCTCCCAGTGCAAACTCACGACCCAATGCCGTACAACTGATGAATATCTCCATTTTATTTTACTAAAAAAAAGTCCAAGATCGTCTCCTGTACCTCGTTCAAATCTGTTCTGCATTATCAACTTTTTCTTAGATCTTGACTTTGGGAGGAAATTGCATGAGAAAAGGAAACCTGTTAAAGTAAATGCCCCTGCTGAGCACCGCTTTGTGTTTTTATGTAAGGAGATCAATAATTCTGGGACAATACGATTTTTAATATGTTTTATAAAGAAATCGGTGCTCTGATTTTCTGAAACTGAGCTCCAAATGCCTCGTATGGAAGTAAAGTTTGGAAGCGTACAGTGGATGGCATGAAAAGTATACGCAAAGCTCCTAAGCTCCCCCTAGTGGTGGCTTCAGGCAGCCAAAACTTTATCATTATCTGTAAATAATAAGTTCCAAAAAAAACTACAAGGATACATTATGATGAATATAACACTGTAAGTATTTACCCCTCTATTCTTTCTACCTCAAGGACACCCATGATATCGAAGCGAGGCAAAGTTCAATAAAGCGTTTCAGCACACTTCACAAAAAAATATAGCATACATGTCTTTAGAACAGTATCCACTTGATCTGGAATTTTCTCTTATAATTACACTTCCAGGGTTGGCTACTTCATACACAAGTGATCATAAGTTTCCCATAAAGAAAAACTAGACACAGATCAGACACTATGATTCCATTTTTTTAAACTATACTCACAAAAATATATGAGCTAAAGATACCTAATAAAGTACATAAAACATGCAACACAACAGTTTCTACCCAAACCGGAGTTTCGCCTCTGTGCTTCTTCTGGAGCAAAATGTGATTAAAATGTTTTTTGGTGATGAGTTTCAGAATCTTAAACTAGGCCTCTTCTAAAAATTGGCAAGTATGTACTTTATATACTTGTTCTCTATATATGAAGGATGGCCTCTTATATCGCCGTGCTACGTGTACCTGCACTTAATATTTGAGCCCTGAAGAAGCAATATTGTTTATAAAAAATGAATACTACAAACCTTCATTTTTTTCCATGTTTATTTTTAACAAAATGTTCTTGTACTGTTTTATTAATTTAATATCTTGGCTCAAATTAATTTTTAAAAAAAATATTTATCATTAATTAATTCCAATAACATATCATGTATAGCTGAACATTTTAAAAAGTTAAACAAATGACTAAAAAATGCATAAAATGTAATGAACGTGAATGACATTGAAGGATCAGCCTTGACCTCCCTGTAACACACATGTGATCCTTCAATAACCGTAAGGTATAACGTGTAGGGCTGAGGCTGTTAGTAATCAAAGATGGGCTCCGAGAAAACCCTATAGACGCTTCCAAAAGATCTGGAGAAATGGCTCCCAAGAGAAAGATTTGACTTAAAAGGGGCAGACTTTGCTGTGATTGCGAAACGACGGATTGTCTCTGTTCCTTAAAGATCCTCAGAGATACAAGTCAAGTAACTGGTAAAGGAATAGCGTTAGAGGATAAATCCAGAATACCGCTATCCAGACTACTAAGCCATTCCCCCATCTATACATATATTCATGCCGATCAGTGCCCACTCCCAAAAAGAGTGTTCGCAATGTAAATATTTACTCAACTTACTAGTACTTTTTTCCCAATGGTGCCCCAATTTCCATCTATCACCACGCTCCCAAATCCTGACACCTCCACTTCTCAGCATAGTGCTGTGTGTGAAGGGGGCTGGCTGACTGGCTCATTGTAATAGCTAAACCAGCCCCCTACTTTGTCCCAGCTGATACATAAACAAAGAAGGGTGACGGAGCAGGGTCAAAAGTGCGTTCAGGGCGCAGGGATGCTCAATGGCTTAGAGCTCTTTTAATACAAGTATACATTATCCCCAATATTTTTTTTTTTTCAGTATCAATATCATTTTTTTCAATATGTTTTCTAGTGCAAAGATTCTAGTTATCTATTCAAGCTGTTCTGTTTTTGTGCTATATTTAGCTGCACATCATGTCAGTGCACAATCTTCACTATAAGGGCTATTGTTTATTGCTTTGATTACTTTTATGGATTTTTGTCATTTTTTGAATGATAGACTTAAGCAAATTCATTTTATTACTTAAGTGAAATCTGTCAGCAGGTTTTGATATGTAATTTGACAATAGCATGATGTAGGGGCAGAGACCCTGATTCCAATTATGTGTCACTTAGGTTACTGGGTTTTGCAGTTGTGACACAATCACAGTTTTCTCAGCTGCAGATCTGACAGAGCTCGGAATGCTGAGCTGTGTATAACCCCGCCCACATCACCGATTGGCAGTTTCCTGTGTACACTGTGCAATCAGTGCTGGGGGCGGGGTTACACAGAGCAGCAGGACCAGAAGGCAGGAGACACCTAGTCCTGTAGTGATAATCTCCTTTTGATAAAACACTGATTTTGTTGAAACAGCAAACCACAGGCCAGTAAGTGACACATTGCTGGAATCAGGTTCTCGACTCCTAGATCATGCTGCTCTCAGATTACATTACAAAAATATTCTTACAGATTCCCTTAAGTTGCTACTTTATTTAAATTTTTGGCAAATATTTGAATGTCCATAGGAATATTTTTAAAGAATTTGTTGTGTGTTGGAGCAGGCGGTCACAGTGTCTCTTGTAAAGTTACCTCGTTTCTATTATATATATATTTAACAATCTGAAATTTTTACTAAATATTGATTCGTAAAGATTTCTGTTTTTGAATGTGTGTGTAATTATTTGCTTTCCCTTTTTTGAGGGGAGAGCAATTTTTTTTTTGATAAGCAGAGAAGGGGGCTGGCTTAGCTATTAAAAAGAACTAGACAGCCAGACTCCTTCACATTAAGCAGCGGTCATCTGCCAAAACAGAAAATACTCTTCTGTATTGAGCCTGGGTCTGCTCATCCTAGACCTGACACCACACTGATGGTTGGGGAGCGGACCACCTTTGGAAATAAACGGACATTAGAAAGTTCAATATATTTATATTATGAACAAATTAAGATAACATTTTTGTTGGCCGCATATTGTAATAACATGAAACATTCAACTTTAAAAATATATAAAAAAAATATATACTATCATTCAGTCAATATATGATTTTGCAAACAATGTGAATAAATTAATAACAGCATAGATTTAAAATAAACTTCATCCTACAGGGAATCTGTCAGCAGGTTTTGCTATGTAATCTGACAGCAGTATGGTGTAGGGTCAGAGACCCTGATTCTAGTGATGGGTCACTTAGTTTACTGGGTGCAGCAGTTGTGATCTGCTACAGATCTAGCAGAGCTCAAATGCTGAGCCCTGTGTAATCCCGCCCACTCATATACGGATACTGGAGGGGTCCAGATACCCACCATTTTAAATGAAATCCATCAACAGGTGTTTGCTATGTAATCTGAAGACAATATGGTTTAGGGGTTAAAATACAGATTTCAGCGATGCCTCTTATCAAGGTTTGTGGTTTTGTTTGCTGGCAATGATTGTTGTAACACCAGGAGCTTATCATTGTTGGACAGAGAATCAACCACCTCCTGGTCCCACTCCGCCCCTCCTGTGATAAGTGGCTCACTGTCTATAGATAGTGTGTATATAGAGCCTGGTGTGGGCGGGGTTAGCTGGTGTGTGGGCGGGGTTATCTTTCACAGCTCTGCTACTTGCTAAATCTAAAAGCTCTGATTGTGTCAGAACCGCTGCACCCAGTAACCTAAGTGATACATCACTGGAATCAGGGAGTCTTTGCCTACATCATGCTGCTGTAAGATGAGGTATCAAAAACCTGCTGTCAGATTCCCTTTAATGTAGGCACATATAGCATAAGCAATGCCTGACACAGTAGCACAAATGTTGTTTTTCTGTTTATCTAAACAAATTGGAGCAAAAGGGAAAGGTAATAAGGGACAGATCTGTGCTTCCATCCCCCTCTCATATTATCAGCTGCAGTGCCATATGGCCTCTAGTGTCTTCACAATATGTCTGATCATCGCCATCTAGTGTCTTCACAATATGTCTGATCATCGCCATCTAGTGTCTTCACAATATGTCTGATCATCGCCATCTAGTGTCTTCACAATATGTCTCAGTAGATCATAGGGGACTCTATATACACCACATTTTCAAAATAAATGAAAAGCCCAATATTGGTGTCATTTTGCCCATCCTGAAAAGTCAATGCAAGAATAATAAATGTCTTGGAGCAGATTGCAAAATAAGGAAAATTCTCGAGATATTAGAATAGGTCATAGTTTAACATACAGTAGAATAAGTCCAATCAATATCAGATTGGTCCAACAATTAGTCCCTGGTGGCAGAAAGTGCACAGTGTGTATTGACCCGGAACAGCACAACTCCATACATTGTAACATGGCTGTTCCTGGGTACTACAGCTCTAGGCACTTCAATGGGAGCAAAGTTGCAGTACCCAAAAAAGTCCACCATACAGTGTAAAGAGCTCTAAACTGGTGTAATCTAAACCTAAGGATAAGTTATAGACAACCCCTTTAATAATAGAAGTGCTTAAAGTTTACTTAAAAACATAATTTTAAGTTCCTTACAGTCATATACCAATGGATCAAAGCCATCTAGTGGCCAATTATTTTGTCTCTAGAAAATCTTGTGTTATCAGCTGGAACAGATTCCCAGTATCAATTCACATTAAAGGTAAATTTTCGTCAGGTTTTTGCTGTGACACTTGAGTGCAGCACGATTTAAGGATGGAGACCCTGATTCCAGTGATGTGTCACGTACCGGGCTACTTGCTGCATTTTTGATAGAATCCCTGTTTTCTCTGCTATAGCAGTGCTCAGAATGATGAGCTGTGTACAACCCCGCCCACAACAGTGATTGGCAGATTCCTGTATACACTGTAAGCAAGCTGCCAATCAGTGGTGGGGGCGGGGTTACACAGATTGGCTGGACTGCCTGGCACATGGCACCTAGTCCTGTAGTGATAATCTCCTGTTGATAAAACACTGATTTTACTGAAACTACAGCACGCAGTCTAACAGGTGACAAATCCCTGAATTTGTGCTACTCTTGGATTAAACAGCAAAAACCTTGAGCTGATCTGCAATTTAAAAAAAAAAATTTAATTAAGGTTATATTGTCCCATCTAATAGAGTGACGTCATCTTGTGCCCAAGTAATTTATCTCAGGGAAATCTGGAGGAAATGTCTAGTTTGATTATGGGAACCTCCATTTATCAAGACATAATATGAGAAAGGAGTTTTTGTCTCTTGACTATATTGTCTCTATACGTTGCCTCCTCGTTCGCTGTTTGAGGGTCGTCTTATTAATTATGCAGCGTGTTCATCTCAGTTTCAGGAAACATTTAGTCACATTTGATGGAAATGTATTCTGACTTGTTCCTGTGGCTACATTATGGATGACCCTTCTCTCCTTATGGGGATGTCTCCAAGTCCTTCCAACTTCCTAAATGTTTTGTTTGGGGGGATACGCGAAGGTCTCCCATCTCCTGACTAGGCTTTAATAAAGAAACCTTCTCCAGATGTTTGGGGAACAGATGTTAAGGAACGGAAAGGCTTTTTTTAATCTGTTAAATGGGGCAAGAAACAAGGTAAGACACTGTATACTCCATTCTCTAGGGGCCAGAGAGGCCAAAACGTAGACTGAAGCTACAGGTAGTATTCAAAAACAGTGACAACCAGTTACAGAGGATTAGTACCAGTTCATTTCAAGAACCAAATCATTGAAGAACAAAATACAATCCGGGGGATATTTTCTTAGAACTTGTTCCTATGTTATTGCTCCTGGAACCTCCAGGGGCAAAGATGTCCTGTAAGTTGGCGATCTCATAAAATTCTGAAAGGCCTAGCTCATCCAACAACCAGCCTCCGCCATGAGCTCGCCAAGGGGAGGTATGTGAGCGTAACTTTGGTCATTTGTCAGTTCTGGATGGTGCGGTTTGCGGAAGCTCTTTCCCTTTTCCAAAGGAGTACCTCCCTCCCCTAAACCCTGGGCCATTTCCATGACACAGGTTTAGTAATTTTCTTTTGTCATCCCTTTTATTTTATGTAATTGTATATGCCGTATTGTTTTGTTCCCATTTTGTAACATATTTGCATATTTTTTAGAAACACTGCCTACCTTTGTGGATTAAATATATAAAATGGAATAGCTCTGTTCCTCTTGCTTGTAAACTTCACAACAGAAGCCATACCCTACCGGTAACGGGTGTCAAGTCGGCCTGTATAAATGATTGGTGGTGGCAGCCAGTACTTTGTTGTTGTGGAGTTTCACTTACTTTCTCTTTGTTGTTGTGGAGTTGGCAGTGATGGTATCAGCAGATATATATATTCCATGTGTTGGAATCGGAGATGTATATACCATACGCTTACTGTGAGTTCCCCAATAATTGGCCTAGTAGTAGAAGTAGCCTGTCATGGGTGTGTCAGAGGCTGCAGAAGGTCTCAGCACTTTGCTTTGCAGACTTCTTCCGGGTCCTTCTGACTCTAGGACCCTGTGTCAACCTTCCTTCAACTCTAATGGACACACCTGGGACCAGATGTTTATAACTTCCAGCTTGCTGCTGTAAGTTGCCGGTGATATTTCCATTTCCCTCTGTTGAAGCTTGGAGCTATAGCAGTCGGCTATCCTCCTCCTTGGTTTTGCTGGAGGACATCTGTGTTACTTCTCTGAGTCTACTCAGGTTAAGTGTTCCCCTTGTTTGCCTATCCTCTTTTGTCTTTAGTTGTAGTGGGGATTGACTAGTGCACATCCTGTCCTACTCTATGCAGGGCTAGCTGCTAGGGTCAGGCAGGGATTAGGTATCCTGCTCGGTGATAGGTGCGGAACCTATATAGGGATTTTAGGGCAGGCAGAGTGATGTTAGATCTGCCTAGGGGTTCCACTCGCCCTTTCCTAGTGTTTGGTTTCCTTCCCCTTTGTGTTGCACTTAGTCTTTCCTCCAAGTTGCGTGACATTGTTACCGGCGGTTCACGTTTGCAAAAGAAAAGAAAGGAAAAAACACCTGACAGTTGGTTTATTTTTTAGTGTTTTTTTCAGTGTGGGTTTTTTTCTTTTGTTGGGTTCATGGATCCCGTTTCTATGCTGGCAGAGCAGCTGCATAGGTTGTCACTGGAGGTGACTCACCTTCTTTCTGAGGTTCAGCAGCAACGGCAGCGGCTGCAGGCTCCTATTGTGGGGGCTCTGCGGGTAGGCCAGTCGACCTTGAACCCAAAATGGTTTTCTGGGGGTAGGGACAAGATTTATGCATTTAAGGAGGCACGCAAATTGTACTTTAAACTTCATCCTCACGCCTCTGGATATGTGGAGCAATGAGAAGGAATTATTTCACTGTTGCAGGTGGAACCTCAGTCCTGGGCTTCTTCTCTGCCACAGGATTCTGTGGGTCTCCAGTCTGTGGAAGAGTTTTTCAGGGCCCTAGCCCTTATCTATGGTGATCCTGACCTTATTTCCTTGGCTGAATCCAGGCTGCGTCACATTCAGCAAGGTAATCATTCAGTGAAGACTTATAGCTCTAAATTCCACAGGTGGTCAACTGATACCTTCAAAGGGGCAGATATCCTTAAGATCGCATCACATTTACCTGCCTCCAGCTGAAGTCAAAAGAGGAGGAAGGTACGTGTGGATTTTACCTGCTTAAAACCAGATGTGACCTACAATCATTGTTCGGTGCTGGGAGATACAGCTCGTTGTAGGACTTTACCATTTACCAATCGGAGTGCTCCCCTCCGCTAAGATCTGCGTCTTTTCTGTGACATCAAATCTAGTAATTTTCTTTTCTTATCCTTTTTTCATATGTTTGCATATACTGTATTGTCTTGTCTCCTTTGTAATATTTTTTGTACATTTTTGTAAACATTGCCTAATTTTTGGATTAAATATACAAAATGTAATAGCTTTGATCCTCGTCTTCTAAAACTGCGCCCCTGAAGCTTCATGAAGGGATATAATCGGCCTGTATAAACGATTGGTGGTGGAAGCTAGACTTTTAGTTGGCTATTGCTGAGCTTGGCGGTTACAGTACTGGGTTATACACTCACTGGCCACTTTATTAGGTACACCTGTCCAACTTCTTGTTAACACTTAATTTCTAATCAGCCAATCACATGGCGGCAACTCAGTGCATTTAGGCATGTAGACATGGTCAAGACAATCTCCTGCAGTTCAAACCGAGCATCAGTATGGGGAAGAAAGGTGATTTGAGTGCCTTTGAACGTGGCATGGTTGTTGGTGCCAGAAGGGCTGGTCTGAGTATTTCAGAAACTGCTGATCTACTGGGATTTTCACGCACAACCATCTCTAGGGTTTACAGAGAATGGTCCGAAAAAGAAAAAAAATCCAGTGAGCGGCAGTTCTGTGGGCGGAAATGCCTTGTTGATGCCAGAGGTCAGAGGAGAATGGGCAGACTGGTTCGAGCTGATAGAAAGGCAACAGTGACTCAAATCGCCACCCGTTACAACCAAGGTAGGCCTAAGAGCATCTCTGAATGCACAGTGCGTCGAACTTTGAGGCAGATGGGCTACAGCAGCAGAAGACCGCACCGGGTACCACTCCTTTCAGCTAAGAACAGGAAACTGAGGCTACAATTTGTACAAGCTCATCGAAATTGGACAGTAGAAGATTGGAAAAACGTTGCTTGGTCTGATGAGTCTCGATTTCTGCTGCGACATTCGGATGGTAGGGTCAGAATTTGGCGTAAACAACATGAAAGCATGGATCCATCCTGCCTTGTATGGAGCATCTTTGGGATGTGCAGCCGACAAATCTGCGGCAACTGTGTGATGCCATCATGTCAATATGGACCAAAATCTCTGAGGAATGCTTCCAGCACCTTGTTGAATCTATGCCACGAAGAATTGAGGCAGTTCTGAAGGCAAAAGGGGGTCCAACCCGTTACTAGCATGGTGTACCTAATAAAGTGGCCGGTGAGTGTATATATATATATATATATATATACAGTGGGGCAAAAAAGTATTTAGTCAGTCAGCAATAGTGCAAGTTCCACCACTTAAAAAGATGAGAGGCGTCTGTAATTTACATCATAGGTAGACCTCAACTATGGGAGACAAACTGAGAAAAAAAAATCCAGAAAATCACATTGTCTGTTTTTTTAACATTTTATTTGCATATTATGGTGGAAAATAAGTATTTGGTCAGAAACAAACAATCAAGATTTCTGGCTCTCACAGACCTGTAACTTCTTCTTTAAGAGTCTCCTCTTTCCTCCACTCATTACCTGTAGTAATGGCACCTGTTTAAACTTGTTATCAGTATAAAAAGACACCTGTGCACACCCTCAAACAGTCTGACTCCAAACTCCACTATGGTGAAGACCAAAGAGCTGTCAAAGGACACCAGAAACAAAATTGTAGCCCTGCACCAGGCTGGAAAGACTGAATCTGCAATAGCCAACCAGCTTGGAGTGAAGAAATCAACAGTGGGAGCAATAATTAGAAAATGGAAGACATACAAGACCACTGATAATCTCCCTCGATCTGGGGCTCCACGCAAAATCCCAGCCCGTGGGGTCAGAATGATCACAAGAACGGTGAGCAAAAATCCCAGAACCACGCGGGGGGACCTAGTGAATGAACTGCAGAGAGCTGGGACCAATGTAACAAGGCCTACCATAAGTAACACACTACGCCACCATGGACTCAGATCCTGCAGTGCCAGACGTGTCCCACTGCTTAAGCCAGTACATGTCCGGGCCCGTCTGAAGTTTGCTAGAGAGCATTTGGATGATCCAGAGGAGTTTTGGGAGAATGTCCTATGGTCTGATGAAACCAAACTGGAACTGTTTGGTAGAAACACAACTTGTCGTGTTTGGAGGAAAAAGAATACTGAGTTGCATCCATCAAACACCATACCTACTGTAAAGCATGGTGGTGGAAACATCATGCTTTGGGGCTGTTTCTCTGCAAAGTGGCCAGGACGACTGATCCGGGTACATGAAAGAATGAATGGGGCCATGTATCATGAGATTTTGAGTGCAAACCTCCTTCCATCAGCAAGGGCATTGAAGATGAAACGTGGCTGGGTCTTTCAACATGACAATGATCCAAAGCACACCGCCAGGGCAACGAAGGAGTGGCTTCGTAAGAAGCATTTCAAGGTCCTGCAGTGGCCTAGCCAGTCTCCAGATCTCAACCCTATAGAAAACCTTTGGAGGGAGTTGAAAGTCCGTGTTGCCAAGCGAAAAGCCAAAAACATCACTGCTCTAGAGGAGATCTGCATGGAGGAATGGGCCAACATACCAACAACAGTGTGTGGCAACCTTGTGAAGACTTACAGAAAACGTTTGACCTCTGTCATTGCCAACAAAGGATATATTACAAAGTATTGAGATGAAATTTTGTTTCTGACCAAATACTTATTTTCCACCATAATATGCAAATAAAATGTTAAAAAAACAGACAATGTGATTTTCTGGATTTTTTTTTCTCAGTTTGTCTCCCATAGTTGAGGTCTACCTATGATGTAAATTACAGACGCCTCTCATCTTTTTAAGTGGTGGAACTTGCACTATTGCTGACTGACTAAATACTTTTTTGCCCCACTGTATATATATATATGTATATATATATTTATATTTATTCCATGTGTTGAGATCAGATGTGTATATACCATACTTCACTATTATGTGCACAATAACAGACCTAGTAGCGGAAGCAGCCATCTCCTCGTCCATCAATCGTCAGTCAATTACGTGATTGTCTTGACAATTGGAGGCAGCAGGGCGCTTGTTCGTGACAAATTGGCGGCAGTGGTGGAATATCTGCATGATGGTATCATAGTTTCTAATAATTCAAAGATTTCGTAGAGGAATAATAGAGGAACTGTACAATTCAGAATGCTTCAGAATTGTAAGAGAAACATCAACAGACATGTCGAGAGAGCTAAAAATCCTCTTTAATGGCTCATGTACTTGTGTGTATTAATGATGTGGACAAACTCTTACGTTTTTCGGAGTCGCAGCACCAAAATTTTATGAGTATAAAGGTCCCTGCAGAATCCAGCAGATATAAAATATTATACTTTCCATTTAATTGAGTTATACATTCATAGTCTCCCCTGGGTACATTGCTTCTCCAGGAAGACTATTTGTGTGTTTTGCCACAATATGACTATCCATACATTGGTACATGGAGTATTTCCAGAGCTCCAAAACCTAAAACCACGAGGACTCTATCCACTTCAGTACAGGATCCGTGTATCATGAGACTGAGGCTGTATGATAAGTTTAACAACATAAGATTTTCTCATTCTGAGTAAAGGTGATATATAAAGGTAAAATACTGTAAGACTGCCCCCCAATCTTCTGTGAATATTATAAACCTAAAGTGTCAGTGCCCAAAGTGAGAGACGTTGTTTAGTAAAGTTTGTTGTTTATAGTGCATGTTAAGTTTTCATAGGCAGGGAGACTTCTGGCAAAACTCAGGAATAAAATCAGTAACAGAGTAAAAAAAAGCAAGAAAAATAAGTTGGAAAGTTGAAAAAAGATTCTGTTCAATCAGATAGGATTACATATTGTATACAATAACAATAGGAAGGACGGCTATGAAATTCTAGCAGTATCTGAGCAGCGGGTGCTGGACTTTTACAAGCAGATTAAAACACACATACATACACATTTACACACATACACACATGGACAAAGACATGTACACACATACAAGTGCTTCTCACAAAATTAGAATATCATTAAAAAGTTAATTTATTTCAGTTCTTCAACACAAAAAGTGAAACTCGTACAACCCCTGGCAAAAATTATGGAATCACCGGCCTTGGAGGATGTTCATTCAGTTGTTTAATTTTGTAGAAAAAAAGCAGATTACAGACATGGCACAAAACTAAAGTCATTTCAAATGGCAACTTTCTGGCTTTAAGAAACACTAAAAGAAATCAAGAACAAAAAATGTGGTAGTCAGTAATGGTTACTTTATTTAAACAAGCATAGAGAAAAAAAATATGGAATCACTCAATTCTGAGGAAAAAATTATGGAATCACCCTGTAAATTTTCAGACCTAAAAATAACACCTGCATCAAATTAGATCTGCTCGTTAGTCTGCATTTAAAAAGGAGTGATCACACCTTGGAGAGCTGTTGCATCAAGTGGACTGACATGAATCATGGCTCCAACATGAGAGATGTCAATTGAAACAAAGAAGAGGATTATCAAACTCTTAAAAGAGGGTAAATCATCACGCAATGTTGCAAAAGATGTTGGTTGTTCACAGTCAGCTGTGTCTAAAATCTGGACCAAATACAAACAACATGGGAAGGTTGTTAAAGGCAAACATACTGGTAGACCAAGGAAGACATCAAAGCGTCAAGACTGGAAACTTAAAGCAATATGTCTCCAAAACAGGAAATGCACAACAAAACAAATGAGGAACGAATGGGAGGAAACTGGAGTCAACGTCTGTGACCGAACTGTAAGAAACCGCCTAAAGGAAATGGGATTTACATACAGAAAAGCTAAACGAAAGCCACCATTAACACCTAAAGAGAAAAAACAAGGTTACAATGGACTAAGGAAAAGCAATCGTGGACTGTGGATAACTGGATGAAAGTCATATTCAGTGATGAATCGCGAATCTGCATTGGGCAAGGTGATGATGTTAGATACCTTGGTGAACTGAAAGATTTCTCCTTGATCAAGTTATTGCTTTCTGTATTGGTTGTATGGTCATGCAGCAAAACTTTGATTGATATTAATGGACAAACGGGAGATGATGATTGTTATTTAAAAGTCAAGGACGGATATAAAAAAAATAAATAAAAGAAGTAATATTTCCATTCGCCAACCCTTTGGAGTTCCTGCTTGAGTCCACTTTGGTTTATACTGCTTGGCTCTGTCTCTTTTGGAGGTTAGTTTTACACTTTTAAAGCAGCGCTCCCATCAACATTTTTTGTCCTCTTAATATATCAACCATCATAATATATTAAATCAATGGTCAATGGTGAATGGTCCTTATCCAATAAGGTATCACAAAGCTGTATCTAAATCTAAGAGTGTCGCATAGTATAATACCCCACTCAAGGGACTAGGTGGACACAGTGACCACTGAGAGTGTGTACATAATAGTAAACCTTTATTTATAGAAAAAATTACAGAAAAATAATGAAAACAGATGCCTCTTGTGTGAGAGATGCAGGGAGAGCATACACGTGTTAGGAAAAAGACCGAGCTGTGGGTACCAACAAGGTACCGGGTCTGGAACTGCCGGGGCCGCGTCCAGTGTTGCAGGGGGGAATGAAATAGAGGGCAGAGAGGACCCATGACCTACAGAGAGGGGGCGTGGTAAGCCAAAGAGGCAAAAAGGGGTTTTGCACGTGAAGCGACAGGAAGTTCCCGCCAGAGAGCAGCGAGAGCAGAGACCGAGCTGTGGGTACCAACAAGGCACCGGGTCTGGAACTGCCGGGGCCGCATCCAGTGTTGCAGGGGGGAAGGAAATGGAGGGCGGAGAGGACCCATGACCTACAGAGAGGGAGCATGGTAAGCCAAAGAGGAAAAAAGGGGTTTTGCACTTGAAGCGACAGGGAGTTCCCGCCAGAGAGCAGCGAGAGCAGAAACCTAGTGAGCGCCACGGGTGGCTTGAGTCCGCACGGTAGCAAGAGGCGAGGAGTGCAGGAAGGACCTGGAAATGCCGCCAGGTGTGCAGGACAAAGCGCATCGAGTGGGAGACTGAGGTACAGGACTTCTGACTGCAGACCGCGCCGACTGGGAGATTTTTTGTGGAAGTCTCCCGGGCTGCGGAGGGCAGTGTATAGACTATGGGCTCAGCGGGTCAGACCAGTGACTGCCCACTGCAGCCACAGGAGTCGGAGCAGATTTGTTGAGCAGGGAAGCCTGAAGACAGCAACACTGGCATCAGCTGGCTTTCAGCTTTCATCTGTGAAGAAGTGATCAGCATCGGACTCACGCTAAGTGAAACAGATACATGCATTAACTGTTGTCTTAAGTTACCCTGTTTTTTGCATTCTCTAGTTTAAAATCTGATTTACCCCTTTTTGTTCCCTTGGAGGAGGACCCTCCCTGTATTAATTAAACCAAACCCCTGTTAACCCTGTTATAGAAGCCTATGTGCATGTGAGGCCAAGGAGACAGTCAATATATGAGAATACTTTGAGGTCGAGATATATAGGCGCTAAAAACAAATGTGTGGCTGTGGGAATGGGAACCGCTATATACAAACAAGAAAATAACTATAACAGTTATGAAGATCATTAAACTGAAGCGGTATAATATCCAACTCACTAGTTAACACTTACTAGACTGATAATCAGGCTGGATGAGTCATGTGTCCCCTGCCCCGAAGCATGTTTCGTCCACACACAAGCTAGGCATTTATTTTTAGCACCTATATATCTCAACCCCATTTTGGGGTAGATACGACCGCCTGATCACCTCTTTTTGCAATGTATATTGCAATGTGGTAACCACCAAAAACCATAAATTCTGGCATTTCAAATTTTTTCTCATTACATCGCTTGCCCATTGAATTAGTTTACTTTATATTTTGATAGAATATACTTTTACGAACGCCCATCGGACCGGACCGCAGCGGGACCGCCCCTGGGCGAGTATAATCTAACCTCTTTTTCTCATCTTTCAGAATACATCGGGGGCTTATCTACAGCATTACAGAATTCTGTAGATAAGCCCCTGATGCTGGTGGGCTTAGCTCACCTTCGATTTTGGGGGTGACAGGTTCCCTTTAAAGAAACTCGACTGTATGAAGTAATATTATTGTATAGAAATACAATATAATGCTACCAAATGTATTGTTCATGTGGTCGACTGCAAGGCTTGAAGCTGCTCTATATAAATGTTTCATCTGATTGGTTTCTATAAATTATAACCCTATAATATAAAACTATGTTATTTTAAACCAACCGTTTTGTGTCAAAATACATCACAATAAAATAAAAAAATGAACTTGGTTCACTTTTTCCACAGCTCGATGCTAAGAAACTCAGACGCAACTACGCAAAATGACGTACACAGCTTCTGTTTCTCACAAAGTTTTCATTCAGAGATCTGACTAGTCATAAATCTTCCCACTTTCCCATGCTGAGTTCTTTTACAGGTATCAAGCCAGAAAACTGAACTCATCACCGGCTGGCCACCACCAGAGACTTCTGGGAGATTCATCTGGTTGAGAAGGGAAGTGGAGACGTAATGAGACACTTAAGGCTATGTAATATGACCCTACTGGATTGGGCTTGGTGTTTGGACAAAGTCCAAGATGTTCTACCATTAATCTTAAACCCATACATAAGAGAAAGGCTCAAATGTGCAGCTATGGAGTGTGAGGTAAATGTATGGGGGGGAAACTCATAAAGAGGCAGATAAATGAGGCCAGAAGAACTCAGAAAAATGAAATAAAATATTATTGCATATTATTTATGACTTAATTTCATCAATTTTTTAAAATAAGTTTCTATGTACTATATATAGTGGGGAATAAAAGTATTCAGTCAGCGACCAATTGTGCAAGTTCTCCCACTTATAAAGATGAGAGAGGCCTGTAATTGACATCATAGGTAGACAACAACTATGAGAGTCAAAATGAGAAAACCAATCCAGAAAATCACCTTGTTTAATTTGGCAAGACTTATTTTGCAAATTATGGTGGAAAATAAGTATTTGGTCATTAACAAAAGTTCATGTCAATATTTTGCTACATATCCTTTGTTGGCAATGACAGTGGTTTCTGTAAGTCTTCACAAGGTTGGCACACACTGTTAGTGGTATGTTGGCCCATTCCTCCATGCAGATCTCCTCTAGAGCAGTGATGTTTTGGGCCTGTCGCTGGGCAACACGGACTTTCAACTCCCCCAAAGGTTTTCTATGGGGTTGAGATCTCGAGACTTGCTAGGTCACTCCAGGACCTTCATATGCTCCTTACGAAGACACTCCTTCGTTGCCCTTGCAGTGTGCTTGGGATCATTATCATGCTGAAAGAACCATCCACATTTCGTCTTGAATGCCCTTGCTGATGGAAGGAGGTTTGCACTCAAAATCTCATGATACATGGCCCCATTCATTCTTTCATGTACACAGATCAGTTGACCTGGTCTCTTTGCAGAGAAACAGCCCCAAAGCATGATGTTGTCACCCCCCATGCTTCACAGTAGGTATGCTGTTCTTTGGATGCAACTCAGCATTCTTTCTCCAAACATGAGGAGTTCTGTTTGTACCAAGCAGTTCTACTTTGGTTTCATCAGACCATATGACATTGGACAATCCAAATGCTCTCTAGCAAACTTCAGGTGGGCCCAGACATGTACTGGCTTAAGCAGGGGGACATGTCTGGCACTGCAGGAGTCCGTGGCGGAGTAGTGTGTTACCGATGGTAGCCTTTGTTACGGTGGTCCCAGCTCTATGCAGGTCATTCACTAGGTCACCCATGTGGTTCTGAAATTTGTGGTCTCCGTTCTTGTGATCATTTTGACCCCATGGGGTGAAATCTTGCATGGAGCCCCAGATCGATAGAGATTATCAGTGGTCTTGTATGTCTTCCATTTTCTTATTATTGCTCCCACAGTTGATTTCATCACACCAAGCTGCTTGCCTATTGCAGATTCAGTCTTCCCAGCCTGGTCAGCCTGGTGCAGGGCTACAATTTTGTTCCTGGTGTCCTTTGACAGCTCTTTAGTCTTCACCGCAGTGGAGTTTGGAGTGTGACTGTTTGAGGTTGTGGACAGGTGTCTTTTATACTACAAGTAATGAGTGGAAGACAGAGGAACCTCTTAAAGAAGAAGTTACAGATGTGAGAGCCAGAAATCTTGCATGTTTTTAGGTGACCAAATACTTATTTTTCACCATGTGTTGCAAAATAAATCTTGCCAAATCAGACAAGGTGATTTTCTGAATTTGTTTTCTCATTTTGACTCTCATAGTTGTGGTCTACCTATGATGTCAATTACAGGCCTCTCTCATCTTTTTAAGTGGGAGAATTTGCACAATTGGTTGCTGACTAAATTTCCCCACTGTATATATTATATACTATGTACTATATACATATATATAATCCATATAATTAAGCTGAAAAAATACAGAAAAATAATTTCAATCTATAACACCATGCAAAATCTTCAGGACTCCTTTGAAATGTGTAAATGGGTTCATCCCTGATGATCAGTTGATCACATGTTAGCGCGCTTATGTCGTCCTCAGCAATGAACAGAAATGTGTGGAGGAAGTTAGTTTCCCTGCAGCGCCACCGCAGTTAACAAGAAGTATTACTAGGCACCTACTGGGTATAACTCATGGTCTTTCACGGGAAGGCATACTCTCTCCAGACTCTGCTAGTTGTTGAAAGTTCTCTTTCTATTAACTCAATGTTCCTTAATAGTGTATAATGAGGAATCCCTCCTAGAGCCTTGTGGGGTCTACCACTCCATGAGCTCAGAATTTTCCCAGAGGTTATTTGTAATCTGGTCACAGTCATGAGATTTTTAACAATGTTCCACAAATAAACTTTGTCTGTATGGATTAGTAGAGACTCTCACAAAATCAGCTATTAGAAGAACTATTGAATGGCCAGTTTGAAACTCAACTGGACCCAGATAAGAGGCAGCATAGGAGTTAAGGCTTCAACTCTTCCCGTTCCCACCCTGGATATGTCATATGCGGTACAGTGGTTTTCACTACCGTCTAAAATACTAATATGGTATTGTTCAGTGGTACATTATAAGTTTACATTTGCATTCTGCGCTAGAGCTTTTGCGTTAATAAACAGGAAGCTTTGTATGATTCTTTTCCTGGACTTATGGCTACTGTTACATGTCAACAAGGAAAAGAGAAAAGACATAGCCCAGAGTCCGTTACAACTGTACCTTGACGTTTGGTGGGTTGCATTCAAGAGTTCCACTTCTTTTCTTATTGAGGTCCTTCATCACATCTAACTACATAAGGTTCAGATCTAGTCAAAATTTGACCAGCTGAAATATACAGTATTATCATCTGACATTATACTGTATATGTCAAAGGAGACACCGATGTGAAGATTTCCAATCCTTTCAGCTTGTTTCCATAGGATTTCATGAAATGTTGCCATCTCACTCCATGACCTCACCAGCCAACTTGTTTTGTGACATAATAAGTTTTTCAAGATAGCCCATGCTTTCTGAGATTACCTGCCCTTTCAGGTAACACCACCCCTCAATCTGTGACATCACCACTCCTAGATAATCCAGCTTATGGTATCACCATTATGGATAAGTGAAAGTGTTGAAATATACGTATATACTGAACCAGCCATCACCTTTCCTTCTGTGAGGCTCCGCTCTTGTCTGGATATCTTCTTTGGTCAAGTCTGATCTTTAGGGACATCTTTGGCACCTCCAGCACCTGGTGTCTTAGGCACCTTTAACAATTACTAGACCCCTACATCAACATCACAGAGCATAATCAGCCTAGGAGCGTCAACGATGCCACTGAAGACCAGACTAGACCAAAGAAGACATCAATGCCAGAGCTGCACAGTGGGACAGGTGGGTATAATGTTTAAAAAAACAATTGTAACCCCATTCCTGTCCTCTATAATCCAGCAAAATGATAGCCAGATGGCCCAAAGTGATGATTCAATTCATAAACCTTTTATTCTATAATTAATCCAGTCCCTTTTAATAATAATCAAGTGATAGCTTTCGATTTTACTGTAAGACATAAAAAGATTGATTTTTTTTTATGGACAAGATGGAAATGTAGATTATTGGAATGCCAAAAAGCAGCACATACAACAAATGTCATAGATCATCATTCACTTCTATGCAGATAAAAAATATGTATTTAAAAAAATATATATACCGTATATATATATATATATATATATATATATATATATATATATATATATATATATATATATATATATAACCAATTGGCACCTAGTGGCCCTATTAAAGTACCTTTTTACAAATGTTTGCCATTTTGGCAAATTCCAATCAATTTAATGGGTTTATGCCCCCAATGTTTATCTTCACAATTAGATTCATTTATGAAAATATACGAATTGCTGATCTAACTGAAATCATCTGAGAAGACCAAGAAATGTCTTGAATGAAGGAGACATCATGCTCCAAGAACGTTCCACAGAAGCCAAGATAAACATCACAGGCCCTTTACAGAGTCATTTATAAATCATTCAACTTCTCCTCTTAGATCCTTCGTTGTTACAAGTCCTGGAAACCTCACTTGGAGGTGTGCAATGAATCTCAGTGAGGGGTCGTATTTACCCAACTCAAATTTCTAAGCTGTAATTCCATCTCTCATAAAAGAAAGAAAAACCTGGTATGATGTAATGCGGATTCTGCTTTGTAAAGTGCATTTATGGATTTCAAATTCTACAACTTTTATCATGTATATACTTGTAAGTATATAGCAGTAAAAAAAAATATTAAACTGATGACTGGTGGTCCAGAGCTCAGTTACCTCCAGCACTCCCATAGAGAATGAATGGAGCAGAGGTGCGCATGTTCAATCCCCATCCCATTCAGGAAGTTACCCCTATCTCAAATATAGAGGAGAACTTCCATTCCTGGTACAAACCTTTAAAGCAATAATCCATTATTTGAAACACAAAGGCCCCGATTCATCAAGACATATTTTTCACGCCGGTCTTGATGAGGGGATGCTTCTTAATATATCAGACGAGGTGTGAAGTGGTGTACACCTCGCCAAAAAAACTGACTCCAGTCCCAGTTGAAGTAAGATTTGTAACATAGCGAATGCCACCACTAGTCATGTCATGCCCTTGTCTCGCCCCAGCTCTGGTCACTTTGTCTTTGGGTGGAAAAGTTGTGAAAACACCAAAAGTCCCAATTTTTTTTGCTCAATCTCATGTTTCAAAGCTTTTTTTGTGCCAAAATTCTGATGAATAAGCTTTGATGAATCGGGCACATAGAGTTCAAGAATGTGTCACTTTCCACCTTCTGGAGCATGGTCAACAGTCTGAAGAGGAAAGGTGAAGGAGCTTGATCACGATAATTCCAATGCAGGAAAGAGGATCGGACCAAAGGGCGCCATGTTTCTGGCTGGCTCGGCATAGCCGTAACAGACCAAGGAAAGACGGAAGAGACGGCACATCCAAAGGTAGCAAATGTCAATAATTCTTTAGTCTGGTATCTATTAAAAGGACAAGGGATTAAAAACCGACGCGTTTCTGGTGAGTTACTCGCCCTTAATCATGGTATAACAAATACATTACAATGGTCTTATTTATGGCACAATTAACCAATCAGCTACTACATGACGCAAATACAATTAAGAGGAAAACCACATGACTGAGAAAACACCTGTATGGTAATAAAGCGCTTAGATCACGTATGCAAAATATCAGTGCTAGTTCTGTGACCTAAAATATATTAATACATAATATTTGAACAGTAACTCATGAAATAAATAGAGAAAATAGAAGAAATCCCTGTACTTCATATGCTATACAGAGGGGGAAAAAATAACATATATTAGATGTTTATTGGGGCCTCAAGATATCGCACCCAGGAAAATAAAAAAACATAAAACAAATAATTTCTGAAATTCATACCTGCAGGGTTAAGTTTAAGTTTCCAAAATACTTCTCTCAACATGAGGCACTTCTGCCAACTCCTTCCTCTAACAGGGTAGTAAGCCTTCTCTACACCATAGAACCCGAAGTGTTTAGTATCACAATTATGCACATTGACAAAATGCTTTACCGCACCGGAATAAGATGCATTTTTTTACTATATTAGATTATCTGAGATACATTGGTTTAGTTTTCTAATGGTGCAGGAGGGCGGCGATCATAAGAAGATGGGAGGCGCCGGACCCGGACCTGCGACACCCATCGGACCAGACTGCCCTGCAGATGAGTATTAATAAAGCTTATTTTATTATCTTTCAGGTCGGATCAGGGGCTTATCTACAACGCTATAGAATGCTGTAGATAAGCCCTGAAAGGCAGTTGCCGTATCTTATATTGGCCAAACCTGGTGACAGGTTCCCTTTAAATGCTGTAGATACTAAGGAGGAAGTATAACCTCTTTCTCGCAACCTGTTTTTGATAATAGTACTCTGTCTATGGAAGCTACTTTCCTCTCAACAAATGTGTATGGCACACATAAAGTTGCCATACAGAATGGCTCTGGTGGCATGTCTAGGCTGACAACTAGAGGATTACAGGACTGTGTTGCCAGATATGGTTTTTCTGTAAAAGTAAGTATAAACCTGTCCTTTCATGGCATCAACTGTCAAAAAAATATCCAAAAATGTAGTCTGATTTGAGGGGGTATTGACTGTAAACAACAAACTATACTCATTATTATTTAAATTAGCAGTAAACTTGCGAATATTTGATATGTGCTCAACCCACACCATGAGAAGATCATCCACATATCTTCCAAACCATTTCAGATTGGTGGAGAAAGGGTTAGTCGGGGTAAAAATGAACTTCTCCCACCAGGCCATAAATAAAATAGCCAGGGGAGGTGATAATTTTGCGCCACTCGGGGCTCCAACAATTTGTAAGAAAATGTATTGCATTTGCGTCATGTGTTAGCTGATTGGTTCATTGTGCTTTAACCCATTAGCGACCTCCAATACACAGTAAAATCGCTGCCGCTATGTATACTTATTATCTCATAAATTAGGAATAAGGCTACAGCACCCTCTGGAGTCGGAATATCTCCAGAGTCTCGGCTATCAGGTGTAGTCGAGACCCCGGAGAACATGATCAGGGCCACATTTATCAGTGTCCAATCACGTGGTCGCCATTATTCAGTGAATAATGACGATCAGGAAAAAAAAGTATACCGGCTGTTTCAATGATTTCTCTCTCTTCTGACGTGATATACAGTACATGTCAGAGGAGAGGGAATCGATGCCTCTCAAGACCTTCCAATACCTCCGACATCCCCTAGCCTTCCTGAAAAAAAAAAATGGCAGGCTCATGTGCAGTGTGCCTGCCAAGATCTACCGGATGGTACCCGGTAACAATAGGTAATTTTTCCTATTGGTTCCTTTTGATCACTGTGATAGATCCTATCACAGTGATCAAAAGAAAAAAATTGTAAATAAAATCCCCCTTTGTCACCCCCTTAGTTAGATAAAAATTCTAAAATATATATATTTTTTCTATTCTTTGCAGTGGGACTTAAGGTTGGGGTTGGGGGTTAAGGTTGTGTTAGGGTTAGTGGTGTGTCAAAGTTATGGTTGGAGTTAGGGGTGTGTTAGGGCTAGGGGTGTGTTAGAGTTAGGGTTGTATTATTGTTCGGATTGGGGTTAGAATTGTTTTTTTTTTCAAAGGTTTTTTAAAAAATTACAATGTGACAGCTAGTGTGGACGTCTAGAGCTCACTACTCAAGTTTGCATTGGGTGCTCGGGTATTCATGGAGTATCGTTAATCCCAGCATGTTTTCTTTTGGGTGTCTAACACCTGAGAAAAATGTGTGGCAGGGACTCGTGCACCCGTGATATTTGGTGCATACCCGAGCACCCAATGCAATCTAGAGAAGCAAACACTTGTGCTCAAAACTAATGACGGCATATTTAATATGATGACCTAATGTTAAAAAATTCTGTGTCATACCTATGGTCACAGTGCTCACTATACCCTGGATAAAATCCTTGAGGGGTGTAGTTTCCAAAATGTGGTCACTTGTGGAGGGTTTCCATTGGTTAGGCACATCAGGGGCTCTCCAAACGCAACATGGCTTACGTTAATAATGCCATCAAATTTTACATTGAAAAAGTCAAATGGCGCTCCTTCCTTTCTGAGCCATGCCGTGCGCCCAAACACAAATAAGGTATCGGCATAGCCAGGAGAAATTGGACAACAAACCATGAGGTCCATTTTCTCCTGTTACCCTTGTACAAATAAAAAAGTTTGGGTCTAAAGAAAAAATTTTTGTGACAAAAATTAAATGTTAAAGGGAACCTGTCACCCCCAAAATGGCTGGTGAGGTAAGCTCACCGGCATCAGGGGCTTATCTACAGCATTCTGTAATGCTGTAGATAAGCCCCCGATGTTACCTGAAAGAGGAGAAACAGACGTTAGATTATACTCACCCAGGGGCGGTCCCGCTGCGGTCCGGTCGGATGGGTGTCTCCGGTCCGCTCCGGCGCCTCCCATCTTCGTTCCATGACGTCCTCTTCGGGTCTTTACGCCACGGCTCCGGTGCAGGCGTACTTTGTCTGCCCTGTTGAGGGCAGAGGAAAGTACTGCAGTGCGCAGGCGCTGGGCCTCTCTGACCTTTCCAGCGCCTGCGCACTGCAGTACTTTGCTCTGCCCTCAACAGGGCAGACAAAGTACGCCTGCGCCGGAGCCGTGGCATAAAGACCCGAAGAGGACGTCATGGAACGAAGATGGGAGGCGCCGGAGCGGACCGGAGACACCCATCCGACCGGACCGCAGCGGGACCGACCCTGGGTGAGTATAATCTAACGTCTTTTTCTCCTCTTTCAGGTAACATCGGCGGCTTATCTACAGCATTACAGAATGCTGTAGATAAGCCCCTGATGCCGGTGAGCTTACCTCACCAGCCATTTTGGGGGTGACAGGTTCCCTTAATTCTTTCCTTCCATATTGCTTCAGTTCCTGTGAAGCACATGAAGGGTTAATAAACTTCTTGAATGTTGCTTTGAGCACCTTGAGAGGTGCAGTTTTTACAATGGTATCACTTTTTGGTACTTTCTGTCATATAGGCCCCTCAACGTCACTTCAAGTGTGAGGTGGTCCCTAAAAAAATGGTTTTGCAAATTTTGTTGTAAAAATGAGAAATGAGAAATCGCTTATAACTTTCTAACAAAAAATATGTTTCCAAAATTAGAAAAAATAAATTGAAGCAAAACAGGTGGTCAATTCTGTTCTAATATCCCCTATCCTGGTATGCATGGTCCCCTCATCCTTATCCTATTATACATGGCTGCCTGCCTCATCTTTATCCTGGTATGCATGGTCTCCTCATCCCTATCCTGGTATGTATGGCCCCCTCATCCCTAGCCTTGTAGACATGACCCCCTTATCACTACACTGGTATGCATGGCATCCTCATCCCTATTCTGGTAAGCATGGCCACATCCCCATCTTGGTATGCATGGCCCCCTCAGCCCTATCCTGGTATGCATGACCCCCTTATCCCTAGCCTGGTAGGCATGGCCCCCTCATCATTATTGTATTAGGCATGATCCCCCCATTTCTATCCTGGTATGCATAGCCCCCTCATCCCGAGCCTTGTATGCATGTCCCCCTTATCCCTACCCTGGCATGCATGGCATCCTCCTCCCTATTCTGGTATGCATGGCCACATCCCTATCCTGGTATGCATGGCCCCCTCAGCCCTATCCTGGTATGCACGTTCCCCTCATCCATATCCTAGTATGCATGGTCCCCTTATCCCTAGCCTGGTAGGCATGGCCCCCTCATCATTATTGTAGTAGGCATGGTCCCCCTCATCTCTGTCCTGGTATGCAGGGCCCCTATCTCCATGCTGGTATGCATGACCCCATCCTTATCCTGGTATGATTGGCCCCATCCCCATCCTGGTATGCATGGCCCCATCAAAAAAACATTTAAAAAAAAATAAACCGTTATACTTACCTTCCTGTGCTTCCTCGTCTTGTTCTTACGCCAGTAGCTGATTTATGCTTGTAAGCAGCGCATGGCAGGGATGTCATGCGCTGCTTAGAAGCCAAAGACAGCTGCCAGAATACTCACTGCTCTCAACGCTGGGACAGTGTGCGTGGACAGCAGTGAATACTGAATGCTCTTTAATAACTGGCACAGTGTTAACCGCAGCCGCTGGCTTCCTGCAGGTGCCGGATGTTCACGTGTGCCCACTACTAAAGGGAATGAATATTCACTGCATTCCATGCCTATGGGAGTGAAGAGCAGTAGATATTCATTGCTTTAAGTAGCAGGCACACGCGAATGCCTCGCAACTGCTGGAAGCCAGCTACTGCAGCTAACAGCTTGTCTGCTATTAAAGAGAAATTAATATTCACTGCATTCCACGCCCATGGGTGGAATGTAGTGAATATTCATTTCTCTTTAGCAGCGGGCATAGGAGTTATCTGCAGTTGCTGGCTCCTGGCTCATGTGACCCACTGCTCCATGGCTGCAGCTCCCTCACCTTCCCACCACAGTGAGAGCAGGTACATCTGGACTATAAGATGCACACCCCATTTTCCTTCACACTTTTTGAGGCAAAAAGTGTCTTATTGTCAGAAAAATACAGTAACTATTTTGTGTGACATAACTCTGATTTAAGGGCATAAGGATTAAAAGTTTGCAAATTGTAAAATCAAAGTTTTTATCCTCTTAATACATTGTAATCATATTATACAGCACTGTTTGCTTACAATTGCTCATCTTTTCTTTCTATCCAGCTAATTACTCCCTTTTCTAATAGGTCTATGACATCATGTGAATAAAAACTGACAAACTGAATCCTTCTAAGCTCTATGTAGAAACAGATCTCTTTTACCTGCCTAGGTCATCACTGCAAAAGTCCCTTGAAGGGGGGAGGGAGCAGCTGGGTCAGACGTTTGTCACGCTCGTGCCCTGACTGGTGGAACAAATTTTTCAGGTTACTCACATGAGCAGGAAAAATGTTCATCATGCTCTGCGAGCGGTAGGACATGGAATACAGCAGAGGCCATGGCCTGTGCAAACTGTCACGCTTGCGCCCTGACTGGTGGGCCTGAGCTCAGGGGGTTTGTGGCCCCACTGTGCCATGAACCAGACTACCCTGGAAGGGGCGTAACTATGATAGCTGCCTTGGTTTTCACTGGAGCCTCTGATGGTGAGGTCAGGCTTGTGCAGCAGGCAGCTGCCAGGTGCTACTCCAGGGTGGTGTCTGGCTGTGGCTGCTGATCCCACTTAGGAAACAGGAAAACCAGGATTGGTGCGGGCATCAGGCAGGACTAGCAGATGAGCACGGATGAAACTCAGACGAGTAGGCTGGCATGGCTGAGACACAAAGCTGGCAGAGACAAAGGAATGGCAGGAATGGCAGAGACACAGGGCTGGCAGGCATGGCAGAGACACAGGGCTCGCAGGTACAGCAGAGACACAGGGCTGGCAGGCACGACAGAGACACAGGGCTGGCAGGTATGGCAGAGACACAGGGCTGGCACGTACGGCAGAGACACTGGGCTGGCAGTTTCGGCAAAGACACGGCTGGCAGGTACAGCAGAGACACAGGGCTGGCAGGTACGGCAGAGACACAGGGCAGGCAGGTACAGCAGAAACACAGGGCAGGTTGGTGTGGTGTATGAAGGAACAGGTAGGGACCTGTTCACACAGGAGATGCAGGTACGGAAACAAGCCAGAAGGAAAGGAGAATGAAGGAACAGGTAGAGCAACAAGAGACAAAAGCTAAGCAGAGTGGAACCGCAAGGAATGTGGAGATGAGCTGCAGCAAGAGATTTCTGCAGCAGCAGGAGTGGAGCAGAGTAGAATGGAGCAGAACCGCAGGAGTGCGGAGCAGAGGCAAAGCCGCAGAGAGACAAGGGTAGAACCACAAAAGTGCAGAGCCAAGGGCAGAGTGAAGGCAGAGTGCAGAGCCAAGAGCAGAGTGAAGGCACAGAGTGCAGAGCCAAGAGCAGAGTGAAGGCACAGAGTGCACAGCCAAGAGCAAAGGTACAGAGTGCAGAGTAAGAAGCAAAGCAAGGTCGCAGAGTGCGGAGCAGGGCAGAGAGGCACTACAGGGAAAGAAACCACAGACAAGGAGACAGAGGTAGGACAAAATTCAGACAAGGTAATGGAACAAGACAAGGTATAAGAGCAAGGACACAGGGACCAGGATATACAGCCTCCTAGAGGGCAAACAAACAAGATACAAGGCAAAGCAAGGAGAACAGCCTTCAGCGAAGGCAAGACACAGAGCAAGGCCTGGCAGCTCAGAAGCAAAACACAAACTGAGTTAACACATTGCACAGGCTCAGTCCACTGGGTGGAGCTACACTAAATACTGGAGACCTCTTGGTAATTGGTCAGGAACAGATTAGACAGGTGCACCTGATTCCTATAAGAACCAGAGAGCTCAGGCGCCGCCCCCCTATGCACACAGCCAGGAAGCATGCAGAGAGCAGAGGCACTGAATATGGAGCTGGTAAGAAACAGAAACCACTACATGACCTGGAGCAGTGAGTAAGATAGTGTGAGAGATGAGAGGCCATGCCGTGATGCCAACAGAGTTGTTACAATCCCCCCCCTTACGGCTCCTCTTCTTCATGCCCACCAGAATAACTTGTAGAAGAAGGATAGGAGCATTCCTCTGGTAGAATGAGGTAGATGAGACATTAGAGATCTCTGGTTGCCCAGTCTCTTTGAGTCCAGCAAGATCAGCTTCACACACTGAAGATACAAGGGCCATGACTTCTTTCACCTGGTTGACTGAAAGCAAGGTCTTGGAAGCTTCTGATTTGACCTCAACATAATCCGATTCTTTGCAAACTGAAGACACCTTCACTGGATCCAGTAGATGTAGTGTATATGGACTTTTCAAAAGCTTTTGATACGGTGCCACACAAAAGATTGATACATAAAATGAGAATAATGGGGATAGGGGAAAATATGTGTAAGTGGGTTGAGAGCTGGCTCAGGGATAGGAAACAAAGGGTGGTTATTAATGGAGCACACTCGGACTGGGTCGCGGTTAGCAGTGGGGTACCACAGGGGTCAGTATTGGGCCCTCTTCTTTTTAACATATTTATTAATGACCTACAAAGCCATCCATAACCTGTCTCCTCCATATATCTCTGAACTAATCTCCCGATATCTTCCCTCACGTAATCTCCGGTCCTCCCAAGATCTCCTTCTCTTCTCCACACTTATTCGCTCCTCATCCAATCGCCTCCAAGACTTCTCCCGAATATCCCCCATCCTCTGGAACTCTCTGCCCCAACACGTCCGACTATCAACCACAGTCGGATCCTTCAGACGGAACCTGAAAACTCATCTCTTCAGGAAAGCCTACAGCCTGCACTGACCCCACTGCCTCCTCATCACTACCGAAGCTACCGCCTCACCAACACTGGAGCTCCTGCAACCCCCAACCTACTGTCTCCTTCCCCATAATCCTGTAGAATGTAAGCCCGCAAGGGCAGGGTCCTCGCCCCTCTGTATCAGTCTGTCATTGTTAGTTTGTTTACTGTAAGTGATATCTGTAACTTGTATGTAACCCCTTCTCATGTACAGCACCATGGAACCAATGGTGCTATATAAATAAATAATAATAATAATAATAGTAGGGGGCATTCAGAGTAGAATTTCAATATTTGCAGATGACACTAAACTCTGCAGGGTAACCAATACAGGGGAGGACAATTTTATATTACAGGATGATTTATGTAAACTAGAAGCTTGGGCTGATAAATGACAAATGAGCTTTAATGAGGATAAATGTAAGGTCATGCATTTGGGTAGAAGTAATAAGATGTATAACTATGTGCTTAATTCTAAAACTCTGGGCAAAACCGTCAATGAAAAAGACCTGGGTGTATGGGTGGATGACAAACTCATATTCAGTGGCCAGTGTCAGGCAGCTGCTACAAAGGCAAATAAAATAATGGGATGCATTAAAAGAGGCATAGATGCTCATGAGGAGAACATAATTTTACCTCTATACAAGTCACTAGTTCGACCACACTTAGAATACTGTGCACAGTTCTGGTCTCCGGTGTATAAGAAAGACATAGCTGAACTGGAGCGGGTGCAGAGAAGAGCGACCAAGGTTATTAGAGGACTGGGGGGTCTGCAATACCAAGATAGGTTATTACACTTGGGGCTATTTAGTTTGGAAAAACGAAGACTAAGGGGTGATCTTATGTTAATGTATAAATATATGAGGGGACAGTACAAAGACCTTTCTGATGATCTTTTTAATCATAGACCTGAGATAGGGACAAGGGGGCATCCTCTACGTCTGGAGGAAAGAAGGTTTAAGCATAATAACAGACGCGGATTCTTTACTGTAAGAGCAGTGAGACTATGGAACTCTCTGCCGTATGATGTTGTAATGAGTGATTCGTTACTTAAATTTAAGAGGGGACTGGATACCTTACTGGAAAAGTATAATGTTACAGGGTATATACACTAGATTCCTTGATAGGGCGTTGATCCAGGGAACTAGTCTGATTGCCATATGTGGAGTCGGGAAGGAATTTTTTTCTCCAGTGTGGAGCTTACTCTTTGCCACATGGTTTTTTTTTTGCCTTCCTCTGGATCAAAATGTTAGGGCATGTTAGGTTAGGCTATGGGTTGAACTAGATGGACTTAAAGTCTTCCTTCAACCTTAATAACTATGTAACTATGTAACTTAAGCCCATCATCACAAGAAAATTGAACCTCCTCCTTTAGACTGGTGGGAAGCAGAGATGAGAACACTTCTGTCTTGGGATCTTCACCCAATGGCCACATGGAAGCTGGAGGCATACGTACAGGAAACATCTTCAGCAGTGGCGGACATACCGCCGGTTCAACCGGTGCAACTGCACTGGGGCCCAGAGTGGGAGGGGGCCCCGACGGAGATACAAAGCAATGAGGTGAATGACAGCCAGCGGCAGTATTATTGCTAACAGGAGAAGCAGGGGGCCCGCTCTGCTGTGCACATGTGATATGACGGTCAAAAGGGGCCCCCTTCCTGACCTCACCTGTAAGCATACATTTCGCTGCTGTCTGGCTGTCACTGGTGCTTCGCGGTGACAGCAGATGCAGGAAGAGAGGAGTGAGGGTCCCTCAGTGAGTCACTGAAGATGCGGCTCTGCTTGTGACTGCTGCTGTTGCACGTGCGCACTCTTCCCAGAGCCTCAGTGATCGGCAGGACTGGGATACACATGAAAATATGGGGAGGGGGAATCACTACTCTAGGTAGGTGAAGGGCCGGCCCACCGGGAGTCTGTAAGGCTGAGAGCAGTGGACAGGCTCCATGTCTCCCCTGCTCATTTCCTGTGTTCTTCTGGGACGGACCAGCTCCCTGCAACTGCACTCTCTGTAGGTACACATTCCATGTGATGTATGTTGGTCTGTCTAGTGTGTGTGTGTATGTACTGCTGTGTGTATACTGCTCTGTGTGTATATAGGGCTAGTGTTTGTGTGTATACTGCTGTGTGCGTGTATATAGGGCTAGTGTGTGTGTATATAGGGCTAGTGTGTGTGTGTGTACTGCTGTGTGTGTATATAGGGCTAGTGTGTGTATATACTGCTGTGTGTGTATACTGCTGTGTGTGTATATAGGGCTAGTGTGTGTGTGTGTGTGTGTGTGTACTGCTGTCTGCGTGTATATAGGGCTAGTGTGTGTGTGTATACTGCTGTGTGCGTGTATATAGGGCTAGTGCGTGTATATAGGGCTAGTGTGTGTATATAGGGCTAGTGTGTGTGTATACTGCTGTGTGTATATAGGGCTAGTGTGTGTGTGTGTGTGTGTGCTGCTATGTATATAGGGCTAGTGCGTGTGTGTGTGTATCTTCTGCTGTGTATACGCATATGTTATGATAGGCATTTTATACACAGTGTACATGCATGAGGGGGGCCTCGACGTATTTCCTGCACAGGGGCCCATTGCTGCTTGTGTCCGCCCCTGATCTTCAGCCTGGTACCCTGAGAAAACTGGACCTCCTCTTCTAGATTAGACGATGAGTAAGTCTCTGTCTTGGTATTATCACCAAGTAGCCACTTGGAAGCAGAAGGCATACATTTAGGAAGCCCCATCAGCCTGTTACTCTGACAAAACTGGACCACCTCTTCTTCTGGATTGGTGAAGAACAGAGATACAAGAGCTTCTGCTTCAACTTCTTCATCCACCTGCCACATGGAATCTGAAGGCATCTTTACAGAAAGCATCTTCTTCCCATAGTTCAGAGAAAAACTTTCAAGTGATAGGGATGTTCCTGGGAAATGGTCACTGGTATTGTCGCTGGAGGTGTGTGGAGAGGGCGCCACTGCTTCCTTTTCTTCAGTGGCATCAGCACACCGTGACACCAGCAGATCAGGTGGAGAAGTTGACAACACTGCAGACTGACCTTGCATTATAGGAACTAGAGACCTCTGGAGACTAGGTAGTTCAAAATGCAGCACCATGCTGGGTCTTTGGACCAGACAGTAGAGTACCCGGCTCAGAATGACCGATGGGCAAACTGGTCAGCAAGTGAAAAACAAATTTCTTTGAATATAATTCTCCGATTTGGAGCTGTAGTAGTCCCTTCGATATTGAACTGTTCATAAGTAGGACTCGGCATTCACCAAACACCTTCACAGGATTCTGGAGCTGTGGAACAGGTACCACACATAGACTCCGTTTGGTTTGCAGCTTGAACACATCTGCAGGACCGAAGATCCCACAAGGCACCGGAACAGACACAGACTTTAGCGGAATGGAGTTATTCCCACCAAGGGCAGTCTCTCCTACTGGCCCGAGGTTTTGGAGCTTTAGATCCCCTGGACAGAGGCCATCCAGGTGTTCCTTACAACAGCAGCAACATTGTATGCCCTTCTTATGGCTGATTTCAGGCTGCTGCTTTGCCAGCCTACTCTCAACCTTTTTAGGTTTCACTCGGGTAGCTGCTTTAACGAGTAGAGGAACTGGAGGGTCAAAGACGGTCGTGGCTTGACGTGGAGGTTTCTTCACGGGTTTCGCCCATCTGGAGCGCCTCTCGGATCTAAGTGGGGAAGACTTTACAGGAGCAACAGGATGAGGTATGTCAAAGACTCTACGGAAGGCCACAAGGAAGGCCCCAAAACTCAAGACGATAGGATACCCTGCTTCCCAGAGGGGACAAATCCATAATAAAGCATCTCCTGCTAGGTAGGACATAATGTAACCCACCTTTAACCGGTCAGAGGGGAAACAAGCTGCATTCTGCAGGATGTAGCGCAAGCACTGTTCCAGGAAGCTTTGGCATTTTTCTGGGTTCCCATAGAACCTAGGCGGGGCTGCTGGGTCGTGCTCCTCCTCATAGGCCAGAAGTTGCTTATAGAGAGCAATAGAGACTATGATTGGGTCAGAAGTCTCCTCAATCTGAACCCCCCTTGGTGGAACAAATTTTTCAGGTTAATCACATGAGCAGGAAAAAAGTTCATCATGCTCTGCGAGTGGTAGGACATGGAATACAGCGGAGGCCATGGCCTGTGCAAACTGTCACGCTCGCGCCCTGACTGGTGGGCGTGAGCTCGGGGGGTTTGTGGCCCCACTGTGCCATGAACCAGACTACCCTGGAAGCGGCATGACTATGACAGCTGCCTTGGTCTTCACTGGAGCCTCTGATGGTGAGGTCAGTCTTGTTAGCCAGGCTGCTGCCAGGTGCTACTCCAAGGTGGTGTGCAGCACCCCAGAGTCCTGGTCGTTGCAGTACTGATGCTCCGCCGCTAAGGGGAGTGATGGTACATCTGATGGCACTTAAGGAGTTCACCTGACCAGGTATCACAGACACCAATAAACTTCATAGTCTGGCCTCCAGGGGGAGCAAAGGGCACTATGTATTAGGCCACTCATCACAATTTGGTAAAACTGGGGGTTGGATAGAAAGTTAGACAGAAGCTGACTGGGTTGGAACCAGGCAACATCCTGTGGCAGAGGGTGTTGCAGGGGAAGATTCAGGGGGGTCCCTGTCAGGGGTGGGATCCTGACAGAGGCCTAGCGAACAAGACAGAACGGTAAGGAACCGCGCCTGCACTACATCGCGGCGGTATCTCAAGAAAGGACAAGAAGCGAGGTTTATTGTGAAGAGTGAGAAACGAGATCATAGCAAAAAGGAGATAACACCAGTAGGAGTCGTGCCGTAAGATCGAGGTAACATCCTACTGAGGCGCGTAGCCGGAGGCCGGAACGCCGAGGAAGTATTGGGCTCCAAACATTACTTCAAACCAACGGCAGGACAGTTAATTATAGGTTGGCTGTCTCACCTAAATCACCTAAGCAGACATAGGGGGCAACTGTGGGAGAGGGGCGTCACTAGGGTCCCGGAAGAACTCCAGGCCTACCAGTCATACGGGTGCGTCCTAGCCATATCATCTGGGGGACGGAGAAGAACATCAGAACAGACATAAGTTGTGGGAAAGAACATCAGAAACAGACACAACAGTTGTGAGGACTATCCCGTGGTGCTCAGCAGGGAAGTACTACAACACACAGGCGCTAGAAGGTAGGCACAGATTTCCACCTGCAAAGGGAACTCTGGAGGTGCCATCGGACCGGACGGTCTCAGCCAGCCCTGTTAACCGTACTCTGGATTGAGGATCTTGAAGCCTTCAGTAAAGAGGTAAAGAGACTGCAACCCTGTGTCCTCGTTATTCACCGCGACCTGCACCGCGCACCACCACCTACACCTTTCATTGGACGCCCCTTAGCAGGGTCACGGACCGGGTCTAGCCACCGTGACAACCCCAGAACTGAGACAGAGAGGCCCGGTACCGAGTACCCCGCGGCCCTGCATCTGGGGGCGCTCCAGGTGTCTGGCTGTGGCTGCTGATCCCACTTAGGAAACAGGAACACCAGGATTGGTGCGGGCATCAGGCAGGACTAGCAGATGAGCACGGATGAAACTCAGACGAGTAGGCTGGCACGGCTGAGACACAGAGCTGGCAGAGACACAGGACTGGCAGGAACGGCAGAGACACAGGGCAGGTTTGTATGAAGGAACAGGTAGGGACCCTTGCACACAGGAGGTGAAGGTAAGGAATCAAGCAGGAAGGAATGAAGTATGAAGGAACAGGTAGGGACCTGTTCACACAGGAGATGCAGGTACGGAAACAAGCCAGAAGGAAAGGAGAATGAAGGAACAGGTAGAGCAGCAAGAGATAGCGCAGCAACAGCTGTTTTATGGCTGCTGACATCGAGCCTACATGTTAGTAATGGAGAGGCACAGCCAGAATAAAACCATTTAATTGAAATAATGATAGAAACTCCTGTATTTGAAATAAAAATAAAAAAGAATAGTTATATTCACCTTTACACCTAATCCATGGGAGACCATGTCACCCGTAAGAAAGTGAAAATAATAAATAACCAAGGGTGGAATTAGATTTTTTTTGTTTTTTTTTGCCAGTCTTACTATAACCAGAAAAGTCTCCTCAGCCAAACTTTCTATAGATGTCCCAAAAAGAATTCTTCTCCATATAAAAAGCGTAATAAAACCCTATGAAGTATTAAACACCTAAATGTACAAAATATACGGGAACTCAGCTGGATGCAGTTTCAGCTTTTCATCCATTTTCAAGCAATTTACTTAGAAGAGTGGATGACTTCCTAGACTCATTAGCAGAGATGTCTGAGAACAATTACAGCACAAGTCTTTACAGTGAACTTCGACGTTCAGTCAGATGCATCGTCATGATCTCCATCTGCTTCACCACGTGTAATCACAGTACGCCAATGTCAGTTCTTGCTTGTAAAGACATTTTAGGAAGGGACTTTGCTCTGTATCAACAAGACAATAAATGTCACCATGCAGTGCTGACTCAGGCGCCAACCCCAGAGATGACTAATCTCTGACATCACAGCGGTGGCACATGGTATTAATGAAAAGTAAGACGGGTTTCTTCCTTCTAAAAGGTTTTGTGCAATTCTATTTCAGGCATTTAAAGTTAAAAGGAACCTGACAGCTGAAACATGCTGCAAGCTGAGCCTGCATCTTTCCTGCCAGATGATGGCTATGTTATTCAGCCATCATCTGCTCCACACACGACTGTTATCCTGTTAAATGCCACTGTCAATCTGTGACAGCGGCATTTGATGTTCGTCATTCCATGTGCCCATCAGCACTCCCGAGACACGATTTCAGGATGAAAATGAGTTGACATGATGGCTGGGGGTCTGCTGAAGACCACCATTCTCATCATGACAGTACTCCTGTGAAATCCAGCCTGTAGCTGGCACTCAAATGAAACTGTTATTTCTGCTACACATAGAAATACTGAGGTATTGCTGTGTATAGTAGAAGCGATCGTGATGATTGCAGGTTCAAGTCCCCTAAAGGGACTAACCTACAGTAGAAAATGATAAAATGGAAAAAAAAGTTTCTAAAATATGGAAAAAATTAAAAAAATATCAAATTCAAATTAACCACATTTTCCCACATTAAAAATAAAGAGATAAAAAAATAAACATACTTGATATCGCTGCATTCATAAAAGTCTGATCTATCAAAATATAAAATAATTTAATACGATAGATAAACGGCTTAATGAAAAAAAAATCTAAGCTCCAGAATTAGGTTTTATTGGCAGCCACAACACTACCATAAAATGCAGTAAGAGGCGATCAAAACATTGTTTCTACCCCAAATGGTGTAAGTAAACACATCAGCTCAATGAACAAAAAAATAAGCCCTCATAGAGTACTATCGACCAAACATTTTAACGTTATGTCTCGAAAAATGGCAAAACATTTTTTTTTTTTTTTTTACAAATTTCAATATAAATGAAAAAAACTATATGTTTGGTATCTGCATAATCATACTGACCTGCAGAATTATATATTGCCAAGTCAGTTTTATTATACAGCTTTGGCAAAAATTAAGAGACCACTGAAAAATGTTCAGTTGGTCTGATTTTTCTCTTTATTGGTATATTTTTGAGTAAAATGTAAATTGTTCTTTTATTCTATAAACTTCTGACAACATGTCTCCGAATTTCCAAGCAATAAATTTTGTATTTATCTTCTGACAAAGAAAAATTGTCAAAATTAAAAAAAAAAAAACAGTGCTTTCAGACCTCAAATAATGCAAAGAAAACAAGTTCATAATCATTTAGAAACAACAATACTAATGTTTTAACTCAGGAAGAGTTCAGAAATCAATATTTTGTGGAATAACCATGATTTTTAATCACAGCTTTCATGCGTCTTAGCATGCTTTCCACCAGTCTTTCACACTGCTTCTGGTGCAAAAATGTAAGCAGTTCTTCTTTGTTTGATGGCTTGTGACTATCCAGCATCCTCTTGATTACATTCCAGAGGTTTTCAATGGGGTTCAGGTGTAGGAGATGGACCGGGCTAGTGGTCTATCTTGTGTGTCTGGGCCGGAACTGTCGGGGCTGTCACCATCATTGCGGGAGGAAAGACTTACTGACTGGAACAGACCTTTGCACCTGACTAATGGGGTCAGATCGGGGAAAAAATCGATTGAGCGCGCGAGAACGGGGCTTCTGGCGGATACCCAGCATGTGCAACTTGAGAAGGTAGGCTAACTTGAGATGGTAGTGTCTCTGGTAGGAGGTAGGCTAACTGCCTTCTACCCGGCCTGGTCCCTAGTTTCCAATAGCAACTGGATCCTTGGGTTGATAGCCACAGGACTACAATTACAATTTTCCTGTATCCCCCGAAACAGGTTTAGGATTACCCCACTCAGATCTTCCCCCATCGGAGCAGGCAGCCCTGGAAGCTGAAATTCATGACCTTTGCAGAAAAAAAGTCTTGACAGAAGTGCCGGAGGAAGAAAGGGGCAGAGGTTTCTACTCCCCTCTGTTCCTAGTCCGTAAGCCAGACGGTGTTGTGAATTCCGTTCTCGGGCTCCCTCCTGTGGTCATGAGTGGTACTTTGTTGAGTTCTGTTCGTGGGCTCCCTCTGGTGGCTTTGGGTGATGCGGCTGGTCTGTAGCTGGGCTCCAGCTGCCTCGTTTTCTGCTATGCTGGCTGCCTATTTAACTCCACCTGGACCTTTACTTGTTGCCAGCTGTCATTGTATTCAGTATTGGTTCAGACTCTCTGGGACTTCACTTGTGACCTGTCTCCTCCCGGAGAAGCTAAGTTTATGCTTGTTCATTTTTGCTCATTGCTTTTGGAAAATGTTTCTCAGTATTTGATCAGTTCAGTCCAGCTTGCTTATATGCTATTTCCTTGCTAGCTGGAAGCTCTGGGGTGCAGAGTTGCGCCCCTCACATCGTGAGTCGGTGTGGGGGTCTTTTTGTATTCTCTGCGTGGATAATTTTGTAGTATTTTATACTGGCCGCTCAGTTCCCTTGCTATCTTCTGACTATTTAGTTATTAGTGGGCCTCATTTGCTAAAACCTGTTTTCATTTCTATGTTTGTGTTTTCCCCTTAACTCACCGTTATTATTTGTGGGGGGCTGTCTATACTTTGGGGAAATTTCTCTGAGGCAAGTGAGGCTTTGTTTCTCTCTAGGGGTAGCTAGCTCTCAGGCTGTGAAGAGGCATCTAGGCAGAGTCAGGAACGTCCCACGGCTGCCTATAGTGTGTGTTGATAGGATCAGGGTTGCGGTCAGTAAAGTTCCCACATTCCCAGAGCTTGTCCGATATTTCTGGTTTACCTATCAGGTCATTTCAAGTGCTCCTAACCACCGGTTCCATAACAGACGGCTCCTTTAGGACCATAATAAATCTTAAAGCCCTCAATGAATTTCTAGTCATACAGCCATTCAAAATGGAAACAATCAATTCCACTATAAAATTGTAGTTTGAAAACTGCTTTATGGTGGTGTTAGATCTGAAAGACGCCTACTACCATATACCCATTCATACAGCTCACCAGCGATTCCTTAAAGTGGCGATTCATTTAGAGGAATCGGTCTGGCATTTCCAATATGTTGCCCTTCCTTTTGGTATTGCAGTCACCCCCGAAGTGTTCACTAAGGTTATAGCCGAGGTAATGGCCCATCTGCGTTAGTCAGACATTTTGGTGATCCCCTACCTCGATGACTTCCTTTTTATAGGTAAAACAGCGGACCATTGTTTGGAGCAATTACAAAAATCAATTTCTGCCCTGGAGCAGTTAGGATGACTGCTAACAAAAATCAAATCTTTACCGATCAAAAATTCAGTGTATTACAGCAAGGTAATTGTAGAGGTCACAAAACTTTAAAATATAACCTTTATTAGATCCCACTAAAATACCGTTGGGTATAAATATCCAGTCGGTCTTTAAATAACGATAAATACCAAAAGTAACACCAAACATAAATCAAACCATTTTAAAATTTCCACGTAACAACCCTCCTATCAAAACAGAATGGGGTGTCTGTCACAATCACTTCCAAGTTATGCTCTATCATGCAAAAAGGCCCACTGGCCAAACAACACTTTAGTGGCTATAAGGCCCCAAACAATACCTCTATATTATTATATAAGTAACAGAACGATCTCACCCAGCGTTGCTGTACTCTTGTTTTGCATTGAAGGTATCTATAGGGTTCCAAAAATGTCTGTGAATTCCGGGGAAGGCTTTCTTTAAGAGGACATCCATACAATACCCCGATTCTTTTAGGACAAATGGAGAGCCCCAGTTATAGCATCCCCCCAAAAATGGCTCCCGACGCGTTTCCCTTGGCTCCGTTCATCAGGGGAGACAAGCCGTTTAATATATCGTGGGGAATGAAAGCGCGGCATCCATAGCTCCACTGTTGTGAGCAAACTGGCCAGTTTGCTCACAACAGTGGAGCTATGGATGCCGCGCTTTCATTCCCCACGATATATTAAACGGCTTGTCTCCCCTGATGAACGGAGCCAAGGGAAACGCGTCGGGAGCCATTTTTGGGGGGATGCTATAACTGGGGCTCTCCATTTGTCCTAAAAGAATCGGGGTATTGTATGGATGTCCTCTTAAAGAAAGCCTCCCCCGGAATTCACAGACATTTTTGGAACCCTATAGATACCTTCAATGCAAAACAAGAGTACAGCAACGCTGGGTGAGATCGTTCTGTTACTTATATAATAATATAGAGGTATTGTTTGGGGCCTTATAGCCACTAAAGTGTTGTTTGGCCAGTGGGCCTTTTTGCATGATAGAGCATAACTTGGAAGTGATTGTGACAGACACCCCATTCTGTTTTGATAGGAGGGTTGTTATGTGGAAATTTTAAAACGGTTTGATTTATGTTTGGTGTTACTTTTGGTATTTATCGTTATTTAAAGACCGACTGGATATTTATACCCAACGGTATTTTAGTGGGATCTAATAAAGGTTATATTTTAGGATGACTGCTAAACATGAAAAAATCTAGGCTGCAGACCATGAGAATTCAGCAATTCTTAGGCCTAATCTTAGATTCTCAGAATCAGGAATGCCGTCTGCCTCCTGAAAAGTTAGTTCGCCTACACTATCAGGTCCTGAACGCCTCCAATAACCCCACTATGTCCCTCAGAAAAGCCAAGTCTCTTTTGGGCTCTCTCTCGTCCTGTATTTCCGTGGTCCGATGGGACCAGTTCCATATAAGGAAACTACAGAGTGAGGTTTTTACATCAGAAAATTTGGGGGGGTTACTAAGAAGGCCAGCTGACTTTATCCCGAAATGCTATAAAATCCCTCGATTGGTGGCTAGAGCGAAACTATCCATCCAGAGGGGTGCCCTGGGAATATAACAACCTGTATAGTAACCACGGACGCGAGCCCTTCCGGTTGGAGGGCTCATATGTGTGAGGTTTTTAGTCCGGGGACTATGGGAGCATCATCAGGTAGAGATGTCTTCTAACCTGAAAGAATTAACAGCAGTGGAACAGGCGGCTAAAAAACTCCTTGTGTATCTACAGGGTAATCACGTATGAGTGTTCTCCGACAATCAGGTCGCTGTGGCGTGTATCAACCACTGTCTTTAACCGCTCTGCACATAAAAGGAAGAGCAAACAAGAGGAGGATCTCTTCACCACCAGGGAGAACAGAAAAGTCAGACGATTTTGCTCACTAAATCCCAGAGAAGACCCTTTGGCAGTAGACGCTTTTTTTGATAAGGTGGAACTTCAGGCTAGCATATCCCTCCCCTGTCTCTTCTACCCCTGGTGATGAGGAAAATTGGGAAAGACAGAGCGTGGATTATAGTAATCGCTCCATTTTTGGCCCAGGAGGGCATGGTTCTCATGCCTCAGGACTGTCGACATCTGACCCGTGGGTCCTACCAGACATTCCGGAACTCCTATCCCAGGGCCCAGTTTACCATCCTCAGGTGGCTGGCCTTCAGCTGATGGCGTGGATTTTGAACGGTCACTGTTGAAGGATAGAGGTTTCTCCCCAGGCTTGATTAATACCGTGCTTAAAAGCAGGAAAGTAATTACAACCCAAGTTTATGTCAGAATCTGGAAAAAGTTCCATCAAGACCCAGGGGTGATAGCTGGTCAATCAGCACCAATAATTCAGACCCTAGAATTTCTACAAAAAGGTCTGGACATGGGGCTTTCTACTAGTACCCTTAAAGTGCAAGTGTCAGCCTTAGGGGCTCTTTTTCGCTCTTTTTAGCTGCAATATCGCCAGTAATTACTGGATCAGTAGGTTCATTAACCCCTTTAGCCCCGATGGTGGTTTGCACATTAATGACCGGGCCAATTTTTACAATTCTGACCACTGTCCCTTTATGAGGTTATAACTCTGGAACGCTTCAACGGATCTTGGTGATTCTGACACTGTTTTCTCGTGACGTATTGTACTTCATGATAGTGGTAAAATTTCTTCGATATAACTTGCGTTTATTTGTGAAAAAATGGAAAATTGGCAAAAATTTTGAAAATTTCACAATTTTCGAACTTTGAATTTTTATGCCCTTAAATCACAATCACAGAGATATGTCACACAAAATACTTAATAAGTAACATTTCCCACATGTCTACTTTACATCAGCACAATTTTGTAACCAAAATTTTTTTGTTAGGGAATTATAAGGGTTAAAAATTTGACCAGCAATTTCTCATTTTTATAACACCATTATTTTTAGGGACCACATCTCATTTGAAGTCATTTTGAGGGGTCTATATGATAGAAAATACCCAAGTGTGACACCATTCTAAAAACTGCACCCCTTAAGGTGCTCAAAACCACATTCAAGAAGTTTATTAACCCTTCAGGTGTTTCACAGGAAATTTTGGAATGTTTAATTAAAAATGAACATTTCACTTTTTTTCACACAAAATTTATTTCCGCTCCAATTTGTTTTATTTTACCAAGGGTAACAGGAGAAAATGGACACCTTGTCGCGTTTGGAGAGCCCCTGATGTGCCTGAACATTAAAACCCCCCACAAGTGACACCATTTTGGAAAGTAAGCCCCCCTAAGGAACTTATCTAGATGTGTTTTGAGAGCTTTTAACCCCCAAGTGTTTCACTACAGTTTATAACGCAGAGCCATAAAAATAAAAATGCTTTTTTTTCACAAAAATGGGTTTTTGTAGCCCCCAGTTTTGTATTTTCACAAGGGTAACAGGAGAAATTGGACCCCAAAAGTTGTTGTCCAATTTGTCCTGAGTACGCTGATACCCCATATGTTGGGGGAACCACCGTTTGGGCGCATGGCAGAGCTCGGAAGGGAAGGAGTGCCATTTGGAATGCAGACCTAGAAGGATTGGTCTGAAGGCGTCACGTTGCATTTGCAGAGCCCCTGATGTGCCCAAACAGTAGAAACACCCCACAAGTGACCCCATATTAGAAACTAGACCTCCCAAGGAACTTATCTAGATGTGTTGTGAGAACTTTGAACCCCCAAGTGTTTCACTACAGTTTACAATGCAGAGCCATGAAAATAAAAAATCTTTTTTTTTCAAACAAAAATGATTTTTAGTCCCCCAAATTTTTATTTTCCCAAGGGGAACAAGAGAACTTGGACCCCAAAAGTTGTTGTCCAATTTGTTCCGAGTATGCTGATACCCCATATGTTGGGGTAAACCCTTGTGTGGGCGCACGGGAGAGCTCGGAAGGGAAGGAGCACTGTTTTACTTTTTCAACGCAGAATTGGCTGGAATTGAGATCGGCCGCCATGTCGCGTTTGGAGAGCCCCTGATGTGCCTAAACAGTGGAAACTCCCCAATTCTAACTGAAACTCTAATCCAAACACACCCCTAACCCTAATCCCAATGGTAACCCTAACCACACCCCTATCCCTGACACACCCCTAACTCTAATCCCATCCCTAATCCCAACTGTAAATGTAACCCAAATCCTAACCCTAACTTTAGCCCTAACTCTAACTTTAGCCCCAACCCTAATCCTAGACCTAACTCTAGCTCTAACCCTAGCCCTAGCCCTAGCCATAACCCTAACCCTAGCCCTAACCCTAACCCTAGCCCTAACCCTAGCCCTAACGGGAAAATGAAAATAAATACATTTTTTTAATTTTATTTTTTTTCCCTAACTAAGGGGTTGATGAAGGGGGGTTTGATTTACTTTTATAGCATTTTTTATAGCGGATTTTTATGATTGGCAGCTGTCACACACTAAAAAAACGCTTTTTATAGCAAAAAAGTTTTTGCGTCTCCACATTTTGAGACCTAAAATTTTTCCATATTTTGGTCCACAGAGTCATGTGAGGTCTTGTTTTTTGCGGGACGAGTTGCCGTTTTTATTGGTATTATTTTTGGGCACGTGACATTTTTTGATCGCTTTTTATTCCGATTTTTGTGAGGCAGAATGACCAAAAACCAGCTATTCATGAATTTCTTTTGTGTGCATTTATACCGTTCCGCGTTTGGTAAAATTGATAAAGCAGTTTTATTCTTTGGGTCAGTGCGATTACAACGATACCTCATTTATATCATTTTTTTATGTTTTGGCGCTTTTATACGATAAAAAGTTTTTATTTGGCATAGCTTTATTCTGAGGACTATAACTTTTTTATTTTTTCACTGATGATGCTGTATGGCGGCTCGTTTTTTGCGGGACAAGATGACATTTTCAGCGGTACCATGGTTATTTATATCTGTCTTTTTGATCGTGTCTTATTCCACTTTTTGTTCGGCAGTATGATAATAAAGCATTGTTTTTTGCCTCTTTTTTTTTTTTTTTTTTTTTTACGGTGTTCACTGAAGGGGTTAACTAGTGGGACAGTTTTATAGGTCGGGTCATTTCGGATGCGGCAATGCTAAATATGTGTACTTTTATTGTTTTTTTTATTATTATTTAGATAAAGAAATGTATTTATGAGAATAATATATATATTTTTTTTCTTTATTTAGGATTTTTTTAAATTTTTTTTTTACACATGTGGAAATTTTTTTTAAACTTTTTTACTTTGTCCCGGGGGGGACATGACAGATCGCTGTTTGCACAGCACTCTGTCAGATCAGCGATCTGACTTACAGTGCTGCAGGCTTACCAGCGCCTGCTCTGCCATCTTGGATTAGGGCACCTGCAGGGAGAGGAGGTAACAGACCCTCGGAGCAACGCGATCACATCGCGTTGCTCCGGGGGTCTCAGGAAAGCACGCAGGGAGCAATGCGATCACATCGCGTTGCTCCGGGGGTCTCAGGAAAGCACGCAGGGAGCCCCCTCCCTGCGTGATGCTTCCCTATACCGCCGGAACACTGCGATCATGTTTGATCGCAGTGTGCCGGGGATTAATGTGCCGGGAATGGTCGGTGACCGCTCCTGGCACATAGTGCCGGATGTCAGCTGCGATAGTCAGCTGACACTCGGCCGCGCTCCCCCCGTGAGCGCGGCCGATCACATATGACGTACCATCCCGTCACTGGGAATTAAGTCCCAGGACACCTTGACGGGATAGTACGTCATATGGGATTAAGGGGTTAAGTAGATCCAGACCAGCAGTAAAAACATAGGGTCATGCAGTGGGATTTAAACCTAGTCCTCATGGCCATGACAGAAGCCCCATTAGAACCTATTTCAGCTGCCTCCATAAAAAACCTGTCTCTTAAAATAGCCTTCCTGGTAGCACTGACGTCAGCTCATAGAGTAACTGACATCCAGGTGTTATCTAGGCTTCCTCCTTATATGCAATTCAGAGAAGATAGGGTAATACTTAGATGTGACCCAGCATACCTGCCTAAGGTAATTTCCATAGGACACAGGAAATAGTCCTTCCTTCCTTCCTCCCTAATCCTAGTAACAAAAAGGAAAAGAAGCTACACACCCTAGACGTTAGGAGATGTCTCCTGGAATACCTAGTGGTTACTGATCCCTGGAAATGATAATGCCTTGTTTGTTTCCTATCAGGGCACTAGGAAGGGCCTTAGGGCATCAAAAAGCACGATAGCTAGGTGGATCAGGGAAGCTATTTCGCTAGCATACATCTCAAAGAGCAGGTCGGCACCTGGAGAACTGAGGGCGCATTCCACTAGAGCCATGGCAACCTCGTGGGTGGAGAGATCGGAAGTTTCAATTGACCAAATATGTAAGACAGCTACTTGGTCCTCTCCGAGCACGTTTTTCAATCATTAGAGACTAGATCTGGGTGCTTCCTCCGACCTCTCCTTTGGTGTAATGATGCTGCAGGCTGTAGTCCCTCCCTAAATAGTTATTACTCTCTGTAATTCTCTCAGGTGGTCCTGTCGCAGATGTCCAAATAAAGTCTTAGTTACTCACTGGTTAACGGTATGTTTCAAAGTCCATGACAGCACCCATAGATTCCCTCCCTTTCTTTAGTTCTGGGTGTGCACTTCTTCCTCTTATGATCCACATGTGGGTAAATGGTTAGTAGTAATAGTATTGTACATAAATCATGTCATTAACCTTGGTGGTCCTCTTGTGCTCTGTAATCCAACTGATGCGTGGGAGAGGTGCCGCCCTTATGTACATGTAGGTTTCCTGTTCCTGAAGGGTGGATCCTCTCTCTCAGGTGGTGCTGTCATGGACCGCTAATCGGTGAGTAACTAAGACTTTTCCTCTTTCTGTTGTCCATGCTTAGTGTGGCACAGACACATGATGCAAAGACTGAGTCAACTTCTCCCATTGTATCTGGTTCCAGGTGTGATTTTCATATTGACCACACCTGTTACTTGCCACAGGTGAGTTTGAACGAGCATCACATGCTTGAAACAAAGTTGTTCACCCACATTTTTGGAAAGGTGCCATCATTTTTCGCCTGCCCATTTTTAGGTTTTATTGTGAAATTGTGTCCAATTTGCCTTTTCTCCCAGTTTTTTTTGTGTTGTTCCAATACACACAAAGGAAAAACACAAGTGTATAATAAAACACGTGTAATTACAATAATTTTCTTTGATAAATATTTCATTTTTTGAAACAATTTCAAGGGTGCCAACAATAGATAGATAGATAGATGATAGATAGATAGATAATAGATAGAAGATAAATAGATATGAAATGGATGATGGAGGAACAAATGTTAGAAACAATCTATGGATCTAAGTCCCAGAAAAAAAATAAAATGATGGAGGACTTATACTGTATAATGCCAGTTTGAAATCACTTTTAAGAAAAAAATAAACCCTTGTAGCTCAGGAGCTGTTGGAATTTACATCTGTTTTCACTGATCTATCAAACGTGAATAAAGTACAATGTGTTTTATTGGGTGAAGCGTCTATCTATGGTCATTGCAATCAGTGGGAGGTTTCTTCTATTCAAGGATTTTTTTTTTTTATAGATAAATAGGACCATAACGTTTTATGTTCATTTTAATATTCCTTCCTGAGCTGTTGTGTTCCAGCGCTACATAAAAAAAAATCAATATTACACAAGCGTCCTCCTGATCCCCCTTGCAAAGCTCGTACATGCCAAAAAGGACATGAAATCCAGATGTCAGTGGTATCGCAAAGACTAAGAGGCGCCTGCGCAGTGCCAACCTCTGAGCCATTACAGAGGGCAAGATTAATCGTTCCTGGGAACATGTGAGGATGAAGGATATAGGAACTAGGAGACATGTTAATAATTCATTTTTTACCTTATACCAAAAGTTAATGTAAAACACATCGGGGTTAATTCTAATTATACAGTAGAACAGGGGTGGGCAATTCATTTTCCCGAGGGGCCACATGAGAACATTACATGACTGTTGTGGAGGGTGGAACCAATACATTGAAATTAAATCTGTTTAATCTTATTATGAACATATTATTAATTATTTTATATTAATTGTATTACCTATTATGGAGCAGATCAAAAACATAATTGACTGATTTTTATGTTTATATGACTCCACAGCCCCATATGCAATGTTATAGCCCCGGACGCATTATGAGCCCCCACAGAACCCCAAAAGTATAATGCCAGACTTAGTATGATGGCCCCTGCAAAGTATGGATGCCTACACAGTCGCCCACACAGGATTATCCCACACCACAGTGTGATCTCCGATAGCCTCTAAAAATGTATGATGGCTCCCACAACTCCTCACATGCTATGATGGCCCCCCAGCCCCTGAAAAAGTGTGAACCCACACACAGATGACACCCAAGCAGTATGATTCCCAAAAGCCCCTGTGATGCAGTGACCCTTGTAACAGGTAGGGGGCGCTGCATGGTCTCCCCAGTATACGCACGGAGGCGTATTGAGGCTGTGAGAGTGCATGGCAGTTGCATGGATGTGATGATGTGACAAAGTCTGGCATTGTGGTGAATGGCCGATATGTGTTTCGCAGAGGAGGAGACTCTGCACTGCCAGCCTGAAGCAATGTTGTGTTCTGGGACCTGTAGTCCCACAAGTAGTTGTGTAGTTCTTAAGGAAGGCTGGCAGGGCTAGTTATGTGAGATGGGCGGGACAAACTAGCCACACACCCACACTCCCACCCAGGGGAGTGATTACACCCAGATAATGTGACCAGGGTGTGGGTTACGGGGGGTTCGCTGTGAGTTTCCTGTTTGAAGCCTCTGTTGGAAGACCTGGGAGGAGGCTTCCTGAAGAGCACATGGTGGGGCTTCAGACCTGGTGGCCTGGGGTGTTGGACTAATGTCCTGAACAGCACCTGGACAGGCCATATGCCTGTGTGTTGGATGGTCCCAGGTGGGATTGACGTCCTGAAGAGCACAGTGTGATCGTGGTTCTGAGTCTGTGGACCTGGACGATCAGTGTTGGGGAAGCTACTGTCCTTTGGTGGGTCTAGACTGACTAAGGTTTGCCTGCCAGGCATGTTGGTGATCCCTGTGAGGCAGCTTACCCAGAAGAGTGGACTGACAAGGAGTCAGCAGGTGGAGCAGGAGCTCCCGTAAGGTACCTCCATAGACTGTTGGTGCTTATTGTTTCTATGAACTGTGTGGTAACCCACGTCAACTGGTCAGAGGAGGACCAGCATGATTAGTTGCTGCAACCTGTTAATTTGAAGATAATGAGTTAAACCATATCTTGCTGTGTTAAAGAATGGACTACATGTAAGTCAGTGATATGCTACTTGGCTTACGATGCGGTTTATGCTGTATAAAATAAACCGTGTGGACTGTTTTTTTGTTCAAAATTCATGCCCGTGTGCTTGAATCCCGTGCCAAGCGAGTAATCCCCTACCCTTTAGTGAGTGTAATCTCACACTCCCAAAACATTAAGATGGCAATGACAGCCCTCAATGGTCACCCATACAGTATGGTCTGGCACAGCCCTCAAACACAGAATGATAACCCCCAGAGTATGATACCACACTGCCACCAATACAATGATGGCCTTAATGACACACCCACCACACAATAATCCACCCCAGTACGATCTCCCACTGCCCCCACACAGTATGGTGTCCCCAACTGCTTCCCAACACAGAATGATGCACCCTACAGTATGATCTATCACACCCAGTGACCATGAAAAGGAATGTGCCATCAGAAAATGGCCTGTTGCTTAAATCAGGTTTTTAGGTTGAATTTATTTTATTAAAAAAAAATGTATATAATTATTGTTAGGGTTCGAGTTCCCATCTCTGCACAGGGGGAATCTCGGCCATCTCCGCTGCGGTCTCCCATTCTTCTCCTGCCGCAGTGGAGCCTGCTCAGCGGAGACGTCGGTCTCAGCATCTTGCTCAATCTGACTCTGTGAGGAGGATTACTGCTGCTCTTCCAGCTTCTGCTGTTGTAGTCAGTGCTGGGCAGCGACGAGCAGACGTTTTTGGGACTAAGTCCTGCTTTTCTCCTTCTGAGCATGCCCAGGGTAAGATCTCTCATTGGAGTTCGAGGGTCACATGCTTGGATACTGCAGCAAGGTCCTGAAGGTGCTCAGGCTTTGCGGCAGCTTCTCATTGGTCCTTCTTGGAAGGTCCTGTTCGGGCTGCAGCTATAAAAGGCTCGTATGGTCACAAGGCCACACGCTAGTGTCTTTCTAAATTATGTGCTTTGCGCCAGTGTGGTCATGTGTGATTGTGTTCAGGGACCCGGCTGAAATAAGCCCCTAGAATACCGGCACCTCCGGTGAGGAGTTTGTGTGTCTGAGTACATTCAGGGACCTGGCTGAAATAAGCCCCTAGAATGCTGGCACCTCCGGCGAGGAGTTTTGTGTGCATGCATGACCACTGACTGCTCTCTCTTGGGTAGTTAGCCTGTGAAGTTAACAGGGCACAGAGCTTTGCTTTCAAGGCTGCTCTGTGAGTTAACCAAACTAGCCAATACCGCCATATCGTGCTGCCATTTGTCTAGCAGCAGGTTCTCCTGCACGGTGGACCCAGGGATGCGAACACACCAATAACAATAAAAACTAGTTTCCTCAGTGCGTTCCGCTAGCCCTAACAATTATCTATATTAAAATACAGCTCTGGCAAAAATTAAGGGACCACCACATCAAAACCCTGTCATGGGCAGCCCAATCTCCAGACCTGAAGCCCATTGAAAACCTATGGAATGTAATCTAGAGGATGATGGATAGTCACAAGCCATCAAACAAAGAAGAACTGCTTACATTTTTGCACTAGCAGCATTGTGAAAGACTGGTGGAAAGCATGCCAAGACGCTTGAAAGATTAAAAATCATGGTTATTCCACAAAATACTGATTTCTGAACTCTTCCTGAGTTAAAACATTAGTATTGTTGTTTCTAAATGATTATGAACTTGTCTTCTTTGCATCACTTGAGGTCTGAAAGCACTGTTGTATTTTTTTAAAATTTTGACCATTTCTCCTTTTCAGAAAAAAAAACCACAAAATGTATTGCTTGGAAATTCAGAGACATATTGTCAGGAGTTTATAGAATAAAAGAACAATTTACATTTTACTCAAAAATATACCTATAAAGAGAGAAATCAGACAAACTGAACATTTTGCAGTGGCCTCTAAATTTTTGCCAGAGCAGAATATATTTACAGCAGTTGAAGTAAGTTTTGAACATGTCACCAGTAAATCTATTTCTAAAGGTGCTATTGACATGAAATTATCACCAGATTCCAATTTGTACAGGCAAAGAGATCAAAGTGTAGATGTCCATAAATTAAGTTATGTGCAATAATGAGAAATGACATAGGGTAAAAGTATTGAACACATGAAGAAAGAGAGGTGGAAAAATTCATGGAAAGTCATGATACCAGCTGAAATCTATCAGTAATCAGAAAGCAATCCTGTCACTTAGTGAAAAATAATATCAGTTGGTTTAAATGTTGGCCTATAAAAAGCTGTCTCATTACCAAGGTGCCACACAAAAAACATCTCAAGATGGGTAAACCCAGTGAGCTGTCTCAATACTTTTGCAACCTTATTGTTGCAAAGCATACTGATAGCATTGGTTACAGAAAAATTTTCAGACTACTGAAAGTCCCACTAAGCACTGTGGGACCATAATCTGGAAAAGGAAAAAACATAATTTTACCACAAACCAGTCACTACCGGGTGCTCCTCACAAGATTTCCGACAAAGGTAGAAATAATTATCAGAAGAGTTGTCCAAGAGCCAAGGATCATCTGTGGAGAGCTTCAGAAAGACCTGGAATCAGCAGGTACAATTATTGTTTCTAAGAAAACTAAAAGTAATGGGCTCAACCTCCATGGCCTGTATGCACGCTCACCACGCAAGACTCCATTGCTAAACAAAAAACCTGTTCAAGCGCGTTTAAAGTTTGCTCAGTAACATTTAGATAAGCCTGTTAAATATAGCCTGGTCAGATGAGACCAAAATTAAGCTCGTTGGATGCCATAATACACACGATAAGAAAACCAAAAGAAAAAGGATGCTAGAGCTGAATAAAAATATTAAATCTTTATTGATAAATAAACATAAAATGAGAAAAACTAGATATAAATTACACAAAAATTAAAATGGAGGACGACACACAAGTACCACGTACATGCCTAGGAAGGACTAAATATAATAATTAAATACAACAGCCAATCTAACAAAAGATAGTGTAATCATATATATGCGGGGATAACAAATTGCCAATGCCAGTTATTAGCAATACAGATAATTATAAGTAGCATAAATAATTGAATGCTATAACCCCCTCTATAATATGAGACATATATATCATAATAAATATGCCTGGAACTCCACCAGGTAGTCAGATCACATCAAGATACATAGGCAAAATAATTTTAATAAATTGCATAATGCATCGTGCAATTTGTAATATAACCATAGTTGGCTGGTGCAATAGAGTATTATTATTATTTATTTCTATAGCACCATTGATTCCATGGTGCTGTACATGAGAAGGGGTTACATACAAGTTACAGATATCACTTACAGTAAGCAAACTAACAATGACAGACTGATACAGAGGGGAGAGGACCCTGCCCTTGCGGGCTTACATTCTACAGGATTATGGGGAAGGAGACAATAGGTTGAGGCTTGCAGAAGCTCCGGCGTTGGTGAGGCGGTAGCTTCAGTAGTGATGAGGAGGCAGCGGGGTCAGTGCAGGCTGTAGGCTTTCCTGAAGAGGTGGGTTTTCAGGTTCCGTCTGAAGGATCCGAATGTGGTTGATAGTCGGACGTGTTGGGGCAAAGAATTCCAGAGGATGGGGGATATTCGTGAGAAGTCTTGGAGGCGATTGGATGAGGAGCGAATAAGTGTGGAGGAGAGAAGGAGGTCTTGGGAGGACCGGAGATTACGTGGGGGAAGATATCGGGAGATTAGTGCAGAGATATATGGAGGAGACAGGGTATGGATGGCTTTGTAGGCTAGTATTAGTAATTTGAACTGGATACGCTGAGGGAATGGGAGCCAGTGAAGAGATTTGCAGAGGGGGGGAAGCAGAGGAGTAGCGAGGAGAGAGATGAGTTTGTGGGGCAGCAGAATTAAGGATGGACTGGAGAGGTGCTAGGGTGTTAGCAGGGAGGCCGCAGAAAAGTATATTGCAGTAGTCAAGGCGGGAGATGATGAGGGCATGCACAAGCATTTTAGTAGATTGACGGTTGAGGAAAGGACGGATTCTGGAGATGTTTTTGAGCTGGAGGCGACAGGAGGTGGATAATAGTTATTAACAAAGATCTGCAATACCATAAGTGAGAGAGAATGATATCAGGTAACTGCTGCACGTATTTTTGTTTTTCTAACAGCCTTTTTTCTTGATTTCGAGCCATGGTGTCTAGCTGGAAAAATGATCTGTAGGAAGATCGATCTAGTGCAAGCCTAGATACATCCACCAGTCTCTTCTCCAGCATTATCTTGAAAGCATCAAGCGATCGAGTTGCTGGTCATCCTCTTTCACTTGTTCCTTTCTTCTCGAGTGATTGCTGTTTTTGTATGATGTGTCCAAAGTAGGCAAGTCATACTGTAGCTTGGTGATCCTTGGTGTCTCTCTTGATTTATTCCAAAATTGATTTTTCTTTGTTCTTCTTGCCATCCATGGTATTAATAACTTCCTTCTTCAGCAACACATTTTAAAGGTGTTCATTCTTCTACTGGCTTGTTTCTTTATCATCCAGAATTCACATCCATATGTTAGACCAAACTATGTACAAATTGTGTCTTATTTGCCAGTGAAATTTATTCAATCAATCATGACAGCACCACCCAGAGAGAGGGGATCTGCCCTTCAGGAACAGGAAACCTACAGATACAAAAAGGCGGCACCTCTCCCACGCATCAATTGGTTTCCTGTTCCTGGAGGACACAGTTCCTACAGTTATCCTGGAGGAGCAAAAAGCACATTGGCTAGATGGATTAGGGAAGCTATTTTGCTGGCATATAAGTCACGTGGCAGGCTGGCACCTGAAAAGCTGAGGGCGCATTCCTCTCGATCCATGGCAACTTCGTGGGTGGAGGTCGGAAGTCTCCATTGACCAAATATGTAAGGCGGCCACTTGGTCCTCTCCCAGCATGTTTTTTCCATCATTATAGGTTAAACTTTGGTGCCTCCCCAGACCTTTCCTTCGGTATTAGGGTGCTGCAAGTTGTAGTCCCTCTCTAAGTAGTTATTACCCTTTGTAATTCTCTCGGTGATGCTGTCGTGGGCGATCGAATAAAGTCTTAGTTACTTACCGATCACGGTATTTTTCGGAGTCCATGACAGCACCCTTAGATTCTTTCCCTCTTTTCTTTAGGGTGTGCACTTCTTCCTCTTATAAGGTACACATTTAAGAAATATTTAGTTGTTAAAGTATTGTACATAATTTTTGCCATTAACCATGGAGGTCCTCTCGAGCTCTGTAATCCAACTGATACGTGGGAGAGGTGCCGCCCTTTTGTGTCTGTAGGCTTCTTGTTCCTGAAGGGTGGATCCCCTCCCTCGGTGGTGCTGTCATTGGCTCCGAGAAAAACTGTTATCGGTAAGTAACTGACTTTTCCTTGATTTGAAGACCTTGACCAGTGACTTCATTGTTGATTTGCCCATAGCTCTTCTCCTATTGACTTTCGGTGTCGTCAATGCATCTTGAGTGTTCATTGATCCGAGTAGGATGAAGTCCTTTACAACTTCCAGTTCATTGCTGTCTATATCATATACGTCCCGTTAGTACCTGGTAATAGTTGATTTCTTTTTGTTGAGTAAAAGTCCCATGTTTGAGCTTTCCATCTTGACACTTGGTAATAAGTCCTTTATTCCATCTACGCCTTTTGCTATCAATGCTTTATCATCTGCGTATTAAAGATTTTTGATTCCTTCCTCTTTTTTGACAAATACTGCCTTCTTGAAAAAGATTCTGTATATAAATTGAAGAGAAATGGTGGCAGGATGCAGCCTTATCTGACACCTCGGTCTAATTTATTCTCATTTGCGCAAGGAAAGACTAGTAGCAGCAATGGGGTGAAGCTGAATGGGAGGAGACCCAAATTAGATATTAGAAAACAACAATTTGACAGTGAAGGTGATCAATGAGTGGAACAGGCTGCCATGAGAGGTGGTGAGTTCTCCTTCAATGGAAATCTTCAAACAGACACTGGCCAGACATCTATCTGGAATGATTTGGGGAATCTTGAATTGAGCAGGGGGTTGGACCACATGACCCAGAAGGTCAGTTCCAACTCTACCATTATGAGTCTGATTTTATGATTTTACTTTAAGCCCTTCCTGACATGTATCATACTAGTACTGCTCTGCGGGAACTGCGTTCCCGCAAACTGCAGTACTAGTACAGTGGCACAATCGCGCGGCCTCACGGTGAGCGCCGATCGAGGGCATTTAACCTCTCTGATGCTGCTGTCAGTAGTGACAGCGACATAGAGGGCCATCGCCCAGGGAGAGGGGCTCCCTGCGCTCTCCCACCGGAACAACGCAATGCGATCTCGTTGTTCTGGAGGTCTCCATGGAGACCTGGGATCCAAAATGGCCGCAGGGCTCCTTCCAGGTCCTTCACTGAGGTGGCTTGCTGGCGCCTGCTGATAGCAGGCGCCGGCAAGCCTCCAGCACTACATGTCAGATCGCTGATCTGACACAGTGCTATGCAAAGTGTCAAATCAGCGATCTCCGATGTGTGTCTCCGATTTCTTTATTTGAGGGTTTTGAGGAGTTGTCAAATTTCTGTTTTTTGTATTGTGCTATTAATATTTTTCCAGCAAAAACTCTACTTCAGCCAGGAACTGGAGTGAGATGTGCCCTTTCCACCCGCTCCCCCCCTAAAAAATTTTTTGACATATCTGTATGACTATATACGCATATATGTTCCAGAAAATGAAGTATTTCTCAAAAAAAATTATTACAATTACACATGTTTTGTTACACACATGTTTATTTCCTTTGTGTGTATTGGAACAACACAAAAAAGCAGAGAAAAAAGGCAAATTGGACATAATTTCTTACAAAACCCCAGAAATGGGCTGAAAAAAATTGACACCTTTTCAAAATTATGGGTAAACAGCTTTGTTTCAAGCAAGTGATGCTGGTTCAAACTCACCTGTGGCAAGTAACAGGTGTGGGCAATATGAAAATCATACCTGAAACCATATAGAAAGGGGAGAAGTTGACTCAATCTTTGAATTGTGTGGCACACTTAACATGGAAAACAGAACAGAACTCTCTGAGGACTTGAACCAAAATTTTTGAACAATATCAACAATCTCAAGATTACAAGTCCATCTCCAGAGATCCTGGTGTTTCTTTGTCCGTGGTGCAAAACATAATGAAGAGGTTTAAAACCCATGGCATTGCAGCTAATCTCCTTGGATGTGAACGGCAGAAAAAAATAATGAAAGGTTGCAATGCAGGATTGTCCAGATGTGGATAAGCAGCCCCAATCAAGTTCCATAGAAATTCAAGCTGTCTTGCAGTCTCAAGGTGCATCAGTGTCAGAACGAACTATACGTCGACATTTGAATGAAATAAAATATTATTGCAGAGCTAGGAGGACCTCACTGCTGTCACTGAGACATAAAAACGATGGACTGCGGTTTGCTAAAATGAACAAGAGTAAGCCAAAATCTTTTAGGAAAGCGTGTTGTTAACAGAGGCTAGGCCACTCCATGACCTTAATGTACTCCTTTGTTGCCATGGCTGTATGTTTTGGCTCATTGTCTTCCTGGAAGACCCAGCCATGACCCATTTTTAATGTCTTGGCGGAGGGAAGGAATTGTCACTCAGGATTTTACGGTGTGTATATAGCCCCATCCATTCTCCCATTGATGCTGTGAAGTAGTCCTGTGCCCTTACCAGAGAAACACCCCCAAACATAATATTTCCACCCATGCTTGACAGTGGGGATGGTCTTCTTTGGGTCATAGTCAGCATTTCTCTTCCTTCAAACACGACGATTTGAGTTAATGCCAAAAAACCTCAACTTTTGTCTCATCTGATCACAGCACCTTCTCCCAATCACTCACACAATCATCCAGGTGTTCATTGGCAAACTTCAGATCGGCCTGCACATGTGCCTTCTTGAGCAGGGGGACCTTGCGGGCACTGCAGGATTTTAAACCCTTACGGTGTGATGTGTAACCAATGATTTTCTTGATGACTGTGGTCCCAGCTGCCTTGAGATCATTAAGAAGTTCTCCTGTGTAGTTTTAGGCTGATCTCTCACCTTCCTCATGATGAAGGATACCCCACGAGGTGAGATTTTGCATGGTGCTCCATATCGATGTCAATTAACAGTCATTTTGTATTTCTTCCATTTTCTTACTATTGCTCCAACAGTTGTCTCCTCACCCAGCATCTTACTTTTGGTTTTGTAGCACATTCCAGCTTTGTGCAGGTCTATGATCTTGTCCCTGACAACTTTATAAAGCTCTTTGGTCTTGCCCATGTTGTAGAGGTTAGAGTCTGACTGATTAATTGAGTCTGTGGACAGGAGTCTTTTATAAAGGTGACTATGTAAGACAGCTGTCTTTAATGCAGGTAAAGAGTTGGTTAGGAGTGTCTAACTGGTCTGTAGGAGCCAGAATGGTTGGAAGGGGATCAAATACTTATTTCTCAATGCAAAATGCAAATAAATTTATATCATTTATACCATGTGATTTTTTTTTTATTTTTTATTTTTTGATATTCTCTCTCTCATTGGTAAACTTAACCTACCCTTAACCCCTTAACGACCGCTGATATGCCTTTTAACGACAGCAGTTAAGGGTACTTAAACCACAGCGCTGCTTTTTAACGGCGCTGAGGAATAAGGGTATAGCGCCCCCCCAGAGTCGAATTTCTCCAGGGTCTCCGCAAAAAAGTCTGATTGCCCATTTAATTTCTCTCTCCTCTGATGTGATCGCACATCAGAGGAGAGAGAAATGTGGTCCCTCGATTTTCGCCCCCCCCAATTTTCCCCTTCCCTGCATCCCCCTGTGAAGTGCCCCAGGCCGCCTGCATCTTCTTCTGGGAAGGAAATGGCGGGCGCATGTGCACTGCGCCTGAAAAGATCTGCCGGCCAGCACCAGGCAACAATAGGAAAATATTCCTATTGGTTCATTTTGACCACTGTGATATACCCTATCACAGTAATCAAAATAAAAAAATAGTAAATAAAACCCCCTTTATCACCCCTTAGTTAGGGGAAAATAATAAAATAAAAAATATATATATTTCCATTTTTCCATTATGGTTAGAGTTGAGGCTAAAGTGAGTTGTGGCTAAAGTGAGTTGGGCTGGGGTTAGAATTGGGGGGGTTCCACTGTTTAGGTACATCAGGGGGGTCTCCAAACGCAACATGTCGCCACCATTAATTTCATCCAATTTTGTGTTCAAAAAGTCAAATGGTGCTCCCTCCTTTTTGAGCCCTGCCATGCGCCCAAACAGTGGCTTTCCCCCACATATGGGATATATACGTACTCAGGAGAAATTGCACAAGAAATTTTGTGGTCAATTTTCTCCTGATACCCTTGTGAAAATAAAAAAAATGGTTCCAAAGTAAATCTTTTGTGAAAAAAGTAAAATGTTCATTTTTTTTCCTTCCACATTGCTTTAGTTCTTGTGAAGCACCTGAAGGGGTTAATAAACTTCTTGAATGTGGTTTTGCGCACCTTGAGGGGTGCAGTTTTTAGAACGGTGTCACTTTTAGGTATTTTCTGTTATATTGACCCCCCAAACTCACTTCAAATGTGAAGTGGTCCTTAAAAAAATGATTTTGTAAATTTTGTTGGAAAAATGAGAAATCGCTGGTCAAATTTTAACCCTTATAACATCCTAAGACTCCTAACAAAAAAAATAAAAAAATATGTTTCCAAAATTATGCTGATGTAAAGTAGACATGTGAGAAATGTTATTTATTAAATATTTTGTGTGACACCACTCTCTGATTTTAGGGTATAAAAATTAAAAGTTTGAAAATTGCAAATTCTTCAAATGTTTTTCCAAATTTCCAATTTTTTTGTAAATAACCGCAAGTTATATCAAATAAATTTTACCACTAACATGAAGTACAATAAGTCACAAAAAAAAGTCTCAGAATCAGTGGGATACGTTAAAGAGTTTCAAAAAGTGACAGTGGTCAGAATTGTAAAAATTGGCTTGGTCGTTAAGTAACAAATTGGCGCTGTCACTAAGGGGTTAAAATTATAGACTGTTCATCAAACTTACAAAATCAGCAAGGGATCAAATACTTATTTCCCCCATTGTACATATATACATGAAGATAAACAACGGAACACTGTCTCTTTAAGACTCTCACTGGTTTAAGTTCTGCATAAGCCAGTGCAGAGTTATCAAAATAAAACGAGTCCTTAATGGTCTAAGAAAAAAAGGAAAGCATACAGCACAGTCCGTGTGATTGCGGGCATCCTCCCAGTCAGGAAAAAATTCACAGGTGCAGCTTTCTTATCAGGACACCTAGCACTGGAGTTCCACTCTACAGGCCTACCCAACATTGAATGCCTCTGGAGGTCAACTATTTAAACCCCAGACAACACCCTAGGGTGGAGATAAGGTGGACAACCTTACACTCGCTCTATGATTGTCCACAAAAACCTAGCCCTTAAAATGTCCGATTTACCCCTCTCAACACAATGTACTGGAGGAAACTTCTGGGTTTCAAATCACTGAAGCTAATAGCCTCAGTGAAAAGTATCTCCCCTCTAAACACTTTGCCCGTTACTTTGTCACATATACCCCCCTCTGTCCAAAGCCGGGTGTTTTGGCACTTTCACTCACTAAGCAGGTGTTAGGGCTAGCAGAACGCATGAGTATATATAGGTAGCTACAAGGTGCTTTCGCAGCCCGGGGTCCACCGTGCAGGGACACCTGCTGCAAAGTAATGGCGGATAGACTATAAGCTCACACGTGGGTTAAGCTTCACCCCGTGTGAACTGGAAGCGATCTCTGTTACCTCACAGAGATGCACTATACACAAACTATTACCCTAACTAGGGTTGCGCTTGCTCTGAGGCCAGATGCAAAGCCAACGGCTAATTGCCCCCACTGATGCTAGCTGCCTCCCTGAGTGTACAGCCCCAGAACTAAACAGACTCACACCACATATGACCGAGTGGTAGAGTATCCACTGGCATTAGCCAAACATGTTTGATACTAGCGCATGGCCGTGCAGCCATGCAAACCTTTTATAGTTGCAGCTCTTCAGGACCTTCCTGGTGGACCAATAGGAGCTGCTACAGGGCCTGAGCATGTGACCCCTGACCTCCAATGAGAGGTCCTCCCGTGGGCATGCTCAGTGTGTGAAAAGCAGGACTTAGTCCTAGAAAAGCCTGCTCGCCGATGACCTGTGCTGGCTACAGAAGCAGAGCCTGGAAAGGCAGCAGTAACCATCTGCACAGTATCAGGCCGAGCCAGGCGCTGGGACCGATGTCTCTGCTGTGCAGGCTCCACCGTGGCTGGAGGAGAATAGGAGACCGCAACAGACATGGTTTGAGAGTCCCCCTGTGCAGCGGCAGGAACTCGACACCTAACAGCAGGGAAGTTTGGATAGGGCATCTGCAGTACCATGTAGCTGCCCTGGCTTATGCTCGATATGGAAGCTGAAGTCCTAGAGTGCCAGAAACCATCTAGTCATCAAAGCATTCTTCCAGATTCTTTCCCTCATCCATCTCAGGGGTGCATGGTCTGACAGTAACTTTCGGACTGACAAGTAGTACCTCAGCATGTCAATTGCCCATTTTATGGCCAAGCATTCTTTCTCTACGATGGCAGATTTCTTTTCAGTTTTCACAGGAGGAGAGATTTCTACTCTGGTATAGGACTGGAAGTTCATCTCTATCTTCTATCTGGGATAACTAGTGTTGAGCATTCCGATACTGCAAGTATCGGGTATCGGCCGATATTTGCTGTATCGGAATTTCCGATACCGAGATCCGATACTTTTGTGGTATCGGGTATCGGGTATCGCAACAACATTAATGTAACTAGATGGGTATTTCCTGAAGGAACTACAGATAGTGCTTTGGAATGGTGCCCGGGCTGCCCCTGCAAGACTTTCACACTTGGGTGCCCCTCAGGCGCTGGTTTGGTAGTTGTAGCCCCTCAGGGTTGAGGCTTGGTGGGCCGGGTCACTCTGGGTCCGATTTGATGGGCCGGGTCACTCTGGGTCCGATTTGGTGGGCCGGGTCACTCTGGGTCCGATTTGGTGGGCCGGGTCACTCTGGGTCCGATTTGGTGGGCCGGGTCACTCTGGGTCCCATTTGGTGGGCCGGGTCACTCTGGGTCCCATTTGGTGGGCCGGGTCACTCTGGGTCCCATTTGGTGGGCCGGGTCACTCTGGGTCCCATTTGGTGGGCCGGGTCACTCTGGGTCCCATTTGGTGGGCCGGGTCACTCTGGGTCCCATTTGGTGGCCCGGGTCACTCTGGGTCCCATTTGGTGGCCCGGGTCACTCTGGGTCCCATTTGGTGGCCCGGGTCACTCTGGGCCCGATTTGGTGGCCCGGGTCACTCTGGGCCCGATTTGGTCAACCCGGGTCACTCTGGGCCCGATTTGGTCAACCCGGGTCACTCTGGGCCCGATTTGGTCAACCCGGGTCACTCTGGGCCCGATTTGGTGGCCCGGGTCACTCTGGGCCCGATTTGGTGGCCCGGGTCACTCTGGGCCCGATTTGGTGGCCCGGGTCACTCTGGGCCCGATTTGGTGGCCCGGGTCACTCTGGGCCCGATTTGGTGGCCCGGGTCACTCTGGGCCCGATTTGGTGGCCCGGGTCACTCTGGGTCCGATTTGGTGGCCCGGGTCACTCTGGGTCCGATTTGGTGGCCCGGGTCACTCTGGGTCCGATTTGGTGGGCCGGGTCACTCTGGGTCCGATTTGGTGGCCCGGGTCACTCTGGGTCCGATTTGGTGGCCCGGGTCACTCTGGGTCCGATTTGGCGGGCGGCGCCACTCTGGGTCCGATTTGGCGGGCGGCGCCACTCTGGGTCCGATTTGGCGGGCGGCGCCACTCTGGGTCCGATTTGGCGGGCGGCGCCACTCTGGGTCCGATTTGGCGGGCGGCGCCACTCTGGGTCCGATTTGGCGGGCGGCGCCACTCTGGGTCCGATTTGGTGGGCGGCGCCACTCTGGGTCCGATTTGGCGGCCCGGGTCACTCTGGGTCCGATTTGGCGGCCCGGGTCACTCTGGGTCCGATTTGGTGGCCCGGGTCACTCTGGGTCCGATTTGGCGGGCGGCGCCACTCTGGGTCCGATTTGGCGGGCGGCGCCACTCTGGGTCCGATTTGGCGGGCGGCGCCTCTCTGGGTCCGATTTGGCGGGCGGCGCAACTCTGGGTCCGATTTGGCGGGCGGCGCCACTCTGGGTCCGATTTGGCGGGCGGCGCCACTCTGGGTCCGATTTGGCGGGCGGCGCCACTCTGGGTCCGATTTGGCGGGCGGCGCCACTCTGGGTCCGATTTGGCGGGCGGCGCCACTCTGGGTCCGATTTGGCGGGCGGCGCCACTCTGGGTCCGATTTGGCGGGCGGCGCCACTCTGGGTCCGACTTGACGGGCGGCGCCACCCTGGGTCCAATTTGGCGGGCGGGGGCACTCTGGGTCCGATTTGGCAAGCGGGGGCACTCTGGTCCGATTTGGTGGGCTGGGTCCGATTTGGTGAGCGGGGCAATAATGATAAGACTACAGATAGTGCTTTGTAATTGTGCTGTACTGTCACTTTAAGAGCTGATATTATCTGACAAAACTTGTGACCTGGTGGGCTGGTAGAGTTTATAGGCGTTGGCATAGTAACTGGGTCTCACTGCGCATATCAATGAAGTAATCAGCCAGGTGGCAATTATTTTTAGAAATTGCCTCAGAAATCAGGCCCATTATAAACGTATTGGAAAATTTCCCTATTGAAATGCATTGAGACACTTTTTTCAAACGCAAATTGCGCCAAAACTACAAATCCGATCGACACGAAAAATACTTAGCACACCTCTCAGGAATGCTGGCTTCGAAATGACACCTCACTGGAGTCTGTGAGTTTAGCGGTTCGGGCCGCATTACGTGCGGACTGAATAATAATAATAAGAACTAGATGGGTATTTCCTGAAGGAACTACAGATAGTGCTTTGGAATGGTGCCCGGGCTGCCCCTGCAAGACTTTCACACTTGGGTGCCCCTCAGGCGCTGGTTTGGTAGTTGTAGCCCCTCAGGGTTGAGGCCACTCTGGGTCCGATTTGGTGGGCCGGGTCACTCTGGGTCCGATTTGGTGGGCGGGGTCACTCTGGGTCTGATTTGGTGGGCCGGGTCACTCTGTGTCCGATTTGGTGGCCCGGGTCACTCTGGGTCCGATTTGGTGGCCCGGGTCACTCTGGGTCCGATTTGGTGGCCCGGGTCACTCTGGGTCCGATTTGGTGGGCCGGGTCACTCTGAGTACGATTTGGTGGCCCGGGTCACTCTGGGTCCGATTTGGTGGGCCGGGTCACTCTGGGTCCGATTTGGTGGCCCGGGTCACTCTGGGTCCGATTTGGTGGGCCGGGTCACTCTGGGTCCGATTTGGTGGCCCGGGTCACTCTGGGTCCGATTTGGTGGCCCGGGTCACTCTGGGTCCGATTTGGTGGGCCGGGTCACTCTGGGTCCGATTTGGTGGGCCGGGTCACTCTGGGTCCGATTTGGTGGGCCGGGTCACTCTGGGTCTGAGTTGGTGGGCGGCGCCACTCTGGGTCCGATTTGGCGGGCGGCGCCACTCTGGGTCCGATTTGGCGGGGGCGGCGCCACTCTGGGTCCGATTTGGCGGGCAGCGCCACTCTGGGTCCGATTTGGCGGGCGGCGCCACTCTGGGTCCGATTTGGCGGGCGGCGCCACTCTGGGTCCGATTTGGCGGGCGGCGCCACTCTGGGTCCGATTTGGCGGGCGGCGCCACTCTGGGTCCGATTTGGCGGGCGGCGCCACTCTGGGTCCGATTTGGCGGGCGGCGCCACTCTGGGTCCGATTTGGCGGGCGGGGCAATAATTATAATATGACTACAAATAGTGCTTTGGAATTGTGCTGTGCTGTCACTTTAAGAGCTGATATTATCTGACAACACTTGTGTGCTGGACTCATGTAGAGTTCATAGGCGTTGGCATGGTAACTGGGTCTGACTGTGCGGCTCTGCGCTGTATACTGCGCGGCTCTGCGCTGTATGCTGCGCGGCTCTGCGCTGTATACTGCGTGGCTCTGCGCTGTATACTGCGCGGCTCTGCGCTGTATGCTGCGGGGCTCTGCGCTGTATGCTGCGGGGCTCTGCGCCGTATGCTGCAAGGCTCTGCGCTGTATGCTGCGCGGCTCTGCGCTGTACGCTGCGCGGCTCTGCGCTGTATAATGCGCGGCTCTGCGCTGTATACTGCGGGGCTCTGCGCTGTATGCTGCGGGGCTCTGCGCTGTATGCTGCGCGGCTCTGCGCTGTATGCTGCGTGGCTCCGCGCTGTATGCTGCGGGGCACTGCGCTGTATAATGCGCGACTCTGCGCTGTATACTGCGCGGCTCTGCGCTGTATGCTGCGGGGCTCTGCGCTGTATGCTGCGGGGCTCTGCGCTGTATCATGCGCGGCTCTGCGCTGTATGCTGCGGGGCTCTGCACTGTATGCTGCGGGGCTCTGCGCTGTATGCTGCGCGGCTCCGCGCTGTATGCTGCGCGGCTCCGCGCTGTATACTGCGGGGCTCTGCGCTGTATGCTGCGGGGCTCTGCGCTGTATGCTGCGGGGCTCTGTGCTGTATGCTGCGCGGCTCTGCGCTGTATGCTGCGCGGCTCCGTGCTGTATAATGCGCGGCTCCGCGCTGTATACTGCGGGGCTCTGCGCTGTATGCTGCGGGGCTCTGCGCTGTATGCTGCGCGGCTCTGCGCTGTATGCTGCGCGGCTCTGCGCTGTATGCTGCGCGGCTCTGCGCTGTATACTGCGGGGCTCTGCGCTGTGTGCTGCGGGGCTCCGCGCTGTATGCTGCGCGGCTCCGCGCTGTATAATGCGCGGCTCCGCGCTGTATGCTGCGCTGCTCCGCGCTGTATGCTGCGGGGCTCTGCGCTGTATGCTGCGGGGCTCTGCGCTGTATGCTGCGCGGCTCTGCGCTGTATGCTGCGCGGCTCTGCGCTGTATGCTGCGCGGCTCCGTGCTGTATAATACGCGGCTCTGCACTGTATACTGCGCGGCTCTGCGCTGTATACTGCGGGGCTCTGCGCTGTATACTGCGGGGCTCTGCGCTGTATACTGCGCGGCTCTGCGCTGTATACTGCGGGGCTCTGCGCTGTATGCTGCGGGGCTCTTTGCTGTATACTGTAATAATAATAAGACTACAGATAGTGCTTTGAAATTGTGCTGTGCTGTCACTTTAAGAGCTGATATTATCTGACAAAACTGTGACCTGGTGGAGTTGATAGGCGTTGGCATAGTAACTGTGTCTGACTGCGCATATCAATGAGCTAATCAGCCAGGTGGCATTTGGCAGTTAAGTTATTTTTAGAAATTGCCTAAGAAACCAGCCCATTTTAAACGTATAGGAAAATTTCCTATTGAAATGCATTGAAACAATGCTTTCCAATGAGGGGGAAACAATTTTCAAATGCAAATTGCGCCAAAACTACAAATCCGATCGACATGAAAAATACTTAGCACACCTCTCGTGGACGCTGGCTTCGAAAGGACACCTCACTGGAGTCTGTGCGTTCAGCGGTTCGGGCCGCATTAACTGCGAAAAAAAGCCTAATAATAATAATAACTAGATGGGTATTTCCTGAAGGAACTACAGATAGTGCTTTGGAATGGTGCCCGGGCTGCCCCTGCAAGACTTTCACACTTGGGTGCCCCTCAGGCGCTGGTTTGGTAGTTGTAGCCCCTCAGGGTTGAGGCCACTCTGGGTCCGATTTGGTGGCCCGGGTCACTCTGGGTCCGATTTGGTGGGCCGGGTCACTCTGGGTCCGATTTAGTGGGTTGGGTCACTCTGGGTCCGATTTGGTGGCCCGGGTCACTCTGGGTCCGATTTGGTGGCCCGGGTCACTCTGGGTCCGATTTGGTGGGCCGGGTCACTCTGGGTCCGATTTGGTGGGCCGGGTCACTCTGGGTCCGATTTGGTGGGCCGGGTCACTCTGGGTCCGATTTGGTGGCCCGGGTCACTCTTGTTTCCGATTTGGTGGCCCGGGTCACTCTGGGTCCGATTTGGTGGCCCGGGTCACTCTGGGTCCGATTTGGTGGCCCGGGTCACTCTGGGTCCGATTTGGTGGGCCGGGTCACTCTGGGTCCCATTTGGTGGGCCGGGTCACTCTGGGTCCGATTTGGTGGGCCGGGTCACTCTGGGTCCCATTTGGTGGGCCGGGTCACTCTGGGTCCGATTTGGTGGGCCGGGTCACTCTGGGTCCGATTTGGTGGGCCGGGTCACTCTGGGTCCGATTTGGTGGGCCGGGTCACTCTGGGTCCGATTTAGTGGGTTGGGTCACTCTGGGTCCGATTTGGTGGCCCGGGTCACTCTGGGTCCGATTTGGTGGCCCGGGTCACTCTGGGTCCGATTTGGTGGCCCGGGTCACTCTGGGTCCGATTTGGTGGGCCGGGTCACTCTGGGTCCGATTTGGTGGGCCGGGTCACTCTGGGTCCGATTTGGTGGGCCGGGTCACTCTGGGTCCGATTTGGTGGGCCGGGTCACTCTGGGTCCAATTTGGTGGGCCGGGTCACTCTGGGTCCGATTTGGTGGGCTGGGTCACTCTGACTGACAGCAGGATAAGGGAATGGCTGATAACAGAGAATAGACTGACAGCAGGACAAGGGAATGGCTGATAACAGAGAGAATAGACTGACAGCAGGACAGGGGAATGGCTGATAACAGAGAGAAATAGACTGACAGCAGTACGGGGAATGGCTGATAACAGAGAGAATAAGACTACTGATAGTGCTTTGGAATTGTGCTGTGCTGTCCCTTTAAGAGCTGATATTAGCTGACAAAATCTGTATGCTGGTGGGCTCATGTAGTTCTAGGCGTTGGCATAGTAACTAGGGTCTGACTGCGCATATCAATGAGCTAATCAGCCAGGTGGCAGTTTAGAAATTGCCTCAGAAATCAGGCCATTATACCCTATGAGGAAATTTCCCTATTGAAATGCATTGAGCAATGCTTTCCAATGGGGGGAAAACAATTTTCAAACGCAAATTGCGCCAAAACTACAAATCCGATCGACACGAAAAATACTTAGCACACCTCTCGTGGACGCTGGCTTCGAAATGACACCTCAATGGAGTCTGTGCGTTTAGCGGTTCGGGCCGCATTAATTGCGGAAAAAAGCCTAATAATAATAATAATAATAACTAGATGGGTATTTCCTGAAGGAACTACAGATATTGCTTTGGAATGGTGCCCGGGCTGCCCCTGCAAGACTTTCACACTTGGGTGCCCCTCAGGCGCTGGTTTGGTAGTTGTAGCCCCTCAGGGTTGAGGCTTGGTGGGCCGGGTCACTCTGGGTCCGATTTGGTGGGCCGGGTCACTCTGGGACCGATTTGGTGGGCCGGGTCACTCTGGGTCCGATTTGGTGGGCCGGGTCACTCTGGGTCCGATTTGGTGGGCCGGGTCACTCTGGGTCCCATTTGGTGGGCCGGGTCACTCTGGGTCCCATTTGGTGGGCCGGATCACTCTGGGTCCCATTTGGTGGGCCGGGTCACTCTGGGTCCCATTTGGTGGGCCGGGTCACTCTGGGTCCCATTTGGTGGGCCGGGTCACTCTGGGTCCCATTTGGTGGCCCGGGTCACTCTGGGTCCCATTTGGTGGCCCGGGTCACTCTGGGTCCCATTTGGTGGCCCGGGTCACTCTGGGCCCGATTTGGTGGCCCGGGTCACTCTGGGCCCGATTTGGTCAACCCGGGTCACTCTGGGCCCGATTTGGTGGCCCGGGTCACTCTGGGCCCGATTTGGTGGCCCGGGTCACTCTGGGCCCGATTTGGTGGCCCGGGTCACTCTGGGTCCGATTTGGTGGCCCGGGTCACTCTGGGTCCGATTTGGTGGCCCGGGTCACTCTGGGTCCGATTTGGTGGGCCGGGTCACTCTGGGTCCGATTTGGTGGGCCGGGTCATTCTGGGTCCGATTTGGTGGCCCGGGTCACTCTGGGTCCGATTTGGTGGCCCGGGTCACTCTGGGTCCGATTTGGTGGCCCGGGTCACTCTGGGTCCGATTTGGTGGCCCGGGTCACTCTGGGTCCGATTTGGTGGCCCGGGTCACTCTGGGTCCGATTTGGTGGCCCGGGTCACTCTGGGTCCGATTTGGTGGCCCGGGTCACTCTGGGTCCGATTTGGTGGCCCGGGACACTCTGGGTCCGATTTGGTGACCCGGGACACTCTGGGTCCGATTTGGTGGCCCGGGTCACTCTGGGTCCGATTTGGTGGCCCGGGTCACTCTGGGTCCGATTTGGTGGCCCGGGTCACTCTGGGTCCGATTTGGTGGCCCGGGTCACTCTGGGTCCGATTTGGTGGCCCGGGTCACTCTGAGTCCGATTTGACGGGCGGCACCACTCTGGGTCCGATTTGACGGGCGGCGCCACTCTGGGTCCGATTTGACGGGCGGCGCCACTCTGGGTCCGATTTGGCGGGCGGCGCCACTCTGGGTCCGACTTGGCGGGCGGCGCCACTCTGGGTCCGACTTGGCGGGCGGCGCCACTCTGGGTCCGACTTGGCGGGCGGCGCCACTCTGGGTCCGACTTGGCGGGCGGCGCCACTCTGGGTCCGACTTGGCGGGCGGCGCCACTCTGGGTCCGACTTGGCGGGCGGCGCCACTCTGGGTCCGACTTGGCGGGCGGCGCCACTCTGGGTCCGATTTGGCGGGCGGCGCCACTCTGGGTCCGATTTGGCGGGCGGCGCCACTCTGGGTCCGATTTGGCGGGCCGGGTCACTCTGGGTCCGATTTGGCGGGCCGGGTCACTCTGGGTCCGATTTGGCGGGCCGGGTCACTCTGGGTCCGATTTGGCGGGCCGGGTCACTCTGGGTCCGATTTGGCGGGCCGGGTCACTCTGGGTCCGATTTGGCAGGCCGGGTCACTCTGGGTCCGATTTGGCGGGCCGGGTCACTCTGGGTCCGATTTGGCGGGCCGGGTCACTCTGGGTCCGATTTGGCGGGCGGCGCCACTCTGGGTCCGATTTGGCGGGCGGCGCCACTCTGGGTCCGATTTGGCGGGCGGCGCCACTCTGGGTCCGATTTGGCGGGCGGCGCCACTCTGGGTCCGATTTGGCGGGCGGCGCCACTCTGGGTCCGATTTGGCGGCCCGGGTCACTCTGGGTCCGATTTGGCGGGCGGCGCCACTCTGGGTCCGATTTGGCGGGCGGCGCCACTCTGGGTCCGATTTGGCGGGCGGCGCCACTCTGGGTCCGATTTGGCGGGCGGCGCCACTCTGGGTCCGATTTGGCGGGCGGCGCCACTCTGGGTCCGATTTGGCGGGCGGCGCCACTCTGGGTCCGATTTGGCGGGCGGCGCCACTCTGGGTCCGATTTGGCGGGCGGCGCCACTCTGGGTCCGATTTGGCGGGCGGCGCCACTCTGGGTCCGATTTGGCGGGCGGAGCCACTCTGGGTCCGATTTGGCGGGCGGCGCCACTCTGGGTCCGATTTGGCGGGCGGCGCCACTCTGGGTCCGACTTGACGGGCGGCGCCACTCTGGGTCCGATTTGGCGGGCGGGGGCACTCTGGGTCCGATTTGGCAAGCGGGGGCACTCTGGTCCGATTTGGTGGGCTGGGTGACTACAGATAGTGCTTTGTAATTGTGCTGTACTGTCACTTTAAGAGCTGATATTATCTGACAAAACTTGTGACCTGGTGGGCTGGTAGAGTTTATAGGCGTTGGCATAGTAACTGGGTCTCACTGCGCATATCAATGAGGTAATCAGCCAGGTGGCAGTTATTTTTAGAAATTGCCTCAGAAATCAGGCCCATTATAAACGTATTGGAAAATTTCCCTATTGAAATGCATTGAGACACTTTTTTCAAACGCAAATTGCGCCAAAACTACAAATCCGATCGACACGAAAAATACTTAGCACACCTCTCAGGAACGCTGGCTTCGAAATGACACCTCACTGGAGTCTGTGAGTTTAGCGGTTCGGGCCGCATTACGTGCGGACTGAATAATAATAACTAGATGGGTATTTCCTGAAGGAACTACAGATAGTGCTTTGGAATGGTGCCCGGGCTGCCCCTGCAAGACTTTCACACTTGGGTGCCCCTCAGGTGGTCCGATTTGGTGGGTTGGGTCAATCTGGGTCTGATTTTGTGGGCGGGGTAAATCTAGGTCCGATTCGGTGGGCGGGGTCACTTTTGGTCCGATTCTGTGGGCGCGGCCACTCTGGGTCCGATTCGGTGGGCGGAGCCACTCTGGGTCCGATTTGGTGGGCGGGGCACCTTAGGGACCAATTTGGTGGGTGGGGTCACTCGGTCCGATTTGGTGGGCTGGGCACCTCAGGGTCTGATTTGGTGGGCTGGGCACCTCAGGGTCCGATTTGGTGGGTGGGGTCACTCTGGGTCCGATTTGGTGGGCGGGGTCACTCTGGGCCCAATTTGGTGGAAGGGGTCACTCTGGGTCCGATTTGGTGGAAGGGGTCACTCTGGGTCTGATTTGGTGGAAGGGGTCACTCTGGGTCCGATTTGGTGGGCGGAGCCACTCTGGGTCCGATTTGGTGGGCGGGGTCACTCTGGGTCTGATTTAGGGGGCGGGGTCACTCTGGGTCCGATTTGGTGGGCCGGGCCCCTCGGGGTCCGATTTGGTGGGCCGGGCCTCTCGGGTTCCGAATTGGTGAGCGGGGTAATCTACTATCTAATTATCTAAGGGCACTTCCGTCTTTCTGTCTCACAACACCGCTACGTCATCATCTCGTGAGACCGCAATGCACTCTTGGGACCGGAGCGCGCAACAAGCATCGGGTACCGGCCACTCCAGGTGCAACAAGCATCGGGTACCGGCCACTCCAGGTGCAACAAGCATCGTGTACCGGCCGCTCTAGGAGGTGCAACAACCATCAGATACCGGCCGCTCCAGGAGGTGAGTATGTAACTTTTTTATTTTAATTCTTTTTTTTTTTAACAGGGATATGCAGTATACTATGTGACTGGACAATATACTACGTGACTGGGCAGTATAACTACGTGGCTCTGCGCTGTATACTGCGTGGCTCTGTGCTGTATACTGCGTGGCTCTGCGCTGTATACTACGCGGCTCTGCGCTGTATACTACGCGGCTCTGCGCTGTATACTGCGTGGCTCTGAGCTGTGTACTGCGCGGCTCTGCGCTGTGTACTGCACGGCTCTGCGCTGTGTACTGCGCGGCTCTGCACTGTGTACTGCGCGTTCTGCGCTGTATACTGCGCGGCTCTGCGCTGTATACTGCGCAGCTCTGCGCAGCTCTGCGCTTTGTACTGCGCGGCTCTGCGCTATATACTGCGTGGCTCTTCGCTGTATACTACGCGGCTCTGCGCTGTGTACTGCGCGGCTCTGCGCTGTGTACTGCGCGTGTCCGTGCTGTGTACTGCGCGTGTCTGCGCTGTATACTGCGGGGCTCTGCACTGTATACTGCGGGGCTCTGCGCTGTATACTACGCGGCTCAGCGCTGTATACTGCGCGGCTCTGCGCTGCATACTGCGTGGCTCTACGCTGCGTACTGCGCGGCTCTGCGCTGTATACTGGGTGGCTCTGCGCTGTGTACTGCGCGGCTCTGTGCTGTGTACTGTGCGGCTCTGCACTGTGTACTGCGCGGCTCTGCGCTGTGTACTGCGCGGCTCTGCGCTGTGTACTGCGCGGCTCTGCGCTTTATACTGTGCGGCTCTGCGCTCTGTACTGCGCGGCTCTGCGCTGTGTACTGCGCAGCTCTGCGCTGTATACTGCGCGGCTCTGCGCTGTGTACTGCGCGGCTCTGCGCTGTGTACTGCGCGGCTCTGCGCTGTGTACTGCTCGGCTCTGCGCTGTGTACTGCGCGGCTCTGCGCTGTGTACTGCGCGGCTCTGCGCTGTGTACTGCGCGGCTCTGCGCTGTGTACTGCGTGGCTCTGCGCTGTGTACTGCGCGGCTCTGCGCTTTATACCGCGCGGCTCTGCGCTTTATACTGCGCGGCTCTGCGCTGTGTACTGCGCGGCTCTGCGCTGTGTACTGCGCGGCTCTGCGCTGTGTACTGCACGGCTCTGCGCTTTATACTGCGCGGCTCTGCGCTGTGTACTGCACGGCTCTGCGCTGTGTACTGCGCGGCTCTGCGCTGTGTACTGCACGGCTCTGCGCGGTATACTGCGCGGCTCTGCGCTTTCTACTGTGCGGCTCTGCGCTCTGTACTGCACGGCTCTGCGCTGTCTACTGCGCGGCTCTGCGCTGTGTACTGCTCGGCTCTGCGCTGTGTACTGCGCGGCTCTCCGCTTTATACTGCGCGGCTCTGCGCTTTATACTGCGCGGCTTTGCGCTGTGTACTGCATGGCTCTGCGCTGTGTACTGCGCGGCTCTGCGCTGTGTACTGCACGGCTCTGCGCTGTGTACTGCACGGCTCTGCACTTTATACTGCGCGGCTCTGCGCTGTGTACTGCACGGCTCTGCGCTGTGTACTGCGCGGCTCTGCGCTGTGTACTGCACGGCTCTGCGCTTTATACTGCGCGGCTCTGCGCTGTGTACTGCACGGCTCTGCGCTGTGTACTGCGCGGCTCTGCGCTGTGTACTGCGCGGCTCTGCGCTTTATACTGCGCGGCTCTGCGCTTTATACTGCGCGGCTCTGCGCTGTGTACTGCGCGGCTCTGCGCTGTGTACTGCGCGGCTCTGCGCTGTGTACTGCACGGCTCTGCGCTTTATACTGCGCGGCTCTGCGCTGTGTACTGCACGGCTCTGCGCTGTGTACTGCGCGGCTCTGCGCTGTGTACTGCACGGCTCTGCGCTTTAAACTGCGCGGCTCTGCGCTGTGTACTGCACGGCTCTGCGCTGTGTACTGCGCGGCTCTGCGCTGTGTACTGCGCGGCTCTGCGCTTTATACTGCGCGGCTCTGCGCTGTGTACTGCGCGGCTCTGCGCTGTGTACTGCGCGGCTCTGCGCTGTGTACTGCACGGCTCTGCGCTTTATACTGCGCGGCTCTGCGCTGTGTACTGCACGGCTCTGCGCTGTGTACTGCGCGGCTCGCGCTGTGTACTGCACGGCTCTGCGCTTTATACTGCGCGGCTCTGCGCTGTGTACTGCACGGCTCTGCGCTGTGTACTGCGCGGCTCTGCGCTGTGTACTGCGCGGCTCTGCGCTTTATACTGCGCGGCTCTGCGCTGTGTACTGCACGGCTCTGCGCTGTGTACTGCGCGGCTCTGCGCTGTGTACTGCACGGCTCTGCACTGTATACTGCGTGGCTGTGCAATATACTACGTGGACATGCATATTCTAGAATACCCGATGAGTTAGAATCGGGCCACAGTCTAATAATCATAAGACTACGGATAGTGGTTTGGAATTGTGCTGTACTGTCACTTTAAGAGCTGATATTATCTGACAAAACTTGTGACCTGGTGAGCTGATGTAGACTTCATAGGAGTTGGCATAGTAACTGTGTCTGACTGCGCATATCAATGAGCTAATCAGCCAGGTGGCAGTTATTTTTAGAAATTGCCTCAGAAACCAGCCCATTATAAACGTATAGGAAAATTTCTCCATTGAAACGCATTGAAAGACTTTTTTCAAACACAAATTGCGCAAAAACTACAAATCCGATCGACACGAAAAATACTTAGCACACCTCTCAGGAACGCTGGCTTCGAAATGACACCTCACTGGAGTCTGTGAGTTTAGCGGTTCGGGCCGCATTACGTGCGGACTGAATAATAAGAATAAGAAGAAGTTTACCACGGTGGAATAACAGTATAGTGCTTTGTTCCAAAGCACTATAACTAGATGGGCATTTCCTGAAGGAACTACAGATAGTGCTTTGTTCCAAAGCACTATAGTAAGAAGTTTACCACGGTGGAATAACAGTATAGTGCTTTGTTCCAAAGCACTATAATAATGTGTAAAAGAGAGAATTAAAATAAAAAATATTGCTATACTCACCTGTCCGACGCAGCCTGGACCTCAGCGAGGGAACCGGCAGCGTTGTTTGTTTAAATTTCGCGCTTTTACTTGGTTACGTGAAGTCCCGGCTTGTGATTGGTCAGGGCGGCCATGTTGCCGGGACGCGGACCAATCACAGCAAGCCGTGACGAAATTACGTCACGGCTTGCTGTGATTGGTCCGCGTCCCGGCAACATGGCCGCCATTAACCAATCACAAGCCGTGACGTCACGGGAGGCTGGACATGCGCGTATTTTAAAAAGCGCGCGTGTCCAGCCTCCAGTGACGTCCCGGCTTATGATTGGTCACGGCGCCATGTTGCCGGGACGCGGACCAATCACAGCAAGCCGTGACGAAATTATGTCACGGCTTGCTGTGATTGGTCCGCGTCCCGGCAACATGGCCGCCATTAACCAATCACAAGCCGTGATGTCACGGGAGGCTGGACATGCGCGTATTTTAAAAAGCGCGCGTGTCCAGCCTCCAGTGACGTCCCGGCTTATGATTGGTCACGGCGCCATGTTGCCGGGACGCGGACCAATCACAGCAAGCCGTGACGAAATTACGTCACGGCTTGCTGTGATTGGTCCGCGTCCCGGCAACATGGCCGCCATTAACCAATCACAAGCCGTGACGTCACGGGAGGCTGGACATGCGCGTATTTTAAAAAGCGCGCGTGTCCAGCCTCCAGTGACGTCCCGGCTTATGATTGGTCACGGCGCCATGTTGCCGGGACGCGGACCAATCACAGCAAGCCGTGACGAAATTACGTCACGGCTTGCTGTGATTGGTCCGCGTCCCGGCAACATGGCTGCCATTAACCAATCACAAGCCGTGACGTCACGGGAGGCTGGACATGCGCGTATTTTAAAAAGCGCGCGTGTCCAGCCTCCCGTGACGTCACGGCTTGTGATTGGTTAATGGCGGCCATGTTGCCGGGACGCGGACCAATCACAGCAAGCCGTGATGCAGCGCCCCAGAGTCCTGGTCATTGCAGTACTGTGGCTCCGCCACTAAGGGGAGCCATGGTGCGTTCGATGGCACTGAAGGAGTTCCTCCAATCAGGTATCACAGACACCAATATGTTTCACAGCTGGGCCTCCGGGGGGAGCTAAGGGTGCTATTCATTAGGCCACTCCCCACCATAGTGGGTAAACTGGGGGTCAGGCAGGAAGTTAGTAGAGAAAGCTGACTGGATTGAACGAAGCAACACCTAGTGAGAGAGGGTGTTGTGGAGGAAGAGACAGTAGGGTCTCTGCCAGGGGTGGGATCCTGGCAGAGGCTTGGCATTGAAAGAACGTAACGGGACCGTGCCTGCTCAGAATAGCGGCGGTGCCCTAAGAAAGGATTAGAAGCGAGATAGATTGTGCTGAGTGAGAAACGAAATCAAGCAGAAGGAGAATACCAGCAGGGGTTTTGTTGAAAGAGGCAGCACCTTGCTGAGGCGCATTACCGGTGGCCGGAACGCCGAGGGAGTGGAATAATATACAGCTTTAAGCCATACTTCAAACAGCGGCCGGACAGTCAGTCTCAGGCGGGCTGTCTACCACATATCACCTATGAAGTCTTGGGGGGCAATTGCGGGAGAGGGGCGTCTCTAGGGTCCCGGAAGAACTCCAGGCCTACCTGACAAACGGGTGCCGTTCTTACTGTAACATCAGGAAGGGACGGAAGATTAGCAGAAGATCAGTTAATCGAGTTGTGAGGGAACTTAAGAAACAGACACAACAGTTGTGGGGTACTTTCCGTAAGCACAGCAGGGAAGGACTACAACACAAAGCGCTAAGAAGGAAGGCACTGATTTCCACCTGTGAGGAGAACTCTGGAAGTGCCATTGGACCGGCCGGACTTGCGCAGCCTGGTGGACCGGATTCTGGACTGAGGACCGAGAGATCTCCAGTAAAGAGGTAAAGAGACTGCAACCTGGTGTCCTCGTTATTTACTGCGACCTGCACCCCACAACTGCACCGCTATACCACCATTAACAGCACCTATTTGCAACGGACGTCCCCCACTGACAGACAGGGCCACGGACCGGGTCTAGCCACCGTGACAACCCCAGGACTGAGATCCCAGAGGCCCGGCTCCGGGTACCCCTCGGCCCTGCGGCGGTGTGGGGGCGCTCCAAATCTTGGCGTCACGAACAGGATCTACTTAAGCCTGAAGAATCAGGTCATGTGTGCCTAGAGACTGTGATTTGTTGTGCATGAACTGTAGCTTTATTGAGAGACTGTGTGCTACCATTGACCAATAGAAGTTCCCGCCAAAAGCCGCCGCCATTGCTACTTTGGAGAAGAAGGAGGGCGTGCTATGGGAGGAGACTACCAGAATGGCGCGAGAAATGGATACCGCCCTCTGCGCTTCGGGTTGCAAGGAGATGACCTGCCCCAAAGCAGAAGACAACCTCCTGATTTGCAACGGCGGGAAGCAGGAGATGGAGAAGCCCGACCTCGGAGAAATGGCGGAGTCAGGTGCATGCACTGCCACCGACTATCAGGCAGCGATGATGAACAGCAAGTGCCTGAGCGAGGAAGATGCGACTCCGGCTTGCCCCTCTTCACCGGAGACGGACTTATGTCCCCTGCAGCCGGAGGACCTGAAACTCCTGGAACAGATAGCAGAGCTGAGTCCACCAACCCTGACCTTGGAGTCCGTGGAGGAGGAACCACAGCGAGCGGAGCAGCGTTCGGGGGCCGCATCGGAAGAGCCGCGGTCCGAGCAGCAGCCGACTCCAGCGTTCTTGTCAGCGGACCGGATCGACATCGGTGGAACCACATCAGGCGTAGGTACGGAAGACGCCCCTGCTCCCCCTCCCGAGTCCGCTTCCACGACCCACCTCCATCTCAGTAAAGGTCGACCCTTCTCGGCAGGGTTAATGGTGTTATCCCCTGGTGACCTGGGGAGGATGGTGCCACCGCTGTCGACTAGAGTGGGAGAGCCCGTGGATGTGAGTCTAGATGGAGTAGTTCTTCGGTGGGACAGCCCCTGGGTTGGGACAGATGGATCCCAGGAGAACGGGTCCACTCTTGCGGTGCTTACGTGGGAACAATATAGACAGTGCTTGATTCTACAGTGGAAAGGCCGGAAAGAGGCCGAGCCGATGGGTCCATCGAAAATACAACAATCCCCTCCGGCATGGGATGACAGAGACGTGATAAGGCGGGGCACTGTGTTGGCCTACCATGCAAGAAGGGGGTGGGGCCTCATACACGAGCCAGGATTGGATACTGACGTTTTTGTTGCGCACTGTAACGTGAGGGCTCCCTGCTGTGGCCGAAGTGGAGAACCATTGCAAAAGGGGGATCAGGTGACCTACAGCCGCCACCAGAACCCGCTCGGGTGGTATGCACGGAATGTTCGGCGGTGTATGTTTGGAGCCGCGACCCTTACCACCTCGGACCTGGTCCCAGGAGCACCCGACCTTGTCACCATCGCGACAGTGCGCCTGGTAGCGGCCACCGAGTTGGCCAGTCGAGTTCATCTGCACGTTCGAACCACGGACACTGGCACCACAGTGGCCGGGGGGCAGGAGCCCAAGCCACCTGAACAAGAGTAAACCTCGGAAACCTGAAAATGTAAATAGTTACTGTTTGTTCTTTAAGTTGCTGCTAAACCCGTCCAGGGTAAACTTTAAGAAAGGTGACCCCTTTGTTGACCCGGGGTCACTATTGTTGTTTTCTTGAAGTTTTGCACAAAGTTACACAAACTGCGAAATCATGGACTGTGCATGATTTGAACTTTCTTGTAAATAGTTTGCACCTTCTTAAAGGTGCTTCCTACTGGTTTTGTTTAAAGACATTTTGCGAAGATACCATTCCGGAGCCTTTGCATGGACTGGTAGGCTGAGAAGAAGAGCTACCTCAGAAAGACTTGATCTCCTCTTAAAGGGGAGGTTAGAATTGAACTTGAAAGTGATACTGTTTTAGAACAGTAATGTCAAGATAATGCTTTGAAGGAAATGTAACTGTTTTTCATGGAAAAGTTATGTGTGTTTAATTTGTTTAAAATGTGAAACCTAGATAATGTTCTTTGAAGAGAAAGATGTAGAAAGCCCGTAGGGGTAGATGTAGAGTTCCGTTTAACTGAAAGTAAAGAAGTAATAACGAAGGTGAGGATAGAAGGTAAACCCTGCGTCCCCATAGAAAGTTAGTTTGTTACTAAGGACAGAAAGTAGACCCGTAGGGGTTAGTGAGTGAGTCCTTAAAGGAGCCAAGCAGAGTGGGCTCCATGCTCTCAAATTGAAAGGAATGTTATGTCTATACTATGTATAGTAGAGAAAGGCAGTAGGCCCTGGCTGAACGGGGCGGTCCTGTAAAAGAAAGGAGAGGCAGTAGGTCTGGTGCCATAGGGACAGGCGGTCCTGCAGGTTCAAAGTAGGAGAATGTGAAGTTACCTTGCCCTGTAATGTGATTATAGGAAGGCCTTTGATAAACTAAGAGTGTATGTTTCTTAAAGGCAACGTTAATTTATTGTTCCAGCATTTGCACTTAGTAGAATACCCGGTTGGGTAATGAGAGTTAATTGTAGCCTGTTGCTATGATATTTGATTATGTTTTGTAACGTTAAAAGTGTCCTCACCTCCCATAAAGGGAAGCCTGTTCAAGTATGCTTATTGTTTTGCACTCAACAAATTTGTATGTCTTTTTGCTAACCTGTATTGTTGTTTTCTTCTCAGTCCCGGAGTACTGTGTTTAACCAGGGGGGAGTGCAGCGCCCCAGAGTCCTGGTCGTTGCAGTACTGTGGCTCCGCCACTAAGGGGAGCCATGGTGCGTTCGATGGCACTGAAGGAGTTCCTCCAATCAGGTATCACAGACACCAATATGTTTCACAGCTGGGCCTCCGGGGGGAGCTAAGGGTGCTATTCATTAGGCCACTCCCCACCATAGTGGGTAAACTGGGGGTCAGGCAGGAAGTTAGTAGAGAAAGCTGACTGGATTGAACGAAGCAACACCTAGTGAGAGAGGGTGTTGTGGAGGAAGAGACAGTAGGGTCTCTGCCAGGGGTGGGATCCTGGCAGAGGCTTGGCATTGAAAGAACGTAACGGGACCGTGCCTGCTCAGAATAGCGGCGGTGCCCTAAGAAAGGATTAGAAGCGAGATAGATTGTGCTGAGTGAGAAATGAAATCAAGCAGAAGGAGAATACCAGCAGGGGTTTTGTTGAAAGAGGCAGCACCTTGCTGAGGCGCATTACCGGTGGCCGGAACGCCGAGGGAGTGGAATAATATACAGCTTTAAGCCATACTCCAAACAGCGGCAGGACAGTCAGTCTCAGGCGGGCTGTCTACCACATATCACCTATGAAGTCTTGGGGGGCAATTGCGGGAGAGGGGCGTCTCTAGGGTCCCGGAAGAACTCCAGGCCTACCTGACAAACGGGTGCCGTTCTTACTGTAACATCAGGAAGGGACGGAAGATTAGCAGAAGATCAGTTAATCGAGTTGTGAGGGAACTTAAGAAACAGACACAACAGTTGTGGGGTACTTTCCGTAAGCACAGCAGGGAAGGACTACAACACAAAGCGCTAAGAAGGAAGGCACTGATTTCCACCTGTGAGGAGAACTCTGGAAGTGCCATTGGACCGTCCGGACTTGCGCAGCCTGGTGGACCGGATTCTGGACTGAGGACCGAGAGATCTCCAGTAAAGAGGTAAAGAGACTGCAACCTGGTGTCCTCATTATTTACCGCGACCTGCACCCCACAACTGCACCGCTATACCACCATTAACAGCACCTATTTGCAACGGACGTCCCCCACTGACAGACAGGGCCACGGACCGGGTCTAGCCACCGTGACAACCCCAGGACTGAGATCCCAGAGGCCCGGCTCCGGGTACCCCTCGGCCCTGCGGCGGTGTGGGGGCGCTCCAGTGACGTAATTTCGTCACGGCTTGCTGTGATTGGTCCGCGTCCCGGCAACATGGCCGCCCTGACCAATCACAAGCCGGGACTTCACGTAACCAAGTAAAAGCGCGAATTTTAAACAAACAACGCTGCCGGTTCCCTCGCTGAGGTCCAGGCTGCGTCGGACAGGTGAGTATAGCAATATTTTTTATTTTAATTCTTTATTTTACACATTTATATGGATCCCAGGGTCTGAAGGAGAGTTTCCTCTCCTTCAGACCCTGGGAACCATCAGGAATACCGTCCGATACTTGAGTCCCATTGACTTGTATTGGTATCGGGTATCGGTATCGGATTGGATCCGATACTTTGCCGGTATCGGCCGATACTTTCCGATACCGATACTTTCAAGTATCGGACGGTATCGCTCAACACTAGGGATAACACATCTGCCAAATCGACCTCGGAGGTGTCCGTCTGGACCACAAACTCCTTTGTGAAGTTAGGTACCACCAAGATCGACTGTTTGAATAGGGTGAACTTTACCTGCTGGAACACCATCTCCGCTTCAAAGGACCATTTGGACATCGAAGTCTTGATGCACTTAAGAAAACTAATCAGAGGGGCGGCTATCATGGCAAAATTCGGGATCAATTGCTGATAGTATCCCATAATTTCCAGAATTGCCCTAGCCTGATTTTTGGAGACTGATTGCCTTCCTCAGTGCATCCAGTACTGCCTTGACCTTCTGCAGGTACTTCCCCAATCCGGGATAATAATCACAATGTAGTCTGGATAAGTGGCAAAGTACTTTTTTGAGGTCAAGGTCCAGTCCATGGCCCTCTGGAAGGTATCTGGGGCTCCCTGCAGACCAAAGGGCATCCTGGTGTATTGATAGCACAGGCATAGAGAAGGCCATCTTTTCCTTGGCACTTGGGGACAGGAGAATTTTCCAGTAGCCTTTGTTAGATCCAGGCTGGTGATACATGTGGTTGACCCTAGCCTCTCAATGAGCGCATTGACCCAGAGCATCAGATATGTATCGAACTTGGACACCTCATTTAGCTTCCAGTAGTCAATACAGAAACATCACTCTCCGTCCGGCATCGGCAGAAGAACAATGGGGCTTAACCACCCACTATTTAACTTCTCAATGACTCCCAGACTCAACACTCTCCTCACCTACTTGGAGATTACCTCTTGGCGGGCTTCGGGAATCTCGTACTGCTTTTGGTTCACCATTACATGTGGTTCCATCAAGATTTCATGCTCCACGTCCTGCGTACAATTCTGGCAATTCTGAAAACAGGTCTCAGTTCTTCTGAAGAAGCTCTCGGCACACTTGCTTCTGGGCCAGTGACATTGTCTCTGCTTTTGTGCCATCCTCAACCCTGGTTTCAGACACATAGCTTCCACCTTTTCCCTCTCTCGCCATGGTTTGAGCAGATTAATGTGATACACCTGGTATGGATATCTATTCCCTGGTTGGGAACCACCTTGTATGGCCCTTGCCACTTGACCAGGAACTTACTTTCCACCGTGGGGATCAACACCGACACCTGCTCTTCGGGGCTAAACTGTCTCAGTCTTGCTGCCAGATTATAGACCTTTGCGATCCGATCCTGCACCTGGGTCATGTGATTGATGATGCTCGGGTGGGGTGTAACCTGTGCCTCCCAGGTCTCCTTTGAAATATCCAGAAGTCCCCGAGGGTGACGTCCATATAGCAGCTTGAACGGTGAGAACTCCATAGATTCCTGTGGGACTTCCCTCATACAGAACAACAAGAACGGCAGTAGGCAATCCCAGTCTCGGCCATCCTTCTCCATGACCTTCTTAAGCATGGATTTTAAGGTCTTGTTGAAACTCTCCACCAGGCCGTTCGTCTGCGGATGATACACTGACGTCCGGAGTTGTGTAATTTGGACAGCCTTAAATAACTTCCTCATCACTTTGGACATAAACAGAGTTCCTTGGTCCATCAGGACCTCCTTTGCCAGGCCCGTCTGGGAGAAAATATGTTCTAACTCTTAGGCTGTGCTCCTGTCGGTTCTCAGTGGTACCACCTCCAGGTACCGTGTTGCGTAGTCCATCACCACCATTTCAAAGATCCCCCTGGGCAACCCAGGTCTGCACCGGCCTTCGAAGGGATTTGGATAAATCTGTCTATTACAACTCACTGTACCATCTGGGCTGGGGTCGAGGACTCTGCCTGTAACCACGTCTGTACCATATGCAGCAAATCGAACATTTGGGAGCAAGGTGGCTTATCACTGCAATTAACGGAAATATACGAAATGTTATAATAATTGTGACAAAAAGACCACTCAAAGCAATTATTAGTGGAATCCTAGAAACAACCAAAAAACCAAAACACAAGGATCCCTAAAATGTAACCTTTATTAATTATAAAAGCTAAAATCAGTTTGCTCCAATATAAGAGACAATAATGTTAGGAGAAAAAATTCAAAAAATTAAAAACTAACTTACCCTATCAGGTGTCCTAATTACTGCTCCCTACCTGACAGCGGAGGTTGGCACCCTAAGTTTCTGCGGTAGGCGCCCCCACTCCTCGACGGCTGGCCCTAATAGCCCTACTTACACCCTATATTCCCTAATTGAGACCTAATCGTTCTCAGAAAAAATGAAATAAATATAAAAAATCAAAAAAATGCACAAATGAACTAGAAAAAAGCAAAAAATTGAACTCAGCAAAAAAACAAAATTGTTTTTATCATATTAGACAAAAAAGGTCCCTAATAGGGCATAGCAAAACAAAATTATTGGATAACAATGCCAATATCTTGTTTAAATGAAAAAAATCAGTGTCTCGTTTATCCAACAAATATACAAGCGGGCCACTTCATCTCACACTGTTCCATATAGTCATATATATCCTGGGTTTTCAAACAATCAAATAGTACCCAAAAAGATATAATGTCCTTAATAGGACTACAGCCCACAAAAACAAAAAACATCCCCGCAGGGGACCACCAGAGCAGATTGAGCAGTCAAAAAATAATAATAATCACACTCCACAGTATATTACTGTAGCATATGTTTCTACTCATCTGCATCCCAGAAGCGTTGTGGGTCCTGTGGTCATCCAGCTCCGCTGGTCTCCTGCCGGGATATTCACCCTAGATTGCCCGACGCGTTTCCCCCCCGTGGAGACATCTCCTGCATCTCTATCTCTTTTTGTGGCATTGTTCCATGTCCCCTGATGAACCCCCAGGATTTCCAGGATTTCCACGGGGGGGAAACGCGTCGGGCAATCTAGGGTGAATATCCCGGCAGGAGACCAGCGGAGCTGGATGACCACAGGACCCACAACGCTTCTGGGATGCAGATGAGTAGAAACATATGCTACAGTAATATACTGTGGAGTGTGATTATTATTATTTTTTGACTGCTCAATCTGCTCTGGTGGTCCCCTGCGGGGATGTTTTTTGTTTTTGTGGGCTGTAGTCCTATTAAGGACATTATATCTTTTTGGGTACTATTTGATTGTTTGAAAACCCGGGATATATATGACTATATGGAACAGTGTGAGATGAAGTGGCCCGCTTGTATATTTGTTGGATAAACGAGACACTGATTTTTTTCATTTAAACAAGATATTGGCATTGTTATCCAATAATTTTGTTTTGCTATGCCCTATTAGGGACCTTTTTTGTCTAATATGATAAAAACAATTTTGTTTTTTTGCTGAGTTCAATTTTTTGCTTTTTTCTAGTTCATTTGTGCATTTTTTTGATTTTTTATATTTATTTAATTTTTTCTGAGAACGATTAGGTCTCAATTAGGGAATATAGGGTGTAAGTAGGGCTATTAGGGCCAGCCGTCGAGGAGTGGGGGCGCCTACCGCAGAAACTTAGGGTGCCAACCTCCGCTGTCAGGTAGGGAGCAGTAATTAGGACACCTGATAGGGTAAGTTAGTTTTTAATTTTTTGAATTTTTTCTCCTAACATTATTGTCTCTTATATTGGAGCAAACTGATTTTAGCTTTTATAATTAATAAAGGTTACATTTTAGGGATCCTTATAATAATTGTGACTCAGATTCCTCAACAAAATGATCCTACACAAAAATATACCAAAAAGAACTAGAGCAGAGTAAAACCTTTTCGAGCAATCACTCCCCACTTAGGTTCATATCTTATAGGATGAAACATAAAGAGAGTCAAGCAAAAGGATTCACAGGACCCTGGTCCAGCAGCCACATCAGTAGTTCGCTGCCACCAGCCCAGAGCCCTGCAAACCTCCTCTTACCTGCCAGCATCTAATTAAAAGGCCTGGTGCGATATGATGAATGCATCAAACCGCAATGATGGTGTTGCTCAGGCCCTACTAATCAGAGTAGATTCCGGCAGGTAGAAGACTTGCAGGCGCTGGCATGGAGTTCAGTAGTGTTATGTGTGTGTCCAACATGGCGTGTTGCAATTATGAAAGCCTCTGTATAAACAGGTTCATCTATAGAACCATGCAACTATTCTGCTGGTCAATATCCAGATCTTCCCATTCCAGCAAAAAGCATTATAAATGATTTGATATCTAGGTTGTGTAACACAAGATTCATGGCCAATGCCAAAAAAAAATAAACAGCAAAGTGTTCGAATGTCTGTCACTTTTTCAGACATACAGAAGAAAATTGAGAAGCCCCAGGAAAATTGACAAGAAAATGACACCGACTGATGCTTGTCCGCAGAAGAACATCTCTCCATATACCCAAGTCTCTTCACTTAAAGCCACCGAGGGCTAGAAATGCATGAGTTAAAGAGGGGGTACTGTGTATAGATGGGCTTGAGTGTATTGCAATTGGCTCCTGGATATGATTGAATGAACCCCTTTCCAAAACATGAAATCCATTGAAGCATGGCTCCATCTGACTTTGTATGGTAATTCATAAAACAGCAAGTCTTGGCACACTGGAAAATTAATGATGTCCTGTTTTTCATAATCTCTACTGGGCCCATCTTCTTATTCCACATTGAGATGCCTTTAGCCTCCCAATATTGAAGTTGTATATACCACTTAAAAATACATCTATGAAACCATAATAAACCATCTGTCTGGTTGGACACATGCTACAAGTTCATTGCCTCCGGGCTTCACATTTTTCAAGAAAAGTTAGATCTCATAGCAACGTATCCGACAATTTCCTCCAAACCCCATCAGTATGTGTGGAATATACAAGTAAATGAGCCAACCCCGAGCTACGCAGCTACTGGGATAATCGGAGGAATGGTAACAAGTAGTGAAGAGCGGGCATTTAAATGCTTGGTACTCGAATCAAGTACGTCAGACGCTCTGACGGGCTCGATTCAAGTAATGATGGAAGTCAATGGGAAACTCGAGCATTTTCTGTCCTGCCCTGCCACTAACGTTTTATCAAAGCGAGTGTTTAGTGCCGCAATTGAAATGCTGACATCCTGACTCAAATCAAAATGACCAAGGCCTGGATTGGTCTAGACTTTTGAACTGGATGACCGCAGCGAAACATAAGGCCAAATCAAATGTTCTTTCGTTTTTCTACTGCTGTATTCCCTTGCACCTCTTCCCACCCAAAAAAGAGTATACGGTTCATGGTTTCTTCCTTTTTTTGTACTCCTCCTCTAATTCCAAACTATCCATTCTCTAGCAGCTATTCCTACACTGAATGCAGCTAACAACAGTATTAAGAAGATAAAGAAGCCTAGATGAGCACTACAGGGTGTGGCATCAACGAACATATAGTATGAGGGAGAAAAAAGAAGTGCACTTGCACATTCCTAAAATAAAAACAACTTTTATTAGCGTTCAAGCACAGAAATATATAAAATATCAATGTAACAACCTGAGCCACACATAGTCAGTTGCAAACATGGGCGCAGGTGGCATACCAAAAAGTAGACATAATAATACATCATCTTTTATAATAATTGTCAGCTATGGTGCATAGAATTAGTAATAGCCATGCATAAATGCATACAAAGGACACCAAATAATACCCAAATAATCATAAGGGATAAAGAAAAGGTATGCTATATCCCCCACCAATGAAAACAAGGCAAACTAGAGATGAGCTACAGAAAGATAAGATTGAAATATTTTATAAAGTGCAACATGTAGATCAATGTAATTAAATCTCAAATAATGTGATAAATAATGGTAATCCAGTTATCCAACAAAAAATAGACAAAAAAATGTGTGGGGTAAGGAATGGGAAGTGGATGTGCTGCTGCTAAGAATTGCTTTAGCTAATTGTGATGTTACGCCGTGTTTGCTCCCATATCCACAAGTTAACTACAGCTGCTGCCGGTCTGGACACAGCAGCGCTTGCAAGTGCCAACTCACCGACTGGTGCACAACGTGACCACGAACTGGAACTCTGCATTACACATGTACTGTGCCAGGCTTTGTGAGCAGCAGAGGGAAGTAGTTGAATATCTGCTGCAACATGTCTGTCTGCATTCTGGTCAGCCTCCGCATATAAAAACCAATGAGTGGGCATGGATATATGACATCTGTGAGGTTCTACAACACTTTGAGGAACCATCCAAGATGGTGAGCGGCGATGATGCCATAATCAGCATAACCATCCCGCTTCTTTGTCTACTCAAATGTTTGCTGCTCACAATTAAAGAGGAAGCTTTGCATGTGGATTAGGTGAAGATGGAAGCAGAAAGTACATAGGGTGCTACGTACTTGCTTGTCCTGGAAATGTTGCCGTTTAGGCGTGTGGACACTGAGGCTTTCCGCAATCTCACTCATGGTGGCAGGCATCCTTCGATACTTGGTCACCATCCGCCAATATTTCTCCCGGTGTGCCACGCCCACTAGCACATGTCCCATAACATCCCCCGTGCCCTGACCAACGCAGTTAGATTGCAGTAGTTTACCTATAGAAGGACTGTAAGGCTGGGTTCACACTGCGTTGCTGGCATCCGTTAGACGGACTACGTTACACAGCGGCATAACACGGTGTAACATAGTCTGTTTAATGCCGCCATAGACTCCAATGTCGGACGCATCGCTAGCGCATGCCCACAATGGGCGTGCGCTAGGGATGTGCCGTCATTGAGTGACGGACCCTGAGATGCGGGCTGCAGCGTTTCCGGGTCCGTCACTGCTAGCGCAGATAGAGCTAGCAGATGCTCTATCTGCGCTAGCGTGCTGCCATACCGGCACTTACGTTTACAGCAGCCCGTTACCGTATGTGTTGAACGGGCTGCTGTAAACGCAATGTGAACCCAGCCTAAAGCAATAAACCCTGCCTATATGCCTCTAAAGCAAAACTATTCCTTCTCCACCAGCGCTCCTTACACTAAATGCCGCTAAGAGCGGTATTAATAGGGAATAGAAGAGAAAAGGTGTAATCCTCATGAGAACTTTTGGTTTTAGGTTGCAGCAGCAAGGACTGTCAATCATATAGGCAGGGTTTATTGACTTAAATGCAAAACTATCCTTCCTCCAACACCTATCCCTACACTTAATGCAGCTAAGAGTGGTATTAATAGGGAATAGACTAGGTGTAACCCTTTTAAGGACTTATGGTTTTAGGTTGCAGCAACAAGAACTCTAAGGCAATAACCACTGACTAGATGCCTCCAATGTAAAGCTATCCCTTCAGCAGCAACTCTCCCTACACTAAATGCAGCTAAGAGCAGTATTATTATGTAACAGAATAGAATGGATATAGTCCTGATAAGGATTGGTGATTTTAGGTTTCTGCAGCAAGGACTGTAAGACAGGTAAGAGGCGAGGGAAGCATAACGGATTTTTTTTTTTTTTTTAACTCCTTTCATTTGTTTATTATGTTCTGAAGAGACATCAGAGCATAAAACACCAGTAAATAAAATAAATTCAAGACAATTTTCCAAGCAAATTCGAGCTAATTTGGAATGAAAAATTTAATCATTAGAATATCAGAAATTCTATTTTTCATTTAGAAAATTGACTAGGCTTATTTGCGTAAAAGCAGAAAATCTATTTAAGTGGTGGCCATTAAGTTATAATTACCCAGGACTAAATAATAGTAACATATTCTGCCCATTTAAAAAAATAACACAAAAATACAGATAAAAAACCCTCTGCTCTCCTAAGGCCTGTTCCACACGTCCAGATAATTCCGGTACTGGAAAAATCGGTACCGGAGTTATCCATGTCCGTGAGCTCACGTAGGCCATCCGTGTAATAAGATAAGCGCTGTCCCCTGCATCTGGTGCTGAAGCCGCCATTCATTTCTTGTCTCCAGCAGTGTTCGCTGGAGAGAAAATATGAAAAATCTTTTTTTTTTTTTTTTTAAATAAAGATCCTGTCCCCACCCCCTGTGCGCCCGCCCGCTGTTAATAAAATACTTACACAGCTCCCTCGCTGCTTCCTGTCAGCGCCGCAGCTTCTTCCTGAATTAGCGGTCACGTGGTGCCGCTTATTACAGTTGATGAATATGCGGCTCCACCCCTATGGGAGGTGGAGCGGCATATTCATCACTGTAATGGGCGGCACCACGTGACCGCTCATACAGGAGAAGCAGCGACGCGGAGAGGAGAGAGGAGACATCGCGGGAGCTAGGTGAGTATTTCTCTGCATCTGCAAGGGGCCGGGCGGCGCACTGGGGATGGGAGGACACCACCAAAGTTTATTTTTAACAAAAAAATAGAAAAAATTGATCTTTCATCTCAGCGAACGCTGCGGGAGAGAAGAGATGAATTAAGCCTTCAGCACCATGCAGGGGGGGACAGCGCTTACTGTAAGCGCTGTCTCCAGCACGGCACACGGACTGCACACGGAAAACATCCGTGTGCGGTACGTCTTTTACACGGACCCATTGACTTTAATGGGTCCGTGTAATCCATGCGCTCCCACGAACAGTGACATGTCTCCGTGTTTTCCAAGCGGACACACGGTCCTCGAAAACACGCTGACATATGCAGAGACACATTGATTTTAATGTGTCTACGTGAGTCAGTGTCTCCGGTACGTGAGGAAACTGTCACCTCACGTACCGGAGCCACTGACGTGTGAAACCGGCCTAATACATAGACGCTGACTCTTTCCCTGTGTTGATCCACTACGTGGAGAGAAGGCATCAACTAAATCCAAGATTTCACTAAATTAAACATATGGCATGAAGCACACGTGGTACTGTGCGCTGGTGGGGGGGAACCTTGTGAGGGCCTCATGCCCTCTTATTGTGGGGTGACGGGGGTGACAGGATGAGAAGAATGACTCAGGTATGAAGATGTGCTAACATCTATAAATGACTAACTTTCTTCCTATCCTCCGGCTCTTGATACATTAGGTCCAAATGCGTAGAATGATTAGTCAGCAAGACTGCAGGGGGTCCCGAGAAAACAACCACTTCCAAAAAAGAAATTGTGAGATGCTTCTGGAAATGATTACTGAGAGCTGTAGTAAAGGCCTATCAGTCACTACCTCAATAAGGGAAGTGCTTTGTGCTTTGCGAGCTACAGATCTCTGGCCATGATGACTTTCCTAAGTTTTAGTAGAATCAAATAATAATTAACAGAACATCACTATTATTTTTTCTATTGGCTCATTCAGACATCCGATATTTGCGTGCCAGTTCTATCCATGATTTCCACACATAGCACTCATACCTGTCACAGTCTATGGGGCCATTCACGTGTCCAATTTTTTTTTTCAGACTGAGAGGTCCGCGGAAAATATCAGAGACATGTCCTCTTTATATCCAAGGGTCAGATCAAAACCATAAATGCAAATTAATGGGTTTATGAAAAAATGGTGATTACTTTCAAGTGTGGTCCAATTTTTAAGAATAAAGAGGGTAGAATTTTTTTTTTAAAATTTCTCCAAGTACGAGAAAATTGGATGACACTTGTACTGCACTCTGATCAGAATAATGGGTCCAATTTTCTCGTATGTCTTTATGAGCCCTAAGAAACACATGGATGACTTTATAGGCCCTCTGAAAATCATACCAAAAAATCAGGTGTTCAATGTTCCTACACTGCCCCCACAGGGGAGATGATGTATTGCATGGTTCACATTTTCTTTGCTAAGTAAAGTATGAAGCCGGTTCAGGAGCTGAGCCTGATGCATACCAGGCCAATGCCACCCACATTCCATACCTCATCCTTGTTGTATAACCTATTAAAGGTCAATGTCTGATAATGAAATCTAATGACATCATTGTGCGTGAGCCAGTACTGGATTCCATCAACCACTGCAATGAGATCACAGGGAACCGATGGGTAACAATGGCAGCAGTGGACCAGGTAAAGACCACCATAACTGCCATGTAAGGCTATGTGCCCATGTTGCGTTTTTTAAGCCTTTTTGCCACATTTTTCCGCTGCGGAAACGCTTAAAAAATGCTTACAAAACGCATCCCATTATTTTTAATGGCATTCGCAATTGTTGTGCCCATGCTGCGTTTTTTTCCGCAGCGGAAATGCATAGCGGAAAAAAATGCAGCATGTTCATTAATTTTGCGGAATCGCGGCAATTTCACTGCTATAGAATGGTATTAGGACGCATGAAGAAAAAAGCATGAAAATCGGGACAAATACGTTAGAAAAACGCAAAAACGCGAAAAAAACACAAGAAAAACTTGAGCGGATTTCCTGGCAAGGAAGTCCAGTTTTGATGAGGAAAATTCTGCTTCGATTCTGCTACGTGGGCACATGGCCTAATTCCTCCAGTGAAGCTCAGCCACAGGCTGGGCTTCATTAGAGAGTAACGATTTCACAATGCACTGCAATAAAATGGCATTGCTGTATATAGTATGAGCAATCAAACAGTTTTGCTCAAAGGAATCTAAATTAATACTATAAAATTTTTTAAAAAAAATTTAATATATAAAAGTTTATATCACCTACCTTTCTCCCTTTCAAAAAGCAATACATTTACAAATTTTAAAATAAACATTTGTCGTGTCCAAAAAAAAGTCCAATCTATCAAAATCTAAAATTATTTATCCATTTGTTTAACGCTGAAAAGAAAAAAAGAATTGCCACTATCCCCCGAAAAATGCAATAAAAAGCGATCAAGAAATTCACAACTATTCCAAAATGGTATTAATGAAAACTTCAGCTTAGAGCGCAACACAGAAAAATAAAACCTAGAACACCTTTTTAATGAACCTGGGGGTCAAAAAAATCTTTGAATAACTAATGCTGCACAAATTGCGGAGAAAGTTCCCGCTGGTTGTGCTAGAAAGGTGCCAGACACAACATGTCACAGCATGCTTTATATGGGGTTGTATAGCCATGCTGACCACATCAAAAGTGCCTACAATGGGCATGAGAGCATCAAAACTTGACCATAGAGCCAGGACCAGTACAGGTTTCTGCAGACTCTTGGGCAAGAAAATCTGTTTGCCCTTTTTCACTTTCAATTTTTCCTCCTCGCCTCTCAAGACATATATGTTTTTTTATTTTTATGTCTATATAGCTGAATCAGGTTTTTTTCTTGCAGTATGAGCTGTAGTTTTTATCATTACTGTTTTGAGGTTATATTAAATTTTTTGAAAGGCAAAGTGACCAAAACAAAAACTGTTCTGCCATTTTGAAATTGCTTTCCTATTTATTCATGCAGCAATACCAAGGATGTTAAATTTGTTATTTTGTTTTAGATTTTATGTACATTCTACTTAAAGGGATTCTGCCACCAGATTTGGGCTATTTAATCTAAGAGCTGCATAATGTAGGGGCAGAGAGTCTGGGTCCTGGGATGTGTCACTTATTAGGATGTGTGCCGTAGTTTCGATACAACTAGTTTTTTTATTAGCAGGAGATTATCATTGTAGGAATAGGAATCATATACCAGGCAGTCCAGCTACTACCATAACCCCGCTCCCACCTCTGATTGGCCGCTTGCTGACAGTGTACACAGGAAGCTACCAATCAGTGGTGTGGGCGGGGTTATACACAGCTCAGCATTTGAGCACTGCTACATCTACTGCAAAGAAAACAGGGATTCTATCAACACTGCACCAAGCAGCCCAGTAAGTGACACATCACTGGAATCAAGGTCTAAGTCCCTAACAAAAACAAAAAAGAGCACAGAAATTCAGGAAAAGAACATCTCGCCAAACATTAAGCATGGGTGTGGATCAATCATGCTTTGGGGCTGTGTTGCAACCAAAGGCACGGGAACATTTCATGGGTAGAGGGAAGAATGGATGCAATGAAATTTCTACAAATTCTTGATGCAAACATAACACCATCTGTAAAAAGCTGAAGTTGTAAAGAGGATGGCTTCTACAAATGTATAATGATCTTGAACACATGTAAAAATCCACAATAGATGACCTCAAAAGGTGCAAGCTGAAGGTTTTACAATGGCCCTCACAGTCCCCTGATCTGAACATCATTGAAAATCTGTGGCCAGACCTCAAATAGCAGAGGATGCAAGACAACCAGGGAATCTCAGAGAACTGGAAGAATTCTCCAAGGAAGAATGGCTGAAAATCCCTCAAACAAGAATCGAAAGACTCTTGTCTGACTACAGAAAGTGTTTACAAGCTGTGATACTTTCACAAGGGGGTGATACTAGGTACTAATCATGCAGTCATGCAGGATGAACAAACCTTTGCATGAGTCCATTTTCCTTTCCTAATTTTTAAGATGGAAAATATAAATTTTTTTATATATACAGTGTATATATATATATATATATATATATATATATATATATATATATATATATATATAATTTTTTTTTGCCTAAACTCCAAAGGAAATGTGTCATCTTTAACTTTAGGCCTTTTAGAGATCATTTCATCTTCAACTTACTTAACTGTTCACAATAACAGTAATTTTGACCAGGGGTGCACAAACATTTACATTCCACTGCATAACCCTGGGTTGTCTTCCGTTATCGCCTAGTTACACTTGCTGTTGATATACAGTATTTCTTCATTTAAAGGTGATCTGTCAATTGACATAATTCTGCCATTTTTTACCTGGGATAAATGTCGCTGTTCTCCTGAATTAGAGGCTATTGTTCTTGTGTCATTGCGCCTCTCTGTTTGTAAGATATGGCTATCTGAATCCAGTGTGTAAATCTAGACTTTTTATCCAGGAAGGTTCTCAAAAAGACACCCATTGAAAAGAGCTGATGACCACGCCTACTTGGCTAAAATACTAGATTCATATACAGGGAAGAGGAGGCCATATCTCAGGAACAGAGAGGAGCAGGAACAAGAGGAAAACATCGCCGAATTCAGGAGAACAGCGGCGTTTTAAAAAAATACATATTTATGGCAAGAAACACATCCTCTTTTGGGCAATGAAAGATAATTTATTCGGACTCCCATGACAGCACCATGAGAGAGGGCATCCGCCCTTCAGGAACAGGAAACCTACAGATGCAAAAAGGGCGGCACCTCTCCCATGCATCAGTTGGTTTCCTGTTCCTGTGGGACTGGATCCTACAGAGGAAGAGTCTGAATGGATCCCAGGCCGGCCGACTCAGGTAGCGGGGGGGTCTCCTACCTCGGCCGGTGCGGAGTTCCTGGAGATGCCACGGTGGTCCTTGATGGGCTGCACGGTGGTGGCGGAGGATGTCCATCTCTATACAAGCCAGCAACAGGTAAGTATCCCCCCAGGATCTTCTGCTCCAGCGGTACGTTGGCTGGGGCCAGCGGTGATGCATGCTGGGCCTGGGGCATGACGGTGCGCGCTGTCAGGGGCGCCGCAGGCGGGCCGGGTTTTCCCACGGTGGTCTGGACGCATTGGGAGCGTCAATGGGCCGTCATGACGTCAGAGGCAGAGCCGGCGTGCGATGGCGGTGCCCCCCGGAATAGGACGCCAGGCATGCACACGTCCCTCTTGGCCACATGGCCATCTAACTCCACCTTTTTTAAACACTATCGGTTGGACTTGGGGAACTCCTTAGTTCTCACCTTCGGGTTAAGGGTACTGCAGGCTATAGTACCTCCCTAGGGTAGCTTACATCTCTGTAATTCTCTCGTGGTGCTGTCATGGGAGTCCGAATAAAGCATTAAGTTACTTACAGGTAACGGCATTTTTCGGAAGCCCATGACAGCACCCTTGGTTCCCTCCCTTTCATGTGGGGGCTGCACTTCTTCTTATAAGGTTTCACGTGTGTTAATTAAATTACAGTTAAAACGATATGTTTTGTATATAATTGTATATATTGTATGTATATATTTAGTCCTCTCAACCTTTGAAATACAAGTGATGCATGGGAGAGGTGCCGCCCTTTTTGTATCTGTAGGTTTCCTATTCCTGAAGAGCGGATCCCCTCTCTCATGTTGCTGTCATGGGCTTCCGAAAAATGCCGTTACCGGTAAGTAACTTAATGCTTTTAGATTGCTGTGTCCTATATTTTGGGAAAAACAATTCTGTATAAAATCTAAAATCCTACAAAGTCTCCTATGGCAGATGTGAAAAATTTTCCAAAATTTGCCAAGCCTCACCGCAAACCCTGAACAAGGTCAATGTGGTCAATCATCTCATCACTAATATGAAGCCATAAACTCTTCTAGGAAGGACAGAACAATCACACGTGGCATTGACCCGTCTGGGCTCCGTGCCAGGCCGCTTCACCTGAGAGCTATTAAAGACAACTGGCAGCTCTCTAGCTTACCCCAGCATCTGCTAAGTCAATGACAAGCATGATAATCTGTTAAAGGTTTTCATTTCGGGGTCTTCGCTGTTTTTACAGCTTTGAAGCAGAATGTAAAAGTTTGTAAAGGGGCAACTACTTTTTGATCAAAGATACGCTTAGTAATTAATTGTGAAAGAGGTTTATTTGGTTGTACAAGGATTGCCCCCCCTCCCCCCCAGAGTTCGACCATATACATTAAGTAGGCAGCATGGACAGACAGTAAGAAGTACCAACCCTCTTGTTCTAATGGCAGAAGTCAGATTCCCCTCCTCGCCTTAGTTAGACTGATCTACTTTTTATACTGCATAATATTTGCTAGTAGCTGAAAACCCTACTCAAGCACTATAATATACATATTTTTTTCATATTTTTTTTACGTTTTTTTTGCATTCTGATTCATAATATATTCAATAGGAACTGTATTAATTCACATACAGTGAGCTCCCCCTAGTGGTGGCTTAAGGCAGCCAGAATTTAATGATCTAACTCTTTTGGCTTTTTGAATGGAAGCAGACGTTTTGGGCCACAATGCATTTTTGTCTCATTTTAGCTATAAATCACAGCAAAAAAAGTCAATCCAATAAATGTGTGCAGGATCATTTACTGTGGTAGGAGCCTGAGCAGATATGGTCACCAGTCGGTATCTGCACTCCACTCACCGGATTGAGGATCAGCACAAAGAGGAGAGTGTGAACTCTTCCGTCCTTTTTTTGCTAAGTCTTTGGGGTTTGCATTTATTTTGGTTGTTTATTTATCTGATAAATCAAATAAAGTTAATTGAGGAGTTAAAAAGGATTACATACATGTCAGATATAGTAGCAAACATGTTTTGGTACTTAAAATCACATACACAGCGCATAACAATAGCAGCACTAAAGGAGAAAAACAGATACAGTGCATTTGAAAATAATGCAAAATGTAAGTTAACGGATAAACATTTTCCAGGTTATATATATATATACAGGTCCTTCTCAAAAAATTAGCATATAGTGTTAAATTTCATTATTTACCATAATGTAATGATTACAATTAAACTTTCATACATTATAGATTCATTATCCACCAACTGAAATTTGTCAGGTCTTTTATTGTTTTAATAATGATGATTTTGGCCTACAACTCCTGATAACCCAAAAAACCTGTCTCAAAAAATTAGCATATTTCAACCGTCCAATCAAATAAAAGTGTTTTTTAATAACAAACAAAAAAACCATCAAATAATAATGTTCAGTTATGTACTCAATACTTGGTCGGGAATCCTTTGACTGCTTCAATGCGGCGTGGCATGGAGGCAATCAGCCTGTGACACTGCTGAGATGTTATGGAGGCCCAGGATGCTTCAATAGCGGCCTTAAGCTCATCCAGAGTGTTGGGTCTTGCGTCTCTCAACTTTCTCTTCACAATATCCCACAGATTCTCTATGGGGTTCAGGTCAGGAGAGTTGGCAGGCCAATTGAGCACAGTAATACCATGGTCAGTAAACCATTTACCAGTGGTTTTGGCACTGTGAGCAGGTGCCAGGAAGCATGAAGTGCTCCAAAATCTCCTGATAGCTAGCTGCATTGACCCTGCCCTTGATGAAACACAGTGGACCAACACCAGCAGCTGACATGGCACCCCACACCATCACTGACTGGGTACTTGACACTGGACTTCAGGCATTTTGGCATTTCCTTCTCCCCAGTCTTCCTCCAGACTCTGGCACCTTGATTTCCGAATGACATGCAAAATTTGCTTTCATCAGAAAAAAGTACTTGGGACCACTTAGCAACAGTCCAGTGCTGCTTCTCTGTAGCCCAGGTCAGGCGCTTCTGCCGCTGTTTATGGTTCAAAAGTGGCTTTACCTGGGGAATGCGGCACCTGTAGCCCATTTCCTGCACACGCCTGTGCACGGTGGCTCTGGATGTTTCCACACCAGACTCAGTCCACTGCTTCCTCAGGTTCCCCAAGGTCTGGAATCGGTCCTTCTCCACAATCTTCCTCAGGGTCCGGTCACCTCTTCTCGTTGTACAGCGTTTTCTGCCACATTGTTTCCTTCCAACAGACTTACCATTGAGGTGCCTTGATACAGCACTCTGGGAACAGCCTATTTATTGAGAAATTTCTTTCTGGGTCTTACCCTCTTGCTTGAGGGTGTCAATGATGGCCTTCTTGACATCTGTCAGGTCGCTAGTCTTACCCATGATGGGGGTTTTGAGTAATGAACCAGGCAGGGAGTTTTTAAAAGCCTCAGGTATATTTTGCATGTGTTTAGAGTTAATTAGTTGATTCAGAAGATTAGGGTAATAGGTCGTTTAGAGAACCTTTTCTTGATATGCTAATTTATTGAGACAGGTTTTTTGGGTTATCAGGCGTTGTAGGCCAAAATCATCAGTATTAAAACAATAAAAGACCTGACAAATTTCAGTTGGTGGATAATGAATCTATAATATATGAAAGTTTAATTGTAATCATTACATTATGGTAAATAATGAAATTTAACACTATATGCTAATTTTTTGAGAAGGACCTGTATATACAGGTGCGTCTCACAAAATTAGAGTATCATCAAAAAGTTTATTTATTTCATTTCTTCAATACAAAAAGTGAAGTACTGAGTGCATTTACTGAACATACATTTCAGTAGGACAACATTTCGCATTTTAAAATAATTTTTCAAGCTGGTGTTATAAAGTATTCTAATTTACTGAGAAAATGACTTTTGGGTTTTCATTGGCTGTAAGCCATAATCATCAACATTAACAGAAATAAACACGTGAAATAGATCACTGTGTGTGTAATGACTCTATATAATATACGAGTTACACTTTTTGTATTGAAGAACTGAAATAAATTAACTTTTTGATGATATTCTAATTTTGTGTGAAGCTCCAGTATTTTTTTTTTTAAAGGAGAGAGAGAGAGGTTTACCACCAATTTCCAATGTGAGATAACAAGCACTCTTCAGGACAATGTCTGGCCATATACTTTAGGGCTTTGGCTACAACCTCAATCAGGGATAATCTATCTGTTGCTCTTTGGTGTTGTTCAGGGTCAACAAACAGAACGCAAGTCTTAAGGTTCTCTGTGGTGAATTGAACCACTTGGGCCCAGTGTCCCCTGATGCCCGGGCATTCCTATAAAAGTTGAAAGAACGTCTCTGGGCCCCTTCTTCAAGGAGCACTCATCCAAGAATTGAGGTTGTACTCTGTGCATCCTGGATGTAGTGAGTACGTATGGTGGTGGATATATAACTGTGTGGCTCTTTTAGCATAGTTAGGGGGAAACCTGTTCAGGGGTCTCCAAGGCACGCTCTCAGTGCTTATTGATCTTACATTTCCTTCCCATTTGCAAAAATTACAATCATAGAGTGGTTTCATGCTCCATGACAGTAAAGTATGTGATTTGCATATATGTGGTCACGTGCCAACTAGACGTGCATAGTCTTACTCAATACAATTTGCGAGGCTAGACACGTCTACTCTGAATGTGGCTGGACATATGCAAATACTTGTGGTCAAATTAACCTCCCACTCCTGGCACCAGCAGCAAAAAATTCTTACAGCGTGCACATAGAGTGACTGCAGACTTGTACCCCAAGCCTGACCAACCCCTTTAAGGGCCCCAGTCACAAATATCTGGCCCAGGTAAATCAATCCAACCCTCTCCCATATAGGTCCCAGTTCATTGTAGGGTGGAGAACAAAACAATCTTAGCACTGCCATCCATATTAGAAGGGACAGTGAAAGGATTGGAGATGTAGCAGAGACCTGTGGGGATGCAAGATCTCTGGGTTGTAGGGATGGAGGATCTCCACAAGGGATGGGGACCTGTTTATTTTTTTTTTTTATGTACGTCTGTAATGATTTTTTCGGTCTATCATTTTTAGGTCTCATGTCTTTACCGAAGGGTCTAATCTAAAGGCATGGAAGGATTCTGTGATCTATGTTTATCTACATATCTGTTTTTTTTGTTGTGATCAATTCTGAAGTCTGTATTTATTTCGGGATCCGGTCTAGGTCTGTATTCAAATCTCTTTCTGAGCTCTGTATTTATGTTTCAGGCTGTATATTCTTTAGGGTTATGAGATAATAGTTGGAAGATGAAGAGCAAGTAGTCCAAAGATGCAGAAAAGTGATAAAACACAATATATTATAGTAAAGAATGTAGTAAAAAATTTGTATTTTTCCTTTAAAACCATGACCTTACAGACTGCTTGGAAGGGGTTGTCTCACAGCAGCTATTTTTTAAATTTCTCTGGGATAACTTTTTACAAGATTTTCGAGGTATCTGTGGGAACTTTTGCCCCTTTATCCAGAAGAACATTCTTGAGGTCAGAGTCTGATGTTGCATAGAGGCCGGTCTCACAATCTATGTTCTAGTTCAACCTTAAGTTGTTGGATGCAGTTGAGATCAGATTTGTGAGGCCGGTCATGTTCTTTCACATCAAAGTCCCCCAACCATAGACTTTGTGTATTGGACACATTCATGGTAAAAACAGAAAAGGATCTTCAATCTATTAATTCCCACAAAAATGGAAAATGCAATTGTCCACAATGTCTTCTGCTGAAAAATTAACATTTCCCTCCCTTCACTGGAACTAAGGGGCCTAGATCTACCCATGAAAATCAGGCTCATAGCATTATCCTTCCTCCACCAAACTGTACAGCGGGCACAATGCAGTCAGGTGGGTAATGTTCTCCTGGCATTCATCAAACCCAGACTCGTCCATCAGATGCGAACAAAACACACCAGCAAACTGACAGCAGAGCCATTGGTACACAATGCTCATTGGTCCACAGGAGGAGCAAACACTATCTTGTCCGGTCTGATCCCATAAAGAGCTAGTGTAGTACATTTTGCTGAACAAGTTATTGCTTTCTATGACAGTATTATCTATTTTGCATACAGTAAGATCCGAGCTCTATACTAATGTTTCAAGTCACTTCTATTACACACGCTACAATTTTAGAAGATTGGCATCTAAAAGATTGGAAATGTTCAGTAACCAGGCCCTGTTTTCAATACCACACACATTTCCATGCCCACTCCTGCCCCTCAATGCTTACCAGAAGTAATATTCCAGAGGTTTGTGGATTATTAAAGGAATCCAGGAAATCTTTTACTTGGCCTCTTATGATACTTAGTTTTATCACCCAGGGGTGCCTGATGGTTTGTTTTTCCTCTGTACCCTTTCCACTTGTTCCATAACTCTTGGACTAAATAATACCCCAACCTATTGGTTGTAATATAGGACCTCTAGATGTTCTCTCCACTCCATAGAAAAGAGGCACAGCCCCCTGCACGGGCTCTATAGCGGTGCCAGCCCCAAATTGTTGTATTCTCACAGAAAAAACCCAAGAACTAATATACAAATATTAAAATTTAACCTTTATTTCAAATATTAAAAATGTGCACTTGACAAAACCATCACCAATAAATACAAGCGTACTACAGAAAAGGCCGGAACAGTGCCAAGCCCTACACTCTCTACGTGCCCCCTACCTGCCTGCGGAGGTTGGCACCCTATTGTCCTACGCCGTGGCGCCCCCGCTCCTCGTCGGCTCTCCCTACTATCCCTGTCAGACCCTAACGGGATAGGGGACGAAATGCTCACATATACAATGTATGAAAATAGATAACTTGAAGGGACAAAAACTATATCAGTAAAAATATCTAGCTAGGACTAGAATTCTCAACTAGCTTGGTAAGCTGTATCCCTTTACTTTACTCTGTAGTTAATCTTGTCCTAACACAACAATTCATGGCAGATAGGAATGCCTAATTAGAGATAAGGTTGAACACACATATGATATTGGTCCGTTTGCTCCTATATATATAATAGGGTCTCAAAATGCCATTAACCTAATAGGGAGGTGTATCTGCTGTGATGTCAGGCATATCCCATAACACAATTCAGCCTTTAAATACCACACTGCAATATTTTAATTTATGATAAGGGCCTAAAGACAGCCATATCTTAAATCATTAATCAATGACATGTTTGTATATTTTTGTTGTTATGACCCTAAATGCAGACCAAAACACTACACCACATTATATCTTATGTTTTTCATACAAAGAATCATATCCCTTTTGACTCAACGCGTTTCTCCCCTTCTAATTCAAAGGGGTTCATCAGGAGTACATTCAAATAATAAAAAGGGTTACTTAGCTTGTGTATAAATTTAGCATGTTAGCAATTCAGATAACTGCACCACCGGGCCGGTCCCCTATCCATGTAGTGCTTACAGACAAGTGCCAAAACATGTGCACTATATGGGTTCCGAATTATCATCACACTCAAACCACCTGGGTACTTAGGACGCCTACTTCACAGCCGGCACTTACCGATCAAATTCCTGTGATGTAATACCCACGTGCTGAAGACGCTCTGGTGTCATAATAGTGCGCAATGCCCCAGTATAATTTAGTGACAGTGCGCAAGCGCCAGTACTTTATCAAATGCGCATGCGCCCGCTGGCGCAAAGAGACCAATACATACCGGTCTACTGATGTCTGGACTGATCGCACAATATGCGCAAGCGCAATAACAACCCCATACGCGCACGCGCACTGAAATCAGACAAGACTCGCGTCTGTGCAGTTGTAAAAGACAGCACTGTTCAGGCGTTAGTAGTTATATCGCCACGCTCCCACCCCTCAATACGAGGACCGGTATCCTATAAAGGGTATATGACCAGCAAGTAGCATCCACCGCTAGAGCAACACCATGTGCGCTCACATGTATCCGTCACGAACAACTGCCGTGCACAAGTTCAAACAACACAATCAATACATATATACAAAGAGGCTCCAATATTTCTACAATTATATTAGTGAAATATCTACAATGCATTTAGAATCAAACTACTTAATAAACATAACCAATAGAAGGCAAAAAATAAACCAACCCTATACATGCCATATGTATTATTTATCAATGAGGATCTGTCACTATCCCTGGATCATTAGATCCAGCCTCATAGACATATTTTAGCTCCTAGACTATTAAACTCATATAACATTAATTTAATTACCCGAAAACCCATTAAAATAGATTAATTTATAATGCACTTTTTTGTCAAAGATAACAACCATCATAAATATGACAGGTATCAACCGATTATTTGTCCAAAATATGGACCATTATTTACTTTTCCTCTGACCCTTTAGGGTCGATAAGACAGGTTTCCCCTTACCACTTATCTTTCAACCTATATATGTCCAGAGTTATAGGTAACAGCCAAAGTTCATTTGTTCGTTTAGACCCCCCGGGGAGACTGTTCCCAGTCTATGGATCCATTTGAGTTCTTTTTGTAAAATTCTACGGTCCCAGTCACCTCCTCGAATAGAGGGGGTCACCACTTCCACAACACTAAATGAAAATGATTTCAGGTCACCTTGATGTACGGAACGTACATGTCGAGAAATTGGAGTGTCTCTCCCGTGTTTTATATCACCTATATGATCACCTATTCTCCTACGGAACTCTCTTCTCGTTTTCCCAACGTAATTTACTGGGCATGTACAGCTAAATAAGTAAATCACCCCGCTGGTTTTACAATTTGCAAAGTGTCTACTTTCAAAAATCTGTCCTGTGCTAGCACTTGAGAAATGATTTCCCGTAGCCACATAGCCACAGAACGAACACTTGCCACAGCGAAATGTGCCCAATTGTCTCTTTTCTAACCAAGTAGCTTTTTTTAAAGGGGGAGTAAAAGTGCTGTGTACAAGTTGGTCCTTTAAGGATCTTCCTCTCCTATAGGTGATCATTGGTGTTTCAGGTAAATACTCCCTGATGTCCGTATCTGCACGTAATATACCCCAATGTCTGTTAATGATGTTCCTCACTTCCTGAGAGCAGTCATCAAAACTCCCAATGAGCCTGACCAGGGCCTCTGAATCACTTCTATCTCTTGGTTGGAGTAGACTAGATCTAGGAGTTACCTCCACCTCTTTGAATGCGTTCAAAAGAATATTCTTTGGGTAACCTTTATTCAAAAATCTCTCTCTTAAATCACGTGATTCCGCATAGAAGGATGCGTCAGAGGAACAATTTCTCCTCACCCTCAAATATTGTCCTTTTGGTATCCCTTTTTTTAGGCCATAGGGGTGATGACTGCTCCAGTTGAGTAAGTTATTTGTTGAGGTGGGCTTCCTGTATATCGTAGTTGCCCCAGCCCCAAATTGTTGTATACTCTTGGTACAAAAGTCAAAATTCACTCTAATTCCATATTTGATATTGTATACCAACATCTACCAACCAGTAGAAATGAGCAAATGGATCCATATCTAATCTATTTCGAACTACACATTTTCCCCAAAATTCAAATTCTGGCAAAATCTACATTTTGGGCATTGTTTTGTCTTGTTTTAAGGATTGATTGGATGTTAAAAAAAATCATACATTACACTAACATGTACTTATGTCACGTCCACCTCACCCTTCCCCAGTCCTTCGTGGTGGTCTTCAGTTCTTACGGTGTTGAAGACAGTGACTGTTTTGACGTGGTCATGAATGAAGCCAAAGAGGCACATTTTCCCCTCATAACCAGGTGGGACCAGTCATTGTCCTCTGCGCCATAGACCATTACGGAGGACTAGAGTGGTGCACTGCAGGCGACGTAATGATAGGTGAGAGCATACAAGTAAGTGGAATGTATTTTATTATTTTTTTAACCCCTTCCTTCTATTTATTAGGCTTTGGGGTTTGGAGAGACCTTAGAGCATAATTTATGTCTTTTCACGGTAATTGGATTCTTTAGACAGTTTTTTTTTCTAACCGAATCAAATCTGTCTTCCAAATCCAGTGAAACAAATATTGGGAGAATCTGCCATCTCTAGTCTTGAAGTATCACTGTGAAAGTGATCAATACAATATTATACATTATAAGCATGCTGATGTTGTACCCGTAGTCCCTGAAGATCATGTGGTGGAAACATGAATTTCATCTTCAGCTAGAACACTTTAAGGATCAATTTATAATTACACTTTCCAAATCATTTCACTAATGAGAATAATTTGCAGCATTAGACTGAATACAGATCTGTTGTAGCGTGATAATCTTATCACCTAGCACGCCGAATATTGCTCTAATTAATCGAGGGGCTATGAGCCCATCTGATCATGTCATTGCTTTAAAGCAGTTGTCCCATGATTAACACACACTTGTTTCTGTTGGATCCAGAAAAATGGAATCTGGAGTATTTGTGAAAAAAATACATTGCTTTTTAATATTTGTTTAGGTGACCCCTCTATCCTTTTGTTCCCCCCTCTGAAAATTTACGTATTGTGTCCAATGTTAGAGAAAAGAAGCCGTTGATTCTCACTCACGGAGTTTGTATGTTCTCCCATTCTCGCATGACTTTAAGCTTTCTGCCAAAAATATACTATTCTTAATTTTTTTTGCCATAAAGATAAAAAAAATTGGGGGCCCTGCTAGAAGGGAGGGTTGCCCTTGAGATAGATATGGGTACCATTTAGAGATTGGCAAGTAAATTCTACTAGAATTGAATTATACTCTATTTTGCTTGCCAAAAGGCAGATATTTTTTGTAATTTGCTTCAGCGCAGATTCAGTACAATGCATTTGCTGGCCATCACTTTTCTGAACCATGAAAGCCATCAAAATGTTAAAACAAATCCTTACACTCACTTATTTGGCCCCACTATGTAACCAATCCGGTTCTCGCGCATCTTCAGATCACTTCCTCTTGTGCTGAAGTCCCCTGGTCTCTCATGCTCTCTCCGGCTTTGAGGGCCCAGGAGAGTTCTGCACAAGCACACGAAAGGTAACGGTGCCTTGATGCCATGGGATGCACCATGAGCTTGTGCACAGAACCCTCACGGACCCCATCTGTGTGGCCCAGAATAGGAGGCTCGGGGATTTTAGTGCAAGCAGTGGCGATCAGAAAGTGCAGCAAGAACCAAACATGTGACAGTGAGGAGCCGCGTGGCCATGGACGTCAGAAGAGGGGCGAGTCTTAGGACATCAGTACCCGGTGCCTGTGAATAGCAGTAGCATTACTTACTGCTATTCACACTCGCCGGGGCTGGATTCGGTGAACGTTGGACTACGTCGGATCTGCGTGGGAACATTTTATAGGATAAAATGGTGAATGAAGGAGAGTGTATTGTATTTTTTCTCTCTTTTTACGTCTTTCAGATAACCATTTGTGCACTACGGTGGATTCCTATATGGTGGATTCCCAGGACTATGGCGGATTCCCAGGACAACGGCGGACCTGAATCTCTTCTTTTTTTAAATTTTTATTGTTAATAATTCCCAAACTCAAGTTTTCACAGTCCTTTACAGGTCAAGTTTTCAGGATTTCCTGTACTACTGCACAGGTGGTTTAAGTATCATCAAGGCATCAGGAATTCTCTCACCGTGAAATACTATGAAAATCCTGAAAATATGAGCTACGAGGATATGAGCTATGATGGCTATGAATATGAGCTATGATGGCTGTGAGGACTGGAGACTGGGAAACACTGGTCTAAACCAAAGGGAGTTTTCACAGGTTAATGGTGTTTAGTTTGGCAAGAGTTGGAATAGGATCTAACATATCTAGAGCAATTTCTGCATGTGGGGTCTATTGGTCTTCCCTAACTTCGGGATTGTAAGGCCAAGTTTCCATGACCGTATTTTCGGTCTGAGTGCTGTCCATGAAAAAACTGACATCAAATGGACAGCACTAAGTTCATTGTTATTCAACTAGGCTGTTTAGATGAGTATTTTTTTTTAATCTGCGCGTGAAAAAAATGGCAGCACACACAGGTTGCTTCCATATTTCAGATGAGACTCATACATTGAATTCTATGTTATTTAAATGCACTTTTGCCTTTTTACATATTTAGTTACAGCAGGGTTTATGATCATTTTGTTTCTTGTAGGTTTTAACAATTAGAATTTGCAGATTCCCTCAAATTTGTCCAGGAAATTCAATTTGCATCAACTTTCTTTGATAGGAATGAAAAGTGCCATATTATGCTCTGGGGTATCTTCATTTTCAAGCCAGACATGTCACTCGGAGTAAGAATCACCAAGCTACGACTTGCCTACTTTGGACACATTATACGATGAGAATCATCACTGGAGAATGACATCATGGTCAGAAGAATAGAAGGAACAAAGCAAAGAGGAAAACCAGCAACCGGATGACTTGATACTATCAAGATAACGGCGGTTAAGACCCTGGTGGACCTATGTAGGCTTGCACATGATCAATCTTCTTAAAGAAGGTTCATTCATCAAGTCGCCATGGATGGAGATAGAGCTGAAGCCATTAAATAATAATTAGATAAATCTTCATATGGTAAAAAAGAGAGGAAATATTAGTAGAATTTTCTTAATCTTTTAAATCCAACAAAACAACCTGCCCACCTTTTTCTGGATTTGGGAGAAACGAATCACAAAAAATTCATAATTTGCCTTAAAAAGATTCACTCATTTCTAGTAACGCCACTTTGTATACATAAGTATTTTAGATGGTGGCCTGCATGGTAAGAGGTGCATGTGTTACTTGGTATGAACCTATTTAAGCTTGATAAGATGTGACTTGCGTTGGCCGGCGTGTGTTTGTTGTGCTGTTACTATATGTATCTGTATCCTGCGCGTCCTGTTACCACATTCAGATTTTGGTTTCATACAGTTGTTATCATGAAACATCTGCGCTCAGTGCACAAACATCTGTTTCAACAAATTGTTTCCTGGCTTTGAGTCATTTCTTCAATCCTATAAGCCAAGATCTTATTTAAAAAAAATAAAAAGTTTTGTTTTAATTACGCTCAGTTGCAATATACTTGAGTAAGTACATAAGAAGATGTTGTGGGCACCGGACTGTTAATGCAATTTCTCTCTTAAGAGAATGAGGATTTGGCAGGCTTATATGCGTAACTACTTCAATGTCTAATGTGGAGTCCCAGTTCAGAGCTTGAAACATACCTATTATTATCACTAGTAGCATGAATCAGTAGTACGTGTGAATATATGAAACTTTGCAACTTTAGCATCTTCCTTATCTTCCAGTGCTTTGCTTTCCCCCTTTTACTGGTTTAGAAACCTCAGTCTAGTGTAAAGCAGTAAAGAGTAGACATTGTTAGATGAGATGAGAGGATAGGAGGGGGATGCAGCTGCAGCTCTTCACTCAGTATTTCAGTGACACATTATGAAGAAGAGATGAGGTCAATTGCTAAGGGAAATTGCCGCTTGGCTCAAAGAACGCAGTTTTGACATCACAAAAGAAACACAAAACCAGCAATGAATAAAACACAAATCTTTCCGAATGATACTTAATATTTGTAACAGTCTGCTGTCAAACACCTCAGCAGCACTTCCTTCTCACAGACATAATCTTTTTGTCCCCTTTACAATGCAATCTAGCTCACATTCACATCGTAGGTCACCTCCCCATGAGAAAGCGAAAGCAAAACGCGCGTCGGGGCAGTGTAAGTGGCGGATCTTACTATCGATCTGTGACTATGAGTGATATTATTACATACATGGGCACTTTTGCGCTTTGACTGTCTGACTTCTATTTGGAAAAATGTTTAGAATTGAGAGTCCTCAGTGGTTGATACCTTTTAATGGCTAACTGAAAAGATGGTAACAAATTGCAAGCTTTCGAGACTACACAGGTCTCTTCATCATCATCAGGCATAGACTAATACACTTCTATTTGTGAATTCACAAAATTTGCTTAGCTTGTAATTCATATCATGGTGACACATTCATTGAAATTTCAAACAAAGGTTGTTGTGGAAGAGGAAGAGGCTATAGAGGACCAAGAGATGCTTGTCAGGAGGATTCAAATTGTTCACACTGAGGACAAGATGCTATAAATTCTTTGGTGTTTAGTTTACATTGGGGCCAAGAAAATAAATGATAAAAAAAAATTTCAGCAGTTTAATTTAAACTTAGTTCACTGGAGGGAAGAGAAGAATTGGCCCAAGTTAACACCTAGTGGCAATGTGTTTTAGAGACATGGGAAAGATCTTTAGCTGGAGAACAAAAAGAAGAGGAATCGGAAGCAAGAATAATTCTGGTTCCATGACATGAGAGGGTGCATCTTTAGTGGCAATATATAGATCAAAGGACCTGGAGAGAGCATCAACTCTGCAGTTATTTCACAGGTGGACAGCAAGTGAGGGTGAAGTCAAACCGAAAGAAGGAAAGTGACCATAGCCCTGTGGGCTGGAAATATTCCTTATTTTTATGATCTGTATAAAAGATCATTGGGAACTTAACTCCTTCAAGTAAGATGTTGTCATTCCTCCAAAACTAATTTTATGGGTAAAAGTGATCACTGGTGGAGTAATTTGTTACAGCTGGGGAAAATTTCCTTGAAAAGAAACTGCAGTGATAATTTCGAGATGTAGAAGATTTTTATTAAATGTGTGAACACCAAACATGAACAGTAGAGTTGAGCAGGCAATTTGGCACCTTGTTGCACACAGGAATAGCAATGTTGAGTAGGCAGACAGGCATTTTATTGCAGTCCACAATAAAAGAAGGTAGTTGACAGCACATCAATACCAGGATGCCCGTTGCAAATCCAATGACCCAATTGGAAATGAGATAATTCAAAGAACAAAAAAGTGAACAGCATCCAGTCCAGGTGATGAAAAAATACAGCAATCTTTATTCCGTCATGATGCGACATTTCGACCAATGTTGCTTTGATAAAGACCAACATTGGTCGAAACGTTGCATCATGGCAGAATAAAGATTGTTCTATTTTTTCATCACCTGGAACTGGTTGCTGTTCCCTTTTTTGTTCTTAGGCATTTTATTGCAGGACTGACGGTAGCACATGGGAATCGCAGAGATAAAAGTTCAGGCAGCACCAAGAAAAGAGGAGACTAGTAAATTGGCAGATACTATACCTTGATTTAGCAGATAAAATAATGTGGACAGCGCCAAGAACCGTAGGGCTAAGTTGGTTGTAGGAGCTTGATGATGGGTAACGCTCAGGAGGAGCTCAGTAGATAATCAGGTACCTGTCTGGAGCAGAGCCCAGTGGAAAGTGTAGATTGACTACTGAAAAGCACTTATTAGCATTGTGCACTAATACCTAAATACTCAGGCTATGCACAGCCCCTTAAACCAGACTATAACCAGACTATAACCTTAAAGGTAATAGGAATAAATAAGTACGGGTGCATCTCACAAATTTAGAATAAAAGCTAATTTATTTCAGTTCTTCAATACAAAAAGTGAAACTCATATAATATACACTGTGTGCAGAATTATTAGACAAGTTGTATTTTAGAGGATTATTTTTATTATTGATCAACAGCTATGTTCTCAATCAACCCAAAAGACTCATAAATATCAAAGCTTAATATTTTTGGAAGTTGGAGTGTTTTTTTTTTTTAGATTTGGCTATCTTAGGAGGATATCTGTTTGTGCAGGTAACTATTACGGTGCAGAATTATTAGGCAACTTAATAAAAAACAAATATACTCCCATCTCATTTGATTATTTTCACCAGGTAAACCAATATAACTGCACAAAATTTAGAAATAACCATTTCTGACATGCAAAAACAAAACCCCAAAAAATGAGTGATCAATATAGCCACATCTGTTTACGATCAACATTGAATGCAGCAACCACCACAGCCTTCCAGACACTGTTCCGAGAGGTGGACTGTTTTCCCTCCCTGTAGATCTCAGATTTTATGAGGGACCACAGGTTCTCTATGGGGTTCAGATCAGGTGAACAAAGGGGCCATGTCATTGTTTTTTCTTCTTTGAGACCTTTACTGGCCAGCCACGCTGTGGAGTAGTTGGAGGCATGTGATGGAGCATTGTCCTGCATGAAAATCATGTTTTTCTTGAACTATACCGACTTCTTCCTGTACCACTGCTTGAAGAAGTTGTCTTACTGAAACTGGCAGTAGGTCTGTGAGTTGAGCTTCACTCCATCCTCAACCCGAAAAGGTCCCACAAGTTCATCTTTGATGATACCAGCCCATACCAGTACCCCACCTCCACCTTGCTGGCGTCTGAGTCGGAGTGGAGCTCTCTGCCCTTTACTGATCCAGCCTCTAGCCCATCCATCTGGCCCATCAAGAGTCATTCTCATTTCATCAGTCCATAAAACCTTTGAAAAGTCTGAAGATATTTCTTGGCCCAGTCTTGACATTTTATCTTATGTTTCTTGTTCAAAGGTGCTCGTTTCCAGCCTTCCTTACCTTGGCCATGTCCCTGAGTATCGAACACCTTGTTCTTTTTGTTACTCCAGTAACGTTGCAGATCTGAAATATGGCACAACTGGTGGCAAATGGCATCTTGGCAGCTTCACGCTTGATTTTCCTCAATGCATGGGCAGTTATTTTGCACCTTTTTTGCCCAACACAAAAAGCTTGATTGTTCGGTGATCACGCTTCAAAGGTTTGGCAATTTCAAGACTGCTGGATTCCTCTGCAAGACATCTCACAATTTTGGACTTTTCAGAGCCCGTCAAATCTCTCTTCTGACCCATTTTGCCAAAGGAAAGGAAGTTGCCTAATAATTATGCACACCTTATATAGGATTTTCATGTCATTAGACAACACCCCTCCTCATTACAGAGATGCACATCACTTGATTTACTTAATTGGTAGTTGGCTTTCAAGCCTGAACAGCTTGGAGTAGGACAACATGTATAAAAAGTATCATGTGACCAAAATACAACTTGCCTAATAATTCTGCACACAGTGTATAGAGCCATTACAAACAGAGTGATCTATTTCAAGTGTTTATTTCTGTTAATGTTGATGATTATGGCTCATGGAAGCCCAGGTTTCTTTGATAGCATCCTTCAGCTCGTCTGCATTGTTGGGTCTGGTGTCTCTCATCTTCCTCTTGACAATACCCCACAGATTGTCTATGGGGTTAAGGTCAGGCGAGTTTGCTGCCAATCAAGCACAGTGATACTGTTGTTTGTAAACTAGGTATTGATACTTTTGGCAGTGTGAACAGGTGCCAAGTCCTGCTCGAGAATGAAATTTCCATCACCAAAAAGCTTGTCAGCAGACGGAAGCAACAAGTGCTCTAAAATTTCCTGGTAGACTTTGGTCTTGATAAAATACCAGCAGATGACATGGTTCCCCAAACCATCACTATTTGTGGAAACTTCACACTAGACCTCAAGCAGCTTGGATTGTCTGTCTCTCCACTCTTCCTCCAGACTCTGGGACCTTGGTTTCCAAGGTTTTGTAATAAATAAGGGATAACTCAGGAGACTCTTTGCGTGGAACAAGACAACTACAGGACACAGTTTTATAAGTGGTAAAGTCTATATTATCACACGGTGATTCAAACAGGTGCAGAGAGAAACTCAAGTCCACAACACTTGGAGTAATATTAAATGCAGCTTAGCAGTCTATAGGAAACTTCAGAGGAAAATGCAATCACGCAGAAATTCTATGAAGCACAATTATTCTTGAGGATACTTGACACGAATAAGTCCTTGCTTAGTCCAAAACACAGATAGATAAGCTTATAAGGCAGTTCAAATAATATCTTAGCTCAACCAGGGAGGTCTGGGTAATAGTCTCAGGTTCTTGCAGAGCAGCAACAGCTTACATGTCCAGCAAATGCAGATGGAAGTAAACACGAGCAGCAGATGAAGGAGGATTACTGGAACTGGTGTATGCAGCAGGAACTCACAGCAGAGTAGCAGGATAACCCCACAGGTTCACAGGAGCAGGTATATAGCCAGGGAGTCACCAGAGGTCAGGAGCTGGATGCAAGGCAGAATACTCTAGCACAGACTGAAGGCTGGGGTGGAGTTTTATAGCAGGAAGCCACAGTGCACATGAGACCAAAGACGCCATCTTGGAAAAGGGCAGTAATGCACAAAAGGTAATAAAAAATGTTCAGAGTCCTGACAGGTTTATTGTGAAGTTTCCACCATCAATGATGGTTTCAGGAGCCATGTCATCGGCTGGTATAGGTCCACTGTGTTTTATCAAGACCAAAGTCAGTGCAGCCATCTGCCAAAAGTACAAATACATGGTTTAAAAACAACAGTATCACTGTGCTTGATTGGCCAGCAAACTCGTCTGACCTTAACCCCATAGAGAATCTATGTGGTATTGTCAGGAGGAAGATGAGAGACACCAGACCCAACAATGCAGATGAGCTGAAGGCTGCTATCAAAGCAACCTGGGCTTCCATAACACCTCAGCAGTGCCACAGGCTGATCACCTTGATGCCACACCTCATTGATGCAGTAATTGATGCAAAAGGAGCCCTGATCAAGTATTGAGTGCATTTACTGAACATACATTTCAGTAGGCCAACATTTCAGATTTTAAAATCATTTTTTTCAAGCTGGTGTTATAAAATATTCTAATTTACTGAGATGATGACTTTTGGGTTTTCATTGGCTGTAAGCCATAATCATCAACATTAACAGAAATGAACACTTGAAATAGATCACTCTGATTGTAATGACTCTATAACAAATGAGTTTTACTTTTTGTACTGAAGAACTGAAATAACTTTTTGATGATATTCTAATTTTGTGAGATGCACCTGCAAGTGTGACAGGATAGTAAGAAGATAATGTGGTGCGGCTGTAAAAAATTATCAAATAGAAGATAGGAAAGAGAAAAAAGGAGAAAACAAGGAGAAAAAAAGGAGCGGAAAATAAAAAGGAACACAAAGAGAGTATGGAAAGGGGAGATAAAGAAAAAGGAGGGGAAGTGGAGCAAAGAGGGAAAGGGAAGTGTATACATTGTGTCTATTGAGAAATCTGCAAGAAAAAAAGAAGCAAAAATTAGAAATATGAAATGAAAGATAATAAAAGTTATAAAATGTGTAAAATGCCCAATACATATCTCTCATAAATGATTGAAAGTTAAAGGGCCACTGTCACCCCCCTCCAGCCATTATAAACTAAAAGAACCATCTTGTGCAGCAGTAATGCTGCAGTCTAACAAGGTGGCTCTTTTAGTTTTTGATTAAGTTATTACCTAAATAAAGCGTTTTAAAATTTGGCCACACATACCAGATATTGTACCTGGAGGCGGTCCCAAGCGTCCTGTATGAATCTTCCAACGGCCGTCACTCTTCTCTTCAGGGGCGATGGTTGCCGCCCCCTGAGCGCTGTTATCTTCTGAAATCCGGCGCCTGCGCTGTGCGTGCCTGCGCAGTGTTCATTGTCAGTGCGGCCGCCCTATTACTGCTGAATCCCCCGCCCCGCACTGTTATTCATTATGCACAGTGCGGGGCTGGGGTTCCTGGGAAGGCGGGGGAGCTGGGGAGCGTCGGAGCTGGGGAGCGTCAAAACAGCGCAGTGCGCATGCCCAGGAACCCCAGCCCCGCACTGCGCATAATGAATAACACAGTGCGGGGCGGGGATTCAGTAATAGGGCGGCCGCACTGACAATGAACACTGCGCAGGCCCCAGGCAGGCACGCACAGCGCAGGCGCCGGATTTCAGAAGATAACAGCGCTCAGGGGGCGGCAACCATCGGCCCTGAAGAGAAGAGTGACGGCCGTTGGAAGATTCATACAGGACGCTTGGGACCGCCTCCAGATACAATATGTGGTATGTGTGGCCAAATTTTAAAACGCTTTATTTAGGTAATAACTTGATCAAAAACTAAAAGAGCCACCTTGTTAGACTGCAGCATTACTGCTGCACAAGGTGGCTCTTTTAGTTTATAACGGCTGGGGGGGGGTGACAGTGGATCTTTAAGAATAAAGACATATAAGGTCACAACATATAACATGAAATAAATTATATTTTATCCCGAGAATGCATCCAGTATCCACTATGTAAAAAGTGAGAACATTAGTGCTAAACCTCGTATTCTCTATTTAGACCCAAAGGAGATAAGGTTTGTAATGTGTGAATCCAATAGAATCCATGTTCCTTAAGTTTCTTGACCCTGTGGCCTTGTCTTCTTGCAAGGGGAACATGGTCAATCACCTGATACCTCAATTGTGAAATTGTATGACCCTGGATATAAAGTGGGCTGGGATGGGTAAAAGGGTTCGTCTGCATCTTGTGGTTGACTTGTGTTGTGAGATACGGTCTTTGAAATGATGACAACACAAATTCATAAAAAAAAAAAACTTTTACTTTGTGATTTGCAGACTGTATAGTATTTGCAAGTGGGTGAAAAGGATAAGGCTCAACGAATTGTCATCTTTCCCACAGGTACCGGATACAACTTCAGCCCTGGTTCTCAGTATAGGTGGCTTGTCCCTCTGTCTGGCTTTCCTAGCCCTAGGGAATCTTACTCACCTCTAGCAGTGTATGCGGATTGCAATACCTTCCGCCCCATGTAGTCTGAGTCCCTCTTTCCCAGTAGCTTCACAAGCTGAGTGTGCCTCTGGCCCCCAACGTCCGTCTCGAGGCTGCCCCAAGCCATTAGATGTAATCACATGGAAGGGTATTTACGGCAATCCACTGCCCCGAGTATTAGGCTCACGCTGTCCCTAGCAGCCCTTGTACTACTATGTTTTCACTGTTGCCCTTACACTGACTACTTGTCAACTCCTGCCTATGTCACTAGCCCTCAGTTCCCCCTCCCCAACTGGTCTGGCCACTTGAGTTAACTCAGTCCCAGCTAACTGCAGCCACCAGGGGTATTATACCTGTAGCACATATGGAGCGCCCCCACACCGCCGCAGGGCCGAGGGGTACCCGGAGCCGGGCCTCTGAGTCTCAGTTCTGGGATTGTCACGGTGGCTAGACCCGGTCCGTGGCCCTGTCCGTCAGTGGGGGACGTCCGGTGCAATAAGTGGTGTTGTAACGGTGCAGTTGTGGGTGCAGATCGCGGTAAATAATGAGGACACCAGGTTGCAGTCTCTTTACCTCTTTACTGGAGATCTCTGAGTCCTCAGTCCAGAATACAGTTCACCAGACTGCGCGAGTCCGGCCGGTCCAATGGCACCTCCAGAGTACACTTCACAGGTGGAAATCGGTGCCTTCCTTCTTAGCGCTATGTGTTGTAGTCCTTCCCTGCTGTGCTTACGGAAAGTACCCCACAACTGTTGTGTCTGTTTCTGATGTTCCCTCACAACTCGAATTAGATGATGTTCTGCTAATCCTCCATCCTTCCCCGATGTTCTGGTTGGGACGGCACCCGTTTGTCGGGTAGGCCTGGAGTTCTTCCGGGACCCTAGAGACGCCCCTCTCCCGCAATTGCCTCCCAAGACTGCATAGGTGATATGTGTTAGACAGCCCGCCTTAAACTGACTGTCCTGCCGCGGTTTGGAGTATTGCTTGAAGCTGAATATTATTCTACTCCCTCGGCGTTCCGGCCACCGGTAGTGCGCCTCAGTAGGGTGTTGCTTCGGTCTTACAGCACGACCCCTACTGGAATTCTCCTATTGCTTGATCTCGTTTCTCACTCAGCACAATCTATCTCGCTTCTAGTCCTTTCTTGGATCCCGCCGCTTCCCGGAGCTGGCGCGGACCCGTTACGTTCTTTCCAATGCCAAGCCTCTGCCAGGATCCCACCCCTGGCAGAGACCCTACTGTCTCTTCCTCCACAACACCCTCTGCCACAAGGTGTTTCTTCGTTCAATCCAGTCAGCTTTTTCATCTAACTTCCTGCCTGACCCCCAGTTTACCCACTATGGTGGGGAGTGGCCTAATGAATAGCACCCTTAGCTCCCCCCGGAGGCCCTGCTGTGAAATGTATTGGTGTCTGTGATACCTGATCAGATGAACTCCTTCAGTGCCATCGAACGCACCATGGCTCCCCATAGTGGCGGAGCCACAGTACTGCAACGACCAGGACTCTGGGGCGCTGCACTCCCCCCTGGTTAAACACAGTACTCCGGGACTGGGAAGAAAACAACAATACAGGTTAGCAAAAAGACATACAATTTTTGTTGAGTGCAAAACAATAAGTATACTTGAACAGGCTTCCCTTTATGGGAGGTGAGGACACTTTAACGTTACAAACATAATTAAATATCATAGCAACAGGCTACAATTAACTCTCATTACCCAACCGGGTATTCTACTAAGTGCAATTTAATGAACAATAATTTAACATTGCCTTCAAGGAACATACACTCCTAGCTCGCTAAAGGCCTTCCCATAATCACATTACAGGGCAAGTTAACTTTTCATTCTCCTACTTTGAACCTGCAGGACCGCCTGTCCCTATGGCACCAGACCTACTGCCTCTCCTTTCTTTTACAGGACCGCCCCGTTCAGCCAGGGCCTACTGCCTTTCTCTACTATACATGGTATAGACATAACATTCCTTTCAATTAGAGAACATGGAGCCGGCTCTACTTGGCTCCTATTAGGACTCACTCACTAACCCCTACGGGTTCACTTTCTGTCCTTAGTAACACATTATTAACTTTCTATGGGGACTCAGGGTTTACCTTCTATCCTCACCTTCATTATTACTTTCTTACTTTCACTTAAGCAGAACTCTAAATCTACCCCTACGGGCTCTCTGCATCTTTCTTTTATGCAAAACAGTTACATTTCTTCCAGAGCATCATCATCAGTATTTCTTCACATTTAACCCGTTAAACACATATAACTTTTCTCATTCCAATATTACCATGGCATTACTGTTCTAAAACAGTATCTCTCATAAGTACGCTGTTGGACATCCCCTTTAAAAGAGGATCAAGTCTTTCTGAGGTAGCTCGTCTTCTCAGCCTACCAGTCTTTGTTCAGCAAAGGTTCCAGAACGGTATCTTCGCAAAGAGTCTTTAAATAAAACCAGTAGGAAGCACCTTTAATAAGGTGCAAACTATTTACAAGAAAGTTTGGATCATGCACTGTTCATGATTTCTCAGTTTGTAAAACTTGTGCAAACTTGTAGAAAAACAAACAATAAGGATCCCGGGTCAACTAAGGGATCCATAAAGAGTTAACCCTGGACGGGTTTAGCAACAACAATCAGGAACAGTAACTATTTACATTTTCAGAAGCATTAAAATCTCAGAATCCCCCACGAGGCGCCACCTGGCGGGGGAACCCCTGCAATACAGGCAGTTCAGGTTCCAGGTTCACTCCCGCGGCCAGGTACACCCCATGGGTGCAGGTCTGTTGCACAACCAGATCGTGTGCGGTGATGAGGGTCTGCGTTCCTACTTCCTTCTGCGTTGGTACATCAGGAGCATCGGTTACTTGAAAAGACACTTCCTTGGCCACTGCGGTGGTTGCGGGGGTCATGCATCAGATCGCAGGTTCCGTGATCAGACAGGTGGGGTTGACCAGGGTGGTTGCAGATCGATCACACGGGAACACTTTGGCTACAGGGGCTGGTTTCTCTTTCTTGTAGACATTCAGAGCGAACCACCCCTTTTCCCCAAAATGCCGGGTGTAAGTAACGCTGTCCCCCGGGTAGAGGTCTCGATCGGGGTGGCCCTCTCTGAGGTGCGACTCGACATCCCGTCGGTTAACGAAGACCTCCGCGTACAGCCCCGGTTCTTTAATAAAGCCCCAGCCTCCTCGGAGTTTAAAGGTGGTGACGATGCCCTGCCTGCGCGGGGCCTGGTGAGTGGTGGGGTCCTTACGGGCCCGGTCCTTAACCGCCAAATCCTTTTGATGGTGGGCCTCCCGCCCAGCCTGATGTATTTTCTCTTCCTCTCGCCACTGTTGTTCTAACTGGACCCGGTATTCCTCCCAGCTTAGGGCCTGTACCATCTCCCCCTTCTGGGTCTCCACCCCGGGGAACCCCATAAGATTGGATCCGGGGTTCACCCAGCGGCACACCGTGCGCTCCGCATGGACCTCACACAGCAAGGGAGTAGGGGTGATTGGGGCTCGCATACGGTGTTCCATGCCCGTGGCTTCCTCCCATGGTAGCAGGCGCTGGAGTCTATGGGCTCCCGGGAGAGGTGGTGCCGCTACGGGACCCACTAACACACCCTCGGCTGGCGGGGCAGGATCGGCGGACTCACCAACTGGTACAAGTTCACTTTCCGCAGCAGGTCCTGCTGGCTCTTCCGGTGAGAACTCCGATGTCCGGGAACCCTCCGCCGGCACCACCGGGTGCGGAGCCTGGACTCTCACATTCAGTTGGAGGAGTTGGTTATATAAGTCCTCCATCTCGGCTCTCAGGAATCTGGTGTTATCCACGGAGGACGGGTTGCTGGGCTCATCCAGGTAGTCGGGGGAGACTTCCACTTCAACCCCACTGTCGGGTTCAGAGCTGCTGGCCATAGCGTCCTCCACGTGGGTCACTTCCTGGTCTTTTTCCCGCTCTCTCCTTCGGGAGCGGTTTCGTTTTCTCTGCCTCCGCCCCCCATTAAGGATTAGGAGGCGGATCTCTGCTGCTGACGGACACGTCCTCACCGTGCAGAAATATTTAGACTGGGCGGCCATTGCTGTTCGCGCTCTCCAGCTTGCCTATGCCCACTTCACGCCCCTCTTCTCTTCCCGCGCTCTCCTCAGCGCTGCAATGGCGGCGGATTTTGGCGGCAACTGGCGCAGTACAGTCCTTGCAATAAAGTACAGTCCAAACACAATAAATCACAGTTCCAAGGCACACATGACCTGATTCTTCAGGCTTAAGTAGATCCTGTTCGTGACGCCAAGTTCTGGAGCGCCCCCACACCGCCGCAGGGCCGAGGGGTACCCGGAGCCGGGCCTCTGAGTCTCAGTTCTGGGATTGTCACGGTGGCTAGACCCGGTCCGTGGCCCTGTCCATCAGTGGGGGACGTCCGGTGCAATAAGTGGTGTTGTAACGGTGCAGTTGTGGGTGCAGATCGCGGTAAATAACGAGGACACCAGGTTGCAGTCTCTTTACCTCTTTACTGGAGATCTCTGAGTCCTCAGTCCAGAATACGGTTCACCAGGCTGCGCGAGTCCGGCCGGTCCAATGGCACCTCCAGAGTACACTTCACAGGTGGAAATCGGTGCCTTCCTTCTTAGCGCTATGTGTTGTAGTCCTTCCCTGCTGTGCTTACGGAAAGTACCCCACAACTGTTGTGTCTGTTTCTGATGTTCCCTCACAACTCGAATTAGATGATGTTCTGCTAATCCTCCGTCCTTCCCCGATGTTCTGGTTGGGACGGCACCCGTTTGTCGGGTAGGCCTGGAGTTCTTCCGGGACCCTAGAGACGCCCCTCTCCCGCAATTGCCTCCCAAGACTGCATAGGTGATATGTGTTAGACAGCCCGCCTTAAACTGACTGTCCTGCCGCGGTTTGGAGTATTGCTTGAAGCTGAATATTATTCTACTCCCTCGGCGTTCCGGCCACCGGTAGTGCGCCTCAGTAGGGTGTTGCTTCGGTCTTACAGCACGACCCCTACTGGAATTCTCCTATTGCTTGATCTCGTTTCTCACTCAGCACAATCTATCTCGCTTCTAGTCCTTTCTTGGATCCCGCCGCTTCCCGGAGCTGGCGCGGACCCGTTACGTTCTTTCCAATGCCAAGCCTCTGCCAGGATCCCACCCCTGGCAGAGACCCTACTGTCTCTTCCTCCACAACACCCTCTGCCACAAGGTGTTTCTTCGTTCAATCCAGTCAGCTTTTTCATCTAACTTCCTGCCTGACCCCCAGTTTACCCACTATGGTGGGGAGTGGCCTAATGAATAGCACCCTTAGCTCCCCCCGGAGGCCCTGCTGTGAAATGTATTGGTGTCTGTGATACCTGATCAGATGAACTCCTTCAGTGCCATCGAACGCACCATGGCTCCCCATAGTGGCGGAGCCACAGTACTGCAATGACCAGGACTCTGGGGCGCTGCACTTACATGGGGATTAAATGCACTTAACTAGTGATGAGCGAATATACTCGTTGCTCGGGTTTTCCAGAGCACGCTCGGGTGGTCTCCGAGTATTTGTTAGTGTTTGGAGATTTAGTTTTCATCACCTCAGCTGAATGATTTACAGCTATTAGCCAGCTTGAATACATGTGGGGATTCCCTAGCAACCAGGAAACCCCCACATGTACTAAGCCTGGATAGTAGCTGTAAATTATTCAGCTGAGGTGATGAAAACGAAATCTCCGAATACTAACAAATACTCGGAGACCACCCGAGCGTGCTCGGAAAAACCCGAGCAACAAGTATACTCGCTCATCACTACACTTAACCTTTGAGTGTCAGGTAGCACTCACATCATTGTACACCTACACACATGTGCATTAACGTCTTGGCTTTCTCTGCCAGCTTACTGCTCGTGCATGCGCTGTGCACATTTTGGGATGCCGGCCGACGCAAACCCGGAAGTTCTTCGGATCACTTCCTCCCGGGGAATACAAAACTCAGGCGGGTTCACATGACCCAGCATTGAGGCACCCAAGGGCTCCTTTTTCCTGTACCTGGCGACCCCATTTCCTTCAGATAATCTGTATTAGCTATAGCACTTTATATATGGATTCTGTTATCTGCTCCTATCACTGCTCTTTATTAGTTTTTGGGCTACCACTCTGTTTGCAAGTGTTGTATGTCCGTCTAGCTTTGGGACTGTACACGTAGGCAGGCAGCTGGCGTCAGTGGGGCAATTAGTCTTTTGGCTTAGCATCTGTTACCTACATATGTGCGGTTAGCACAGTAGAGTTTCAGAGCAAGCTCAACCCTAGTTAGGGTATTATGCTCAGCATCTGTTTCGCTACTGTGTGCGAATAACACAGTTCAGTTGCAGAGCATCTGCTTTGTTTCTGTGTTCGAATGACACAGCTCAGTTGCTGAGCATTTGTTTCATTTCTGTGTGCCAGTTCAGTTCACGTGCTTGTCCTGTTACCTTTAACAGGACAGAGCACTTAGTACTCTTTTGTACTGTTCCTTCCTGTGGAGTAACAGGGTTTGGAACTCAGCGTCCTGTTCACACTGAGTGACGTTAACCCAGTGTGTACAAGTAATCACTCGCCTTGTTCACTAGCAGCAGTTTTTCATCTCTGCACGGTGGACCCCGGGTTGCAATTGCGCTTTATTATTTATTTTATTTAGTGCAATTCGCCAACCCTAACAGTATTTATGTTGTATTATTGTCACTTAATAATACTGTTGTGTCTTTTATACGCAGATATATCTTGAAAAAGGCTATGATGCGCCAAAATGTCGATTTAATATATATCAGATTTTATTTGGGTCTGATTTTCTTGTTCTGTCTGTTTATCCTTTAACATATAGCTACACTTTAAGCACTGCCTTAATGCATATGTCTGTTTCAGTCATATCAATTCAATCGAATCCCAATAGGGCGATAGACCACTATGAGCTCATTGTACAAATACTATGGAATATGTTGGTGCTATAAAAATACAGACTATAATAAAACATAGATTTTACCAGGTTGCACTATTGAAATACTGAGAAATTCTGATATAACTTCATAATTTTAATTGCCACCAGACCCATGTGTTTTCTTTTACACTTATAGTACAGAACCACTGAGATATTACTGCTAAGTTTTTAATAATTTTTTGCAATGACTTTTGAAGTATTAGTCATTTTTTCTGCTCAGTTATTCACAGATTTTTAATGAACAACATTTTTAAAAGAGAAATCTGTAAACCAAACATAGAGTACAGGCAATAAAGCTACCAATATCAGCTGAGGCAGTTCAGCATAATGGCCTGACATTGGGAGGAATAGAGCTGTACAGAGAAGACCGTCACAGAATCATGCAATGTTGGAGTTGGAAGGGACTTCCAGGGTTATCGTGTCCAACCCTCTGCTCCCTGCAGGATTCATTAAACCATCTCAGACAGATGTCCGTCCAGCCTCTGTTTGAAGGCTTCCATTGAAGGAGAACTCACCACCTCTCATGGCAGCCTGTTCCACTCATAGATCACCCTCACTGTCAAAAAGTTTTTATCTAATATCTACTCTATATCTTCTCCTTTCAGTCTCATTCGATTGCTTCTCGAGATTCCATGTGCAAATGAGAATGAGGATGATCTGTGGTGCCCCTGAGGTCTGGTTGCCACAGAGGTACTGCACCTCACCCAGAGGTGTGGGACTCCGCTCTCGGGTAAGGAGGAGGCACTAACTGGGACTCCATATCCAGCATCTAACACCACATCACTCCAGTCAGGGAATCTGGGTATACCCTAAGGGAGTATGGCCTAATCCCTGTCTGGAGAGGGTTACTAGGTAGAGGGTGTGGGTGGAGAGAGTAGAGATGTCATGGAAACAGTAGAAGGAGTCAGGAAAGGTATAGAAAGTTGGTCAGTCTGTGTGAGACAGTGAAAGGAGAGGAGGCACAGGAGGCGAAAGATACTGGGAGTGGAGCTGCGATTGAGCTCACCCCCAGGTTTGAACACCAAAGCCGGACACCGGAGTCCGAGGTTGTGTGGGAACTGTATGCCCCACAGCAGAATCTGGAGGGCGGGAGATTGCAGATCTCCTGGCCACAACTGACACTCGAAGGCACAGCAGCAGATTAGAGCTCGGAGTCACCACGAGAGAGGGACACCTGAAAAAAAGCTCGAGCTGTCTGCCATGCGGGTAGTGTTCTACAAAGGGACAGATTGAGTGAGAGACTTGAGGATAGCTAATGCATCAAGAACCTTGCAAACAGCGCAGAAAGGAAGTCTTCTAACCCCACCTGGCTAGAGGGATTACAAACCGCTTCCAGGCAACGGGGATTCCAAAGATCACCTGTAACCTGTACCCCGGACTGCACTGGCAATTAAAAGGTAAAGAGACTGCAAACCCTGTGTCCTCCAATTATTGCATTCTTGCACTACAACCCCTCATAAACTGTCCTTGTAGTCCTGGGGTCGCTGCTCCACCTGTGAGGAGCAAGACCATCTAAGCTGCATCACCATCGGCCCCAGCGGATCCCTTTAAGCAGAGTCTATAGACTTTATTTACCACTACACTTTAATTTCTCTTTAATTAGACACCCAGAGCCATGATCCAGGTCACCGCTACCATGACACATTCCCTTTAAGAACCGGCCCAGTACCAAGTTCCCCAAGGTCCTAGAGGGCGCTCCAGATCCCTCTACACTATGATGTCCCTTCAGACATTTGTGATCTGTCAATTACTGGATAAGTCCACGTACTAGACCCCTGAGTATATAAAGAGCAATTAATAAAACACAAGTATTTTTGCAGGTCTCTAGCACTACTCTTGGTCACCTCTCTTGGCAGCAGGAACCAGTAGTTGCTCTTGACTGGCAAACTGCACACCACTGCGGCCCTCACTTGGTTACAATTAGGAATAATCCTCTATGTTCCCTTCGGTTGTAACTCATTTTTGTCCTTTTTGAAGGATAGAGTCTTTAATCATAGAAATAAGCTTATGTGCTCCCCTCTGTGGTTGATAATCCTTGTCCTCTGTCTCTAATGGCAGCTTTTTCATCTAGCAGGGTCAATCTATTCCTCCAAACCAGAAGGTCACAGAAAGGTTGAGGGAGCAATGGTTTCCGTTTGATGCTAAAGGAGTGTCCCTATTTCTCCCTTCTTCTCTCCTCCACTGAAGATAAAAGAAGGGGGTACAGCAAAGTGACGAAGCTGATGGATACACATACCCTAGCCCTCCAAGAGGGACATCCCATAGGGGCAGAAAAAAAAATGTTGACTAGTGTTTCCTGTGATACAAAATGTAAATTGAATAAAGATGTATTCCATGAATATGGTTCAGATATTTTGGGGAAATTATTGGAATTTCTCATACTGGCTTATCCAAAAGGCCAGGGAAGTAAAGGTTCATGTGCCTAAATTTAAGAAAGTTTATGCAAAGTTTTTTGCTCAGTCAAATTCATCTCGGGCACTTTTTCACCTCAGTCTTTCAATAAACCAAGCCCATGGCTTTGAACTGAGGGTCTTCTTCAACCTACAGAGCCTACCTATAAGAGAAACTTGATCCAACCAGAAGCTTTTTCATCATGATTAGACATATTCATCCATTACCAAATGTTCCTGTCCTGACCACTCATTAGAACAGACACTACCAAGGCCAAAAGGCTAAGAAGGAATCTGAGATCTATACCAATGTCAAATTGGTCCTTTCGCTCTCTGGAACAGAACTTTATTGAAATCAATTGGAGTTTTGAAGACTTTAAAAGTTTCCATTACTCCATTGATTTCAAACGTTATGGGGCACACACAGTTTATATGCTGTCTATTTTCTTGAGCAATCAGATCTTGTCTTCTTGACATTGGTTGGAAAGGATTCAACTGACGTTTGGGATTGCGGGAAATTCTATCCCAAAAATATCCCATACACTATGAAAACTATAATCATAGTTGATTCATGAAAAGGAAGATCATCAGACAATATGAAATATTACAATACAACTTTATATTTACGTCTCCGGTGTATTTTCTAATGCAAAACATGCCTAGGACGCTGTGACTAAAGTAAAGTATAAGAAATTCTGCTATAATTCTAAATGTGTTTAATCGGCTTATGTTTCCAATTATAAACTTACACTATAAAGTACAGCCAGTGTACAGGGAGGACACTGGTGACATATATCCATAGCCTGACCCATGAAGAAATGATGTTACCTCAATCTAATGATGCCAGATTTAATTTGCAAGATCTTCTCCAGTTTGAATCTACATAAAGGCAAAAGAAAGAAAAACGACAATCAACAATTCAACTTATATTGGAAACCTAAGGGTAGGAAGCTGAAAGTAAAGTTCTGAAAATTTCCATTAGTCTGACAATTAAAGTGAGCATGTTGGTTCTTTTCAGCCTTCTTCAATAGAATTTGTCAAGTTAAAAATGGAGGCAGCATGTTATAGAGAAGTAAAAGTTGAGTAGATTGAGAGAAAAGAAATGTTGCAGTATACACTGTCATGTAAATTACATTTTTGCTCATTTTGATATTAGGAGTCCAGTGGGTGGTCCTATTTAGTGATTGACAGCTGTCTCTGTGTGCACACAGTAAAGCCTGTTAATCACAGTCTGCATAAAAATATATATTATTTTCTCAGTAAGTCCGGCCTGACATCTATCACGTGCCAGCAGCACTAACTGTTTACACTGGGCTAGCTTCAGTTCCTGGAAAGCCGTCTCAACTTGTGGACCACTTAACCATAGCTGACTTTGCCCCTTTAAGGAGGTCCATCAGAGGGGCAGCTATCATGGCGAAGTTAGGGATAAACCGGCGGTAATAGCCTACAATGTCCAGGAACGCTCTGACCTGCTTCTTTGAGAGGGGTTGTGGCCAACTCTGGATCTCCTCAACTTTATTTATCTGGGGCTTTATTTCTCCCCTGCCTATAATATGGCCCAAGTATTTAGTTTCCTCCATTCCCTTGGCATATTTCTTCGGGTTTATGGAAAACTTCGCCTTCCATAGAGCATCAAGTATCACCTGGGCTTTGCTCAGATGGCTTTCCAATCCTGACTGAAGATTATGATGTCAGGTAGGCCGCTGCGTCCCTCTTGTGGGGAGTTAGGATCCAGTCCATTGCTTTCTGGAAGGTGGCTAGAGCTCCTTGCAACCCGAATAGCATCTATGTGTGCTGGAAGCATATTTCTAGCGTTATGAAGGCAGTCTTCTCCTTGTCATCTTGGGACATGAGAATTTGCCAATACCCTTTTGTGAGGTCAAGGGTGGTAATATACTGGGCTGGCCCTAGCCTCTCAATCAATTAATCGACACGTGGCATGGGGTGCCTATCAAATTTAGAGACCTCATTCAGCTTCCTATAATTATTGCAAAGCTGCCATTCTCCAATTTGCTTTCGGCACCAAGACTATGGAACTGGACCAGCCACTCTTGGACTCTTCAATGACTTTCGGGCTCCGCATTAACTTCACCTCTTTCGAGATCACCTCTAGGCAGGCTTCTGGAATCCGATATGGCTTCAAGATTACCCAGACATGAGGCTCCGTCAGAAACTCATACTCTATGATCTTAGGACAACCTGGTAGTTCTGGGAACAGGTCTCTGTTCTAATGTAGCAATTCTCTGCACGGTTGCTTTAGGGCAAGTAACAGCATCTCTGCCACCTTAACCTCATTCACGTCAGCTTCAGGCTTAACCACCAAACATGGAGCTTCCACTGGCTCCCTATATCTGCATAGCTTAATCAGGTTGATGTGATCCACCTTATAGGGCTTCCTTCTCCCTGGGTGATAGACTTTATAGTTGACATCTCTATTCTCCAACGTTTACAACTACTTCATGGGGGCCCTGCCACTTGGCCAGGAATTTGCTCTCCATTGTAGGTACCAACATCAGTACTCGATCCCCAGGATTGAAGTTTCTCACCCTCGCCAACCAATTGTACACCCTCGACTGTGCCTCTTGTGCCTTGAGGATGTGTTCTTTCACGATGGGCATCACCTCAGCATCTGGGCCACATGCTCGATTACACTCTGGTATGGTGTAGACTCCACCTCCCATATCTCCTTTGCTATGTCCAGGAGCCCATGGGGATGTCGGCCATACAATAGATCAAAAGGGGAGAATCCAGTAGAGGTCTGTGGGACTTATCGGTTGGAGAATAGAAGGAACAGCAACAAACAGTCTCAGTCTCGGCCTTCTTCTCTACGATCTTCTATGCAATCAAATTGCACCTCAACACCTAGACAACGGTGATAAGGGGCTATGGAAGTGAGCCACTGGGGAGGTAAGCTGACAGGTTGGACATGACCTACAATAATTTATGATTTCTCCATGACAATCGGGTCAATACAACCTGTGGAAGATCCGTTCCTGCTTTTTTTCTTTTCCCAGATGACCACCTAACACATGTGTATAGGCCATGTCTAACACCTTGCGTCTGTTTGGCCCTGGCACCCATAACTGCTCAATTACCACCCCTCTCAGCTTGGTGACCCGGATAATATATAATAAGCACACAAAAAGAAAACCTGTCAACTGCGACCTGTGACGAGGTTTCTTTGAGAGAGACTTTGCTTTTGACCAGGCAACCAGGAGAACTCCCTTTTCCCCACAAGTCCCAAAATAATGCAAAGTTCTGCCCTATTATAATAGGGTGCAATACGTCCTTGATTACTCTCACCTCAAGGGATTCGGTGCCACAGTTTTTGTCTATCTGGCCACAGATTAGTCCTTAGCATCCCCATGAATACAACGGACACAGACCATTTTCCCAGGAATCAGGAAATGAGGAATTGTGAAACTTACTAAGGTTGCCAAACTATCCGAGTCCAACAGGCCAGTCATTTGCACTCCATTCACTGACATGGGACATGCCTGCAGCCACTCTCCTGGCTGAGGGACAGCACTGCAGGCAAGATATGCAAAATTCAAACAGTGCTGTCCTATGCTGCAGTGCATTGTTTCAGTGCTCATAGGGCAATGAGTGGCTAGGTGACCCAGGTTGTGGCATCTCCAACAAATTACATTATTGGATGGGGCCTTTGGGAACAACTCAGACACCTCCAGGTCTTTTAGATGCCCCCAGATGTGGCTCTAGGTGCCCTCTTTTGGGTGTCCGCCCCCTTTGGAAAACCCTATATGGAAATGCTAAGCCCCATTGCTTCCCCAAGGAACTCTCAACCGCCTGGTACCTATTGACCAGACCCACCGGTTCATCGGCATTCCGGAGATCTCCCTGGGCAACCCAGAATTTCACCGGTCTCGGAAGGGAATGTATGAAACTTTCACCCTCTCCACCATCTGTGCTGGGCAGGAAGATTCAGGTTGTAACCATTTTTGAACCAGGTGTAGAAGGTCTAACATTTGGGATCAGGGAGGTTTGTCACCGCAATAGACTCAGTGATGCACCCGTTGTGCCCTGACAGTCAGAGTTACTCCTAAGGGTGCCAAGCTCTCAGTATTCAACTTAGCATACTCTTTTGTATCCTGCAAGGCCAGGTCATAATAGGCTTTCTGCGGTTCCCCTGTTAAATATGGCACCAGAACCTCCATCCACTGCTCCGGAGGCAATTTTTCCCATTCAGCCACCCTTTCGAAAACCATCAGGAACACCTCAACGTCATCACCCGGGGTCATCTTTTGCAAGGCTCTTCTTACCATCTTGCCATATCTGTTGCCGCTGGAGATTAGCCTGCACCAGTTGTTTTATCAAGTCCTTCATGTTGTTGGATTTCGCTCCTGTAGTCGCTTTCACCCAGGACATGTGGTATCTCTGTGGCAGTCAAAATGGGATTCATGCCCGTGCTTCTATCATCAATATTTTCACGCACTATTGCTGTTTATTTATTTACTGCAGGGTATCCAATCATTATGGTACTGTCTTTTTACTGTTTTTTTGTTCAGTGGCCAGTGTGAATGTGCGTTTACACACACACCAGTTCATACCTTTGTTTTTTTTCAGTCTATTTGCATCATATGCATAGAAAGGTGTGGGCTGCCTTTTCTGTGACCTGGGCATTATTGATGTGGTCTGCAATGGCTGTGTGTCCACTAGTTGGGACCAGCCCTTCTCAGCCCTTATCCACATACATGTCCCTTGACAAACAGTAAGGTTTTTAATGTTAGAGTTAGGACTGTCCCAATTAGGGTCACGTAAAGTGGTGGGATGACTTTTTTAAAACATTTTTATCAAAAAACATGTTAACTAAGTATCCTATATTATTTTCATGCACTATTGCTGTATATTTATTTACTGCAGGGTATCCAATCATTAAGTTACTGTCTTTGATTTTTTTTTTTGTTCAGTGGCCAGTGTGAACGTGCGCTTACACGCTGCACACACACCATTTTACATCCCAGTTCATACCTTTGGGGTTTTTCCTAGCACCAATTGTAGAGGTTTGTATTCACTCAGCTGCGGTTGAGGTAGGCATAGGAAGCGGTTTCATTAAACTGTCCAAACAATATTATTATTATTATTATTTATTGTTATAGCGACATTTATTCCATGGCGCTTTACATGTGAGGAGGGGTATACATAATATAAATGTAACGCTCGGGAGACCGAGGTACCCAGCACCAGATCAATGAGGTCCGTCTCTTGAGGGGGATGTCACTAGTGGCTTGACCCGGTGCTGTGGCCTCAGGCGATGCACAGTATAAGGGATATCATGAAAGAACAGACACTTACTTGATCAGCAGCAGGTCCTCTCAGCTGTGATGACCCCGATCCTGGATTGATGGCTATTGTCCAAATGAAAGACTGAGGCGCTGAAACGTTTAACCAGTTTACTTCAACAAAGAGGGATTTGTGACCAACACTGTCACCGGAGTCTGTATAAGAACTCTGAATTACTTTGACCCTGTTAGGATTTCCACCTCTTATTATGCGCAGTTTCTGTATGGCCCTGCTGCTGTATGTGAACTGGCTGCCGGCCCAATCTGTCTCTTCTATGCTCTGGTTCGACGGACAACCCGAGTCCTTTTTTTTTGTCGGCTTACCCCCTCTGGGAGTACCGCTAAACTCTGTGTCTGTTGCTGCGTCTTACCCTGGTGAAGCTGATATCACCTCACGTCCTTCCGGTTGCTGTATTATATATAATGAATATAGCCACGGATCCGGTATCCGTCTCTGCGCCTATTCTGGGTAGAGGTTATTGCTACCCGGTTCTCACAATGTCCTTTTTCTCTACTCCTCTTTTCCTACTATGGGTATTACGGGCCTATAATCCGTCATAGGGCTGTTAGGAGTTCAGTTATACGACCTCTCACTTTCAGCTCCTCAGCCCAACTGCCAGTCTTTTTCTCAGACCAGAATAGATCAAGGGGAGTCTCTGGAGCTCCCCCTTCTGGCTGGAGATGGTAGTGCAGTCTTGCTATTCTAGTATTTGTATTTGGTGTCAATAACTATTTTTGTGGCAAATACCCCTAGGGACGCCAAATCCCCCCTTAGTTAAGAACAGTACTCCGGGACTGTGGGATGATAACATTTTGAAATAACAATTGATATGTACAGAGTCTTAAAAATGAAAAGTTACAAAAACCACTCAAAGAAACCCAAAAAAATGGAATTCTGTGAAAAGTCACTTCAAATAGCGTCCATTAATACAATTCTATCCTTGAAGGTACTAGGAAGCAAAGTTCACAAAGCAGTCTTTCCGGAGCTTTGATTTAGTGTTTCTGGGCTGATAAAAAGTTCAAGAATATGCAAGAAGTTCATACAGGTAAGTCTCTGTAGGTACTGGGCTTAAACGTTACGGAACGATAACAATGACTATTGTCATGATCTCTGCAGGCAGAGATCATAGCAAGCCTATAGAGGGACAAGCTCTCGGAAGATGGAACTATACTGACCATGAACTAAGCCTGCCGCGCAACTAGAAATAGCCAGGTAGCATTTCCTATTTATCGCTAGATGCCCAGCTCTGGCCTAAGACCTAAATAGCTAGCAGAGGGAAATATAAGACCTGGCTCACCTCTAGAGAAATATTCCAAAGAAGACAGTAGCCCCCCACATATAATGACGGTGAGTTCAGATGAAACAACAAACGCAGCAGGAAAATAGTCTTAGCAAATTTGAGGTCCGCTTACTAGATAGCAGAAGACAGATAGTATACTTTCATGGTCAGCAGAAAAACACTAACAAAACACCATCCAGAGATTACCTTAAACTCTGGCATTAACTCATAACGCCAGAGTAGCAATCCCTGATCAACGAGAGCTTTCCAGACACAGTAACAAAACTTCAGCTGTGAACTGGAACAAATAGGCAAAACAAAACATGGACAAAAGTCCAACTTATCTAGTAGTTGTCTAGAAGCAGGAACAAGCACTGAGAGGCATCAGATAACATTGTTGACCGGCAAGAAACCACCAGAGAAATGAGCTTAAATAGCGACACCCACTACTGATGGAACCAGGTGAAACAGGAAGGAGGATGACAAGTCCAATTCCACAAGCGGCCACCGGGGGAGCCCAGAATCCAAATTCACAACAGTACCCCCCCCTCAAGGAGGGGGCACCGAACCCTCACCAGATCCACCAGGGCGACCAGGATGAGCCCTATGGAAGGCACGAACAAGATCAGAAGCATGAACATCAGATGCATTGACCCAAGAATTATCCTCCTGGCCGTAACCCTTCCAGTTGACCAGATACTGGAGTCTCCGTCTGGAAACACGAGAGTCCAAAATTTTCTCCACAACGTACTCCAACTCACCCTCAACCAACACCGGAGCAGGAGGCTCAACTGAAGGTACAACAGGTACCTCATACCTGCGCAATAACGACCGATGAAAAACGTTATGAATGGAAAAGGACGCAGGGAGGTCCAAACGGAAAGAAACAGGATTAAGAATCTCCAATATTCTATAAGGGCCGATGAACCGAGGTTTAAACTTAGGAGAAGAGACCCTCATAGGGACAAAACGAGAAGACAACCACACCAAATCTCCAACACAAAGCCGAGAACCAACACGACGATGACGGTTAGCAAAACGCTGAGTCTTCTCCTGGGACAACTTCAAATTGTCCATAACCTGCCCCCAGATGTGATGCAATCTCTCCACCACCGCATCCACTCCAGGACAATCCGAGGATTCCACCTGACCGGAGGAAAATCGAGGGTGAAACCCCGAATTACAGAAAAACGGGGACACCAAGGTGGAAGAGCTGGCCCGATTATTGAGGGCGAACTCTGCCAATGGCAAAAAAGCAACCCAATCATCCTGGTCAGCAGAGACAAAACACCTCAGATATGTCTCAAGGGTCTGATTAGTCCGCTCGGTCTGGCCATTAGTCTGAGGGTGAAAAGCAGATGAAAAAGACAAATCTATGCCCATCCTAGCACAGAATGCCCGCCAAAATCTAGACACAAATTGGGTACCTCTGTCAGAAACAATATTCTCAGGAATACCGTGCAATCGGACAACATTCTGAAAAAACAGAGGAACCAACTCAGAAGAAGAAGGCAACTTGGGCAGAGGAACCAAATGGACCATTTTAGAGAAACGGTCACAGACCACCCAGATGACAGACATCTTCTGGGAAACAGGCAGATCTGAAATAAAATCCATCGAGATGTGTGTCCAAGGCCTCTTAGGAATAGGCAAGGGCAACAGCAGTCCGCTAGCCCGAGAACTACAAGACTTGGCCCGAGCACAAACGTCACATGACTGCACAAAGACTCGCACATCTCGTGACAGGGAAGGCCACCAGAAGGATCTTGCCACCAAATCCCTGGTACCAAAAATTCCGGGATGACCCGCCAATGCAGAAGAATGTACCTCAGAGATGACTCTGCTGGTCCAATCATCCGGAACAAACAGTCTATCAGGCGGACAACGATCCGGTCTATCCGCCTGAAACTCTTGCAAGGACCGCCGCAGATCAGGAGAAACGGCCGACAAAATTACTCCCTCCCTAAGGATACCTGTGGGTTCAGAATTACCAGGAGAGTCCGGGTCAAAACTCCTAGAAAGGGCATCTGCCTTAACATTCTTAGAACCCGGTAGGTATGACACCACAAAATTAAAGCGAGAAAAAAATAAAGACCAGCGCGCCTGTCTAGGATTCAGGCGTCTGGCAGTCTCAAGATAAATCAAATTTTTGTGGTCAGTCAATACCACCACCTGATGCCTAGCCCCCTCGAGCCAATGGCGCCACTCCTCAAACGCCCACTTCATGGCCAAAAGCTCCCGATTCCCAACATCATAATTCCGCTCTGCGGGCGAAAATTTGCGAGAAAAGAAGGCACAAGGCCTAATGACGGAGCAGTCGGAACCTTTCTGCGACAACACTGCCCCAGCTCCGATCTCCGAAGCGTCAACCTCAACCTGAAAAGGCAGATTCACATCAGGCTGACGCAACACAGGGGCAGAGGCAAAACGGCGCTTAAGCTCCTGAAAGGCCTCTACAGCATGAGGGGACCAATTAGCAACATCAGCGCCTTGTCTGGTCAAATCAGTCAGTGGTTTAACGACATCCGAAAAACCAGCAATAAATCGGCGGTAAAAGTTGGCAAAGCCCAAAAATCTCTGAAGACCCTTAAGAGAGGAGGGCTGAGTCCAGTCACAAATAGCTTGCACCTTGACGGGATCCATCTCAATGGAAGAGGGAGAAAAAATATACCCCAAAAAGGAAATTTTCTGGACCCCAAAAACGCACTTAGACCCCTTCACACATAAAGAATTAGACCGCAGAACCTGAAAAACTCTCCTGACCTGCTGGACATGAGAGTCCCAGTCATCAGAAAAAATCAGAATATCATCCAGATATATTATCATAAATTTATCCAGAAAATCGCGGAAAATATCATGCATAAAAGACTGGAAAACTGAAGGGGCATTAGAAAGACCAAAAGGCATGACCAAATACTCAAAGTGGCCCTCGGGCGTATTAAATGCGGTCTTCCACTCATCCCCCTGCCTGATCCGCACCAAATTATACGCCCCACGAAGATCAATTTTAGAGAACCACTTAGCACCCTCTATACGAGCAAACAAATCAGTAAGCAATGGCAATGGGTATTGATACTTAACAGTGATCTTATTCAGAAGCCGATAATCAATACATGGTCTCAAAGAGCCGTCTTTTTTTGAGACAAAGAAAAACCCAGCTCCCAAGGGAGAAGAAGATGGACGAATATGTCCCTTTTCCAAAGACTCCTTTATATATTCCCGCATAGCAGCATGTTCCGGCACAGACAGATTAAACAAACGACCCTTTGGATATTTACAACCCGGTATCAAATCTATGGCACAATCGCACTCACGGTGCGGAGGTAACGACCCAAGCTTGGGTTCGTCAAAGACGTCTTGATAATCAGAGAGGAACTCAGGGACTTCAGAGGGAATGGACGACGAAATAGAAACCAAAGGTAAGTCCCCATGAATACCCTTACATCCCCAGCTCAACACAGACATTGCTCTCCAGTCCAAGACTGGGTTGTGAGACTGCAACCATGGCAATCCCAGTACCAAATCGTCATGTAAATTATACAGCACCAGGAAACGAATAATCTCCTGGTGATCCGGATAGATACGCATGGTAACTTGTGTCCAGTATTGTGGTTTATTATTAGCCAATGGGGTGGAGTCAATCCCCTTCAGAGGAATAAGAGTCTCCAAAGGCTCTAAATCAAAACCACAACGATTGGCAAAGGACCAATCCATAAGACTCAGAGCGGCGCCAGAGTCAACATAGGCGTCCGTGGCAATGGATGACAAAGAGCAAATCAGGGTTACAGACAAAATAAACTTAGACTGAATGGTGCCAATGGAAACAGACTTATCAAGCTTCTTTGTACGCCTAGAGCATGCTGATATAACATGAGTAGAATCCCCACAATAGAAACACAATCCATTCTTCCGTCTAAAATTCTGTCGCTCGCTCCTGGACAGAATTCTATCACACTGCATACTTTCTGGCGTCTTTTCCATAGACACTGCCAGATGGTGCACCGGTTTGCGCTCCCGCAGACGCCTATCAATCTGAATAGCCATTGTCATGGACTCATTCAGACCTGCAGGCACAGGGAACCCCACCATAACATCCTTAACGGCATCAGAGAGACCTTCTCTGAAAGTTGCCGCCAAGGCGCACTCATTCCACTGAGTAAGCACAGACCATTTACGGAATTTTTGGCAGAAAACTTCAGCTTCGTCTTGCCCCTGAGATAGTGCCATCAAAGTTTTTTCTGCCTGAAGTTCCAAATGAGGTTCCTCATAAAGCAAGCCCAAGGCCAGAAAAAACGCATCCACATCGCGTAACGCAGGATCCCCTGCTGGCAATGAGAAGGCCCAATCTTGAGGGTCACCCCTGAGCAAGGAAATCACAATCCTAACCTGCTGAGCAGGGTCTCCAGCTGAACGAGACTTCAGGGACAAATAAAGCTTACAATTATTTCGGAAATTCTGGAAGCTAGCTCTATTCCCTGTGAAGAACTCCGGCAAAGGAATTCTCGGCTCAGATACCGGAGCATGTACCACAAAATCTTGTAAATTTTGTACTTTCGTGATGAGATTATTCAAACCCGCAGTTACACTCTGGAGATCCATTATTGTCAGGTGCACACAGAGCCATACAGAGATTAGGAGGAGAGAGAGAAAAAAGACTGCAGCAAGGCAGACTGGAGGAAAAAAAAAAAAAAAAAAATTCCAGCAGACTTCTTATAACTCTCCTTTCTCAACCTGGGTCTTTAACACTTTATGGCCGGTCAAACTGTCATGATCTCTGCAGGCAGAGATCATAGCAAGCCTATAGAGGGACAAGCTCTCGGAAGATGGAACTATACTGACCATGAACTAAGCCTGCCGCGCAACTAGAAATAGCCAGGTAGCATTTCCTATTTATCGCTAGATGCCCAGCTCTGGCCTAAGACCTAAATAGCTAGCAGAGGGAAATATAAGACCTGGCTCACCTCTAGAGAAATATTCCAAAGAAGACAGTAGCCCCCCACATATAATGACGGTGAGTTCAGATGAAACAACAAACGCAGCAGGAAAATAGTCTTAGCAAATTTGAGGTCCGCTTACTAGATAGCAGAAGACAGATAGTATACTTTCATGGTCAGCAGAAAAACACTAACAAAACACCATCCAGAGATTACCTTAAACTCTGGCATTAACTCATAACGCCAGAGTAGCAATCCCTGATCAACGAGAGCTTTCCAGACACAGTAACAAAACTTCAGCTGTGAACTGGAACAAATAGGCAAAACAAAACATGGACAAAAGTCCAACTTATCTAGTAGTTGTCTAGAAGCAGGAACAAGCACTGAGAGGCATCAGATAACATTGTTGACCGGCAAGAAACCACCAGAGAAATGAGCTTAAATAGCGACACCCACTACTGATGGAACCAGGTGAAACAGGAAGGAGGATGACAAGTCCAATTCCACAAGCGGCCACCGGGGGAGCCCAGAATCCAAATTCACAACAGACTATAGTCTTATAGTTGGTAATCCGCATACCTGGCCGGTAATTGACCCTGGGTACTACGCTGGGATCTACGTAATAGCGGTGTCTCTTTATGTGGTGTACTACTGTCTACTGAGGATATAGTATCTGCCCTATCTGCTAAAGATAATTCCACCACTATGGGGTTGGCAAGTCCACCGTGAATGGGATCACTCTGATCAGGAATCTGTTCTTCCTGACCTGGAACCTCTTGTAGTACGGGGTCAGCCTCTTCCTGTCTTGGGACTTCTAATATTGGGTTCGGTGTTGGATAAAAGGCCACCATGGGAACCACTACTGCACCATGGTATGTTAGTAGGGTTTTGGGAAAGTCTCCTATACAGGTGTGCTACATTTCCTCCTCTTTTTCCTTTACTGGTTGAACCTGTATGGGTTGAATAACTTCTGGTTCTGGCTGGACAACTTCTGGCTCTTTCAATGTTTCCGGACATAATTTAAGATTGTCTCTTGACACTAGTACAGATGTTAAACCTCTGTTTTTGCTAATGAGACACATTTTAGGATTATCCATTCTTGTTGGTAAAACTGTGTAGGGTACGGCTTCCCATTGATTATCCAGTTTATTGGTTCGACGATTCCTCTTGAGTACTTGGTCACCCGGTCTTAATGGAGTTGCTAGAGCATTCTGGTTGAAAGTTCGCTCTTGTCTTTCTCTGGTTTGCTGGAGGCTTCTTTCCACACTCTCTTGCACTTGGCGATACTGCTTTTGCCGTACGACATCCCAATTGGAGTCTTGAACTTCTGCGTCTGGTTTCAGAATTCCCATTTCTAGATCGATTGGCAATTGGCCGGGTCTTGCACGCATAAGATAAGCTGGGGTGCAGTTGGTAGAGCTCACCGGGACATGATTATACAGATCCACCAAGTCAGGCAATTTCTCTGGCCATTGATTCCTTTCCGTTTCAGGTAAAGTCTTTAGTAGGTCTATCACAATATGGTTCATCTTCTCACATAAGCCGTTTGTTTGCGGATGATAGGCCGTCGTCCGGATCTTTTTACAACCATACATATTACAGAATTCTCTGAAGATCTCTGATTCAAAGGCTGTACCCTGGTCAGTGAGAACCTGTTCCGGATATCCATGGGGTCTACAAAAGTACGTTTGGAACGCTTTGGCTGCTGTTTTTGCAGTCAGATCTTTTACAGGTACTACTACCAAGAAATGCGAATAATGGTCCACGATGGTCAAGGCATAGACGTAACCGGACCGGCTCGGTGTCAACTTCACGTGGTCCATGGCTACCAGTTCAAATGGTTGTTTGGTGATTATGGGCTGCAGTGGTGCTCTTTGGCTCTTTTGATCGTTCCTTCTGAGGTTGCACGGGCCACAGTTTCTACACCACTGTTCGATTGATTTTCTCATCCCGACCCAATAAAATCTTTCTCTCAGAAGTACTTCTAGCTTTTTCCAACCAAAGTGACCAGCACCATTGTGGTAAGCCTCGAAGACCATCCTCACATCTTGTTTAGGCACGATAATCTGCCAAAGCAATTCATGTGTTTTCGGATTGGTGTATCTTCTACAGAGTTTCCCTTGATACAGGAACATTTTGCCTCTCTCTTTCCAGAGTTGATGCGTCTCTTCTGGGGCATCCTCATCGGGATATGCACTTTGCTCAGTCAATAGTTCCTTCACTAGCTTCACAGCCGGATTACTATCTTGGATGTCAGCCCATGTATGGTGTGCTAACGGATTAAAATTCACTTCTTGTTGTTTCTGATAGGTATTTGACTGACGATGTTTTACCTTGGGCTGATGAAAGGCTGGTAGTTCAATTTCTTCAAGCTCCCCCGTTTCTTCTTCTACATCTCTCAAGTGTGGCATTCGGGATAGGGCATCGGCATTTCCATTCTTGCGACCTGCTCGATACTTGATCACGAAGTTGTAATTAGATAACCGGGCTATCCATCGCTGTTCTAACGCACCTAATTTAGCCGTGTCTAGGTGGGTCAATGGATTATTGTCAGTATAGACAATAAATTCTGCACCGGTCAAATAGTGTTTGAAATGTTCAGTCACAGCCCAAACTACTGCCAGTAGCTCCAATTTGAAGGAACTATAATTTTCAGAATTTCTTTCAGTAGGCCGGAGTTTTCTACTTGCAAAGGCGATGACTTTCTCCCGACCTTCTTGCTTTTGTGACAGCACAGCTCCCAATCCCACATTACTGGCATCGGTGTAGAGGATGAAAGGTTGATGGTAATCGGGGTACGCCAGAACTTCTTCTCCGGTTAGTGCCTTCTTTAGTTGTTCAAAGGAGTCTTCTCTTTCGTCGTTCCACTGAAAAGGAGGGTTTCGGTTTGAAGGTTTCTTCGTCTGCCCTATCAAAGCATCTTGCAAGGGTGCTGCCAATTTGGTAAATCCTTTTATAAATCTTCGATAGTAACCCACTAATCCCAAGAATTGCCTCACTTCTTTTACGTTGGTAGGTCTTGGCCAATCCCTTATGGCAGTTATTTTCTCGGGATCCGGTGCTACTCCCTCCGAACTCACGATGTGCCCTAAGTATTGTACCTTTGGCTTGAGAAGGTGACATTTGGATGGTTTGATTTTCATACCATACTTGGATAAGGCTTCGAACACCTCTGCCAGGTCTGTTAAGTGCTGTTCGTAAGTCTTTGAGTAGACGATCACATCATCTAGGTACAGGAGGACCGTCTCGAAGTTCTTGTGTCCGAGGCAACATTCCATCAGTCGCTGGAAAGTACCGGATGCGTTGCAGAGTCCGAACGGCATGCGATTAAATTCGCTTAGACCCATTGGTGTGGTGAATGCCGTTTTTTCTTTATCTCTCTCAGCCACAGGGACTTGCCAATACCCGCTTGTTAAGTCTAAGGTGGAAAAATAATTAGCAGATTTCAAAGCAGTCAAGGACTCTTCTATCCTAGGCAAGGGATAGGCGTCTTTTTGGGTGATGTTATTAATCCGCCGGTAGTCTACGCACATTCTCATCGTTCCGTCCTTTTTTTTGACAATCACCAGAGGGGCCGCCCAAGGGCTACAACTATCTCTTATTACCCCGGCCTGTTTCATCTCTCTCAGCATGTCCTTTGCGCATTGATAGTGAGTGGGCGGTATGGGTCTATATCTTTCTTTTATCGGGGGATGGTCACCGGTGGGGATTGTATGTTCCACCCCTTCTATCCATCCGAAGTCTAATGGGTGTTTACTGAAGACCTGTTCATATTCCGTCACTAATCTATACACCCCTTGTCTTTGATGGGTAGGTGTTGAATCTACACCCACATCTAGCTGTTGGCACCAATCCTCCGATTCTCCATCTGAGCCGTTATTTTCCACCTGACAGGTCGATTCTAAGGGCTCAACGGTTGTGATGGCATTGTTGTCAACAGTATATAACTTTGCCACTGTAGCGTACCTTGGCAAAGTGACCTCTTCCTCTCCACAGTTCAAAAGTCGTACCGGCACCCGTCCCCGGTGTACCTCGACCACCCCTCGTGCCGTGAGTATAGTGGGCCTGCTGTCGGTGTACGCTGGTTCTATTAAGGCTTGATAGTCTCGTCCTTTATTACCAATGGCCGCTCTACACCATACCAGCATTTCTGTTTTTGGTGGGATTACAATAGACGTTGGATCACTCACCCTCACACTGCCGATTTCTCCACCTGCAACTTCTATCTGTTGCCTTAACATTAATACTTTTATTTCCCTCCGGAGAACTCTCTGCTGACAGGATCGGGCAGTTTCAGCAATTTGTTGTAAGACAGAAATAACTTCGGAAAAGCAGTTCTCTAACACATTCATTCCTATCAATACAGTTGGTTCACAGTTCTGTCGGTTGACATCAACGACAATTATATCCTGTTTCTTCAATTCTGCTTTACCAATCTTTATGGTCATCTCCCTGAATCCTAGTTTCGGTACCAACTTACCATTACTGGCCCATATATCTAGTTCAACATCAGAGGGTCTTTTATCAATATCTACCTCAGCCCAGTACCTCTTATAAAGGATATATGGTATAGATGAAATCTGGGAACCTGTATCCAGCAAAGCGTTGAGGGGAATTCCGTCCAGCACGATAGGGATGATGGGTCGTCCTCCGATGTACCTGTCGTGCCAGAGTGTTGGGCCTTGAAAATTCATTCCTGCGAAGCGGCCCGCATTCCCAGGGGATTCCCGTTTAAATCACAATTTCGTGCAAAGTGGCCTGGCTGCTGGCAACGGCGACAAATGGGCTGTCCATCCGGTTGGTAGCGGTCACGGGGTCGTCCTCTCCATGTCGGGTATCTCCGGGACCTCATCAATGGAACATCCTCTCTATGGTTTGCCAACTCCATCTTGGGTTCTCTCATCTCCTGCATGGTTTTAGCCATTGAAGCAACAACATCAGTTAAAGAGTCAAGCTTTTGCTGAAGAGTCTCATTAGTAATGGGCCCCAGGGACTTAGCACTGGCACCGGACGTAGCTGATGTCACTGGTATTCCCCGTTGCTGAAGTGCATCTGCCATGGGTTGTGTGAGATCCTGATCCCGAGGTGCCTCTGCCAGCTGGAGACGTATAGCGCTCTCCTTTAATTGGGCAAATGTCAATTCAGGGTTCTTAAAAACAAGCATGCTCACATGCCCCCGGTGAGAAGGGGTGTAGAGTCCCTCAATAAATTGATCTCTTAGCAGTTTATCGGCTCCTGTGTTAAAAATGGGTTCAGCCAGTGTAAGTGATTTAAGGGCTTCCTGCAGGTTTAAGGCAAAATCTCTTACGCCCTCATTAGCTTTTTGTTTGCAATTAAAGAATCGTACTTTAGCTTTGCTGCTGCTAGTGGTTTCAAATGTAGCTTTTAATCCAGCAAATATGCGTTCAACAGTACCTTTTAGATCAGTTGCCCATGCCGTGACTTCTCGCTTAGCATGGCCACTTAACTGCATCATCAGGAGACTAACACGCTGAGCTTCACCCACGGGGAACATATCAAAATGAGCCAGCATCTTTTCCCTGAAACCGTCAAGGGTATTAGGTTCACCTTCATACATTGGAAGCCATGGGCCACCCGGGGTATATGGCATCAACACCGGCATGATGGGCGCCACTCCTTGCACTGCTGCACTGCCAGGCTCTCTATCGACACTCTGTCTTTCAGCTGCATTAGCGTCGCCGGGTGCTGCGGCGTCTCCGTGCTGCGACATACTGTACCCCCTTAGTTAATCCAGACCCCTCCGGTCCCAGCTTCCGTCTAGATAATGTAGATTCGTTCCTCTGTGCAGCAGGATGACAATGACACGCCCCCTACTGCCTCTAACTGCCGCACGCTCTGTGATGGTGGATTTTGAAGTTTTTCAGTTAGACTGGGGCTTGGGTAATGACGTAGCTCGATTAACAGTTTTGTGCCTGACAGTTATGAGATGATTACTTCAGGGGATGGCAGCCATTTTTACCCCATTATAACCAATGGAGAAAAGTCACTTTCAATAGTTTTCAATGGGGAACGGGATTTTCTTTAACAAAGTCAATTTCCAAGATTTCTCATCCAAATTTTCACAGTTTCAGACTCCAATTACGGCACACAATACCCGGTGTACGGGCTGGCCCAATCCTGTTCGTGATGCCAGTTGTAACGCCCGGGAGACCGAGGTACCCAGCACCAGATCAATGAGGTCCGTCTCTTGAGGGGGATGTCACTAGTGGCTTGACCCGGTGCTGTGGCCTCAGGCGATGCACAGTATAAGGGATATCATGAAAGAACAGACACTTACTTGATCAGCAGCAGGTCCTCTCAGCTGTGATGACCCCGATCCTGGATCGATGGCTATTGTCCAAATGAAAGACTGAGGCGCTGAAACGTTTAACCAGTTTACTTCAACAAAGAGGGATTTGTGACCAACACTGTCACCGGAGTCTGTATAAGAACTCTGAAATTACTTTGACCCTGTTAGGATTTCCACCTCTTATTATGCGCAGTTTCTGTATGGCCCTGCTGCTGTATGTGAACTGGCTGCCGGCCCAATCTGTCTCTTCTATGCTCTGGTTCGACGGACAACCCAAGTCCTTTTTGTCGGCTTACCCCCTCTGGGAGTACCGCTGAACTCTGTGTCTGTTGCTGCATCTTACCCTGGTGAAGCTGATATCACCTCACGTCCTTCCGGTTGCTGTATTATATGTAATGAATATAGCCACGGATCCGGTATCCGTCTCTGCGCCTATTATGGGTAGTGATTATTGCTACCCGGTTCTCACAATGTCCTTTTTCTCTACTCCTCTTTTCCTACTATGGGTATTACGGGCCTATAATCCGTCATAGGGTTGTTAGGAGTTCAGTTATACGACCTCTCACTTTCAGCTCCTCAGCCCAACTGCCAGTCTTTTTCTCAGACCAGAATAGATCAAGGGGAGTCTCTGGAGCTCCCCCTTCTGGCCGGAGATGGTAGTGCAGTCTTGCTATTCTAGTATTTGTATTTGGTGTCAATAACTATTTTTGTGGCAAATACCCCTAGGGGCACCACATCAACAAGTACAATAATCTTGAACAATACAAGTCATAACTGGTACAGGAGGAGAGAGGACCCTGCCCGCGAGGGCTCACAATCTACAAGGGATGGGTGAGAATACATTAGGTGAGGATAGAGCTGGTCATGCAGCGGTTTGGTTGATCGGTGGTTACTGCAGGTTGTAGGCTTGTCGGAAGAGGTGGGTCTTCAGGCTCTTTTTGAAGGTTTCGATGGTAGGTGAGAGTCTGATGTGTTGTGGTAGAGGGTTCCAGAGTAGGGGTGATACGCGAGAGAAATCTTGTATACGATTGTGGGAAGAGGAGGTAAGAGGGGAGTAGAGAAGGAGGTCTTGTGAGGATCGGAGGTTGCATGTAGGTAAGTACCGGGAGACGAGGTCACAGATGTATGGAGGAGACAGATTGTGGATGGCTTTGTACGTCATGGTTAGGGTTTTGTACTGGAGTCTCTGGGCAATGGGGAGCCAGTGAAGGGATTGACAGAGGGGAGAGGCCGGGGAATAGCGGGGGGACAGGTGGAGTAGCCGGGCAGCAGAGTTTAGATTGGAGGGGTGAGAGAGTGTTAGAGGGGAGGCCACAGAGCAGGAGGTTACAGTAGTCGAGGCGGGAGATCATGAGGGCATGGACTAGGGTTTTTGCAGATTCTTGGTTGAGGAATGAACGGATTCGTGAAATATTTTTGAGTTGAAGTCGGCAGGAAGTGGAAAGGGCTTGGATACGTGGTTTGAAGGAGAGAACAGCGTCAAGGATTACCCCGAGGCAGCAAGCTTGTGGGACTGGGGAGAGTGGGCAGCCATTTACTGTAATGGATAGGTTCGTTGGGGGGTCACGTGAGATGGGGGAAAGATGATGAATTCTGTTTTGTCCATGTTAAGTTTCAGAAATCTAGCGGAGAAGAAGGATGAAATAGTGGACAGACATTGAGGGATTCTGGTTAGTAGATACTAGATAGGCTAGTAGTTAGTAGAAAAGTCTTTTCCAGCACAAAGTGAAAACACAAAATAAATAGTCCTTACAGGATTACAAGTTTGCCCGCTCAGGTTAGTGTCCAGTTCTTAAGGCCTTAGCACAGACCAACACACAGGCGATCCACACATCTCCAGACCCAGACACTGAATGAGTAACTTGGCCTCCATTTTATCTGGCTAACCACACCCCTGGGGTAGGGATATTTTAGCAATCATTACCACCCATCTCTTTTGACTGCTCGTAAGATCCGGTCCTGAAATGCCTTAATACGTCTCTCAGCATTATATGTGGTGGAGCAAGCTTTCTCAAGCTTACGTCACCGAAGCTACCAACCTTGATGATACATATCTCCCCTCAATGACCCATCCGGCAGACATCTTACACCTTATTTCAAGGAAGCCTTCAAATAAATCAATATTTTTCAAGGTGCAGAATCTATTTGAATAATACTAATTATCCAAGATTCATAAAAAAATTATTACAGGTCTTAGACTTTGAATGAATGAGATTAAGAGGAACCTAAAGAACTGTAGGCTGTAGACTTTGTTAAAACATCTGATCATACTTTGACTAGATTCTCTCATTGATAGAGGACCAGCTCATAGGGAGAAAAAATATGCATTATTTTTTTCCAGGGAGCATTGCCCTAAAAATTCCAACTGTATGACATCTCACATGGTCCACCAAACCATATCTTAGCTCCTCAAGAGACAGAATCCTTATAGTATCTATCTATCTATACATGGATGTACAGTACATATCTCTATCTCACAATGGCTCAAGAGTGTGTCCACCACAAAGGCCAAGATCACGGTAGTCCTAAGAGTATTTTTAGGGCCTTGTAAGCACAGTGATAACAAAGTAAGAGCTTGTGGTTGACCACATTACCGTTTGCAGATTTTGAGATATGGTTTTTATTATTGATTTAAGGAAATCCATTCATAAATGTTACAGCTACAGAATTAAGCAATTCATGCACCAAGTAGCTCAGAAATCAGTGCTGAAATATTTATGGAGGAGACACATGGATCTCCTCAACTACAGTCGTTTTTAATCAATCCAATGATATGGTTCTGCCTCTACCATGCGTGTATTTTATGTATATTATCTATGATAATACAATTTATGGAAGCTTGCATACATTGGTTATGGATAATACACACTTGGACTGAGTTTACTCAATACTTGGTTTATCCTATCATAAAACACATTAGCCGAGAAGTTCAAAAAGCCAGATGAAAATGAGGAAACCATTATGGTAACTCAATGAAAACATTGTGGAGATCTTCAAGTGTCCTCATCCACAATGATAAGGGAAGGGATTATATCAAAGACCAGATTATTAGGGAGCACCACTGCCCTCAGAGAAACTATTGGGGTATATTATTGTACATAGGGGCAATATTTTAGCAGTTATATTCTTGTACATAGGGGGCAGTATTATAGTAGTTATATTCTTGTACATAGGAGCAGTATTATAGTAGTTATATTCTTGTACATAGGAGCAGTATTATAGTAGTTATATTCTTGTACATAGGGGCAGTATTATAGTAGTTATATCTTGTACATAGGTCAGTTTTATAGTAGCTATATTCTTGTACATAGGGGCAGTATTATAGTAGTTATATTCTTGTACATAGGGGCAGTATTATAGTAGTTAAATTCTTGTATATAGGGGCAGTATTATAATAGATATATTCTTGCACATAGGGAGCAGTATTATAGTAGTTATATTCTTGTACATAGGAGCATTATTATAGTAGTTATATTCTTGTACATAGGGGCAGTATTATAATAGATATATTCTTGCACATAGGGAGCAGTATTATAGTAGTTATATTCTTGTACATAGGAGCATTATTATAGTAGTTATATTCTTGTACATAGGGGCAGTATCGTAGTAATTATATTCTTGTACATAGGGGCAGTATTATAGTAGTTATATTCTTGTACATAGGGGAAGTATTATAGTAGTTATATTCTTGTACATAGGGGCAGTATTATAGTAGTTATATTCTTGTACATAGGGGCAGTATTATAGTAGTTATATTCTTGTACATAGGGGCAGTATTATAGTAGTTATATTCTTGTACATAGGGGCAGTATTATAGTAGTTATATTCTTGTACATAGGGGCAGTATTATAGTAGTTATATTCTTGTACATAGGAGCAGTATTATAGTAGTCATATTCTTGTACATAGGGGCAGCATTATAGTAGTTATATTCCTGTACATAGGGGCAGTATTATAGTAGTTATATTCTTGTACATAGGAGCAGTATTATAGTAGTTATATTCTTGTACATAGGAGCAGTATTAGAGAAGTTATATTCTTGTACATAGGGGCAGTATTATAGTAGTTATATTCTTGTACATAGGAGCAGTATTATAGTAGTTATATTCTTGTACATAGGAGCAGTATTATAGTAGTTATATTCTTGTACATAGGGGCAGTATTATAGTAGGTATATTCATGTACATAGGGGCAGTATTATAGTAGTTATATTCTTGTACATAGGGGCAGTATTATATTAGTTATATTCTTGTACATAGGAGCAGTATTATAGTAGTTATATTCTTGTACATAGGGGCAGTATTATATTAGTTATATTCTTGTACATAGGAGCAGTATTATAGTAGTTATATTCTTGTACATAGGGGCAGTATTATAGTAGTTATATTCTTGTATATAGGGACAGTATTATAGTAGTTATATTCTTGTACATAGGAGCAGTATTATAGTAGTTATATTCTTGTATATAGGGACAGTATTATAGTAGTTATATTCTTGTACATAAGGGCAGTATTATAGTAGTTATATTCTTGTACATAGGAGCAGTATTATAGTAGTTATATTCTTGTACATAGGAGCTGTATTATAGTAGGTATATTCTTGTACATAGGAGCAGTATTATAGTAGTTATATTCTTGTACATAGGGGCAGTATTATAGTAGTTATATTCTTGTACATAGGAGCAGTATAATAGTAGTTATACACTTGCACATAGGGGCAGTATTATAGTAGTTATATTCTTGTACATAGGAGCAGTATTATAATAGTTATACACTTGCAGATAGGGACAGTATTTTAGTAGTTATATTCTTGTACATAGGAGCTGTATTATAGTAATATTCTTGCACATAGGGGCAGTATTATTGTAGTTATATTCTTGTACATAGGAGCAGCATTATAGTAGTTATACACTTGCACATAGGGGCAGTATTATAGTAGTTGTATTCTTATACATAGGAGCAGTATTATAGTAGTTATATTCTTGTACATAGGGGCATTATTATAGTAGTTATATTCTTGTACATAGGGGCAGTATTATAGTAGTTATATTCTTGTACATAGGGGCAGTATTATAGTAGTTATATTCTTGTATATAGGGGCAGTATTATAGTAGTTATATTCTTGTACATAGGGGCAGTATTATAGTAGTTATATTCTTGTACATAGGGGCAGTATTATAGTAGTTATATTCTTGTACATAGGAGCAGTATTATAGTAGTTATATTCTTGTACATAGGGGGCAGTATTATAGTAGTTATATTCTTGTACATAGGGGCAGTATTATAGTAGTTATATTCTTGTACATAGGGGCAATATTTTAGCAGTTATATTCTTGTACATAGGGGGCAGTATTATAGTAGTTATATTCTTGTACATAGGAGCAGTATTATAGTAGTTATATTCTTGTACATAGGAGCAGTATTATAGTAGTTATATTCTTGTACATAGGGGCAGTATTATAGTAGTTATATCTTGTACATAGGTCAGTTTTATAGTAGCTATATTCTTGTACATAGGGGCAGTATTATAATAGATATATTCTTGCACATAGGGAGCAGTATTATAGTAGTTATATTCTTGTACATAGGAGCATTATTATAGTAGTTATATTCTTGTACATAGGGGCAGTATCGTAGTAATTATATTCTTGTACATAGGGGCAGTATTATAGTAGTTATATTCTTGTACATAGGGGAAGTATTATAGTAGTTATATTCTTGTACATAGGGGCAGTATTATAGTAGTTATATTCTTGTACATAGGGGCAGTATTATAGTAGTTATATTCTTGTACATAGGGGCAGTATTATAGTAGTTATATTCTTGTACATAGGGGCAGTATTATAGTAGTTATATTCTTGTACATAGGGGCAGTATTATAGTAGTTATATTCTTGTACATAGGAGCAGTATTATAGTAGTCATATTCTTGTACATAGGAGCAGTATTATAGTAGTTATATTCTTGTACATAGGAGCAGTATTAGAGAAGTTATATTCTTGTACATAGGGGCAGTATTATAGTAGTTATATTCCTGTACATAGGGGCAGTATTATAGTAGTTATATTCTTGTACATAGGAGCAGTATTATAGTAGTTATATTCTTGTACATAGGAGCAGTATTAGAGAAGTTATATTCTTGTACATAGGGGCAGTATTATAGTAGTTATATTCTTGTACATAGGAGCAGTATTATAGTAGTTATATTCTTGTACATAGGAGCAGTATTATAGTAGTTATATTCTTGTACATAGGGGCAGTATTATAGTAGGTATATTCATGTACATAGGGGCAGTATTATAGTAGTTATATTCTTGTACATAGGGGCAGTATTATATTAGTTATATTCTTGTACATAGGAGCAGTATTATAGTAGTTATATTCTTGTACATAGGGGCAGTATTATATTAGTTATATTCTTGTACATAGGAGCAGTATTATAGTAGTTATATTCTTGTACATAGGGGCAGTATTATAGTAGTTATATTCTTGTATATAGGGACAGTATTATAGTAGTTATATTCTTGTACATAGGAGCAGTATTATAGTAGTTATATTCTTGTATATAGGGACAGTATTATAGTAGTTATATTCTTGTACATAAGGGCAGTATTATAGTAGTTATATTCTTGTACATAGGAGCAGTATTATAGTAGTTATATTCTTGTACATAGGAGCTGTATTATAGTAGGTATATTCTTGTACATAGGAGCAGTATTATAGTAGTTATATTCTTGTACATAGGGGCAGTATTATAGTAGTTATATTCTTGTACATAGGAGCAGTATTATAATAGTTATACACTTGCAGATAGGGACAGTATTTTAGTAGTTATATTCTTGTACATAGGAGCTGTATTATAGTTATATTCTTGCACATAGGGGCAGTATTATTGTATTTATATTCTTGTACATAGGAGCAGCATTATAGTAGTTATACACTTGCACATAGGGGCAGTATTATAGTAGTTGTATTCTTATACATAGGAGCAGTATTATAGTAGTTATATTCTTGTACATAGGGGCATTATTATAGTAGTTATATTCTTGTACATAGGGGCAGTATTATAGTAGTTATATTCTTGTACATAGGGGCAGTATTATAGTAGTTATATTCTTGTATATAGGGGCAGTATTATAGTAGTTATATTCTTGTACATAGGGGCAGTATTATAGTAGTTATATTCTTGTACATAGGGGCAGTATTATAGTAGTTATATTCTTGTACATAGGAGCAGTATTATAGTAGTTATATTCTTGTACATAGGGGGCAGTATTATAGTAGTTATATTCTTGTACATAGGGGCAGTATTATAGTAGTTATATTCTTGTACATAGGAGCAGTATTATAGTAGTTATATTCTTGTACATAGGAGCAGTATTATAGTAGTTATATTCTTGTACATAGGAGGCAGTATTATAGCAGTTATATTCTTGTACATAGGGGCAGTATTATAGTAGTTATATTCTTGTACATAGGAGCAGTATTATAGTAGTTATATTCTTGTACATAGGAGCAGTATTATAGTAGTTATATTCTTGTACATAGGGGCAGTATTATAGTAGTTATATTCTTGTACATAGGGGCAGTATTATAGTAGTTATATTCTTGTACATACGAGCTGTATTATAGTAGTTATATTCTTGTACAAAGGTGGCAGTATCAGGGGGCGTCAACACATAGTAGGATCATTTAAAATTACAGAGGGATTTATATAAGCCAGAGGTATGGGCTGAGAAATAGTAATTGAAGTTTAATGTAGATAAATGTCAGTTCATGCACTTGGGTCTGGGAAATAAAATGTAGAATTATGTGCTGAATGGCAATACACTAGGTAAAATTGTCATTGAAAAAGACTTGAATGTATGAAAACTCAGCCTTAGTAATCGGTGCCAGGACACTAACGTTGCAATACTAAGATAGATATCAGACTTGGAGTAATTAATTTTGGAAAAACAAAAGCTTAGGAGTGATCAAGGAAAGGGTGTTGTTTTCCTAATATGGGGCAATTAGTATCTTCCTCATGTTACCTTTTCCTACTCTGACAAAGGAATTGTGCTCAAATAATTAATGCGGACACAACTGCGAACAGCTAAAGGAAAGCAATAGCGCACGGAGTGTGCGCATCATCGCGCTTGCATACGCCGCTACTGACGCTGACCTAGTGTCTGGTGGAGGCTTAGCCACTGACTGGTGCTGTATCTTGCACTCACCCTGATGCCCAAGCAACAACCGGAGAGAAGGGGAATATTAAGGAGCATTCACCAGATGCAATCACACAAGCTTACACACACCATTTAGGTTTATACTAGCACATGGCCAAGTGGCCTTGTGAGACTTTTATAAATGTTGACTTCTGGGACCTTCCCAGTGGTCCAATCGGAGCCGCTACAGGACCAGGGCATGTGACCTCCGACCTCCAATGAGAGGTCTTCCCACGGGCATGCTCAGTAGATGAAAAGCAGGACTTAGTCTCTGGAACGTCTGCTCGCCTCTGATCAATGCTGGTTACAAAGGCTGAGCCTGGGACGGCAGCTGTAACCAAGCGCACAGTATCAGCTTGAGCCAGACGCTGGGACCGACATCTCTGCTGAGCAAACTCCACTGTGGCTGGGGAAGAAAGGGAGACTGCAGAGGACATGGTTTGAGATTCCCCCTGTGCAGCGACAGGAACTCGACACATAAGGTGCTGCTTCTGAAAATGAGCCATAAAGTCAGGAGAGCAGGAATCCCTTATGTCTATTTGTGCTGTGATCACCACCTAGTAGCTCAGAGACAACTGTAAATGAGAGAGAAATTGCTAAGGGGAAAACTGGTGAAATCTGCAGGCTATAAGTCATCTAATGTCCCGAAATTCTACACAGAACTGCTTATTCTAAAAACTCATGCTAAACAACAGGTACACTTATCTTGGCCTAAGCATTTTTCCACATGAAGTCATTAGAACTATGGCAGATCCATTTTTCTTCATCTAGAGTTGGACTCTTAAGAAATCTATTGACTTTACTGAGTTTATAGGACATGTCTAGGTACTCATTTTAGAAACTTCCCCAAGAAAATATATTAGGGAATATGAGTTAGTGCTGGTAAACATGTTTCATGTAGGACTCAACTATAGAAACACCAGATGATTGCTGTGATTTACAGGTCTGATTCATTGAAAGTTACTTCCTTGAGTTACTCTCACAGCAGGTTTTCACACAACTGATGCTTCATACTTACGACCTGTTCATAATGCACACAGAGCATGTAGGCACAAATGTACAACATGCTATCTGCTTAGCATCGAACCTTACAGTAATTCCAATGGGACAGCTCTGTTTAGCATCCTGATAGACGAGATCTTAAGCGCTTGCTTAGCATATTCCCACAATACATCATAAAGCGCTAACAGACCCTATACAGTGTATGTCGTTTCTTTTTCCATTTTTTCTGATGAATATGTATGAAAGGAGTATTCTGGATGATGTAAACTAATGTTATTTATTATATCATGAAAAATTATAAAAATTTTTACGATATACTTTCTGTATCACTTACACAGTTTTCTGAATACAATTGGTACGACAGCAAGGCATACTGCCATCCAGAACATGCCTTGCCCCTCCAATCTAGTTATGACCCTCACTCATAATTTTTGCTTCATAAGTCACTTGGTCTGACCAGGGTACTAAATACAGTATACAGCTATGACAACTATAGCGTTTTGTACTCTAGGTGAAAGAACGCATGGCTAGAGAATGGCTGAAAGGGTTGCACTTTTCCAAAGTGCCATCATTGTGTCATGATACAGAAAATCTCAAGCCAGTTGTCCTACAGCCAGAAACAAGATTGTAAAGTAGAGGAGGAGGAGGAGGAGGAGGAGGTGGGTGATGGCTGATCTCTTGGAATTCAGAGATTGACATGAATTACATACATATATATATATATATATATATATATATATATATATATATACTGCTCATTTTTCCAAGATGGTCCATTTTGTGCCCTTGCCTAAGTTGCCTTCCTCTTCCGATCTGGTTCCTTTGTTCTTTCAGAATGTGGTTTGTTTGCACGGCATTCCTGAGAATATTGTGTCTGACAGAGGATCCCAGTTTGTGTCCAGGTTCTGGCGATCCTTTTGTGCTAAGATGGGCATTGATTTGTCGTTTTCGTCTGCCTTTCATCCTCAGACTAATGGCCAAACGGAGCGAACTAATCAGACACTGGAGGCTTATTTGAGATGTTTTGTTTCTGCGGATCAGGATGATTGGGTGACCTTCTTGCCATTGGCTGAATTTGCCCTTCATAATCGGGCTAGTTCCGCTACTTTGGTTTCGCCATCTTTCTGCAACTCTGGTTTTCATCCTCGTTTTTCCTCGGGGCATGTTGAGCCTTCTGACTGTCCTGGGGTGGATTCCGTGGTGGATAGGTTGCAGCGGATTTGGAATCATGTGGTGGACAACTTAAAGTTGTCACAGGAGAGGGCTCAGCGTTTTGCCAACCGCCGCCGCGGTGTGGGTCCCCGACTTCGTGTTGGGGATTTGGTATGGCTGTCTTCTCGGTTTCTTCCTATGAAGGTCTCCTCTCCTAAATTCAAGCCTCGCTTCATCGGTCCTTATAAGATTTTGGAAATCCTTAATCCAGTGTCCTTTCGTTCCGGTGTCGTTTGCCATTCACAACGTGTTCCATAGGTCTTTGTTGCGGCGGTACGTTGTGCCTGTGGTTCCTTCTGTTGAGCCTCCTGCTCCGGTGTTGGTGTTGGTGTTGGCTCCTACTGTTTGACAGCCATGGCAAATGGAAAAAAAGTCACAAAATTTTGTGCAAAATACCAGCTGCAACATAATTTGTGACTTTTTGATAAACTTGGCACTTTTTCTAACTTTAGACCCCTTACACAATCCGAGCAGAAAAAATGGGGACCATATGGGAATAATAAAATTTCAATGACTTTATTAATAATGATATACAAAAATAGAAAATTATTAAAGTTAAAAGATGAAGATACAAATGCACAATACAACTGCCCAGCCGGGTAGTTGATCCCTATATATAAGATAAATGTCTCAACAATTTGCCAGTCATATGGCTAAAGTATCACGAATAGGGTTATAATTCATATTATTATATATAGTGACCATATTACTTGGGAACACAAATGTTCTATACCTTAAGGTGGCCAATCACAGCCTACAACCTTACTTTTAGGTGTTCCCAAAAAGGTCACTTAATGTATTACCCTAATATCTTAGCTGAAAAACAGACTTAAGTTTACTGCAAACAATCAAAATGTCCAACAAAATGACTGTATATGTATACATTTCTCCTCAATAAAAAAGGTTCCACTATGTTGAAAACTGCTATCATATAAAGTGTCAATATTCAGAGTATATGACTTAAATATAGTCTATCAAGTAAAGTGCTTAGTGCTTAATCAAAATCTCATACAGGCCATATATTGCACATGTGCTCAAATAAGTAAGGTGAAATTCTCCAATATAGCAGTCATAGCAGTGGTCACACCTAAAAAGCAGATCAGTTTAAATTTGCATAAATGAAAGGCGTGTACGACCTAGTTAGGCAGCGTGGGTCCCCGACGCGCGTTTCACGTTTAGCTTCTTCCTGGGGGGGTTTCTATGTGTGTGGATGTGCTTAGCCTGCTTTTATATACCCATATATCAGTGGTGGCAGCGGTAAAATGTGGTGCTTCTGCCGACAGACCGGGCATGACGTCAGCCCCCAGTCAGCGTCACGTGCCGCCGGCTCACACACCTCCATCCGACGTGTCAGGATGAGGGGGCGAAGCGGGGACAAAAAAAACCCATAGAAATATAATTATCTAACCATCCTAAGTGAACCAATTAGTGAAACCTAAAGTGCAGAGTGCATGATAATAACAATAACTATTTGTTAATTGACAATCCATAGAGTACTTTAAGCCAACTTAGTGCAATTTAATTTAAGCTGATCTCCAAGGATGACCATTTAAGGAGAATACTCCCACAGCTATAATGATAAAAAAGTAAAAAAAATCCATAAACTCATATGTGATATTAAAAAACTATGTGAAAATAAATAGGACTAATCAATATTATCAGCTACTCATCAAGTACAGGGTGGAGCGCGGTAATTTGCTGATTTGGGAATGAAATAAAAAAATTATGATCATTAGAAAAATTTATTTTATATTTTAATTATACTGAACAGTAATGAAATTTTTAAATTACATGGTTTTAAATAGTGTATCTGGCAAATGTCAACCTTCGCTATCCACACACTGCTGCATACGTTTTCTGAAGTTTTCATGAACTCTAACAAGCATGTCCACTGGTATTCTGCCAATTTCAGCTTCAATATTGTTCCTTAGGTCTTCCAAGGTGTTGGGACGGTTGATATACACCTTAGACTTCAGGTAACCCCAAAGGAAAAAATCGCATGGGGCTAAATCTGGTGAGCGTGCTGGCCAGTTCACATCTCCCCTCAAAGAGATACGCCGTCCAGGAAACATTTGCCTCAAACAATTCATGGTAACCCTCGCTGTGTGTGCAGTGGCACCATCCTGTTGGAACCATGTATCCTCTAGTTCCATTGCCTCAAGAGCCGGCTGAAAATAATCCTGTATCATAGACAAGTACCGTTCGGAGTTCACAGTTATGGCACGACCGTTATCCTGAAAAAAGTAAAGACCAATGATGCCTACTCGTGATATGGCGCACCACACAGTGACGCGGTCCGAATGCAGAGGTCTCTCGTGAACTTCTCTGGGGTTTGTTTCACTCCAGTAACGCATATTTTGTTTGTTTACACACCCACTGAGGTGAAAATGTGCCTCATCAGAAAAAAACACAATTGCGTCACGGGGTATCGTTGCTAACATGTCTTCACAAGAGGTCCGCCGTGTCAAATAGTCCCGTGCTGACAATTGTTGGACCACGCACATTTTATACGGGTGAAAATTCAGTTCATCATGAAGAATCCGGTGGAGAGAACGTCTTGAAATGCCAAGAGCAAATGATTGCTTCCGAGCAGAGCGTTTCGGAGATTGCAGTACTGCTGCTCTAACTCTCTCGATGTTTTGTGGTGTTGTAATCCTTCTCTCAGGTCCCCTTCATACACATGACACATTCCCTGCTGTTCTGAATGCATTCACCCAATTTACAATTGATTGCCGTCCAGGAACACGTCCGCGTGGAGGAACAGCGAATTGTAAATGAAAAGCACGCTGCACTGCAATGATCGAGTGGGCATTTGAAAAATACGCTTCAACACAAAATGACCTCTCCTCACGTGTCCACTGCATGATGGCAACTGAAAGGAGGAGGAATACAAATCTCCCATCAGCCACTGTAAGCCACACCCACTCTCCCCTCTCTTCGACCGACAGTGCCGCCACAGCATGCAGTGCAAAAAAGCAAATTACCGCGCTCCACCCTGTACTAATAGTGCAATAAAACATCAAGACAGTAATAATTGGACATAAGCATAATTGACTTCTACACTCAATGGCATGGACCTATGCCGAACATTCCTCTAGGGATTAATAATTTAATCCCATAATAAGCATAAAATTACACACACTGGTAAGACATATATACAATTAGATCTAAACAATTGCTTCCAGGGTGTCAATTCCAAAGGAGATTTAGTCCAGGTATATATCGTCTTTCACACAGCCAGGTTTCCAGACTTTCATCCACAAGAGTTGAGATACTTGAACCACCACATATGAGAGTAAGGCACAACACAGATGGTATGAACTAGAAAAATAAGATAAAAACATTGATAAAATATACACATTAAAGCAAGAAAAACACAAAATCTCATTAAAAAACTCAGATTATAAAAAGGGGGCAAAACTTAGAACTTCATTGAAACCCTTGGGTTGAACAGAGTCAATTTTGGAGCTCCACCGTGCCTCCAATTCGGCTAGATCCTTCCTCCAATTACCACCACACTTGTCTATATGCACCTTGTTAATCCCCATTACCTTCAGTAGTCTGCCATCGCAATTATGAAATTGTCTAAAATGCCTTAGTACAGGTTTCAGAGAGTATATGTCCTCAATCTCTTTAGCATTAATGATATCCCTGTAACGTTCCCTCACTCGGTTCTTTAAGGGATCTTGAGGTCAGGCCTACATAGATCTTTTTGCAGGGGCAGGTTGCATAACACACTACCCCTATGCTACTGCAGGTAATGTGTTGGGTGATTGTGAATGTCCTTTTGCCCATACTTGACTCAAATGTAGATGCTTGTACCATGTTGGGGCATGCGATACAGTTTTTACACGGAAAAAATCTCCATTTTGGTCCCTTATAACGAAAAGCTTTTTCTGGGGTGGGTCCTGCATAATAACTGAACCAATTGGTCCTTTAGGTTGCTAGACCTTCTATAAGTAATAGAAGGCTGGTCACTGATATATTTCCCCAAAGTCCTATCAGTCAACAGCATCGTCCAGTATTTTTCAAGAGCAGCTCTTACCTCAGACCATTTCCCATTATAAGATGAATCTCACTTTTTGTTCCATCGGTCCCTTGGTTTTGGGTAATAACAAGTCCATTCGTCTCACTCGTTGAGCTCTTTTTAGACCCCTCCTGATGCTCCACTTAGAATATCCCCTGTCCTCAAATCTTGTTGTTAAAATTTTGGCTTGTTCCAAAAAAGTACCATCATTAGAACAGATCCTCCTAGCTCTCAAAAACTGCCCGGTGGGGTTTCCATTAATCAGCAAATATGGATGTGACGATGTTGCATGGAGTATGGAATTGACTGCCGTATCTTTCCGGTAAATATTGGTCTCCAGAGTTCCATGCGATCCCTTTAAGATCTGTATATCCAGGAAATCTATTAATGTCTGACTGTACTTGCATGTCAACTTGATGTTCATTCCATTATCATTTAGGATGTCCAGGAAACCGAGAAGGTCCTGTTCTGTGTCCTGCCAAATCATAAGAATGTCATCAATATAGCGGACCCAGAACAGGACCTTCTCAATGAACTTTAGACCCCTTAGTTGTCATAGCCTTTTTCTGTTCACTTTAAGTTAAATAACTGACCTATTTTTCCCAACATTGTCATTTCAAAAGTGCCTGTCGACCAGATTTGATTTCGACACCACGGCACCCGTCACATAGCACCGTCTTTTTCAGCTTTTGATTTATATGACAGCTATGATGAGTCTCGATAAAAGTAATTCACAGCCAGACTGTTTATTCTCACAATAGCCATGAACTTTGCAAAATCTAAAAGAAAAAATCTCCTGAGTCAAAATCTAAAAATTGAGTTATCGAGCATCAATGAAAACATTCATTAAAGTTTCTATTTTACAGCACTGTTACAATCTACAGGGACATAGTGAGATGAAACATTGGATCAGCAGGTTCACGCTTAATAGCATGCATCCGAGTTAGTGATGTAACAGCTAACCTTGCAATGTGTCACCAGGCAAGCTCATGGAAGATGAACAGCAGATGGCTTAAACACCTGTACACTATAGTGCTTGAACGGGTTGGCCCACCAACAAATAACACATCCACTGGATAGATCATGAAAACTCGGAAAATAGTTACAATTTACAATATATTTTAAAAAAATGATGCAGTGAAGAATATCATAATGGCACCTTCTTGCGCATGTAGTGATGAGCGAGCATCCTCCGATTATGTGCTATATGAGTATGTGCTAACCGAGTGTCTTCCGCATGCTCGAAAAAATGTCACCGCAGCTGCATGTCTCGCGGCTGTTCAACAGCCACAACACATGCAAGGATTGTCTAACAAACAGCCTTTCAACAAGCTTTCCTCTGGCTGCCAAACCCGAACAGTATGATGGACTTCCTGGAGAAGTCCGTGTTTGAGGTCCATGCATGAACATTTCATGTTCAATACGGAACTCAAACTTTACTGTTCGGATTCGCTCATCCCCAATTATAATACATTTTTGGACAGCGGAAAGTTTTCTTGGATTATTTAAAACTTATAGAGAACTCGCTGAAACGGAAGTCTGGTATTAATAGAGGCTTAAAAAAAATGTCAAGAAATGTTTGTTCTTAAAAAATATAATTGAGATAAGATTAAAACCAAATCAATGGCCTTTAAAGGAATGTTTCTCTGGAAAACAAAAATATGGGAAGGATCTTATTTACCGTAATCGCATTTCTCAATAAGAAGTATCAATTATATTAATGTTAATAACTAGTTACACAAAAAAAATTCCAACTAAAAACTGATAGGATTGCATGAAGAAATATCCAAAAAATAATATGTTTTAATATTTCTAAGTAACCAAATAATTAAAGGGGAATTTAAAGGAGTGTGTAGAATCTCAATGCACTGTACGGGATCCTATGGCAGTGGTCTACAATGGTTTTGCGCCTTAAGCTGGGCAAACACATGGGATGGTTATTGGCCGAAAGTTCAAAAATTTGATTCTTCTCTCCTTCAACATCATTAATCAAGGGAGAGTTGGGAAGCCCCCATTCGGTCATCTGGTCCAAATGGTTTCAAACGACATTGTGCATGACATTAATGTGATTGATACAATTTAAGATTCCTCTCCCCCACACTCAACTTGTGTGTTCACGTTCGGTTAAACCAAACTTTAAAACAAAGACTGGCCAGTTTTTTTAATCGCCTTCTGCCCAATCTCGAGCTATGGTGACTTAATGGTGAAAGATCTGTATGAAGATCAATCTTGTGCAAGCCTAGATAGGTCCACCAGGGTCTTCACCGCTGTTATCTTGATAGTATCAAGCCATCAAGTTGCTGGTTCTCCCCTTCACCCTGCTCCTTCTATTTTTCTGACCATGATGTCCTTCTCCAGTGATTGCTCTCTTCGTTTCATATGTCCAAAGTAGGCAAGTCTTAGCTTGGTCATCCTTGCTCCGAGTGACGCGCCTGGCTTGATTTGTTACAAAATTGATTTGCTTCTTCTTCTTGCCATCCAAATTTTAAAGCAAACACCGGAAAATTACAGAAAATTATTTGCCCCCATGTGCATGAACTATGGAAATAAGCACCGCATATTGGATGATAATGATAATTATTGCTATTATCATGCTTTTAAGGAAAGTGGAAAGTTTTCACTGTGTGAAACTTATGGATCACTTGCTGAAACGGAAGTCTGGTATCAATAGAGGCGTAAAAAATGCCAACAATGTTTGTTATTGTAAAATTCAAATTAAGATAAGATGAAACCAAATCGAAGGCAATTAAAAGAATGTTTCTTTGGAAAACAAAGACATGGGTCAATCTCATGATCAACCTCCTGGGAGCTCAATTGTATTTATTCAGTGGACGGATCTTATTTCATCATGATTTTCAATGACAAGCGTTAAATACAATAATACAAGTTCATAATTAATTTCCACTAAAAATTGAAAGGGTTGTATGAAAAAAGTCATATCACAGAAATAATTACTGTATATTTCACAGGATGTCTAAATAAGCAAATAATCTACCGTAAGTGGAATAAGCAGCGTTTCCATGAACTGGACAGGATCCTGCTTTGGTGGAGCCTGTAGACCCAGATCATCTCTTGCCTTAGGTTATGTTGAACAGTTTTTTTCCCTTTTCCGTTTTTTTGCTTTGCAGCCTTTTGTTATGACTGTGTTTACTTTTTGGCAGATTCCATCAAAATCCACTTCCAAGAGTGCACTTTTTTACCCAACAGGCTTTTTTTTTTTTTTATCTAAAACTCCTTCAAGAAAAAAACAAACTAAAAAGAGCTCCCTATATGACCAGCATAGTCAGAAAATAGGAAGAGTTTTCCAGTAATTTTTTAATTATTTTCAAGGAGGATTTTACAGCGGATCTGCTACCTAAATAACTCCTCAAAATACATGCGCTTTCTCCAGGTGATGCACTTGTGTTGTTTATTTTACTCAATTTTCTGAAATTGCAGCAAGAAAAATAAATGTCAGTTTATGGTGTGAACACACACTTAGAGTTCATCCACTAAACTAAGCCACAACATATGAAAAAAATTAGCAAATCTGGAGAGGATAATTAAAAAATATATATTTGGCAGCTGCAAGGGTGCCCTTACATTCCATTGCTGTCAGCTTACCCAAAGCCATTTCTGTATGCATGTGTAACAAGGTGGCATGGGGTGGTAGTCATAGCCGAGGTTACAGTTGGTTACCTCTGTCACACGGCTGCTCTCCATGCTGGAACGGCGTCCTATGGATGCACCACACGTCACACTTTTTAGAGCCCAACAGTGGGAATTTGTTTAATGAAGATGAAGTGGAGAAGAAGATAACAATTCCTGAGCTGTCCCTATTCAAAGATGCTATTCCATCAGCTCCCAATCGGCTCCTGGGAGCTAACAGTCTCTTGGAGGGCACCTCCTTTATCCTAGTGCCCGTTCCTATTGCCCGACAGACCTGTAGCAATCCTTTTCCCAGCCAGGAGACCTTTCCATCCCAAACAGGGACACACACATTCACCAGACAGGGGTCCCTCCTGTCCCAGATGGGGACACACGTCTTGCCACGGGCAGTCCTGCCCGGGCTCTCCAGGATAAGCAAAAAATTACTTCCCTGTAAGCCGGCTAGTCCAGCCCCTTCATTAACTTAACTCTCTCTGTCCCTAAGCTTGTGCATGACAAACACAGCACATCACAACATGCACGGTATAAGAACAGGCATAACAAACACAGCACATAGTAATACATAACACTACAGTCTAAGCATAGATGAACCATCCGTGTGCCGCATAGGACACATGTCCCCAACATATATAGGAGGGAGAAGGCAGTTGAGGGTCCCCACCACCTCCTTACACATGCTCATACTTTAGAAACTGTAAATTACTGAGAAGGACATCATGATTGGAAGAATAAAAGGAACAAGGCAAAGAGGAAGACCAATGACCCAATGGCTAAATAGTATCAAGATATTGGTGGAGAAGAACTTGTAAAAATATTGATCATCCTACAGATCATTCATCCATCAAGTTGCCATGGCTCAACATCGAGTTGAAGGCCTTTAAAAAAATCAGTGAGAAAGACTCTTCTTTGGCAGAGTTATCTCAAGGAAAAAATGTACAAGTGAATTATATTTTTTTTAAAGGGAACCTGTCACCACGTTTTTGGAAGATGGGATAAAAATAGCGTTAAATAGGGGCAGAGGTGGGCGTTACATTAGTGTGTGTGTTATGCGTTTATTACCCACCTAAGTTGCCGAAATAACTTTGCAAAGTCTCCGTTTTCGCCTGTCAATCAGGCTGGTCAGGTCGCATGGGCGTTGTCTTCCCCCAGATTTGGCGTAGTTTTCCGTTGGTGGCGTAGTGGTGTGCGCATGCCCAAAGTCCGGAATCCTCTTCCAGGGGATTTAAAATAGCGCGGTGTTCGTTATTGCATTGGTGATCGGTGGGCGCGGCCATCTTCCTTTGGCCGCGCGTGCGCAGAAGCGGCGCTCTGCTGGCCGCGGCTTCAGGAAAATGGCCGCCGCGATATCCATCTGCGCACGCGCGGCATCCCGCGGCCATTTTCCTGAAGCCGCGGCCAGCAGAGCGCCGCTTCTGCGCACGCGCGGCCAAAGGAAGATGGCCGCGCCCACCGATCACCAATGCAATAACGAACACCGCGCTATTTTAAATCCCCTGGAAGAGGATTCCGGACTTTGGGCATGCGCACACCACTACGCCACCAACGGAAAACTACGCCAAATCTGGGTGAAGACACCACGCCCATGTGACCTGACCAGCCTGATTGACAGGCGAAAACGGAGACTTTGCAAAGTTATTTCGGCAACTTAGGTGGGTAATAAACGCATAACACACACACTAATGTAACGCCCACCTCTGCCCCTATTTAACGCTATTTTTATCCCATCTTCCAAAAACGTGGTGACAGGTTCCCTTTAATGTCTTGACTCTTTAATGCAATTGTTAAATGTAGTTTTTAGCAGAGAACGATCGTGCCGAGCGTCCATTTGGTAGACAGTGACATTGGCATGACGGTCTGTGACATGGATTTGATATGACTCATGTTTTGAGCATGTTACATCCAGTGACTGTGCTCATGTCAATGTGTTTCCACTTAGCATGGAGTGTCATACGATCACAGCTGGATCCGTAGCACGCGGAGCCTCAGGAACATGACGCATCATCTCGGAGCACAGCCTCTGAATCCAATTCTACAAATATCTAGGACACCAGGCAGCAAAAGAGAAATCGGTGAGAGCAGTGAGGTCTGAAATAGTCATTATGTGTCTGCCGGGCAATTATTAGAGGTTTAAGGCCTTTTTTACAGTAGTTTTCCCTCTTGATGTTCTTTGCTTTCGGCTTCTCGTATATTATTATTCCATAATGGTCATAGCAGAGATTATCAACGATGTAATAGTACCTGCAAAGGATCTAAGACTTTAGCAAAATGTTGCCCCAGAGGCTTCTACTGACATGGGGCCAACTTTCTACTGTTTATTCAATCTGAATTTTGCCACTCATCACTGATCCTGAGGTTTGCTGTTGTGGATGGTAGCTGAGAAGTGTAGGACCACCCAATGGACTCTTTAATTTGCACAAGTAAAACAATTGCAGTCATTTGTGTACTGCCTTAATTTATATATCTGTATATTTGGGTATTATAATAACTTTATCCATTTTCATCATTTATATAAGCAGCATAGTCCAGTAGCCTACAGTTGTAGGTAGTCCGGCAATCAATACAGGGGGCGCAATGCCCAAGTTGCATGAAATCCCAATGGGTAGATTTTTTTAATGTGTTTTAACTAGTGATGAGTAGTGTTGAGCATTCCGATACTGCAAATATCGGGTATCAGCCGATATTCGCCGTATCAGAATTCCGATACCGAGTTCCGATATTTTTGTGATATCGGAAATCGGAATCGGAAGTTCCTATAAGTTCCCAGGCGTGAGCGGTGCGTATGGTTCCCAGGGTCTGGAGGAGAGGAGACTCTCCTTCAGGCCCTGGGATCCATATTCATGTAAAAAATAAAGAATAAAAATATAAATATGGATATACTCACCCCTCGGACGGACCCTGGACCTCAGCGGTGCAACCGGCAGCCTCTGTTCCTAAGAATGCAGTGAGTGTAGGACCTGCGATGATGTCGCGGCTTGTGATTGGTCACGTGAGCGGTCACATGAGCGGTCACGCGACCAATCACAAGCCTCGACGTCATCAAAGGTCCTTCACTCTGCATTCTTAGGAACGGAGGCAGACGCTTGCAGCGGTGAGGTCGAAGGGCCGTCGGAGGGGTGAGTATATCCATATTTTTTATTTTTATTCTTTATTTTTTACATGAATATGGATCCCAGGGCCTGAAGGAGAGTTTCCTCTCCTTCAGACCCTGGGAACCACCCAGGATCGCTTCCGATATTTGTGTCCCATTAACTTGTATTGGTATCGGGTATCGGTATCGGCGATATCCGATATTTTTTGGATACCGGCCGATCCAATCCGATACCGATACTTTCAAATATCGGAAGGTATCGCTCAACACTAGTGATGAGCGAGTATACTCGTTGCTTGGGTTTTTCCGCGCATGCTCCGGTGGTCTCCGAGTATTTGTTAGTGCTTGGAGATTTAGTTTTCATCGCCACAGCTGAATGATTTACCGCTGCTAGTCAGCTTGATTACATGTGGGGATTCCCTAGCAACCAGGCAACCCCCACATGTACTCAGCCTGGCTAATAGCTGTAAGTCATTCAGCTGAGGTGATGAAAATTAAATCTCTGAACACTAACAAATACTTGGAGATCACCCGAGCGTGCTTGGGAAAACCCGAGCAACGAGTATATTCGCTCATCACTAGTTTTAACTAAACACGAGTAAATCAATTAAAGGAAACCTGACAGCTATGATCCGGGGGAAGCATCTATCAGACACTGGTTCTATGATTATAGCCATGTATATTTGTCTCTGATATGCTGTGCAATTTCAGAGAAAAACACACTTTAAAAGGTTTCGGGGACCATGCCTCATGGGTGAACAGTTGAAAAGGCCAGTCCATAGCAGCCTCTCCCATCCGCTGCCAATAACTGACAGGTCTCACCCTATCCAGTTACGCAAAGAGAAACCTGTCACTCCAGGGGAGCGAGAGATGAGAAGCCACTGGAGTCTGGCCTTTTTGACTAGTCTCCTGTGCAACTTGGTCCACATTGACTTTTCTCTGAAAAATGTTTCAGAGTCAAAAATACATAGATGAAATCATACAGCCAGTGTAAGATATAATTTCACACAAAACTCCAGAAATGGACCAGTCAAAATTGTTGGCACCCTCAACTTAATATTTAGTAGCACATCCTGTGGAATAAATAACTGCAATCAATCACTTCCTATATCCATCAACAAGCTTCCTACACCTGGAACTGGAATTTTGGACCTCTTTTCTTTTGCAAACTGTTCCAGGTCTCTCATATTTGAAGGCGCCTTCTCCCAAGAGCAATTTTAAGATCTCTACACAGGTGTTTAATGAGATTTAGATCTGGACTCATTGCTGGCCACTTCAGAACTCTCCAGTGCTTTGATTCCATCCATTCTGGATGATTCTTGAAGTATATTTTGGGTCATTGTCCTGCTTGAAGACCCATGACGTAAAACGCAAACCAGGCTTTCTCACACTAGGCAGTACATTGCGACCTAAAATCCTTTGGTAATCTTCAGATTTGATGATGCCTTGCACACATTCATGGCACCCAGTGCCAGAGTCAACAAAACAACCTCAAAACGTCTTTGAACCTCCACCATATTTTACTGTAGGTATGGTGTTCTTTTCTTTGTAGGTCTCATTCCATTTCCAGTAAAACGTTGAATGATGTGTTTTCCAAAAAAGCTCTATCTTGGTCTCTTCTGTCCACAAGATACTTTCCCAAAAGGATTTTAGCTTACTCACGTACATTTTGTCAAACTGCAGTCTAGCTTTTTTATGTCTATGTCAGCAGTTTGGTCCTCCTGGATCTCCTGCCATAATGTTTCATTTCATTCAAATGTTGAAGGATAGTTTATGCTAACACTGATGCGTCCTCGGCCCGCAGGACAGCTTGAATACCTTTGGAGCTTGATTTTGGCTGCCTATCCACCATCCGGACTATCCTGCGTTGCAACCTTTCATCTATTTTTCTCTGCCGTCCACATCCAGGGAGATTAACTACGGTGCCATGGGTTATAAACTTCTTCAATATGTTGAGCACCAAAAACAAAGGAACATCAAGGTCTCTGGAGATGGACTTGTAACCTTGAGATTGTTGAACAATATCAACAATTTTGGTTGTCAAGTCCTCAGACAGTATTATTCTCTTTCTTTTCTCCATGCTTAGTGCGGCACACACAGACACACAATGCAAAGATTGAGTCAACTTCTCCACTTTTTATCTGCTTTCAGATGTGATTCTCATATTGCAGACATCTGTTACTTGCCACAGGGGAGTTTGAATGAGCATCACATGCTTGAAACAAAGTTGTTTACTCACAATTTTGGAAAGGTGCCAGCAATTTTTTTGTGGGTTTTTTGTGAAATTATGTCCAATTTGCGTTTTTTCTTTTTAGTTTTTTGTGTTGTTCCAATACACACAAAGGAAATAAACGTGTATAACACAACATCTGTAATTTCAAAAATGTTCTGGGAGAAATACTTCATTTTCTAGAGAAAATTCAAAGGTGCCAATACATTTGGCAATGACTGTAAAAAAACAGACTGTATTAATTGCTTATAGCAACCAATCACAGTGCAGCTTTCCTTTACCAGAGCTGTTTAAAAATTGGGCAACAAGACAATTTTTCTTTTAGACAGTTTTGATGGGCCTAATCTCATCAAGATATTTTTTACAAAAAACATATAGGCACCATATTACCTAACACAGAATTGTCTATAGGTCTAAAATATGGAGCAATGGGGACTCTACCTGACACCATACCAGCTTTCCTATATATAATATACTATACATATATATATGTATATATATATAGCGTATCTATTTCTTGTACCTTACACATTACGCTATTTTTGTCCAGCATCTGACCCTTCGCTGACTTGCCCTTTGCCTCAGTTTAAGCGCCTTTATTTCCGTTTCCTGGAGCACAATGCTGGGTTACACGGAAAGAATAACAAATGTATAATGAGCGTGCTTCAGGCACTGAGCTGCGGACAGAACGTGAGAGCGTCGTTACATTATCCCCCCGGACTCTCGGCGGTGTGACTTACTGAAAAATGACTGCAGAGCCCTGGACTCCGAGAGAACTCGGTTTCCTGATGTGTGATTCTTCAACTTCAAAGCGTTCAACCTCCGGTGTATAACTGAGTAAGAAATGAAAATCAGGAGAAGCGAGTTATAGGGATTTACTGCCCGAGATGTCCTCATGTACCTCGAAACAGAAAACTGCAAATTGTCATTTAAGAACTTTAAGAATATCAGGCCCAAATTATTATTACATTTGCGCCTTTTTTTCTTTGTTTGCATCTTATTCATCTTTCCATTTGTGCCTTTTTTTGCAGTCTGTTTTATAAGTGTTCACCTGTTTTGTTTTCTTAAATGTGTCACCATTTGCAACTGGGCAGACTCAAAGTCTGATCGGTATATTAGTTTTTGGAGAGAAAACTATCATGTGTACATACCCGCACTTTCTCTTTTCTTCTCCAGCTGGTCCAGACCACCATGAAAACTTCTTCCTGAAAACATATCTTTGCTCAATTTGTCACACAGACTTCTTTGGCTCCTCGGTTTTCCAGCTCCCTTCCTTCCATACAGCTCTCCTTCCCTTTAAACCTGTAAATAGCACCTTTTTACATCCTAGATATGACTGGTATTGTTCTTAAGGCCCCACACAGTTGTAATAATACACCTCACTTTCTGCACTTTAATGCCCTATGAACTATTCATAAATCAAATAAACGACTTAGAAGCTTCACCTGCCTATGAGCGTAAGTGTCACTAATGATTTATGATATATTAATTTCACTGGTGATGTGGCAGAAACACTCACTCCTGTGATAAAACAGGTAGGGAAATGTGTTACCTCAGAAAGTAGCACCTGGGAGACCCTGCTGTTTCATCTGTTTACTCACTTATCTTAAAGGGAATCTGCCAGCAGGTTTTTGTAATCTGAAGACAGCAGGAGATAGGGACTGAAACAAAGACTTCAGGGATGTGTCACTTGTCAACGTGCGCGTTGTTGTTTACTAACTGTGAAGGATTTATCACTAAAAGATTAACATTGTTGAACTAGTCTGGCAACTAAGCACCTCACAGGCTATGGACTTAGCACACTGAGAGATTGGTGTGGGCGGGCTTAGCTTTCTCAGCTCTGCTTCATTCTAAATCTAAAAGCTCTCATTGTGTCAGAAGGGCTGCACCCAGTAATCTAAGTGATACATTGCTGAATTCAGCTTCTCTTTCTTAACATCATGCTGCTCTCAGATGAGATAGAAAAATCTGCTGACAGATTCCCTTTAATGACTTATGCTTCCCTCCCTTTCCAAGAGCTGTGGTATTTTCTGACCATAAACTTGAGCAGCTTTGCATGGTAAGGCACGGCCATTACCCAGTACGCAGCAAGGGCACATTTATAAGATTGTGTCAGCACAGGAACATTTTTTTTAATACATCCAATCGTGGAAATTATTATTATTCCAAGATCTATTAATAAACATGTGCTTTGTTCTTGGGACAATGCTGACTTAGCGTGCTCAGTGTGTGCTTGTTTGTTTCTACATTAATGCAGTCGGGAGTTTCTGCATCTAAATAGGTATCTACTATCACATCGATCTATCAACTAATCTAAAGCTAACATTCAGCTCACCAGGATCGGTCATTGTATGCATTGATCGCATAGCATAGCCGCTCCAATCAAAATGAATCAATGCCCATCCTCCATATTGGATGAACAATGCTAATGTGAGAATTGTACACACAGCTCTGGAGTACCATGTAATATAATAGTTACCTGGTAACTAATGCAATGCAGCTACCCAACTTTTCCTGGAGTCAGAAAATACTTCATTGTGTTGTTGGTATTAGATGCTACTCTCCATGCTTGTATTAAGTGAAGGAAGCCTGCAGACGCTTTATCTTTTTCATCATCAGGAATTTGTTCCCGGGGGAAGCTATAATGACTATTTCCTCTTTCACATCAGCAGGATGGATCACATCAGAAATCTCACTTGTCATTCCAGTGAAAGTTGCTAATTTTCACATAATGTATTGCCCGTAGACTAGAAGTAGCCCACACTGCAGGCATTGCCATATCTCATCTGTGATTACCTCTACTTATGTTACTGCCTACCCAGAAAAGTCAATGTAGCAGAGCTAACACAGCGGAATCAAGGACCTAATATGCAGGACGAAAACATATAGTCGGAAATGGGTTTGTTTGTAAATAGATCCTCTAAAATCAACACATAGAAAAAAAAGTGTGCCCCCATAGCAAAGATCAAAACGTGCTATTCCCCCTACCCTCAATCATGGTTCTGCCTATTACGCCCCCCATCCTTCATATACAACGCAATGTGTAGTAAACGTCCTTGGGGTGAGGTTCAGGGTCATTGTCAACTCATACACACACATTAATAATGGCTGCTGCAAGGAAGCAATGCAAATAAATAGTTTAATGTGCATATTCCATCATAGAGGGGCACATATCACCTCTCATAGGCATTAGTGATGAGCGAGTGTACTCGCTACTCGAGTTTTCTGAGCATGCTCGAGTGTTCTCTATATCCATACTTACTTTCTGATGTCCAGTCTGACTGCGGTCACCAGTACTTCCAGTCCTTATGTCCCATATACCTAACCTGCTGCACTGACAGCCATGGCCCGTGTGCCAACCAGGACCAGGGCTTGAACCAAAACATTTCCTCGCACACAAATCTTGTATACCGCTGTGCTTTCACATACTATCTGTATAGTTTCTTCAGTGTTTTAGGTAGTCCTTTTCTCCATATCTCTATGGCTAAGCTGTGAGCTGTGTGTTCCTCTCTCTCACTATCCGGATTCACCATAAATTGGCCGCTGCACTCCCTGCTTTTGCTTTTATACAGGATATTAGAGTTACTTCTGATTGATTGTGCTATACCGGGTGGTGTGATAGTTGCAGAGCATTATAGGAAAACTCACCCAACGTCAAGTTGGATAGTGATCCTTCTCTGAATGATGGAATCTTTTGCAATTTGCACCATTTAGGGGGTTAGTGCGAAGGAAATCGAAAATGAATTGAATTCACTGGGTTTGGTGAATTACTAAAAATCTTAGCTACAAAATAAAAACACCCACATTATAACATATTGGTCACATGTTTTGCTCTGATGACATTGGGTGGGAGCTGTAATGGTGACCCCATTCTTTGCCACTCTGTGACTTTGTACTGAGAAAAATGGCTGAATGACATATTGAAAATCTATTTCTATCATAATAAGAAATATTTCACAGTTACTGTATCTGATGTTTCTTCCTTAAGATTGTCAGATAAGCATGCTGAAGAAAATCAAGGCTGATTAAGCACCAGTTGCCAAACCACAAGCAATACCATACCACCAATATTCTGCTCACCAACGTCTACCGTAAATGGACTGGTAAAATCACACATGCCATATTTGTTTAGTATTAAAAGGGAGCTTGAAAAGCTTCTTTTCATAGGGTTTGCAAATTTGAAAGATTCAATTATGTTTTGTTGCTTGGCCAGAGGGTAAAAAGCCTTCTGGGAAGAGAAGATAATTGAGAACAGTTGTTTCCGAGTCTTAGCGTAAAGTCATAGCCATGATATTGTAATATCCAGTAAGTCAGGATACAAATCTGAAGTGTGTTCAAACCCATAATCCCAATGGGATAGGATACCCTGCGCAGCCAGGTACCTTTATTTATATAGTGGTAAAAGTTTGTATGAAAGGAATGGGATAAGATATGTGAATGTAGTGGAACAAAGAACTGTAAGGTAATGAGGGGCCACCGCCTTTAAGAAATTGGGGGGGAAAGGATTGATGTTCCCATCATAATTGGTATTAATATCAAGTATATAAAAAAAATCGCAACTAAAATAAGGAAAATATGAAAATGATTCTAGCATAATGACTATAAGTGTATGTACAAGAATATACTATAATACTGCTATAATACTGCTCCTATGTACAAGAATATAACTACTATAATGCTGCCCCTATGTACAAGAATATAACTACTATAATACTGCTCCTATGTACAAGAATATAATTACTATAATACTGCTCCTATGTACAAGAATATAACTACTATAATACTGCTCCTATGTACAAGAATATAACTACTATAATACTGCTCCTATGTACAGGAATATAACTACTATAATACTGCTCCTATGTACAAGAATATAACTACTATTATAATACTGCCCCTATGTACAAGAATATAACTACTATAATACTGCTCCTATGTACAGGAATATAACTACTAAAATAGTGCTCCTATGTACAGGAATATAACTAATATAATACTTCTCCTATGTACAAGAATATAACTACTATAATACTGCTCCTATATACAAGAATAAAACTACACTAATACTGCTCCTATGTATAAGAATAAAACTACTATAATACTGCTCCATATGTGCAAGAATATAACTACTATAATACTGTTCCTATGTACAAGAATATAACTACTATAATGCTGCTCCTATGTACAAGAATATAACTACTATAATACTGCTCCTATGTACAAGAATAAAACTACACTAATACTGCTCCTATGTATAAGAATAAAACTACTATAATACTGCTCCATATGTGCAAGAATATAACTACTATAATACTGCCCCTATGTACAAGAATATAACTACTATAATACTGCTCCTATGTACAGGAATATAACTACTATAATACTGCCCCTATGTACAAGAATATAACTACTATAATACTGCTCCTATGTACAAGAATAAAACTACACTAATACTGCTCCTATGTATAAGAATAAAACTACTATAATACTGCTCCATATGTGCAAGAATATAACTACTATAATACTGTTCCTATGTACAAGAATATAACTAAATAAATAACTCGAGGCAAGGGATATGCAAAACTAAACATGTAAATAGATGGTCAATATTCATAGGTGTACATATACCCGAAATACTGGACACCATACCAGACAACTCGGAAATTCATATATAAACATAAAGAACAAGAACCGAACTGATGTCTATACAATAATTGATTTTATTAAAGAAAGAAATAACAAAAAAATAACTACATAATTTGGTAGAGGGCGAGAAAGAAACCAAAAAGGTATGGCACAAAAAGGAATACAGCAGCATGAATTGATATACACAGTCTAAAATGTAGCAGTACTATGTGAATAAATAAATAAATAAATAAATACATATATATATATCACATAGTAAAAGACTGAAAAATATTGGTGTTGGTTTGTTTTATACCCTAGCATGAAAATACCCCAAAAATAGTAAAGATAAAAAATATATATATATAAATAGGTAAATAAATATGTATATATGTGAAGAAAAAGTGCTAACACTAGTGCAAAATAAGGTGCACAGGTGCAAGGAATGATGGGGTAAACTGCCCGGGTATGAACTAACTGCAGGTAATTGCCATATAGTATAAATGCACTGGTCCCAGCCTAGCTCCGATTACTCTCCATGAAAGATTAGGGTATTTGCAAATATGCCAATCATATTAAAGGGAGCCAAAAGTGAAGCAAAGGAAAAAAAAGAATATAACTACTATAATACTGCTCCTATGTACAAGAATAAAACTACACTAATACTGCTCCTATGTATAAGAATAAAACTACTATAATACTGCCCCTATGTACAAGAATATAACTAATATAATACTGCTCCTATGTACAAGAATATAACTACTATAATACTGCCCCCTATGTACAAGAATATAACTAATATAATACTGCTCCTATGTTCAAGAATATAACTACTATAATACTGCTCCTATGTACAAGAATATAACTAATATAATACTGCTCCTATGTACAAGAATATAACTACTATAATACTGCCCCCTATGTACAAGAATATAACTAATATAATACTGCTCCTATGTACAAGAATATAACTACTATAATGCTGCTCCTATGTACAAGAATATAACTACTATAATACTGCTCCTATGTTCAAGAATATAACTACTATAATACTGCTCCTATGTACAAGAATATAACTAATATAATACTGCTCCTATGTACAAGAATATAACTACTATAATACTGCCCCCTATGTACAAGAATATAACTAATATAATACTGCTCCTATGTACAAGAATATAACTACTATAATACTGCTCCTATGTACGAGAATATAACTACTATAATACTGCCCCTATGTACAAGAATATAATTACAATATTGCTAACCAATGATGTCCCATACTGTATGTGATCAATGGAAGACAAGTCCAGAGATGCTGTCGGCCATGGTAGCAAAATTAGGTCACACAGGCTGCTCACAGAAGCACAAGAAGCATGTGGCCTGGTGTTATCATGTTGAAATGCTTTCATATTCCCCTCGTCAAGGCCTCTTCATGATGTGAAACATGTTGAATTGGTCATGAGCACAACTGAGATGTCATTGGTTTGCAAGTACAGAGGAATCAGCCAGCAGCGGATCTTGATGATTTTCGTGCCCAAATGCATTCAGCTGCCGAACATTCCCCAGACAACCATCAATAACCTCATTGCTGGCCACAGTGTATGTGCAGGGATGTCTTCACATGGCGGTCATACTTCAAGCTCCAGATTTCAATCAAATGTTTTGAAAATGTTGTTTTCATATTTTCATAATTTGCAGATCAGCAACGTGTCTATCTGTCCTGTGATTTCCATAATTCCATGACTTTAATGTTGAGCAGTGAATATTAGGGTTTACATCTTGTCATATATTAAAGGCAAAGTTTACAAGGCATAGTCAGTGGACTGTAAATTGATAAATCTGTGACATGCTGCAGTAGCAGAACCTTAAAACACCGCCTTTTTTATTCTTCACACACTGCAAACAAGGAGGGCAGTATTAATCCCCTCAGTGCTAATTTTGCTACTAAACCAAAATCCTGAAATTAAACCTTGTGTGTAAGAGAAAGTGTGATTCCTGCTTTGTGACGCAAGAGAAGAGGAAAATCTCCATAATTCAGAAATGTCAACAACAATCTGCAGAACAAAGTGTGCGGGTATGTAAATAATTTTTTTTTGCACATTTTGTTGTAGTAGACCAATATTAGACCCATATACGCTAACCACACACCATTGCTAGTTAAGATTGGTGGTTACCATCCATTTTCCCCATGTAGATAGTTTGAGGTCACTTGGACATTAATAAGGCTGCATTAACATTAAATAGCTCAATACAAATTCATTACAGTACTAGGAGACCTCAGAGTGTTTTATACATATTTTTCAGCCAATTAAGGCTGTGTGTACACGTAGCAGATTTTTCACGTTTTTTTCTCGGTTTTTCCCTTTAAAAACGCTATAAAACCCACGAAAAAAACGCTCATTTAAGCATCCTATTTAATAGAATGCAATCCTCATTTTTTGTGCACATGCTGCATTGTTTTCCTGAGCAGAATTGCATTCCAGAAAAAAACGCAGCATGTTCATTAAATTTGTGGAATCGCGGGGATTCCGCACACCTAGGAATGCATTGATCTGCTTATTTCCCGCATGGGGTTATGCCCACCATGCGGGAAGTAAGCAGATCATGTGCGGTTGGTAACCAGGGTGGAGGAGAGGAGACTCTCCTCCATGGATTGGGCACCATATAATTGTTAAAAAAAAAAAGAAAATAAAAAATCGTAAAGTATACTCACCTTCGATGGCCCCCGGAGTCTTCCCGCCTCTCAGCGGTGGACGTGGCTGCTTCCGTTCCTATAGATGGTGTGTGTGAAGGACCTGCAATGACGTCGCGGTCACATGACCACAATGACGTCACGGTCACGTGACCGCGACGTCATCGAAGGTCCTGCACACAAAGCATCTATAGGAACGGAAGCCGCTGAGGAGATCCGGGGCCATCAGAAGGTGAGTATAACCATTTTTTAATTTTTTTTATTATTTTTAACATTCTATCTTTTACTATTGATGCGGCATAGGCCGCATCAATAGTATAAAGTTGGTCACACTTGTCAAACACTATTTTTGTGTGACCAACCTGTCAATCAGTTTTCCAAGCGATGCTACAGATCGCTTGGAAAACGCTAGCATTCTGCAAGCTAATTATGCTTGCAAAACGCTAGTTTTTAGCGGGAATATGCATGCCAATTCCGCACGCGATATATCCGCGGCAGGAGTTGCAGAATTGCCGCGGAAATTTCCGCGGCAATTCTGCAACGTGTGCACTTAGCCTAAAGGTTCTTCAGTTTTGTGTTTTAAACTTTTTTGGAAAATTTGGCAAAGCTGGTGAATTTGATTTCAAAACAATCCACAGAGGGAAATATTTTAATTCCTCTTTCTGTGTTTGTGTAGAGTAGGGAGGCAGTATGTAGCATCAAGAAGAATGTGTCATGTGTGACAGACAGTCATTTTGGGTCCAGCTGTAGAAGGTCACTGCACCTGGGTCTGCAGACACATTCTAGATCTTGCATCTCTGCTGTGGAGTGTTTTCCTTGTTCCTTTAGGACCTAGCTGTAATCTCCACCATCTGCTGCTGATTAACACACCTTTGCTGGAAGCTTAAATACCTTTAGTTGCTTCAGCAAGGCATCAGTGATAGCTCTATTTACCTCTGTCTGTTTGGAAGTGCTACAAGTTGATTAGTTTCTTCTTTGAGCCTCTTGGAGCATTGATGGCTTGAGCTCTCTTGTGTCATCGTAAAACTAAATGTATTCCCTCATTTGTATTCCTGCCTTGTCTTTAGTTGTAATGGGAGCTGACTAGTGCTCACCCTGTTCCTTCACTATCCAAGGCCTATTGCTAGCTGCAGTCCGGGATTAGGTTCCTGCTCGGCGATAGGTGCAGAACCTCTTTAGGGACGTAAGGGCAGACAGGGTGTTGTCTGATCTACCTAGGTGTCTCCACTCCTCTTTTTCCTAGTGTTTGGGCTTCCCCACCCTCTTTCCACTGCTGTGCACCTGGCTTCTCCCTTACCCAGCATGACAGAATGATCATTAACTAGTTACTGTCATCTCTCTAGTGACTGCAAGGAGGACTCAGGAGCCTTTCTTTACGTTATCACCTCTGTTACAATCCCAGGATGTTTTTCACCCTCTCCACAGCTTCTGATGACTATAGGGGAGGATACAAGTTTTCTTAAGTAACGTGTTAGCCAGAGAAGTCTATGTAGTTTTATGCGATAAATTAGGTACATTTGGGTGATACTTTTGGGTTATAAGGCAAAAGTGTTATAGGAGTCCTACCTCTTTGATGTTAAATTACATGAAGTTGACCATGATTGTAACGTGTTGAGGCATTTTTACAGTCATACTTTCAAAAAATGTTATGGGTATAGGGTAAATGTATTATTTTTTTCACTAAGGACACAGGTCTTATCAGTGCTTGTAAAAAGTTAATTAAGGTTTAATACAATATATAGAATGTTGAAGCCAAGTTTTGACTTTCTTGGAAACATGAATTGTAAGATACTTGGCAGGTTCACTTTACAGTACATGATGTACACACTCTTTGTACGTAGCTGCTGGAAATCGTCTAACTCATTAACAGGAAAGAACATTCCCTCCAATGCTGGGAATCACCAGCTCGAGGAATCTAAGAAAGAATGGAAGTATGCACGATGTAGACTCAATACATCAATAGATGACATAAAGCCTTACATGCCTAAGTGATACCTCTGTTCTAAAACCCTGATCAAATTCTGCTTTTCATTGAGGATAATGAGGTACAGGACTTCTGCATAACAAGGACAGGCTGTGTGAGCTGGATTTAGGTCGAGACTCCAGCTGACACAATCATATGAGCGGTTATAAAGTCTAACGGTAAGAAAATGGCTCGAATAAGATCTGCCAAGTGGGATGAAGGATACTTTGGAATTGCAATCGTAATTAATGCATAGAAATGTAATTGTCACATGCCTGTGCATGTCTTTCTTTAATTCTTTTCAATGTTATGGAACATTCTTAAAGCAGAGGTTTTCGCCACCTGTCATATTGCACGACTCGTTAAAGGGTTGATTGTGACTTGTAGGATCGCTACTTCCAACAGGTGGCGCTATAGAGTTAAGTCCTCTTTTTCTCAGAAGAGGCAATTTGCATATTTAAATTCCCAGAGGAGCATTGTACGGCAAATAAGCCTCCTTACCTTGACAAGCCAGAGATGGTATGTCACTCTCCATAAGGAGAAACGTTACCCCTTAGACCCCACTCCAGAGCCTCTCACCTAGCCAAATCAGTTCTCATGCTTCGCACTGATGAGGGCCAACAGCCCGAAACACCGTGTCTGCGAATTGAGATACTGATTTGGCTTTTATCCTAAGTCATATTGCACGACTCGTTAAAGGGTTGATTGTGACTTGTAGGATCGCTACTTCCAACAGGTGGCGCTATAGAGTTAAGTCTTCTTTTAATCAGAAGAGGCAATTTGCATATTTAAATTCCCAGAGGAGCATTGTACGGCAAATAAGCCTCCTTACCTTGACAAGCCAGAGATGGTATGTCACTCTCCATAAGGAGAAACGTTACCCCTATAAATGTATACTAATTTGTAGCATCTTGTAAGTGTAACGTCAGAAACATACCAGAAATAGTCCAGAATTCTGTCAGAAGGTAAGACCAATCACTTTCTTCTATTTTTACTTGCCTTTCCTTTCCTCCCCTGCTCTTTAATCACGTTCACATTTTCCCCCACCATTTTTGCTCCGCTAATCCTCACTCTCCTTTGCTAACCCCAAACCCCCGCACGCTCGAACCACATAAATATCTCCCCCTCTCTCTTACCCCCCTACCTCACTTCATCTGCAGACCTGCTCTTTAACCTCAGACCTCTCCTACTAAAATATAATATAAGCCGATCACTCTCCTTCACCGACCTGCTTTCCCTTTCTCTGCTCATTCTCACTGCTGGCGCCATATCCCCCAATCCTGCCCCCCGCCTCATACATCCCACTAATCCTAATAAGAGAAACTACCGCAATCCCTCAAACTTAAAATTTGTGCCACTAACCCCCACCCCCCTGCTTCCTCTCTCTGGGGCACTTTGGAATGCCCGCTGCATCTGCAACAAGCTCCACGTGATCCACGATCTCTTTACTTCCTGCAACCTTTCCTTCCTTGCCCTCACTGAGACCTGGTTGAAGCCCGATGACACGGCCTTCCCTGCTGCACTGAGTTACGGTGGCCTCCAATTTACCCACACTCCTTGCTCTGGCAACAGACATGGCGGAGGAGTGGGTTTCCTTCTTTCTAAAAACTACTCCTTCAATCCTATCCTACCCCCACCCTCCCTCATCCTCCCTTCTTTCAAGGTTCACTCTGTCCGTATCTACTCCCCCTCTAATCTCCTAATGGCTGTCATATACCGACCACTGGGCTAAGCCACTGCCTTCATTGACCAATTCTCCACCTGGCTTCTTCACTTTTTCTCTGCTGACATCCCCACCATCATAATGGGTGACTTTAATATCCCTACTGACACCTGCCAGTCAGCAGCCTCCAAGCTCTTGGCCCTTACTCCTTCCTTTGGATTTACTCAGTGGTCCCCCACAGCCACCTACACAGACAGACATACGCTAGACCTCATCTTCACCCGCCTCTGTTCCTTATCTAATCTCACAACCTCTCCCTTCCCCCTATCTGACCTCCGTCTACTCACCTTCTCATCCTTGTCCTCCTCGCCCACCCTCCATGTCCAGCCACTACCACATCCTCGCAGAAACCTCGCACACCTAGACATTCACAGACTCTCAGACTCTCTTCTACCTCTGTCCTCCATATCTTCACTCCACGACACGGATAGCGCCACCGCTTTCTATAACTCCACCCTCACATCAGCCATAGACTCAGTCGCCCCTCTCATGCATGGCAAGGTGCAACAAATTCATAGGCAACCCTGGAATAACAATCTCACCAAAAAACTTTGACAACCATCCAGGGTCGTGGAGCGGCATTGGAAGAAAACACGCCTGCCAGATAATTTCACTGCTTTCAAACAAGCTACACTTGCCTTCAAATTAGTCCTCACCTCTGCTAAACAGACCTATTTCACAAGCCTTGTATCTTCATTATCCTACAACCCAAAACAACTGTTCAACACATTCAACTCTCTCCTCTGCCCACCACTGCCACCTCCAACTCCCCTCATCTCTTCCGAGGACTTTGCCACCTACTTCAAAAACAAGATCGACCAAACAAGGCAAACTTTTACTGTTCTACCACCCCAACCACTCCATATACCGGACCTCTGCCCTTCCCTAATAACCTCCGTCTACAACATCACTGAAGGAGAGCTTACTCACCTGCTTTCCAAATCACACCTCACCACCTGTGCCGTTGACCCCATCCCTTTCCACCTGCACCCCAACCTCACTAACATGTTCATTCCAACCCTAACCCATCTCTTCAACCTATCGCTATCTTCTGGTACCTTACCCTCTGCCTTCAAACATGCCACCATCACACCCATCCTCAAAAAACCTAACCTTGACCCAACTGCTATGCCCAGCTATCGCCCCATATCACTGCTCCCTTTTGCTTCAAAACACCTTGAGAAGCATGTCAATTCTCAACGTACCCCCGCACCTGTAATCTAACTCATTCCTTGACAACCTCAAATCTGGATACCGCCCTACCACTCCACCGAAACTTCCCTTACCAAAATTACTAATGACTTAAGGTACCTTCACACTAAACGACGCTGCAGCGATACAGACAACGATGCCGATCGCTGCAGCGTCGCTGTTTAGTCGTTGTGTGGTCGCTGGAGAGCTGTCACACAAACGGCTCTCCAGCGACCAACGATGCCGAAGTCCCCTGGTAACCAGGGTAAACATCGGGTTACTAAGCGCAGTGCCGCACTTAGTAACCCGATGTTTACCCTGGTTACCATTGTAAAAGTAAAAAAAAAAACACATACTCACATTCCGGTGCCCGGCGTCCGCTTCCCTGCACTCCTCCTGCATCCTGTGTCAGCGCCGAACATCTCCGGCATCTCCCACAGAGCAGAGCGGTGACGTCACCGCTCTGCTTTACGGCCGGCACTTACGCAGGATGCAGGAGGAGTGCAGGGAAGCAGACACCGGGCACCGGAATGTGAGTATGTGTTTTTTTTTTTAACTTTTACAATGGTAACCAGGGTAAACATCGGGTTACTAAGCGCGGCCCTGCGCTTAGTAACCCGATGTTTACCCTGGTTACCAGTGAAGACATCGCTGGATCGGTGTCACACACACCGATTCAGCGATGTCAGCGGGAGATCCAGTGACGAAATAAAGTTCTGAACTTTCAGCAACGACCAGCAATCTCACAGCGGGATCCTGATCGCTGCTGCGTGTCAAACACAACGATATCGCTATCCAGGACGCTGCAACGTCACGGATCGCTATCGTTATCGTTGTAAAGTCGCTTAGTGTGAAGGTACCTTTACTCACAGCCAAAGCTAACAGACAGTTCTCCATCCTCCTCCTCCTCTCCCCCCTACCTGATCTATCTATTATTATTATTATTTATTATTATTATAGCGCCATTTATTCCATGGTGCTTTACAAGTGAGGAGGGGTATACATAATAAAAACAAGTACAATAATCTTGAACAATACAAGTCACGACTGGTACAGGAGGAGAGAGGACCCTGCCCGCGAGGGCTCACAGTCTACAAGGGATGGGTGAGGATACAGTAGGTGAGGATAGAGTTTGGTCGATTGGTGGTTACTGCAGGTAGTAGGCTTGCCGGAAGAGGTAGGTCTTCAGGTTCTTTTTGAAGGTTTCGATGGTAGATGAGAGTCTGATATGTTGCGGTAGAGAGTTCCAGAGTAGGGGTGATACGTGAGAGAAATCTTGTATGCGATTGTGGGAAGAGGAGATAAGAGCAGAGTAGAGAAGGAGATCTTGTGAGGATCGGAGGTTGCGTGCAGGAAAGTACCGGGAGACGAGGTCACAGATGTATGGAGGACACAGGTTGTGGATGGCTTTGTATGTCATGGTTAGGCATTTGTACTGGAGTCTCTGGGTAATGGGGAGCCAGTGAAGGGATTGAGAGAGGGGAGAGTCTGGGGAATAGCGGGGGGACAGGTGGACTAGTCGGGCAGCAAAGTTCAGAATAGATTGGAGGGGTGCGAGAGTGTTAGAGGGGAGGCCACAGAGCAGGAGGTTACAGTAGTCAAGGCGGGAGATAATGAGGGCATAGACTAGGGGTTTTGCATATTCTTGGTTGAGGAATGTACGGATCCGTGAAATATTTTTGAGTTGAAGGTGGCAGGAAGTGGAAAGGGCTTGGATATGCGGTTTGAAGGAGAGGTCAGTGTCAAGGATTACTCCGAGAGAGCGAGCTTGTGGGACTGAGGAGAGTGGGCAGCCATTTACTGTAATGGATAGGTTCATTGGGGGGGGCACGTGAGAAGGGGGAAAGACGATGAATTCGTATTTGTCCATGTTAAGTTTTAGAAATCTAGCGTAGAAGAAGGATGAAATAGCGGATGGACATTGAGGGATTCTGGTTAGTAGGGTGGTGATACCTGGTCCAGAGATGTAGATCTGAGTGTCATCAGCATAGAGATGATACTGAAAACTGTGAGATTCTATGAGCTGTCCCAGGCCAAAAGTGTAAATGGAGAAGAGCAGGGGCCCTAGAACTGAGCCTTGCGGGACTCCAACAGATAGGTAGCGAGGTGAAGAGGTGGTGTGTGAGTGGGAGACGCTGAATGTCCAGTCAGTTAGGTATGACGAGATCCAGGATAGGGCCAAGTCTGTGATGCCAAGGGATGAGAGGGTCCGCAGCAACAGGGAATGGTCCACTGTGTCAAAGGCAGAGGACAGGTCCAGGAGGAGGAGGATAGAGTAGTGTTGCTTTCTCTTGGCGGTTAATAGGTCATTGATGACCTTAGGGCAGTTTGAGTGGAGTGGTGTGACCGGAAGCCAGATTGTAAGCGGTCGAAGAGGGAGCAGGACGATAGATAGGAGGACAGTTCAAGATGGACGTGTTGTTCCAGTAGTTTTGAGGCATAGGGGAGAAGTGATATAGGGCGATAGCTAGATACAGAGGATGGGTCAAGAGAGGGCTTTTTGAGGATAGGTGTGATTGAGGCATGTTTAAAGCTTGAGGGGAAAACACCAGTTGTTAGTGATAGGTTGAAGAGATGGGTTAGGGTTGGGATGCAGACTGTGGCAAGGTTTGGGATGAAGTAGGAAGGGATCGGGTCAAGTGCACAGGGATTGGGTCAAGTGCACGCATCTATTATGGTAAACGGCATCACGCTCTCTCCCGCACCTGAAATCCGCTGCCTCGGGGTAACTCTCGATTCTGCCCTGTCCTTCAAACCGCATGTCCAAACTCTTGCCACCTCCTCCCGCCTCCAACTCAAAAATATTGCCAGAATCCGTCCCTTCCTCAGCCCACAATCTACTAATACTCTTGTGCATGCCCTCATCATTTGCCTCGATTACTGCAACACCCTCCTCTGTGGACTCCCCGCTAGATCTCTTGCACCACTCCAGTCTGTCCTCAACTCTGCTGCCCAGCTAATCCTCCTCTCTCCTCGGTACTCCCCTGTTTCTCCCCTCTGCAAATCCCTCCACTGGCTCCCAATTCCCCAACGAATCCAGTTCAAACTACTAACACTGATCTACAAAGCCTTCAAAACCTGTCCCCTCCCTATATCTCTGAGCTAATCTCCCAATATCTTCCCTCACGTAATCTTCGATCCGCCCAAGACCTCCTACTCTCCTCCACACTTCTTCGTTCCTCACACAACCGCCTCCAAGGTTTCTCCCGAATATCCCCCATCCTCTGGAATTCCACGCCTCAACATGTCCGATTACCCACCATCCTCTGATCCTTCAGACGGAACCTGAAAACCCATCCCTTCAGGAAAGCCTACAGCCTGCAATAACCATTCTGCCGCCTCACTACCACCCGAGCTGCCGCCTCACTACCACCCGAGCTGCCGACTCACCACCACCAGAGCTGCCACCTCACCACCACCAGAGCTGCCGCTTCACCACCACCAGAGCTGCCGCACCCCCAACCTCCTGTCTCTTCTCCATTATCCCGTAGAATGTAAGTCCGCAAGGACAAGGTCCTCTCTCCTCTGAACCTGTCTATCATTGTAAATTTATTTACTGTAAACGATATCTATAACTCTGTACGTAACTTCTTTCTCATGTACAGCACCATGGAATTAATGGTGCTATATAAATTATTAATAATAATAATAATTTGTAGGGAAAGCGTAGTAATACATGTGGCCCACTAGAGGGGGCACATTGGGATCAAGTAGTGATGATATAGGAACTGGTTAGAATTAGGAGGGGCCAACTGTGGGTAAGGCAGAGTATTTCCTACATCTGAGTTAGTAGGGCTGGGGAACCCGGACAGCACAGAGGGCCATAGAGCCCGGACAAAGCAGTTGACCACACAAGGTTTAATATGGGGCCCAGTTGTCCAGGGCCTGTGGGCCGCCGAAGGTCACAGGAGTGAAGGAATGCAGGGCAGCTCCAATATGTGGCAGCTAACTACATGGGCTGATGCCCTTATGTCTTATGAAAGGGAAACTCCTTAAGGCTATGTTCACACGCTGCGGGTTTTGCTGCGGACCCGCAGCTGTTTTGCAGCTGCGGGTCCGCATCCTTTTTCCATGTAGGTTACAGTACAATGTAACCTAATGGAAAACAAAACCCGCTGTGCCGACGATCCTTTTTTTCTGTGGAAAATCCGCGCGGATTTTCTGCAGAAAAAAAGAAGGACCATGTCACTTCTTGGTGCAGAATCGCAGCGATTCTGCACCCATAGAAATGCATTGAACCGCTAACTTCCCGCATGGGGCTGTGCCCACGTTGCGGGAAGTTAAGCGGATAATGTGCGGGTGGTACCCGGGGTGGAGGAGAGGAGACTCTCCTCCAGGCCCTGGGAACCATATTTGGGTGTAAAAAAAATAATTAAAATAAAAAATCATGCTATACTCACCTCTCAGCGCTGCCCGCGGCGTCCGGTCTCAGTTGCTGTGCCGAACAGGACCTGTGGTGACGTCGCGGTCACATGACCGTGATGACGCCGCGGTCACATGACCGTGACGTCACGAAGGTCCTTGTCGGCACAGCCGCTTGCAGCGCCGGGGAGATCGCGACGTCAGAGGGTGAGTATAGCCAATTTTTATTATTTTTTACATTACGATTGATGCTGCATATTGCTGCATATGCAGCATCAATAGTACAGCAGTAATCCCGCAGCGGAAACCGCGGAACAAACCGCGATAAATCTGCAGGGATAACCGCAGCGGTTTTGCCCTGCAGATTTTCAATTCCGCTGCGGGATTAACCCGCAGAGGAACCCGCAGCGTGTGAACGTGGCCTAAGATAGTTAAGCTGACCAGAAGGAACACTGCGGTGCCGGATGAGTCGGTGTGTCCCTGGGACAGTGAGGGAAAGCGCAGGGCAAGACAAGGATGTGTTCTTTGATGTTCCCTATGATGTTTCTGTAACTGAGCTGGATGTACTGAGAATGGGACCAAGTAAAACCATTTATGTTAAGTTGGAACTGGACTCTGTCTCTCTTTGTTTGACGCCGTCAGGAAGAACTCCTGAGCAGGTCAGAGAGGACCCTGACGGGTAGGAAAGCGGAACGAAAGGTATGCTGCAAATAGGACATTGTGTGCATGTGGCAGGAGACCAGGGCGTGAATGAGCAACCTTTATCAGCCACGACTATAGCCCTGACCTTTCTCACACCCCCACACAGTATGATGCCCCACACACAGTATGATGGCTCTATATTCCCCCACGCAGTATGATGTCCCCACAGGTAACTGACTATAAATCATACATGCTAGTTTCCTTGCCCTGTCTCCTCGGTGCTCTGCTCTGTGCTATGTTCGGGCCAAGTTTGGTACGATCTTGTGACGTCATCACACCTGCTGCGCTGTGTCTCAGAAGCACAAGCTGAATGGTGAGAGAGAGAGATGACAGCTCTGTTCCACCATAGTATTCAACGTTATGAGCTTCCTGGGGATGCAGATACTGTTAAAATTTTGACAACGGGTGGGAGTATCGTGACATTTGGCATAAAGCTTCTCCAACTTACATGTGGTACATCACTGTTTCCAGCTCAATGGCTACCTTGATCTGCAGGCCATACAGGAACAGCCAAAGGGCTAGCCTGGTGTATAGAAATGGGGTTGTACTCCATATTCAGGCATTCAAAATGCCTCAAATTGGGGAATTTAAGCCTTGCCCCCATGACCACCCTGACCCAAAATATAATACAATGCCCATTTTTGGTCTTAATTTGCTTAAACGCCACCATTTTTCTAGTTTTTGGGATTTTCACTGAAAAATCAAGTTTGTTGGCATGAAACAAACCCTTTAAACTATGTAATATACAGTACCTTATTTGAAAAATATGCTTTTTTATTTCTCCACTTATGATCCACTCTTCCACATTCTAAACTTATCACTCACTTTGAAAAATAGCTCAGATGAGTCCTGCTCAAGAAAAGGAAGACTTCCATCACACTGAGGGATCAGATTACAGCTGACTTTTGGAATTTATGGCTAATGAAAGGGGAATGAGCCAAGTGAGAAAGAGAGCAGTAGCGAGACAGTGATACTGCTTTCAAGAAAGTGTTTTGTTGATGCCAGAGCTGGATTCACAGCTACACTGCTGAGGACTGTTTATAATTCCCTCCATGTTGCTGCTTCTGAAGTTATGCTGTATAGATACAGGAAAGCAGGAATCCTTCATGTTTCTATGTGCTGTTTGTGTGAGACATCACAGCAGCTAGTCTCTGACCTGACCACTAGTTCAGAGGCAGATGAAAATCAGCGCTAGTGAATGCAGAGAGGAAACCTGGAGAACTGATGAAAAATGCTGGATGCAAGAAATGTAATGGCCACAGAAAGTGTTAGGCTACTTTCACACATCAGGTTTTTGCCTTCAGGTATAATCCGTCTATTTTTGAAAAAAAAATCCGGTGCAAATTGTGAAAAACTGATGCTCCGAATCCGTTTTTTTTTTGCTGGATCCGTTTTTGTTAAACGGGCATACAATATGGACTTCCTGTTCCGGGGACGAGAGAGAGACAGAGAGAGAGAGAACTTGCCAGGTGGCACATGCTCTGCTCATTTTCTATAGAACTGCTAAAGTACGGCACTGGGCTATCTCTGGCAATGCTTTAGACCATGTTGTATTGGATGCCTGGCAGAAAGGTAAAAACTTGTTGCGCTGAGAATAACCAAATAATCGAGATGGTAATCTGAATTCAGATTAGCAGACCATTGATAGGTCCATGCATCACAGTCAGCCCAATCGTAACCTCATTAACATTTTTTCAACATTGCAAACTGAAATATATTTACGCAAAAATTATTATAGGTATGGCGAATATACAGGTAAATATGCATCAAAAGTAGAGTTTCCCTTTAAAATAAAGTCACTATATAGTAAGATTACGGCATCAATGACGATTTACTGTAATTAAGAAGTGCTGGGAAATCACAGATGAGATTCTTCATGACACCAACCATTCCTTTTACTGGGGCATCTAGTGATTTATATAAGAAAACTATAGGTTATATGTTGCCAGAGGCTTTGTCTTTACAGAGTGCATGCATCCAGCTTAGTCACACAGCATCAAACAGATGGACACATAAAATCATATATATATATACAACTATTCTGGATAGAAAAGAAGAGAACATCTTCTAACACTGATAGAAAACACATAGGAAAAAAAGGCAAGGGGTAAAATGTTATCATTGTGCTGATAATCACAGGAGAAGGAGCAATTAGCAAATAATACCACTGACTCAGAACAGGAAAGATGTTCTACAACGTCCAAATGTCAAAATCTGGAACGGATTTCACCAGTCATATGATGCTGATCATATACAGTCCTCATAGCACTGTCTTCTCATATACTGCTTCTTACTAAGCCATGGCTGGCTTGATCAACCTCTACCAGAATAAGAAGGGGCACAACATTACTAGCAGAGGTTCTGATATTAGGGTATGCAGGGCTGGACTAAGAGTGACCAGGACCCCGGGCAGTTTAGAAGGCATGGCGGCATGGGCTCCCCACCAGGTACCTGATCTATCACATGACATTTCCTGATAGATCATGTGATAGTCATGTGAGAAACACACAGGTGCTCGTGATCGCGAGCCACAAGTTTTTCCCTAATGTACAGCACTATAAATAACATAGCGCTATACAAAATAGAGCAGGGTTGGGAGATTACTTTTCGCAAGGGGCCACATGACAGTCCGTGACTATTGTGGAGGCCGAACCAATATGCTGAAATTAATTTTGCTCAATATTAATATAATATTAAAAAATAATTATCAATAATCGTATGACTTAATATTGAGCAGAATTAAGTATGCTGACATCCCCCTATATACAGTATGATCCTCCACATAGCCCCTACATACAGTATGACTCCCCACATAGCCCCCTCAATCAACAACCAAAGCGATCAACCTATCGGGCCATTATACATGTAAACCATAACCCAAAAGAAATCATTAAAAAATTCTCTCTTTATTTAGTTAGTTTAAAAACTCACTATTTACAGACATAATTGCACACACATTACACAGAAAAATAGTGATGTAAAAAAAGAGCATAAATGAGGGAAAATCGCTTGTAATCAGTGTGTGTGCATAAAAGCTGAGTGAGTTTCTGGGATCCAGACAGACTCTTGAATCTTTCATCCAGCCACTGACGTTTCTGGATTGTGAGTCATGGGGAAAGCAAAAGAATTGTCAACGGACCTACGGGAAAAGGTAGTTGAACTGTATAAAACAGGAAAGGGATACAAAAAGATATCCAAGGAATTGATAATGCCAGTCAGCAGTGTTCAAACTGTGATTAACAAATGGAAAATCAGGGGCTCTGTAAAAACAAAACCACGGTCAGATAGACCAACAAAAATGTCATCCACAACTGCCAGGAAAATTGTTCAGGATACAAAGAAAAACACACAAATAACATCAGCTGAAATACAGGACTCTCTGAAAACTAGCCTTTTTTTAGGTAATTTGGAGTGACGAGACCAAAATTGTACTTTTTCGCCACAACCATAAATGTTACATTTGGAGAGAGGTCAAAAAGTCCTATGATGAAAGGAACACCATTCCTACTATAAAGCATGGAGGTGGATCGCTGATATTTTGGGCATGTGTGAGCTACAAAGGCACAGGAAACTTGGTCAAAGTTGAAGGAAAGGCTAATGCAGCACGCTATCTGCAAATACTGGAGGCAACTTTGCACTCATCAGCCCGGAAGCTGCGCATGGGACATACTTGGACATTCCAACATGACAACAATCCAAAACACGAGGCCAAGTCGACCTATCATTGGCTACAGCAGAACACAGTGAAGGTTCTGGAGTGGCCATCTCGATCTCCTGACCTCAATATCATTGAGCAACTCTGGGGAGATCTCAAGAGTGCAGTTCATGCTAGACAGCCCAGGAATTTACAGGAACTGGAGGCTTTTTGCCAAGAAGAGTGGGCAGCTTTACCATCTGAGAAAATAAAGAACCTCATCCACAACTACCACAAACGACTTCAAGCTGTCATTGATGTTAGAAGGGGCACAGGCCTAGGCAATATCACAGGCCTAGGCAATATTCCCCCACATAGTCCCTACATACAATATGAGCCGCTACACAGCATTGTACATACAGTATGAATCATCACACAGCCCCGTCATACAATATGAGTCCACACGCAGCCCCGTACATACAGTATGAGCCTCCACATAGCTTCCTTACAACATGAGCTCCCTACATAGAGTAGGAGCTCCCACATAGCCTCCTACATACAATATGAGTCCGCACACAGCGCCGTACATACAATATCACCCCCTACATAGCTCCCTATATACAGTATGAGCCCCCACACAGCCTCGAACATACAGTATAAATCCCCACACAGCCCCCTACATACAGTATGCAATGAGGGTTTTATCAGGGAATTCCTTCAATCAAGACAAGAAAAGGAGACCATCAGCCGTTCTACAATGAGGATAACAGCTCACAGGCCCAGGCAATATTCCCCCACATAGCTCCCTACATACAATATGAGCCCCCACACAGCCCCGTACATACAGTATGCATCCCGACACACAGCTTCCTGCAAATAATGAGTCCACACACAGCTACCTATATACAGTATAAGCCCCACATAGCTCCATGTATATAGTAAGAACCCTCATATAGCTACCTAGATACAGTATGAGCTCTGAGATAACTCCCTATATACAGTATGAGCCCCCATATAACTTCCTATATACATTATGGTCCCCCACATATCCTGATATATACAGTATGAGCCTGCACATAGCCTTCTATATATGTTATGTACCCCTACATAGTCTTCTATATGCAGTATGAACCTGCACATAGCCTCTTATATACAGTATGAGCTTTCACATAACCTCCTATATACAGTATGAGCCAACACATAACCTCCTATATACAGTATGAGCCAGCACATAACCTCCTTCATACAGTATGAGCCCCTGTATAGCTTTCTGCATACAGTGTGAGGTCGCACATAACTTTCTGTATACCGTGTGAGTCCAAATATAGCCTTCGGTATACAGTGTGAGCCCCTATATAGACTTCTGTATACAGTGTGATCCCTATATAGCCTCCTATATACCGTGTGAGCCCATATATAGACTTCTGTATACAGTGTGATCCCTATATTACCTCCTTTATACCGTGTAAGCCCAAATATAGCCTCCTGCATACAGTGTGAGCCTCTATATAGCCTTCTGTATACAGTGTGATCCTTATATAGCCTCCTGTATACTGTGTGAGCCCATATGTAGCCTTCTGTATACTGTGTGAGCCCTTATATAGCCTCCTGCATACAATGTGAGCCTCTATATAGCATCCTGTACAGTGTGAGCCCCCTATATAGCCTCCTGTAAACAGTGTGAGCCCTGTTATGATCCTGGTGGTAAGGATAACCGATCTGACCTGATAAGTAACCAGAATATCGGACTAGCTATGGGGATGTGGGAACTATACTGACCGCAACCCTGATCCTATCCACACACACTAAAGGCAGCCGTGGAGCGTTTCCTAAAAACCTAGACACCTCTTCACAGCCTGAGAAACTAGCTACCCCTAGAGAGAAGGCAAGCCTCACTTGCCTCAGAGAAAACCCCAAAGTTTAGACAGCCCCTCACAAATAATAACGGTGAGTGAAGGGGAAAACACAAACGTAGAAATTAAACAGGTTTTAGCAAATGAGGCCCGCTAATACTAAATTGTCAGAAGATAGCAAGGGATCTGTGCGGTCAGTACAAAAGCTATAAAAAATATCCATGCAGAGAATACAAGAACCCCCACACTGACTCACGATGTGAGGGGCGCACTCTGCACCCCAGAGCTTCCAGCAAGCAAGAAAATCACATATAAGCAAGCTGGACTGAACTCATCATATAGTGAGAAACATGTTGCAAGAAACAATGAGCAAACATGAACAAGCAAGACTTAGCTTCTCCAGGAGGAGACAGGTCACAATGGAAGTCCAAGAGAGATCAAACCAGGACTGAGTACAACGACAGCTGGCAAAAAGTAAAGGTCCAGGTGGAATTAAATAGGAGCCAGAGTGGCAGAAAACCAGGCAGCTGGAACCCAGATACAGACCAGCCGTATCGCTAAAGGCCAGCAGAGGGAGCCCAAGAACAGAACTCACACAGTACCACTCATGACCACAGGAGGGAGCCCGGAAACGGAGTTCACAACAGAGCCCATATATAGTCTCCTGTATATAGTGTGAGCCCCTACCTAGCCTCCTGTATACAGTGTGAGCCTCTATATAGCCTCCTATATACCGTGTGAACCCATATATAGCCTCCTGTAAACAGTGTGAGCCTCTGTATAACCTCCTGTATACAATGTGAGCCTCTATATAGCCTCCTGTGTGAGCTCCTATATTGCCTCATGTATACATTTGACATGGCACAGCAGTGCACCCTACCTGAGTTTCATCTATCTCTGCCCCTTCCTCATTGATTGACAGCTATGACTTTAGAGGAGCCAGAGTAGGGAGAAGATAGATGGGAAAAAGTAGATGGGAAGGTGCACTGGACTGCTCAGGCCACGACACGGGTGCTCGGTTTAAACAGTCATTTTGTGTTGACAAACCCTTTAAATACACCCTATTGTGCTTGTTTTATCTTAATATTTTTAATGTAGGGAAATCATTAGCTCATTCTTTATTTAGTTCCTTAGTTATTAAGTATAAATATTAATTCCGTATTTCTAGAATGCGACTGTTGTTTGTAAACTTTGGCAGATACTGCAGACAATGACATAGCCATAGAATCCTTTTACATTTCCCTAATGTCAGCGATGGACCATTGTGTCTAATGGTAATGTATGAAACCAAAGAGCACTTCATGAGCGGCTTGTAATAGAGACTGGAACAATGCCAGGGGGATCTAGCTGCCACCGAGGGTCAATTTTCTGTAATGACTGTGGGGTAGTGGCCATATGGAACATTAACAATGTAATACTTTTCTTCTACATTTTCCGAAACCTGTGAGTAATTATTCATTTTGTGTAATATTCCATTAATTTGTCCATTCTCGATGAATCTCAAGCTTATTGTTGGCATGTGCAATGGTATGATGAATGAACACAACTTATCAACTGCACTGACAAGGAAAGACCTTTATTTAATTACAGTTTTCTTTTTCCCTTATTTGCCAAATTAGTTTTTAGAAAAGTTGGTCAAGAATAGGAAATGTCATGTAATAAAGACATAACCATTACTACTCGTTGAATTCTCCTTCTCACCAGATCTTCCGCTATGGGGTCCACTCAGATCCTGCAATGGTAATTTACCATCCATAGTTCACATGGCCGCTGCAGTTGTCTGTATCCTTCATGTCTAGTACTTGCCTATATCACAATTAAGGCCAGTGATTGTTTGAAATGCTCATCTGAGTGATGGAAGGGACGTCATCACTAAATGATGGGTGGGAACCACTGAGGAGCGGCAGGTGAAGATTTCCTACTCTTGCCTATATTTTTCTAAATCACGTAAAATCTATTTCAAGTAAAACTCCAATCAAATTTTCACAATTAATAAAATGGAGTTAGTAGAGTCACATAATTTCTCAAGTCTAGTAATTATTTTAACTTCATCCTTCATCCACAATTTTTAATTTGCTGTTCAAATTTTGTATAGTAATTTTGTAAAACACAAAATTGTTAAATTTGCAATTTTACACTACCTTTGCCATATTATACAAATGGGGCACAAGGTGGACATGGTTAGCTATTAGAGAGTAAACAATTGATTCCCTGACCCTGCTCAAGTAAGCACGCCAGTAGTCTGTGGCCACCAGATGGGAGCCCTCTGTACCACCTCCTTCTTGCCGGAATCAATGGCATAACTCAAAGGACCATAGATGTGACCGCTGGCCCAAGATCCTGCTAATCGATTTGCTCATCTCTATTAGTTATGCAATTAGGTTTAAGCCAGTTTCCTAAACTGCAACTTTTTAAAAAGTTGTAAAAAAAAGTTCTCACTTCAGTAAGGATTGGAGTAAAAAGTGGTAAACAGTTCTAGACAGAAGTGCTCAATGTAACCATGCTCTATTTTTATAAAACATTTTGTGACACTTGATAAATCTGCTGCAAATATAGGCAAAAAACAGCCTCCAACAAAACCAACCTTCCACAAAACTGACGTCAGAAATGTTTCAAACAATCCCCTCATCCTTAACACTTCAGTAGACATGATCGGATTGATTCACTGATGAATCCAGTGAAATTTACTGAAATTCATGGTTCTATGTGAATTCAAACACTCTGAGAATTCGCAAAAAAACAAAACTTGCCAGATGTAATTTCCCACACCATAGGCAATACAAAGTACCCTTAAAAGTACCCTCAATATCATCAGTGTTATTGGAAGAGTGCGTGCAGGGAGTGGGCAGAGAAGGAAATGATGTCAGATAGGGACTGATTTTTGGTATTCACAAAATAAAGCAAATGTAAACAAGCATGGTCAAACAACAGCTACATTTACAGTAGAGTCAATGAAGAATAAGCAAATGTTATCAAAGGCATAGAATTCATGATGATGTAGGTAAGTTAACAATAGTCAAGGCTAGAAGTAAAGGTAGATCAAATAGTATATCCAAAACAGGGATGAAAGCCGTGTCCATAGCAGTACCTAAAACACAGAAATGGAAGGAGGAAATAATACAAGAAAAAAAACATAAAAGGGAAGAGAAAATAAAAAAGCTTATAATTTAACTGGCTAATGGGATGAGTTTAAACTAAAGGCAGGGATGCACAGATCCTATCATAAAGACTTTTTCCAGGTTTTAAGAGTTTTACTATTGATCCTAGTATGCAGTGTAGGCCAGGTTCACATTTCCAAATCCTACAAAATTAAAGAGTATAAAAAAAACAGAAATCCCAAATTACAAATGCTGTATTAATTTGTTACAAATTACAAAGAAGGCTAAATATGTGAATGCTACATAGGTTAAAGAAAGCAAGAGTCATTAATTGAGGATAAGACATAAAGTGAAGACACATAGAGATGAGAGGATACTTTGTATGGTCCAAGTTAATGCTCTCTTGCTGTGGACAGGAGCTGCACGTATTTCCTGAGCTTCCGGATTCCTTGTCGTGGCATTTGATTCACCAGGTTGGCTAGATGTCATCTGTTTAGTGTACAGTATGAATGTAACATCTACCAGCCTGACTAATCATAAGTCGAGCCTTGCATCCCAGGGGGTAAGGAAACTCATGCAGCTCCTGTCCATGGCCAGAGAGCCCTGATCTGGCCCAAAATGATCCAATCATTTCTAATGACAAGTGCAAACATCATGGGTACACAAATAGTAACCTACAACAATATAAGCAAAGCTACAGCCTGTAAAATATTTTGTGGCAAACACAAAGAATAGCCAAAAGCACAAGTTAGACAACACTCCGTGCTAAAAATGAAAAATAAATCAAATGTAATATAATACAGTCTATGTAAGCATAGCATAATGTAGTAACAATAATAATAATAGTACTAATTATGGGGAAAACATGCCATAAAGACTTAGAGGTAGTAGCAATGTATAGTAAGTAGAAAACATATTATCAAACAAACATAATGATGAAGTGTCCTGAGTTCAGTGATGGCGCCAACCTCCACCCGCATTTTGGCACAGCCCTTTTTTTCTCCCTAAACAATTTAAAGGTCTACTAAAGAAATAGATTGTATTGAAGTAATTTATAGGTGATAGCATGGCTCTCTATTCCCCCTCCATTTGCATGCTATCTATTAGAGGTATAACGTGAGGCTCCTGAGCTCCAATGCAAAATCCATAAAACATACCTCAACCACTATGTTCCATTGATGATTTTGGTGTTTTCCTGCGAAAAAGAGGAGCCTTTAGGCCTCTTATTGCATCAGAGGCCTAGTACGACGTCTATCTTTGCACCCTTTAGGGTAGGGGTGGGGATCCTTTTTTCTGCCATTTGGATATTTATACCATCTTCGGGACTGTACAAAATTAATGACTTGAAAATGAACCTGCTACATTTGGTCAAACATTAAATTAACTTCCCCCTAATGTGATAGCGGAAACTGCTTCTATGCGGTGCGGCTGTGATGTTAGGTGGTATGGATGATGTTTCTACTCGTAACTGCTTTTCCAGATTTGCATTGGTCTGGAGTGTGGTGATTCTTTGCGATGATAAATGTTGTAAAGAACTCTCAGCAGTAAATTGTACCGAACACAGATGTATATTACGCTGTATGTCTCCTCACATGGAGTTGCGGTATAGACATCACAGGAGACATGGAGCTGTGGTATATACATAACAATCGACAAGGAATTGTGGTATAGATATCAAAGAAGACATGGAGCTGCGGTATATACATAACAGTAGACATGAAGCTGCGGTACAGACATCACAGTAGACATGGGGTTGTGGTATAGACATCACAAGAGACATGGGTCTGCGCTATACACATAACAGGAGACATGGAGCTGCGGTATAGACATCACAGTAGACATGGGGTTGCGGTATAGACATCACAAGAGACATGGGTCTGCGCTATACACATTACAGGAGACATGGAGCTGCGGTATAGACATCACAGGAGACATGGAGCTGCGGTATAGACATCACAGGAGACATGGGGTTGCGGTATAGACATCACAAGAGACATGGTTCTGCGCTATACACATTACAGGAGACATGGAGCTGCGGTATAGACATCACAGGAGACATGGGGTTGTGGTATAGTAACATAGTAACATAGTAACATAGTTAGTAAGGCCGAAAAAAGACATTTGTCCATCCAGTTCAGCCTATATTCCATCATAATAAATCCCCAGATCTACGTCCTTCTACAGAACCTAATAATTGTATGATACAATATTGTTCTGCTCCAGGAAGACATCCAGGCCTCTCTTGAACCCCTCGACTGAGTTCGCCATCACCACCTCCTCAGGCAAGCAATTCCAGATTCTCACTGCCCTAACAGTAAAGAATCCTCTTCTATGTTGGTGGAAAAACCTTCTCTCCTCCAGACGCAAAGAATGCCCCCTTGTGCCCGTCACCTTCCTTGGTATAAACAGATCCTCAGCGAGATATTTGTATTGTCCCCTTATATACTTATACATGGTTATTAGATCGCCCCTCAGTCGTCTTTTTTCTAGACTAAATAATCCTAATTTCGCTAATCTATCTGGGTATTGTAGTTCTCCCATCCCCTTTATTAATTTTGTTCCCCTCCGTTGTACTCTCTCTAGTTCCAGTATATCCTTCCTGAGCACCGGTGCCCAAAACTGGACACAGTACTCCATGTGCGGTCTAACTAGGGATTTGTACAGAGGCAGTATAATGCTCTCATCATGTGTATCCAGACCTCTTTTAATGCACCCCATGATCCTGTTTGCTAGACATGTATAGACATCACAAGAGACATGGGTCTGCGCTATACACATAACAGGAGACATGGAGCTGCGGTATAGACATCACAGGAGACATGGGGTTGCCGTACATACATAACAGGAGACACTCCTGTCTTATGTTGGGGGATGGTAGCATTTCACGAGCTAACTCCACCCAAAAAGTATGTCCTGACACTGGCCAGCATGAGGACGTAATCTTTCATTGAACACACTGATGCTTTCAGTAGAGAACGCTAAGTGTGTGTGCTCACAGAGTAAGAAGAAATTAAAGGGTAGACAGCAGCATTTTTAAAGGGTTGACGGCACTACAGTCCTTGGGAATCTGCCCAGCTGCCAGAGAAAAAGTCTTCACAGGACTGAGGTTCCCTGCTTTAAAGCTGTGCTCTGCTATATATCACTCAAAGTATGGAGAAGATATAGAGAGGATGGACTGGTCAGCTCTCCTCTTTTAGCTTGGGTCACTTAAAGCTCAGGTCATCCTAGCAACTCATTGGAAGCAGTATGGTTCTCACTGTCAAACTCAAAGTCCACTAAAGCCTAAATGGGGTAATAGCAAAAAGAGAAGACATATTTTGGTGCAATATAGCCGAGTTATGGAAGAAAGGTTTCTGTTGTAATGGTTGAGCATAGATGGTCCTCATCTAGAGTTGGAATAACCCACATGGGGATCCTCTGGTGGACCCTGACAGTGACACAACCATGAAGAACAAAAACCCAGAAATGGAAAGCCCAATTACCAATGCTTGACACTAGGGTCTATTCCGTATGGATTCAATGCAAAAAATCAATTAGACCATACTGAAAATATTTCCTATGACTACAAACATCATGATACCATTATAGGTGGATGTGGACATGTTCTGTATAGATGGATGGTGGCTCTCAATATCATTCCTTGTGGTGGACTCAACAAACTATGTCCTAAGCTGTCCTCATCGTTCCATCTCTTTGTCTTCTTAGCAGTAGTTGCCATAATAATAAATAGCTAAAATCATAATGTAAAACCCCAGAAAATGTACAATTTCCTCTATCCATTAATCCTTCCAGTCGATTGCAAACAAATGAGGGTGATTATCGCTACAATAACATCTCTTCTTACTTTACACCGGCGTCTTCACATTAATATTCTTTTTTTACTGCTACTTTTTCAACTGCTATCAAAAAGTCACTTGACAGCTCTTTGAGTAATAAAAGTGAAATATTTCTATTATCACTGGAAAGAGATTTTTTTTAAAACGATTATCAAGGGAGATTTTCTTAGAAAGAGGAAAATGATCTACCCAAGATTTGTTACTGGCTGTGTAAAGTGGCACCAGGGGCAATGGAGGTCCTACTAAGTATGTGGAAGGCAAGCTTAACCTAAGAAAAAATATGTTTGTGTGAGTTCAAGTAAAGTTCATATTTAAGGTAAGTTTTTGAATGTTTTTAGAATTCAAATTTATAAAAAAAAATTAACTATGAATTGAAAAAGAAAAACCATGAAATGATCTAAGAAAACAGTCAATTACTTTCCCGTATATTGATTGCACTTTAATTCTACCAAAATCTAGAAATTAGTTAGAAATGACTTAAATAGTTTTCATTTTTCTCCTTACAATTATTATCAAAAAGTCACTCGACAGCTCTTTGGGTAGTTCAACGGAAATACTTACGGTATGTCATGCACTTTTTATTTTAGATGATCATCAAGGGAGATTTTCTGAAAAAGAGAAAAATAAACTACTCCAAGGTTTGTAAGTGATCATGTTAAATGCCACCAGGGTGAAAGGATGTCCTACTAAGTTTGTGCAAGACAAGCTTTATATATAAGAAACATTACGTTTATATTAGATTAAATAAAATTCATATTTATTATACATTTTTGACATTTTTAGAATCCAAATTTTAAAAAAAATTAAACTAAGAACTGAATAAAAAAAAGACATAATAAACAGGTCAATTACGCCCCCATAGTTTGATGTTATTTAATGTAATTCTTCCGCAATGTAGTAATTGGTTAGAAAGAACTTAAAGTGTCTAAATATCTTCCTATTCCTGCAATAACCATCCAAAAGTCACCCAACAGCTCCCTGGGTAAAAAAAAGTGAAATATTTCTACTAAGCAGAAAGAAATCTTTTTTTAAAGATCATCACCAAGAGAGATTTTCTTAGAAAGAGGGAAACTTAGCTACTCAAGGTTTGTTACTGACCGTGTAAAATGCCTCCGAGGTCAATAGAGATCCTACTGAGTACGCTCAGTAGCATAAAAGAAACATAACATTTAAATAAGTTCAAATAAAAGTCATGTTTATTATAAGTTTTTGACATTTTTTTAAAATTTAAATCGAAAGGGAAAATTTCTAATTAAGAACTGAATAAAAGACATTACATTTTTTTTATAATGGTTCGTTACTTCCCTATAGTTTAAATTTACTCTAATGTCATTCTATCCCAAATAGTAATTAGTTAGAAATTGCTAAGATTATCTTCAATTGTTCAGATTCTACCAAACAATTATCAGCCAAAAGTCATCCGACAGCTCTTTGGGTAACAAAGAAAGAGATCTTCTTTTTTGAGAAGATTACGAAGAGAGATTTTCTAAGAAAGAGAGAAATTAACTACCCATGGTTTGTTGCTTAGTATGTCAAATGCCTCCAATGGAGGTTTTAAAAAGTATGTGGATGGCAAGCTTAACATGTAAAAAAAAATATGTTTGTGTGAAGTCTAGTGTTGAGCATTCCGATACCGCAAGTATCGGGTATCGGCCGATACTAGCGGTATCGGAATTCCGATACCGGGATTCCGATACTTGCCGCGTATCGGATACCGGAATCGGAAGTTCCCAGATTCAAAATGCAGAAATTCAGCCAATGAGAATGATTCCAAGTGTGGGCACATCCTGTTTAGCATGGAGGGCATGAAACTACTGGCAAGGCTGTGATTGGCTGCTGAAATGATGTCATGATGCAGTTTAAAAGTCGCTGGCGCCATTTTGCGATCACTCTGCTGTGAATTCAGTTAGTGACAGGACGCTGTTTGCTGACTGAGGGACAGTTTAGAGATAGCGATTTGCTTCTTTGTGCTTTCCAAAGGCTAATTTAGCAACCGCTGTGTTCACCTACTATTCACCTTCCTTTTGCCTTGTAGCGCTGTTTTCACAGCGATCTGCAAGGTCTCTCTGTGTGTGTGTGTGTGAGTGCAGCCCACTCTCTAGTCTGAGTGCAGCCACATAGGCCATCCATAGCTGGTTGTATTCAGTTCAGGGAGGGTGGTTCATTGCCTCATACTGTCCTTTTTTTTTTTTTTTTTGAAGTAGTGCAGGCTGCTGCACATTTTTTCCAAAAATTCCTATTAGTGTCTTTCCACCCGTCTCCAGCTAATTTGTGGAAAAACACTACATAGGATAAAGTAGAGGAGGGTTTTTGGGCCTTGCAGCGCCGTTTACGGCTGTCTGCACGGTCTCCGTGTGACTGCAGCTCGCCCTGTAATCTGTGAGCAGCTATAGCCTGGTTGTCTCCAGCTCAGGGTTTTTCACTGCGTCATACCGCCAAATCAATTTTCTTTTTTTTCAAAGTAGTGTAGTCTGCTGCTAATTTATTTTAAAAAATCCTATTAGTGTCTTTCCACCCGTCTCCAGCTAATTTGTGGAAAAACACTACATAGGATAAAGTAGAGGAGGGTTTTTGGGCCTTGCAGCGCCGTTTACGGCTGTCTGCACGGTCTCCGTGTGACTGCAGCTCGCCCTGTAGTCTGTGAGCAGCCGTAGCCTGGTTGTCTGCAGCTCAGGGTTTTTCACTGCGTCATACCGCCAAATCAATTTTCTTTTTTTTCAAAGTAGTGTAGTCTGCTGCTAATTTATTTTAAAAAATCCTATTAGTGTCTTTCCACCCGTCTCCAGCTAATTTGTGGAAAAACACTACATAGGATAAAGTAGAGGAGGGTTTTTGGGCCTTGCAGCGCCGTTTACGGCTGTCTGCACGGTCTCCGTGTGACTGCAGCTCGCCCTGTAGTCTGTGAGCAGCCGTAGCCTGGTTGTCTGCAGCTCAGGGTTTTTCACTGCGTCATACCGCCAAATCAATTTTCTTTTTTTTCAAAGTAGTGTAGTCTGCTGCTAATTTATTTTAAAAAATCCTATTAGTGTCTTTCCACCCGTCTCCAGCTAATTTGTGGAAAAACACTACATAGGATAAAGTAGAGGAGGGTTTTTGGGCCTTGCAGCGCCGTTTACGGCTGTCTGCACGGTCTCCGTGTGATTGCAGCTCTATCCGTTGTCAGTTCAGCCCCAAAAAAATAAATAAATAATAAAGTTCACCAAACACACCAGTTACACCACTTTACATTTGTGTAGGCCACATTAGCTCATATTCAAGTCTAGTCCACACTTTAGAAAATTAGTGTGTCTTATACCTGTTAGGAGGAGTTGCTCAGGAATAAGCACACAAAGCCGTTAGTACTTTTCTGCTTATCTTTATCAGTCAACCAAGATGAAGAAGGCAGTGAGTAAGGCACGTGGGCGTGGGCGTGGGCGCGGAGCAGGGAGGGGACGTGGGGATTCTGTGCCTGCTGCGGGCACCGGTGAGTCATCAGCACCCACTTTCACAAGGGAACAGTCGTTCATGCGCAGCTTTGTCGCCGAGCGCCGTACACCGCTGCTGCGTGAAGACCAAATTGAAGCCGTTGTGGGATGGATGGCAGCTAATGCATCAACTTCCATTAGTGCCACATCCTCTCAGACACAGAGCACTGGAGAGCAGCCATCTGTCTCTTCACCACCTGCAAAATTGCCCAGGCAGACAGAGATCCCAGGACAGGAGCAGTCTCTACTTCTGTTCTCTGAATCATCTCTTGGCTTGGAAACAGGGGGCCAGCCAAGCAGCATTGGAGAAATGGAAGAAGAGGCAGGGTGCAGTGATGCCCAACCGCTTTTTCTGTCTTCCTCTGAAGAGGCGGGTGGGCCAGTGGCTCCGGTCACCACCTCGCAGGCCGCATCAGCTGATGATGACACTCAGGTGCCACTTACTGGTGCGTGCTCTGCTGCTGAGACTACCCAGGAGGAGCAGTTGGGGGCAGAGGGTAGTGTAGATGATGAGGTCCTTGACCCATCTTGGCGTCAGGGACAGGAAGGTGGTGGGAGCAGCTCTGAGGAAGAGATTCCCCGTACGGCCCAAAGAGGGAGAGGGAGGGGGAAGACTGCGGATCCTGCAGCCTCCGCTTTGGCACCCGTAAGGAGCATGTCTCTTCCAAAAGTCAAAAGGGGGGCTCCCAAGACTTGCAGTGCCTGGTCCTTTTTTGACCCAGTTGCAGATGACATTTGCTATGTCAGATGCAAGGTGTGTCATCAAAAAATCAAAAGAGGTCAAAAAGTCGCCAACCTCAATACCTCCAACATGTGGAAACATGTGCGCAACAGGCACCCGGCGGAGTTAGACAAACACACTGAAGAGCTAGGCCAACCAACAGCGGCAGCTACCACCTCTTCAGCTCGTGTTGCCTCTTCCTCTAGCTCACACGCAGCTGGTTCGGCTTCCTCCCAGGATCGCCGTGGAAGAACCTCTGGCCCTGTTGTCCAGAGACCCGCTGTCATTCCACCCGCAGCACCACTTTCCCAGTCATCCACACACTCCCAGCCCAGTCTACAGCCATCGGTAGTACAGGCATGGGAGAAAAGGCGGCCTTTCTCGTCAAACCACCCACGAGCACAGGCTCTGACTGCAGGCATTGCCAAACTTCTGTCACTGGAAATGCTGTCATTCAGGCTGGTGGAGACTGACAGCTTCCGTGACTTGATGTCATTGGCAGTCCCACAGTACAATGTGCCCAGCCGCTTTTACTTCAGCAGGCAAGCCGTCCCTGCCCTGCACAAGCATGTGGAGGGACACATAAAACACGCGCTACTGAACGCCGTCAGTAGCAAGGTCCACCTCACCACCGATGCGTGGACCAGTCAACATGGACAGGGGCGATACCTTTCCCTCACTGCCCATTGGGTTAATGTAGTTGAGCCGGGTACAGACCGTGCGAGTGGCGCAGGACGTGTCCTGCCCACTCCAAGGATTGCAGGAATCCATTCTGTACGCATTGACTCCTCCTCTTACACCAGTTCCTCAGAATCATCGCTGCAGGAGCCGTCACAGTCCACCTCCACATGGACCCGTGATGAACGTGTACCTGTTACGACCGACATGAGCACAGCCGTGGCCAAACGTCAACAGGCCGTCTTGAAATTAATTTTTTTGGGGAATCGTAGCCACACAGCGCAGGAGCTCTGGAATGCCATCAAGCAGGAGAGCGATGTGTGGTTTGAGCCAGCGAATCTCCAGCCAGGCATGGTAGTGTGTGATAATGGCCGAAATCTGGTGGCAGCCCTGGGCCTCGGCAACCTCACTCACATCCCATGTCTGGCACATGTGCTCAATTTGGTCGTGCAGAGTTTTTTGAGGGACTATCCGGATCTTGATGCACTGCTGCACAAGGTCCGCCTAGAGTGTGCTCACTTGCGGCGTTCCAGCACGGCAAAAGCGCGCATTGCGGCTCTGCAGCGCCGACACCGCCTGCCGGAACATCGCATCATATGTGACCTACCTACCAGGTGGAATTCCACGTTACATATGTTGGAGCGGTTGTGTGAGCAGCAGCAAGCTGTAATGGAGTACCAGCTGTATCAGGCGCAAAAAAGTCGCAGTCAGCGCCGTACAGACTTCACAACCACAGAGTGGGCCACTATGAAGGATGTCTGCCAGGTTTTGCGTCCCTTTGATTATTCCACGCGGATGGCGAGTGCAGATGATGCACTAGTCAGCATGACTGTCCCCCTTATCTGCCTGCTTGAAAAATCACTGCAAGCGCTAAGGGATGATGTTGTGGAAGAGGTGGAGGATGAGGATTCACCACTTCCATCATCTTCTGGACAGTCAGCGCCACGTGGTTCCTCACAAACGCGTAGGCAGGGGACAGTTTGTGAGGAGGATGAGGAGGAGTCAATGGAGGAGGAAGACATCCGTCCAGAGGAGGGAGTTACACAATTGTCCAGTACTCAGTGTGTACAGCGAGGGTGGGGTGATGACGAGCGGGCAGAGATCACGCCTCCAGCTGGGGACAGCGTTTCTTGGGCAGTTGGCAGTCTGCAGCACATGGTGGATTACATGCTGCAGTGCCTGAGAAACGACCGCCGCATCGACCACATTCTCAACATGTCTGATTATTGGGTGTTCACCCTCCTCGATCCTCGCTACCGGGACAACGTAGAAAGCCTCATCACACCGTTGAACCGGGAGCGAAAAATGCGGGAGTACCAAGACACACTGGTCAGTTCCATCATCTTCTCCATTCCAACTGAGAGAAGTGCTGCTACTGCATTCCAAAGCAGCTCAGTGCGTCCAGGCAGTGGTGGAGGCTCTGCACAAAGAGGGAGCAGAAGCAGTGCCTCTGCCCAAGGCAAGACCAGTATGGCCCAACTGTGGCACAGTTTTGTGTGCCCCCCACAAAAGTCTACACCATCACAGACGGCTCCAGTCAGCAGGAGGCAACGGTTCCGTCAGATGGTGACAGACTACATGTCTTGCCCTCTTGCTGTACTCCCAGACGGCTCTTCCCCTTTCAAGTTTTGGGTCTCAAAGCTGGATACATGGCCAGAGCTAAGCCAGTATGCATTGGAGGTGCTGTCTTGCCCTGCGGCCAGTGTATTATCGGAACGTGTCTTTAGTGCTGCAGGTGGTGTACTAACTGACCGTCGCATGCGACTATCCCCCGATAACGTTGACCGGCTTACTTTTCTGAAAATGAACAAGGCCTGGATCTCGCAGGAATTTGCCACTCCTCCTCCTGATTAAATAATTAGGTCACTGTATACGTTATCCAGGTCTCCTGTTGTGTTCATCTTTCTACCACCTGAACTTAAATTCCTGGGCTCCAACACCGCCAGTTGAGGCTCAGACGTGCCGTCTGCACAGTCAAAACATACGACCCAGTGTTATTGGGTTTCAGTAACGTCAGCTGATCCCCAGCTGTGTAGCCGGCAATGTGTCATGCGACCGCCACGCTGACACAACAACTGAAATGTAAGGGAATCTGTCCCCCCCCCCCCCCCAAGGCGTTTGTTACTGAAAGAGCCACCTTGTGCAGCAGTAATGCTGCACAAGGAAAAAGGTAGCTATTTTGGTTTTGCTCCTTGCACACGCAAAACTTAACACTTATAAAATGTGTCCACTGATACCGTAAAACCGTCCCGGAGGTGGGACTTTCCTTCGTAATATGACGCAGCACAGCCGTCATTCCTACCCCCCCGGCGCCGCGCCCCGGCTCCTCAGCGTTGTTTGATTCCGTCCCGGAGCCTGCGCTGTTATGTTATCCCGTGGCCAGGCACACTTAGCGCTGCCCGTCTTCTGGCATCATTTGGTGTCAGGCTGGCTGCGCCTGTGCGGCCATGCTGGCCGAGAGCCCGCCTCGCAGTGTCTTCTGATTTAATCCCACTGGGGGCCTGGGATCTATGGACATGCGCAGTGCATATCTGAACCTCCACCTCTCACTCATCTCCCTATGGCTTCTTCAGACTGTTCGGTGTCAGCTGGTCCCTAATAGCATGCCACGGCCGTGACACCGCACAGTCTGAAAAAGAAGCCGTAGGGAGGGGAGTGAGAGGCGAGGATATGCACTGCGCATGGCCATGGATCCCAGGCCCCCAGTGGGATTACATCAGAAGACACTGCGAGGCGGGCTCTCGGCCAGCGCGGCCGCACAGGCGCAGCCAGCCTGACACCAAATGATGTCAGAAGATGGGCAGCGCTAAGTGTGCCTGGCCACGGGATAACATAACAGCGCAGGCTCCGGGACGGAATCAAACAACGCTGAGGAGCCGGGGCACGGCGGCGGGGGGGTAGTAATGATGGCTGTGCTGCGTCATATTACGAAGGAAAGTCCCACCTCCGGGACGGTTTCACGGCTTCAGGGGACACATTTTATAAGTGTTTAGTTCTGTGTTTGCAAGGAGCATGATGAAAAGAGCCACCTTTTCCTTTTGCATCTTTTGTGCTGCACAAGCTGGCTCTTTCAGCTACAAACGCCTTGGGGGGGGGGTTAAAGGTTCCCTTTCGACTTTCTCAGGCTTCGGCCTACATTGTGTTCCTCTGCTTTTCCACCTGCCCCTGGGCTCCAACACCGCTAGTTGCCGTCCAGAAGTGCTGTACGCACAGTCAACAGTCGCTCCTCTGTTATTGGGGTTCAGTAATGTCAGCTGTTCCCCTGCTGTGTGTGTGGCAATCACTCCTACCTCCTCCAACCTCCTCCAACCTCCTCCTCCTCCACCTGTCCCTGGGCTCCAACACCGCCAGTTGCCGTCCAGAAGTGCTGTACGCACAGTCAACAGTCCCTCCTCTGTTATTGGGGTTCAGTAACGTCAGCTGTTCCCCTGCTGTGTGTGTGGCAATCCCTCCTACCTCCTCCAACCTCCTCCTCCTCCACCTGTCCCTGGGCTCCAACACCGCCAGTTGCCGTCCAGAAGTGCTGTACGCACAGTCAACAGTCCCTCCTCTGTTATTGGGGTTCAGTAACGTCAGCTGTTCCCCTGCTGTGTGTGTGGCAATCCCTCCTACCTCCTCCAACCTCCTCCTCCTCCACCTGTCCCTGGGCTCCAACACTGCCAGTTGCCGTCCAGAAGTGCTGTACGCACAGTCAACAGTCCCTCCTCTGTTATTGGGGTTCAGTAACGTCAGCTGTTCCCCTGCTGTGTGTGTGGCAATCCCTCCTACCTCCTCCAACCTCCTCCTCCTCCACCTGTCCCTGGGCTCCAACACCGCCAGTTGCCGTCCAGAAGTGCTGTACGCACAGTCAACAGTCCCTCCTCTGTTATTGGGGTTCAGTAACGTCAGCTGTTCCCCTGCTGTGTGTGTGGCAATCCCTCCTACCTCCTCCAACCTCCTCCTCCTCCACCTGTCCCTGGGCTCCAACACTGCCAGTTGCCGTCCAGAAGTGCTGTACGCACAGTCAACAGTCCCTCCTCTGTTATTGGGGTTCAGTAACGTCAGCTGTTCCCCTGCTGTGTGTGTGGCAATCCCTCCTACCTCCTCCAACCTCCTCCAACCTCCTCCTCCTCCACCTGTCCCTGGGCTCCAACACCGCCAGTTGCCGTCCAGAAGTGCTGTACGCACAGTCAACAGTCCCTCCTCTGTTATTGGGGTTCAGTAACGTCAGCTGTTCCCCTGCTGTGTGTGTGGCAATCCCTCCTACCTCCTCCAACCTCCTCCTCCTCCACCTGTCCCTGGGCTCCAACACTGCCAGTTGCCGTCCAGAAGTGCTGTACGCACAGTCAACATTCCCTCCTCTGTTATTGGGGTTCAGTAACGTCAGCTGTTCCCCTGCTGTGTGTGTGGCAATCCCTCCTACCTCCTCCAACCTCCTCCAACCTCCTCCTCCTCCACCTGTCCCTGGGCTCCAACACCGCCAGTTGCCGTCCAGAAGTGCTGTACGCACAGTCAACAGTCCCTCCTCTGTTATTGGGGTTCAGTAACGTCAGCTGTTCCCCTGCTGTGTGTGTGGCAATCCCTCCTACCTCCTCCAACCTCCTCCTCCTCCACCTGTCCCTGGGCTCCAACACTGCCAGTTGCCATCCAGAAGTGCTGTACGCACAGTCAACAGTCCCTCCTCTGTTATTGGGGTTCAGTAACGTCAGCTGTTCCCCTGCTGTGTGTGTGGCAATCCCTCCTACCTCCTCCAACCTCCTCCTCCTCCACCTGTCCCTGGGCTCCAACACCGCCAGTTGCCGTCCAGAAGTGCTGTACGCACAGTCAACAGTCCCTCCTCTGTTATTGGGGTTCAGTAACGTCAGCTGTTCCCCTGCTGTGTGTGTGGCAATCCCTCCTACCTCCTCCAACCTCCTCCTCCTCCACCTGTCCCTGGGCTCCAACACTGCCAGTTGCCGTCCAGAAGTGCTGTACGCACAGTCAACAGTCCCTCCTCTGTTATTGGGGTTCAGTAACGTCAGCTGTTCCCCTGCTGTGTGTGTGGCAATCCCTCCTACCTCCTCCAACCTCCTCCTCCTCCACCTGTCCCTGGGCTCCAACACTGCCAGTTGCCGTCCAGAAGTGCTGTACGCACAGTCAACAGTCCCTCCTCTGTTATTGGGGTTCAGTAACGTCAGCTGTTCCCCTGCTGTGTGTGTGGCAATCCCTCCTACCTCCTCCAACCTCCTCCAACCTCCTCCTCCTCCACCTGTCCCTGGGCTCCAACACCGCCAGTTGCCGTCCAGAAGTGCTGTACGCACAGTCAACAGTCCCTCCTCTGTTATTGGGGTTCAGTAACGTCAGCTGTTCCCCTGCTGTGTGTGTGGCAATCCCTCCTACCTCCTCCAACCTCCTCCTCCTCCACCTGTCCCTGGGCTCCAACACTGCCAGTTGCCGTCCAGAAGTGCTGTACGCACAGTCAACAGTCCCTCCTCTGTTATTGGGGTTCAGTAACGTCAGCTGTTCCCCTGCTGTGTGTGTGGCAATCCCTCCTACCTCCTCCAACCTCCTCCTCCTCCACCTGTCCCTGGGCTCCAACACCGCCAGTTGCCGTCCAGAAGTGCTGTACGCACAGAGCCAAACACCTCGCCTATGTGTTAGTGGGGTTCAGCACCGCCAGCTGTTCCCCTGCTGTGTATACGGCAACGTGTACTGCGACCACCACGCAGGCACAACAAGTTAAATTTAAGGGAACCTGTCCCCCCCCCCCCCCATGCGTTTGTTACTGAAGGAGCCACCTTGTGCAGCAGTAATGATGCAAAGGGAAAAAGTGCCTCTTTTCGTGGTGCTCCTTGCATATGCTGAACCTAACACTTATGAAATGTGTCCCCTCACAGCGTTCAACCGTCCGGTCGGTGGAACTTTCCTTTGTCATGTGACGCAGCACAGCCGTCATTTTTACCCCCTTGTCGCCGTGCGACGCCTCCTCAGCGTTGTTTGAATCTGTCCCGGAGCCTGCGCTGTTAGGTTACCCCTTGGCCATGCACACATTTTGCGCTGCCCGTCTTCTGACATCATTTGCTGTCAGGCTGGCTGCGCCTGTGCGGGTGCGCTGTCCGAGATTCAGCCTCGCGGTGTCGTCTAATGTAATCCCACCGCGGGCCTGGGATCCGTGTCCATGTGCAGTGCATATCCTCGCCTCTCACTCCCCTCCCTACGGCTTCTAAAGACTGTTCGGTGTCAGCTGGTCCCTAATAGCATGCCACGGCCGTGACACCGCACAGTCTTTAGAAGCCGTAGGGAGGGGAGTGAGAGGCGAGGATATGCACTGCGCATGGACACGGATCCCAGGCCCGCGGTGGGATTACATTAGACGACACCGCGAGGCTGAATCTCGGACAGCGCACCCGCACAGGCGCAGCCAGCCTGACAGCAAATGATGTCAGAAGACGGGCAGCGCAAAATGTGTGCATGGCCAAGGGGTAACCTAACAGCGCAGGCTCCGGGACAGATTCAAACAACGCTGAGGAGGCGGCGCACGGCGACAAGGGGGTAAAAATGACGGCTGTGCTGCGTCACATGACAAAGGAAAGTTCCACCGACCGGACGGTTGAACGCTGTGAGGGGACACATTTCATAAGTGTTAGGTTCAGCATCTGCAAGGACCATAATTAAAAGAGCTAAGTTTACCTTTTCCAGCATTAGTGCTGTACACGATGGCTCTTCCAGCTACAAACGCCTGGGGGGGGGGGTTAAAGGTTTCCTTTCAACTTGCTCCAGTGCAGGCTTCGGCCTACACTCCGCTCCCCCTGCTCCTCCTGCTGACCCTGGGCTCTAACACCGCCAGTTGGGGCCCAGATGTGCTGGCTGCACAGAGCCAAACACCTCGCCAATGTGTCAGTGGGGTCCAGCACCGCCAGCTGTTCCCCTGCTGTGTAGCCGGCAACGTGTCCTGCAAAAGCCACGCAGACACAACAGACCCAAAGCTGCCGCCAGTGCAGGCTTCGGCCTACACTCCCCTCCCCCTGCTCCTCCTCCTCCTGCTCCTCCTCCTGCTGACCCTGGGCTCTAACACACCGCCAGTTGGGGCCCAGATGTGCTAGCTGCACAGAGAAAAACACCAGCCAATGTGTCAGTGGGGTCCAGCACCGCCAGCTGTTCCCCTGCTGTGCAGCCGGCAACGTGTCCTGCAAAAGCCACGCAGACACAAGAACTGAAATTGAAGGGAACCTGTCCCCCCTCCCCCAGGCGTTTTTACGTTATCCAGCCACCTTGTACAGCGGTAATGCTGCATGTGTGCAAGGTGGCTCAGAAACGTATTCTCCTCGCACATGTGGAACTGAAAACACGTCTGAAATGTGTCCTCTGTGTGACCATTTAACCGTCCCGGTGGTGTGACTTTCCTTTGTAATGACACGCTGCAACCCCCTTGGTAGCGCTGCCCGTCTTCTGGCATCATTGTTTGGCTGGCTGCGCCTCTGCGGCCGCCCTGACCCACACAACGCCCCTCGGTGTCTTATTTATTGGGACTGCGAGGGTGTGATTCATGGGCAGGATCAGTGCATCAGTTCGCCTGTCCCTCCTCTCCTTCCGCCTTCTTCGGACTGTGCGGCTTCATGGCCGTGGCATGCGATAAGGGATCAGATGACGCCGCACAGTCTGAAGCGGGTGTAAGGACCCGAGTGTGAGAGGCCAACATATGTGCTGCGCCAGGCCCTGAATCCCAGCCCCGCAGTGTTTTAACAATGTTAAGACACTGCGGGGCTGGGATTCATGGTCATCGCGAACCGCACCGGCCGACATTACATGATGCCAGAAGATGGGCAGCGCTAACGGCGCTAGGCCAGGGGATAACACGACAGCGCAGACTCCTGTACAGCAAATAACAACGCTCGGGAGGCTGCACCCAGCACCAAGGTGGGATTCTTGACACCTGTGCTGCGTCTCATTACAAAGGGAACTCGCGCCTCCATTACACAGTTTGACTGTATAAAGGGCTGAATGTTATACGTGTTCCATTCAGCGTGTGCAAGGAGAAAAATTACAAGAGCAACCTTTGACTTGCGCAGCACTGCTGCTGCATAAGCTGTGGCTCTTCTACTTTGTAACCCCTGAGGGGGGGTTAAAGGTGACTTTTGAAATCGGTTCAATTAGGCTTCGGCCTACACTCTGCTCCACCTGCAGAGCCCGGGCTCCAACAACGCTAGTTGCTGTCCGGAAGTGCTGGCTGCACAGAGCCAAACACCTCGCCAATGTGTCAGTGGGGTCCAGCACCGCCAGCTGTTCCCCTGCTGTGTAGCCGGCAACGTGTCCTGCAAAAGCCACGCAGACACAACAGACCCAAAGCTGCCGCCAGTGCAGGCTTCGGCCTACACTCCCCTCCCCCTGCTCCTCCTCCTCCTGCTCCTCCTCCTGCTGACCCTGGGCTCTAACACACCGCCAGTTGGGGCCCAGATGTGCTAGCTGCACAGAGAAAAACACCAGCCAATGTGTCAGTGGGGTCCAGCACCGCCAGCTGTTCCCCTGCTGTGCAGCCGGCAACGTGTCCTGCAAAAGCCACGCAGACACAAGAACTGAAATTGAAGGGAACCTGTCCCCCCTCCCTCAGGCGTTTTTACGTTATCCATCCACCTTGTACAGCGGTAATGCTGCATGTGTGCAAGGTGGCTCAGAAACGTATTCTCCTCGCACATGTGGAACTGAAAACACGTCTGAAATGTGTCCTCTGTGTGACCATTTAACCGTCCCGGTGGTGTGACTTTCCTTTGTAATGACACGCTGCAACCCCCTTGGTAGCGCTGCCCGTCTTCTGGCATCATTGTTTGGCTGGCTGCGCCTCTGCGGCCGCCCTGACCCACACAACGCCCCTCGGTGTCTTATTTATTGGGACTGCGAGGGTGTGATTCATGGGCAGGATCAGTGCATCAGTTCGCCTGTCCCTCCTCTCCTTCCGCCTTCTTCGGACTGTGCGGCTTCATGGCCGTGGCATGCGATAAGGGATCAGATGACGCCGCACAGTCTGAAGCGGGTGTAAGGACCCGAGTGTGAGAGGCCAACATATGTGCTGCGCCAGGCCCTGAATCCCAGCCCCGCAGTGTTTTAACAATGTTAAGACACTGCGGGGCTGGGATTCATGGTCATCGCGAACCGCACCGGCCGACATTACATGATGCCAGAAGATGGGCAGCGCTAACGGCGCTAGGCCAGGGGATAACACGACAGCGCAGACTCCTGTACAGCAAATAACAACGCTCGGGAGGCTGCACCCAGCACCAAGGTGGGATTCTTGACACCTGTGCTGCGTCTCATTACAAAGGGAACTCGCGCCTCCATTACACAGTTTGACTGTATAAAGGGCTGAATGTTATACGTGTTCCATTCAGCGTGTGCAAGGAGAAAAATTACAAGAGCAACCTTTGACTTGCGCAGCACTGCTGCTGCATAAGCTGTGGCTCTTCTACTTTGTAACCCCTGAGGGGGGGTTAAAGGTGACTTTTGAAATCGGTTCAATTAGGCTTCGGCCTACACTCTGCTCCACCTGCAGAGCCCGGGCTCCAACAACGCTAGTTGCTGTCCGGAAGTGCTGGCTGCACAGAGCCAAACACCTCGCCAATGTGTCAGTGGGGTCCAGCACCGCCAGCTGTTCCCCTGCTGTGTAGCCGGCAACGTGTCCTGCAAAAGCCACGCAGACACAACAGACCCAAAGCTGCCGCCAGTGCAGGCTTCGGCCTACACTCCCCTCCCCCTGCTCCTCCTCCTCCTGCTCCTCCTGCTGACCCTGGGCTCTAACACACCGCCAGTTGGGGCCCAGATGTGCTAGCTGCACAGAGAAAAACACCAGCCAATGTGTCAGTGGGGTCCAGCACCGCCAGCTGTTCCCCTGCTGTGCAGCCGGCAACGTGTCCTGCAAAAGCCACGCAGACACAAGAACTGAAATTGAAGGGAACCTGTCCCCCCTCCCCCAGGCGTTTTTACGTTATCCATCCACCTTGTACAGCGGTAATGCTGCATGTGTGCAAGGTGGCTCAGAAACGTATTCTCCTCGCACATGTGGAACTGAAAACACGTCTGAAATGTGTCCTTTGTGTGACCATTTAACCGTCCCGGTGGTGTGACTTTCCTTTGTAATGACACGCTGCAACCCCCTTGGTAGCGCTGCCCGTCTTCTGGCATCATTGTTTGGCTGGCTGCGCCTCTGCGGCCGCCCTGACCCACACAACGCCCCTCGGTGTCTTATTTATTGGGACTGCGAGGGTGTGATTCATGGGCAGGATCAGTGCATCAGTTCGCCTGTCCCTCCTCTCCTTCCGCCTTCTTCGGACTGTGCGGCTTCATGGCCGTGGCATGCGATAAGGGATCAGATGACGCCGCACAGTCTGAAGCGGGTGTAAGGACCCGAGTGTGAGAGGCGAACATATGTGCTGCGCCAGGCCCTGAATCCCAGCCCCGCAGTGTTTTAACAATGTTAAGACACTGCGGGGCTGGGATTCATGGTCATCGCGAACCGCACCGGCCGACATTACATGATGCCAGAAGATGGGCAGCGCTAACGGCGCTAGGCCAGGGGATAACACGACAGCGCAGACTCCTGTACAGCAAATAACAACGCTCGGGAGGCTGCACCCAGCACCAAGGTGGGATTCTTGACACCTGTGCTGCGTCTCATTACAAAGGGAACTCGCGCCTCCATTACACAGTTTGACTGTATAAAGGGCTGAATGTTATACGTGTTCCATTCAGCGTGTGCAAGGAGAAAAATTACAAGAGCAACCTTTGACTTGCGCAGCACTGCTGCTGCATAAGCTGTGGCTCTTCTACTTTGTAACCCCTGAGGGGGGGTTAAAGGTGACTTTTGAAATCGGTTCAATTAGGCTTCGTCCTACACTCTGCTCCACCTGCAGAGCCCGGGCTCCAACAACGCTAGTTGCTGTCCGGAAGTGCTGGCTGCACAGAGCCAAACACCTCGCCAATGTGTCAGTGGGGTCCAGCACCGCCAGCTGTTCCCCTGCTGTGTAGCCGGCAACGTGTCCTGCAAAAGCCACGCAGACACAACAGACCCAAAGCTGCCGCCAGTGCAGGCTTCGGCCTACACTCCCCTCCCCCTGCTCCTCCTCCTCCTGCTCCTCCTCCTGCTGACCCTGGGCTCTAACACACCGCCAGTTGGGGCCCAGATGTGCTAGCTGCACAGAGAAAAACACCAGCCAATGTGTCAGTGGGGTCCAGCACCGCCAGCTGTTCCCCTGCTGTGCAGCCGGCAACGTGTCCTGCAAAAGCCACGCAGACACAAGAACTGAAATTGAAGGGAACCTGTCCCCCCTCCCCCAGGCGTTTTTACGTTATCCAGCCACCTTGTACAGCGGTAATGCTGCATGTGTGCAAGGTGGCTCAGAAACGTATTCTCCTCGCACATGTGGAACTGAAAACACGTCTGAAATGTGTCCTCTGTGTGACCATTTAACCGTCCCGGTGGTGTGACTTTCCTTTGTAATGACACGCTGCAACCCCCTTGGTAGCGCTGCCCGTCTTCTGGCATCATTGTTTGGCTGGCTGCGCCTCTGCGGCCGCCCTGACCCACACAACGCCCCTCGGTGTCTTATTTATTGGGACTGCGAGGGTGTGATTCATGGGCAGGATCAGTGCATCAGTTCGCCTGTCCCTCCTCTCCTTCCGCCTTCTTCGGACTGTGCGGCTTCATGGCCGTGGCATGCGATAAGGGATCATATGACGCCGCACAGTCTGAAGCGGGTGTAAGGACCCGAGTGTGAGAGGCCAACATATGTGCTGCGCCAGGCCCTGAATCCCAGCCCCGCAGTGTTTTAACAATGTTAAGACACTGCGGGGCTGGGATTCATGGTCATCGCGAACCGCACTGGCCGACATTACATGATGCCAGAAGATGGGCAGCGCTAACGGCGCTAGGCCAGGGGATAACACGACAGCGCAGACTCCTGTACAGCAAATAACAACGCTCGGGAGGCTGCACCCAGCACCAAGGTGGGATTCTTGACACCTGTGCTGCGTCTCATTACAAAGGGAACTCGCGCCTCCATTACACAGTTTGACTGTATAAAGGGCTGAATGTTATACGTGTTCCATTCAGCGTGTGCAAGGAGAAAAATTACAAGAGCAACCTTTGACTTGCGCAGCACTGCTGCTGCATAAGCTGTGGCTCTTCTACTTTGTAACCCCTGAGGGGGGGTTAAAGGTGACTTTTGAAATCGGTTCAATTAGGCTTCGGCCTACACTCTGCTCCACCTGCAGAGCCCGGGCTCCAACAACGCTAGTTGCTGTCCGGAAGTGCTGGCTGCACAGAGCCAAACACCTCGCCAATGTGTCAGTGGGGTCCAGCACCGCCAGCTGTTCCCCTGCTGTGTAGCCGGCAACGTGTCCTGCAAAAGCCACGCAGACACAACAGACCCAAAGCTGCCGCCAGTGCAGGCTTCGGCCTACACTCCCCTCCCCCTGCTCCTCCTCCTCCTGCTCCTCCTCCTGCTGACCCTGGGCTCTAACAAACCGCCAGTTGGGGCCCAGATGTGCTAGCTGCACAGAGAAAAACACCTCGCCAATGTGTCAGTGGGGTCCAGCACCGCCAGCTGTTCCCCTGCTGTGCAGCCGGCATCGTGTCCTGCAAAAGCCACGCAGACACTTGCTCTTGTACCTTCTGCTCCCCATCCTGGTTCCAGTACCGTCAGCTGGTTCCGGGCAGAGCCTTTGGCTTAGGTGCCTCCCTCTGGGTATCCGAGTTCCACCAACGTCAGGTGGTCCTTGGTAGTGCTTTCAGGCACGGGTACCTCCTGCTTAGTAACCGGGTTCCAGTAACGTCAGCTGGTCCTCGGTAGTTCCATTGGCTCTTGGACCTTCGGCTACCCATCCGGGTTCCAGCACCGTCAGCTGGTTCTCGGCAGTGTCTTTTGCTCTTGTACCTTCTGCTCCCCATCCTGGTTCCAGTACCGTCAGCTGGTTCCGGGCAGAGCCTTTGGCTTAGGTGCCTCCCTCTGGGTATCCGAGTTCCACCAACGTCAGGTGGTCCTTGGTAGTGCTTTCAGGCATGGGTACCTCCTGCTTAGTAACCGGGTTCCAGTAACGTCAGCTGGTCCTCGGTAGTTCCATTGGCTCTTGGACCTTCGGGTAGCCATCCGAGTTCCAGTTCCATCAGCTGGTTCTCGGCATTTTCTCAGCCTTCTTGTACCTTCTGCTACATTTCCAAGTTCAAGAGACTAAACACGATGACCCGGAAGACCACCCCTAAGATGACGACGACACCAGAGACGACAACCACCGTGATGACGACGACCCTGGAGACGATGACCCCGAAGACCACCCCGATGACGACGACCCCGGAGACGACGACCCTGAAGACCACCCCGATGACGACGACCCCGGAGACGACGACCCTGGAGACGACGACGACCTGGAAGACCGAGAAGCAGAAGAACAAGAGGCTGCAGAACAAAGAGCAGAAGAACATTAAGCATAACACTAAATATCAGAGCAAAAAATATTATCTAAATTATAAGCAGAAGAAGACTAAGCAGTGTATGGGGGTGAGTCCGTTCCTCCTCGTGGTGCCCCTGGATAAAGCCTGATGCTGCAGGCCAAACTGAACGCGGACAAATGTAACTGTTTTGTGACAGGCAGAACGGAAGGTGTAATCTTCAAACTTTTATAGATAACAACTACGGGAATGCCTGTCACAAATAAGAATATGATGAAGAAGTTGAATATGATGAAGATAATAGTAAAATAAAAAGAATATGAACAATGTAACCCAAAAAATAATAGGTAGAAGATGAAGAAGAAGATGAATAAGGTGAAGAAGTTGATGTCAAAGAAGCTGATGATGAGGATAATTAAGAAGAAAGCGTGGGAGAAGTAAAAAAGAAGGTGAAGGGCGTGGAAGTAGTGAAACATCAATATCTGACATAAAAAAAAAAAAAAAAACATAGTCAAATTCTTTCTAACGCCGAACTTCATAAAAAAAAATAAAAAATCCTGCTATTCTATTACATTGGGCTAAACCTCTGTCCCTTTAATATCTCCGCCACGTCCCCCAATACATCCTACAATATTCTTAGTTGTTTTCCTTCATGTAGAATGAACCTACAAGTGTATAAAGGGTTTATTTTAATTCCGATATTTTCGTCCCATTGACTTGCATTGGGATCGGGTATCGGTATCGGATTGGATTCCGATACTGTGACGGTATCGGCCGATACTTTCCGATACCGATACTTTCCGATATCGGAAAGTATCGCTCAACACTAGTGAAGTCATAAAAAGTTCTTTTTTATTGTACATTTTTAAAACTTATTAGAAATCAAATTTAAAAAAATAATAATTGAAACCCAGAATTGAAGAAAAAAACATGAAATTGTATTAAAATTGTATTACTTCTCCATTGGTTGATTGTACTTCAATGTCATCCTACCCCAATGTAAAAATTAGTTAGTAATGACTCAAATAATCTTTAACTCTCCCTTCACTAAATTCAGCCAAGAGCAATATTAATAGGTAATAGAATAGAATGGATATAGCACTGATAAGGACTGTTGGTTTTAGGTTTCTGCCGAAAGCACTGTAACACTACAAACCCTGCCTATAGGTGTCTAACGCACTGCTATCCCTTCTCCAGTAGCTATCCCTACACTAACTATAGCCAACAGCGGTATTTATATTGAATAGATGTATCCCTAAAAAGTACATTTGGGTATAGCTTTCAGCAGCAAGGATTGTAAGGCAATCCTAGATGCCTCTAATGCAAACTTTCCCTTCTCCCGCAACTCTCCCTACTCTGTAAAGTGTGGCGAGCATCATGTCACCGAGTCTTATTTGGACCCAAAGAAATGATGCAACTAGCCAATCACAGTAATGCCATTATCCAACATGGCTTCGGCATTACCATGATTGGCAGGCAATCCCCTGTTTAGTGGCTGAAAAACAGCCGTGAAACATGAAATGGCAAGGACTCAAACATGTTCTCGAGCACCACACGATACTCAGTAGAGTAACGAGCGTACCTGAGCACCCCGATGCTCGAAAAAGTATCAACCAGTACTGAGCATGTTCGACCATCACTAGTCTTCATATTTCCCCATAAAATTATCTTCCAAAAATACTCAACAGCTCTTTGGGTAACAAAAAAGTGAAACATTTCTATTATGCCTGAAAAGAGATGTTTTTTTTGAGACATTCAAAAAGGGACATTATCTAAGTAAGGAAAATGAACTACGGTGCTCAAGATTTGTTACTGACCGTGTAAAATTTCTCCAAACTCAATGGAGGTCCAACTAGTCATGGGCAACATAAGCTTAATATATATATATAAGAAACATGAGGTTTATATATGTTAGGGCTAGAGGAACGCACCAAATAATAAGTAAGGAAGAAGGTGCGTTCACAGCCCGGGGTCCACTGTGCAGAGATGTCACCTGCTGCTCGGTAATGGCGGCACTATATGGCAGTATTACACCAAAGTACACACGGGTTAACGTCACCCTGCGTGAACAGACACAAACTCAGTTACTTCACAGAGCCGCAGAACACAATAGAACGCTGTACCCTGTTAGCTGACACAGAGTGCAGCAGAGTAGGATCAAGTGGGATCCCTAACGCTCACCCCCAGTACACAAGTGGTTGAATCTGCTCTGTCACTCAGTGGCTTTTGAGCCCACGCCTGAGGACGCCCGGAGACAGATGCTGGGTTCAAGCAGGAATTCCCACCCTACTCTGACAAAGTTATTGTGCTAAGATTATTAATGCGGACGTGACTGCGAACCGCTAATGGAAAGCAATAGCGCACGGAGTACGCGCAGCTTCGCGCTTGCATACGCCGCTACTGACGCTGACCTAGTGTGTGGCGGAGGCTTTGGCACTGACTGGCACTGTATCTTAGCTCCACTCACCCTAATGCCCAAGCAACAACCAGAGGGAAGGGGATCATTAAGGAGCATTCACCAGATACAATCATACAAGCTCACACACACAATTTAGGTTTTATACTAGCGGCCATGCCGCCAATTTAGCCGAACGGCCATGCGATCCTTTTATAGCTGTAGCTCTCCAGGACCTTCCTAGTGGCCCAATAGGAGTGGCTACAGGACCTGAGCATGTGACCCCCGACCTCCAATGAGAGTTCGACCCCTGGGCATGCTCAGTAGGAGAAAAGCAGGACTTAGTCCCTGGAACGTCTGCTCGCCGCTGAACAGTGCTGGCTACAAAGGCTGAGCCTGGAAAGGCAGCAGTAACCAAGTGCACAGTATCAGCTTGAGCCAGACGCTGAGATCGACGTCTCTGCAGAGCAGGTTCCACTGCGGCTGGAGGAGAATGGGAGACCGCAGCGGACATGGTTCGAGATTCCCCCTGTGCAGTGGCGGGAACTCGACACCTAACAATATAAATTCAAATACAAGTCAAATTTATTGTAAGGTATTTTAACTTTTTAAAATTCAAATTAAAAAAAATCAGACTATATTATAAAACGGTCAATTACTTCCCCATGGTTTGATTTTATTTTAATGTCATTCTACCCCAATGTAATAATTAGTTAGAAATTATTCTCATATTTCCCTTTACTAACTTAATGATGTGACCTAAATGTAATGACAATTGGAATTTATCGTCCTGGGAGATTTGGCGCATGGACTGGCAGATTAACCTCAGTCTAGTTTTGATCTAATGTCATACCTGTTTCTGAAATTACATGTAAATGTAGTTTAGAAGAAAGGAGGCAAAGTAGCCTGGAAATTGTGGTTTAGGCCATGAGAATTTTATTTCCAGGTTGCCTCCATTGGCCCAATGTTTAAGAGATGCTAATTTTTTTGTCTTGGCTGGAGCCATCAACAACATTCCTGCTTGTCAGATCTCTCTTGGGTCTCAGAAAAAGAAAGATACGTAAGATCGGCCACTGAATGGCAGTCCATAAATAAGTTCTTCTCAGTGGTACAGTAAAAAAGCGGGAGAGGAACGAGTCCATTATTTTTAAGGCTCACTCTGTTATAGTGGGTAGTGAGGTTACTAACATTATGGAGATAGCATAATGTCTCATGGACATTGACTACTGACTTGGCCACTGGGTCAGGGTTCTATGAACCATGTTACTCAACTCTATTTATTACGAACATTTAAAGATAGCTTGCAGATTGGTGGGACACTGCAACCACTTGCACTCCCACCAATTCTGAGAAGATGGCTCCTAAATGGCCAGCCAGAAAGGAGCTGTAATTACGCATGTGTGTCTTCACTCCATTCTTTTTCTATGGGATTGCTGGAGATGGTTGAGTGCAATATTATAAATGATTTTTGTAGCAGTCTTAAAGACATTGAATGGAGCAGTGATGCTCATGCAATGGGGTATTTCAGAATCCCATTCTCGATATTGGTGAGGTTCTTAGCGGTCAAACCCCTACCCTTCTGCAGGTTATCACCTGTGCTGCAGATATGTAATAATGTTACATTTTGGCAATAACTCTTTAAGGATATAATCATCGAGGTAGAAAGATTTGTACGTTCTATGGAGCCCAGCAGTGGAAGGGACTCACTTATATTGCTAAAGCTGGGACCCGTAGAAGCGCCTTGTGCGCGAAACGGCCGTCGCCCTCTCCTCACTCCCTGCACCCTCACTTTTACCTGCCGCCTCTCCACTAATGTCTGTTACCACATGAAGGTGAATAAAGGACACTGAATTTTGCGTACTTTGGGTGAGTGCCACATCTTTTTTACTTCAGTACACAACGAGATTCTGCTTTTCTGGCATATGTTGAGCACCATTCCCCAGATGCTTCTACCAGCCGTGTACAAAAAGGTCTCTAAGGAATCGATCCTCACAGATTTTAGCCTGTTAACACGTTGTTTCCTAGTGCCGTTCATTCCTAGTTCTATTTTGGATTCTAAGGAATGCCAATCACCCAGTCCTGGTCACAGATTGGTCAATGGACATTTCTCAACATTTCTTGTATTTCAAGACAATACCAAGAAGTAGACTGAAATAACATCAAGCAGTATCGAAATAAGTGCAACAGGGACTGGATGGGGTCAACATTGATTTTTGGACTCCTTCTAAACCATTGATAAAAAATGTTTTACTGCCTGTCAGCCCCAAAGCATACATTATGGGAAAAAGGAAAGTTCTAATAATCTTTCATTACCTGAGCCCACTTGTCACTGACGTTGATCAGGTCAGATTGGGGTCAGGATACTGATATGACCTCCATGGGGCCCCATAACCAGTTGACATATACCTGGCAAATGTGTAACTGAAAATTGGCTCCTAGTTGGTCCTATATATTTGGTAGTGTAGTGGTGCATTTCTACATGGCTTCATATTTCTGGTCCTGAGGTCTACGGCTGAGTTCTCCTACCGTCCTTCTATACTCTGTGCTGCACACATATTTTTTCCCAGTATGACAGATGACGCGGTAAATGTCTGCACAGTCAGAATAAGAATCCAGACGCGATATTACATGCTGTGAGTCAAGTTGCTCATCCAGAGACTAAGTGGTCCTTCAAGACCTGTATAATTCTGCACAGTTGGCTTCCATCATTAACCACATGCAGAGTAATGCTCTGTGCAAAGATTACAATCCTCAAGAGGCCACTTGTCAAGATATCCATCTCCACAAAGTTTTAGGGTATGTGCACACGTTCAGGATTTCTTGCAGAAATTTCCTGAAGAAAACCGGAAATTTTCTGCAAGAAATCCGCATTTTTTTTTTTGCGTTTTTTTTCCGTTTTTTTCGCGTTTTTTTAGCATTCTGCAAGCGTAATTAGCTTGCAGAATGCTAAAGTTTTCCAAGCGATCTGTAGCATCGCTTGGAAAACTGACTGACAGGTTGGTCACACTTGTCAAACATAGCGTTTGACAAGTGTGACCAACTTTTTACTATAGATGCAGCTTATGCAGCATCTATAGTAAAAGATAGAATGTTTAAAAATAATAAAAAAAATAAAAAAATGCTTATACTCACCTGCAGACATCTCATCAGCGGCGTCCGTTCGTCTTCCTATAGCTGGTCTGTGCGCACAGGGCCTTCCGTGACGTCACGGTCACGTGAGCGGTCACATGACCGCTCACGACCAATCACAGGACAGTGACGTCATCGGCGAGGTCCTTCGCCGCACATCAGCTACAGGAACCGAACGGCAGCGTGCAGCGGTGAGGCGGGAACACTGCGCGGGACATCGAGGGTGAGTATAGGACTATTTTTTATTTTATTTCTTATTTTTTGACCACTTATATGGTGCCCAGTGCGTGGAGGAGAGTCTCCTCTCCTCCACCCTGGGTACCAACCGCACATAATCTGCTTACTTCCCGCATGGTGTGCACAGCCCCGTGCGGGAAGTAAGCAGATCAATGGACTCCTAGGTGTGCGGAATCCCTGCAATTCCGCATTTTTAATGAACATGTTGCTTTTTTTTCCGCTATGCGATTTTTTCGCGGAAAAAATCGCAACATTTGCACAAAAAATGCGGAATACCTTGTAAATAATAGGAGGCATATGTTAGCGTTTTTTTCGCGTTTTTATCACGTTTTTATAGCGAAAAAACGCGAAAAAAACGCTAAAAATCCTGAACGTGTGCACATACCCTTAGTGTAATAGCCTGTGTAGGATATACATTTGGCACACAGCCTGTTAGAGAGAGCTTGGTTATAGCAGCATGGGGCCTTCTGTTACATAGGAGGTCACTGATATTGCAAATGGCACATAGGACGTGGGGGGTATCTACAGATTTTGTCTTGTGGTCCAGAAGCCTACAGATCCCTCCCCAGTACAGTAAAGGCTGTGCTACTGTAAAATTGCTAAGCAAATAAGGGACCAAATACACACGTGAAGTGCAACCAGGCTCAAACTGGCCCACAGAAAAGCAGGAGTGGGTCACTATTCTCTTATACGAGCAGTGCGTGACACAGTGTACTTGATTCACTATGTACAGACAATGGCGGCATCTTGTTCATTTATCAATCTACCCACTTCATTGCTACATAAATTTAAGACTGAGGATAATGTCACATTTGCCTGTAGTTGAAAAGTGGGGCCCTGGATTGGGTTACTGGTGAGCTCTTTGCTCCCCAGTTCAACACTCGCTGCAACCTATTCCATACCCACATACCCGCGATTTGCAAACGTGCGGTCACATGACGACTAGACGTACACGGCCTCGCTCAATACAAGTGAATTGAGAGAGTCTGGACATGTCTAGTTGGAATGTGGCTGGAAGTATACACATTGCATACTTTCGGTCACATGACTGCTTACATCAGCGCCTCCTGACAGTGAGCACTGTGCGCACTGTGAGTATTTACAAGTCTGCAGTCACATAGAGTCACTGCCGACCTGATGAGATCACCCGCACCTGAGGCTTCCAGTAGATAAAATGGAGATCTGTGGTGTTCTATTCTCTTCTATGGGATTTACACAAACAAGCAGAGCAGTAAGCATAAATCAAGGTACGTAGTCTCCCTTAAGAGCTATATGGTGCAATATTTTTTTTCCTTTCATATTTTTCTACAACCCAACACGAAAATCCACTCTATACCTCGGCGTGAAATCAGTGGCTCATCCACTTATATTAGCGCCATATTACGGCTCCAGACTAATTGAAGGTCAGAACAATAATACCGCCATATGCTTAAACGCCCTAAGGACATATGTAATGCTGATTGTATAAGTTAGTATAATTACATTAACAAAAAAAAAATCTTCCCTCTCCCACACACAATAATATCTATTGTCACTGGAATAAAACATTATTTTCATAAAGCATATGTGCTGCCTGAAGTCAAAAAATAAGAACTCAGCGTGAAGAGACCCTCTGTATCCCGATAACAAGGTCTATTTGGACATTTTCTGTCTGTATTTATTACATGGAGATTAAGAAAATAAGATCTTAGTCAGTCCTTGGAAATTTGGCCTACAAAGAGAGAATTTCCCCAAAGATCGCCTTTCTCAGAATTGGATGTTTTTCATCCCTTGGCTGTAAGTATCATTTTGTTTTTACCGTGGTTTCTAGGGCATGAAATAGTCTTAAATTTCCTCTTTTTTGTGCTTTGGTGATTTTATATATAAAGATTCCACATCTAAATAACATACCACGGATTGTATTTATTTAACCCCTTCGGGCATCTGGATTGCAGTCTCCGGCACACACCGGAGCTGTGCCTATGTGATCTCCGCTGGAGTCGGGCTGTGATTGACACCCCAGCTTCCAATTAATGGCCAAAATCAGAGTTAACTCCGATCCCGGCCATTTAACCCCTAAGAAACTGCTGTCAATAGCTTTATTTACTAGTCTGTCAAGTAGGCGGGGCTCCGGCTCTTAGCCCATTGCCACCTCACAAGGTGCTGGTGGGTCGTTCAAGCCTGGGTTGTAACTTTTATTATTGTTTTTTCTATGCACTGTATAACGGTATTATTTCTGCATTTGTACGGTGATCTAACTGCGACTGTATGATTTAAGACCTGTTTTGAGGCACTGTATATTTTTCCTCCTTAAAGGTAACATGTCACCCCCAAAATGGCTGGTGAGGTAAGCTCACCGGCATCAGGGGCTTATCTACAGCATTCTGTAATGCTGTAGATAAGCCCCCAATGTTACCTGAAAGAGGAGAAAAAGACATTAGATTATACTCACCCAGGGGCGGTCCGGTGCGGTCTGGTCAAATGGGTGTCTCCGGTCCGCTCCGGCGCCTCCCATCTTCATTCCATGATGTCCTCTTCGGGTCTTTACGCCGCGGCTCCGGCGCAGGCGTACTTTGTCTGCCCTCTTCAGGGCAGAGCAAAGTACTGCAGTGCGCAGGCGCCGGGCCTCTCTGACCTTTCCGGCGCCTGCGCACTGCAGTACTTTGCTCTGCCCTCAACAGGACAGACAAAGTACGCCTGTGCCGGAGCCGGTGTAAAGACCCGAAGAGGACGTCATGGAATGAAGATGGGAGGCGCCGGAGCGGACCGGAGACACCCATTTGACCAGACCGCACCGGGACCGCCCCTGGGTGAGTATAATCTAACGTCTTTTTCTCCTCTTTCAGGTAACATCGGGGGCTTATCTACAGCATTACAGAATGCTGTAGATAAGCCCCTGATGCCGGTGAGCTTACCTCACCAGCCATTTTGGGGGTGACAGGTTCCCTTTAAAGGAATGTTCCCAGGTTGGGAATTAATTTTTCAACTGGCAGCAATAGTTAAAAAAAATAATTACTTGCATTAAAAATGGTTAATTATTTTATCAATTTCAGTCCTAGAAGAGACGGGCAAATCCAGAGTTCTAAGTATCATGTGACCCGTCCTTACAAGTCTCCGCCCCTTAGCTGGCCCCGTTAACCCTGTGGAGGCAGTCTTTCCCATGGTATTCTTGTTCTGACCCCCTGCTACCTGTGTCATGTAATCATGTGATCCAGCAATCTCAGCTTCTCTTTGTAGTAAATCATTTCAGATATAAGTGTAAAATTATTTTGTCACTTGATTATTTAAAGGCAATTTATCAGTTAGATCAACTCCCCAATAAGTGTACATGGGCATGTTGGTCTCTGAAATAGAAATCCATCAACATCTTTATATCTTCTCTCTGTTGCGGCACTACCAAGTAATTAGCGATTTTATTTATATGCAAATGAGGGACTAAGAGCTCCAGGCGTGGCAGAGCACTTAAGAAGTCAAATGGCTCCTTAGGTTCTTTTGCCATTCAGCCCTTGATTGCCTGGTGCCTGACATCACACAGACAGTGACCTATTAATCAAGCTAAAGAGGCTGGCGCTGGACGGGGAAACAACTTAGGGAGGCTGTGGATTCTTAATGGGGTTGTCCAGATATGGGATGAAAGTCTGCACTCGTTGTGACTGCATACTTCTGAGTCCTCATAGCATGCTAATTGCACGCTGTCAGAATTCTCCAGTGGAGGCGGCGAGAGCGGGCGGTCACGTGACTGCAAGTATGTGACTTATGTCTAGTTGAAATTTGGACGGAAGGATATACAGGTCCTTCTCAAAAAATTAGCATATAGTGTTAAATTTCATTATTTACCATAATGTAATGATTACAATTAAACTTTCATATATTATAGATTCATTATCCACCAACTGAAATTTGTCAGGTCTTTTATTGTTTTAATACTGATGATTTTGGCATACAACTCCTGATAACCCAAAAAACCTGTCTCAATAAATTAGCATATTTCACCCGTCCAATCAAATAAAAGTGTTTTTTAATAACAAACAAAAAAACCATCAAATAATAATGTTCAGTTATGCACTCAATACTTGGTCAGGAATCCTTTGGCAGAAATGACTGCTTCAATGCGGCGTGGCATGGAGGCAATCAGCCTGTGACACTGCTGAGTAGTGTTGAGCGATACCGTCCGATACTTGAAAGTATCGGTATCGGAAAGTATCGGCCGATACCGGCAAAGTATCGGATCCAATCCGATACCGATACCCGATACCAATACAAGTCAATGGGACTCAAGTATCGGACGGTATTCCTGATGGTTCCCAGGGTCTGAAGGAGAGGAAACTCTCCTTCAGGCCCTGGGATCCATATAAATGTGTAAAAGAAAGAATTAAAATAAAAAATATCGCTATACTCACCTCTCCGACGCAGCCTGGACCTCAGCGAGGGAACCGGCAGCGTTGTTTGTTTAAAATTCGCGCTTTTACTTGGTTACGTGAAGTCCCGGCTTGTGATTGGTCAGGGCGACCATGTTGCCGGGACGCGGACCAATCACAGCAAGCCGTGACGAAATTACATCACGGCTTGCTGTGATTGGTCCGCGTCCCGGCAACATGGCCGCCATTAACCAATCACAAGCCGGGACGTCACGGGAGGCTGGACACGCGCCCATTTTAAAATGCGCGCGTGTCCAGCCTCCCGTGACGTCACGGCTTGTGATTGGTTGCGTCTCCCATGTGACTGCGACGCAACCAATCACAAAGCCGGGACGTAATTTTAAAATCCTTAAGGACCTGAAATTACGTCACGGCTTGCTGTGATTGGTTGCGTCTCCCATGTGACTGCGACGCAACCAATCACAACGCCGGAACGTAATTTTAAAATCCTGAAGGACCTGAAATTACGTCACGGCTTGCTGTGATTGGTTGCGTCCCGGTCACATGGGCGGCACGCAACCAATCACAAGCCGGGACTCACGTAAAGGAAAGAAAAGCGCGAATTTTAAACAAAGAACGCTGCCGCTTCCCTCGGTAAGGTGCAGGCTGCGTCGGAGAGGTGAGTATAGCAATATTTTTTATTTTAATTCTCTCTTTTACACATTTTTACATTAATGTTGTTTCGATACCGATACCCGATATCACAAAAATATCGGATCTCGGTATCGGAATTCCGATACAGCAAGTATCGGCCGATACCCGATACTTGCAGTATCGGAATGCTCAACACTACTGCTGAGATGTTATGGAGGCCCAGGATGCTTCAATAGCGGCCTTAAGCTCATCCAGAGTGTTGGGTCTTGCGTCTCTCAACTTTCTCTTCACAATATCCCACAGATTCTCTATGGGGTTCAGGTCAGGAGAGTTGGCAGGCCAATTGAGCACAGTAATACCATGGTCAGTAAACCATTTACCAGTGGTTTTGGCACTGTGAGCAGGTGCCAGGTCGTGCTGAAAAATGAAATCTTCATCTCCATAAAGCATTTCAGCCGATGGAAGCATGAAGTGCTCCAAAATCTCCTGATAGCTAGCTGCATTGACCCTGCCCTTGATGAAACACAGTGGACCAACACCAGCAGCTGACATGGCACCCCACACCACTGACTGTGGGTACTTGACACTGGACTTCAGGCATTTTGGCATTTCCTTCTCCCCAGTCTTCCTCCAGACTCTGGCACCTTGATTTCCGAATGACATGCAAAATTTGCTTTCATCAGAAAAAAGTACTTGGGACCACTTAGCAACAGTCCAGTGCTGCTTCTCTGTAGCCCAGGTCAGGCGCTTCTGCCGCTGTTTATGGTTCAAAAGTGGCTTTACCTGGGGAATGCGGCACCTGTAGCCCATTTCCTGCACACGCCTGTGCACGGTGGCTCTGGATGTTTCCACACCAGACTCAGTCCACTGCTTCCTCAGGTTCCCCAAGGTCTGGAATCGGTCCTTCTCCACAATCTTCCTCAGGGTCCGGTCACCTCTTCTCGTTGTACAGCGTTTTCTGCCACATTGTTTCCTTCCAACAGACTTAGCATTGAGGTGCCTTGATACAGCACTCTGGGAACAGCCTATTTGTTGAGAAATTTCTTTCTGGGTCTTACCCTCTTGCTTGAGGGTGTCAATGATGGCCTTCTTGACATCTGTCAGGTCACTAGTCTTACCCATGATGGGGGTTTTGAGTAATGAACCAGGCAGGGAGTTTTTAAAAGCCTCAGGTATCTTTTGCATGTGTTTAGAGTTAATTAGTTGATTCAGAAGATTAGGGTAATAGGTCGTTTAGAGAACCTTTTCTTGATATGCTAATTTATTGAGACAGGTTTTTTGGGTTATCAGGAGTTGTATGCCAAAATCATCAGTATTAAAACAATAAAAGACCTGACAAATTTCAGTTGGTGGATAATGAATCTATAATATATGAAAGTTTAATTGTAATCATTACATTATGGTAAATAATGAAATGTAACACTATATGCTAATTTTTGAGAAGGACCTGTATGTGGCCTTGCTCATTATAAGTGAATTAAGCAAGGACGCATACAACTATTTGACACGTGACTGCATTTATGCAAATCGTATATGTGCGGTCACATGACTGCCCGCTGTCGCCTCTGGCACACACGCTGTGAGAATTCAGAAGCCTGCTATTACAAAGAGTGATTGCAGTCTTCATACCAAACTTTCTGGGCAGTAAAGGCTCATTTGCATATGAATTAATTAACTAATTACATATGGGTGTAAATAGAATTGCATTTCAAAGACCTGCATGCCCATATATTGTATGTGGTTTGGGAGAATAAGAATAATGGATGGAAGTCAATTGATGGAGTAGTATTTTATCTGTTGATATCTTCTTATCTATGCCTCTAGCAGTACAACAGAGCAGTCATTACATGATAAGTGATAATGAAATGACTCTGCTTATTCTGTCCTAGTCTATGCAGCAAATCCAACAAAAAGATAACAGAAATTAAAAATCTGCTTACCATCTTGACATTTTGCACACTTACATTGGTGGAATTTGTAGATATGATCATCACATGTTTACCTCCAGAACAGTCTTCCCCAGAGAGGTTTCCAATTTGTCACCTCCCCAGACTTTATTACACCTCACTGGCAGCTCACGCTTACTGCCTGTTGCGTTAATGTCAACAATTATGAGACCCCTCTTCCTAATGGAGACAGTGTGTGTATCAGCAGCGGATCATTTGCAATCCCAGCAGAGCTGAAGAGCCAAGCAATAAATATTGTGGAAAGTGTAATGTCCATGGTAGTGGAACCACTGTGCTGTGGCCAAAGCAGAGCCTGGAGGGGCGTGAGTAGGTGAACCCCTGACTCGTCGCTAGAGCCCCAGATGGGGAGATTAGACTTGGCTCCCGATGGAAGCCAGGTACTACTCCAGTGGTATGAAAAAGATACTTGGCACTCAATAAATACGTTCAACAGGAGTATTTTATTAAATGAGGAATTTCCAGAAAAGAATGAGATGTTTCTGTCAACAAGACCTTCATCAGTCCTCGGGATCATAAGAAACTGCAAACGGCAGCGTTGAAGAAAAGTCAGCGGCATTCACCACTTATACATATGGCAGCTGACCCCCAAAGGGACAGGAAGATGGAACAGCCAAGAATGGATGGACTTGACAAGTACAGGCAGGCACAGCAGAAATAGGAGAGACAAGGCAGGTATAGGCAGGTACGGCTGATATACAGACTGGTAGGGCAGGTGCAGGCAGGTACAGCTAGTATGCAGACAGGTACGACAGATGCAGGCAGGCATGGCTGGTGTGCAGGCAGATACGGCTCATATACAGACTGGCATTGCAGGTGCAGCCAGGTACAACTGGTATGCAGACAGGCACAACAGTGGCAGGCGCATACTCTGGAAGGCACAAATGGGACAAGCAAGAATGAGCTAGAGCAAGCAGGTACTGGTAGGTACAGGAAAGTAGTAGCGGGAACTGGCACATGGGCTCCCACAACGTTTCCTCAGGACCGAACTTTCAATCAGCAAGAAATGTTTTTTCCTGGTACCTTCTTAGTGGTTAGAACATTCTCTACCTCGAAAACATCTTCAATGCTGACAGCAGCAGGAGTGGTACCTGGGTCCATGAAGAGGGGGCTGAAGAAGACAGGCTTCAGGAGAGACACGTGAAATTAATTGGGGATTCATAGAGAGGCCTGGAGTTTGAGCTTCTAAGCTATGGCATTAATCTGTTTGAGAACCTCAAGCGAACCAATGAAGCCAAACCTTGTCCCCAGGGCGAAAGAAAAGCGGGTCCAGACATCTCTATCTCTTGTGCACGTGTTTCTTCATCCATTCCATTTGGAAGATTTCATTAAAGAGGTCTCAGTGTCTTCCTAGATCTTAGAGATGCCCTCTAGGAAAGTTTCAGTGGCAGGAATATGGGTGGTAGCAGATGCATGAAATGGAATATTTTGGTGTTGACCATACACCACGAAAAAATGGGGATTTAGCTGAGGATTCATTCACATGGTTGTTGCATGATAATTTTGCCCAAGGTAGGAATTCGGCCCAATCACTGTGGTGAGCATTGAAAAAGTGTCACAGATAGTTATCTAGGATCTGGGTAATCCATCCAACATGGCCATTGAATTGTGGATGGTAGGCAGAAGAAAAGTCCAAGGTGACATTCATTAGTTTGCTGTTAGCCCTCCAGAAGCAAAATGTAAATTGTACACCTGCATCAGAGACAATATGAAGAGGTACCACATGGAAGTGAAAAATATATTGAATACATTTCTCTGCAAGCACAGGAGCAGATGGGAGATCACACAGCGGAGTAAAATGGGCCATCTTAGACATGCGATCTACAACTACCCAGATGACATCTCGGGTGTTAAAAGCAGTCTTTCATTCGTCCCCCTGGTGAAGATGGAACAGCCAAGAATGGATGGACTTGACAAGTACAGGCAGGCACAGCAGGAATACGGGGAGACAAGGGAGTTGTAGGTAGGTAAGGATGGAATCCAGACTTGCATGGTAGGTGGAGACAGGTACACCTGGTATGCAGACAGGCACAGCAGTTGCAGGCAGGTACAGCTGGTACACAGACTAGCATGGCAGGTGCAGGCAGGTACAGCTTGTATGTAGACAGGTATGGCAGGTATGCTGGAAGGCACAAGGAGGAACAAGCAAGAGCAAGTGGGTACTTGTGGGTACTGGTAGGAACAGGCAGACAAGAGACCTAAGAACTAGCAAGCGGGCACACTAACTGACAAAACTAGTTGCTCAGACACCTCACAACAGGTGGAGGTGCCTTAAATTATAAGTGTCTCCCAGCCATTGGCTGGGAACACTTTAGGATGGGATGCACTGTCCCTTTAAGAGGGCAGGAGCACACACATGTCTTAAGTACAATGCCCAGGGAACTGCAAGCAATACGCAGACCCCGGGCAGCAGCAGCAGGAGAAGAGTAAGAAAGTGTGGGACAGGGGCCACAGCTGTGAGTAAGTCGGCATACCTGTTGGGGGAGGGAGGAGGCAGGCAGGGATGCCAGCACTACAGAAAGTGCCTTAGATAACTAACTATACAATTACTGCAAATTACATTTGTGACTGTGGAGACCACTGAAGCGTAAGACTATTGTTAGTTATCAGATCTGTGCTAATAAGCAATTCTTAGAAAATGGCTCTAATTAAACGAAAAACAAAAGATGGATTGATTAGTCTAGCTGTATGGTAATGTTGAAAACCATGGAGCAAACATTTATTACTCCGATGTTTAAGCAAGCCAGTGTGATCTATGCACATCTGCATGGCGTATATATACACAAAAGAACCAATTATGGCCATGTTGGTACATACTTACAACATACAAAAGACAGGATATAATTTGAAATTACTGTAGGAGACTACATCATCCTTTTCCTAAGACGGCACTTAATGATCTTATAATGATAGATACAGAGTCTTTCAATCAGCATAGAAAATAAACACAACGGTGTTTCGATGAAGTACAATCTTCATCGTGTGTGTCTTCTGATAGACTGCATTGTGTAGTATTCCTTCTTACTTCATGACACTGCTTCCTTCCTGTATAATCAGTGCTTATTTAAGGGTGGTGGACAATGGCTGTCGCTTTCCTGCCCTATAAAGACGCCAATCGCATCAATGTATTGTAATGTGAATAATTTCCTGCATCTTATTTAATTATTCTGTAAAGAGAATTGTAATTTATTGTGAGATAGAGTGTAATAAGCATAATAATGTGTTTCTGTGGTGTGTAGTAATGTAAGATAAGTAATTGTCACGATCCATTGTTGGATTTGTGGCAGATCTGGTTTCCCTCAGATGAAACCTTTTTTCCTTTCAGGTCATCGGGGGTTAATGCAGTTTTCCCAGGTGGCCTGCTGGTGTAATTGCATTGCTGCTGGGTCAGCTGATGTGGGTGGTGACCACTCCCACCATCCTTCAAGAGGTTACCTGATGCATCAACTGACTGTCGGTGTTAGTTCATTCTGCAGCGACCTAGCTGGGAGAAGGAGCTTTCTGGGAGCAGTGGTTCTACAGCTGTGTTCAGTTTATCTGGTGTCGTTATCTTGCTGTGCGGTGCTTTGCAGCAGAAAGCTAAGTGTGGTATTTTTAATACCCTGTCCCTTTCAGTGTCTGTCTTACCTTACCTTGTGTTGTCTTAGTGCAGTGGTGGGACCAGTGTTCTCACTCTACTTAGGGATAGGAGCAGGGCAAGTGAGGGTTTAGGTATCTTGCTCAGCGATGGGGTGAAAGAACCCGTATAGGGACATTAGTAAGAGCAGGGCACATCCTCAGGTGAGTGCAGGAGGTGTCCATTCCCCGTTCCCTTCCAACAGGGCTCACCATTGTTAAAGTTTCCCTTGTGTCCCCTGGTCTCTTGTGCCGTCTGGTGACCGACCAATCATTAGGTCGTGTCTCACCGCTTCGGTCACATCGTGACAGTAATATAATGTAATGCATAGTGTAAGGTACAGTGTTAAGATAATGTTTTGTAAGGAAGTTCTGCCCAGCAACAGACAGCAGGTTCAGAAGTAGTCAATGGTTGAGACTAGCCCACAGTGGGAGGGGTTACTATATAAATATATATGTTAGGTCGAGTTAGGTGTCGAGTTCCCGCCGCTGCACAGGGGTAATCTCAAACCATGTCCGATGCGGTCTCTCATTCTCCTCCTGCTGCAGTGGAACCTTCTCAGCGGAGATGTCAGTCCCAGCGTCTGGCTCAAGCTGTGCGAATGGTTACTTCTGCCTTTCCAGGCTTTGCCTTTGTAGCCAGCACTGATCAGCAGCGAGTAGGCCTTTCTGGGTCTAAGTCCTGCTTTTCCCATACTGAGCATGCCCATGGGACGACCTCCCATTGGAGGTCGGGGGTCACATGCTCAGGTCCTGTTGCAGCTCCTATTGGACCATCAGGAAGGTCCCGGAGCACTACTGCTATAAAAGGTTTGCATGGCTGCTCGGCCATGCGCTAGTGTAAACTTGTTAATGTGTGTGTGGATGTAATCATTCCCATCCCTAGTGTTGTTGCCTGCTCGCAAATGGTGGAAGCTACCTAGCGCCAGACAGTGCTACTCTGCACATCCAGCACACAATTCAGCGTCTCTCAGCAGCGACCGCCAGTGCGGCGCCGTGCGCTTAGTGCGCTTTCCTGGCCCTGGTTAGGGTGGTTAGTGGCGTCCGCCAGAGTGGCATTGTGTGCACTCTTGTGCGGTAAATTATTAGTACAGTTCTATCCCTGAAACCACAGTAGCAGTGTTGAGCATAAGAGGTCTAGAGGAACTCTTTCCCCGTGTCCTGGGACAGAGTTCTGTGACTCTTTACTTGCGCTTTCTGTGCGGTACCGTGGCCCTGTGATGCAACAGGGTTCGCTTCCTTCATACCGGGTGAAGCTAACCCGTCTGTGTGTTCTCATTATACCACCATCTAGTCCGCCATTACCGAGCAGCAGGTGTCCTTTCTGCACGGTGGACCCCGCACTGCGAACGCACCTCATATCCTGAGCGGGTTAACCCCAAGCATCTGGCTGCACAAGGCTTTACTCTAGTCATGATGGTACCATTAAGGAGACTAGACGAAGGACCGTTGGAGGGGCAGTCACACAAACTGTACTGTGGTGTTGGGCTGGGTTGTGCTGGAACTCATAATGTAACAATACTGTACTTGGATTTCCCAGAACAATGGGATCCTTCTCTGTCCTTGAAGCTAGGCAAACATTAGGCTATCCCTGTTCCTCAGATTACCCCTTATGGAGGAGATGCTGGGGTCTCCTATTCAACTCTAGGAGTTAAACAGAACTGATTAGCCCTTGCAATAACAGAGCAAGGATGACCTGGATCGAAGATGTAATCAGGTGTAAAAAACAATGGGCGCATGAGGTCTGGGCAGAGTTGCACCAATGGGGAGAAGGCACTATGGCAGACCGCCGCATAAGTGGACAGCTGGTTTACACAGATGTGAACTGCAGCTATGGATTTATTCATGAGATGGAGACCAATGTCAAGGTCTACATCAATGCTGCCTCGGTCAAATTTGGCCGACCCTTGCGGGAGGGAGACTGGGTCAGTTTCTTCAGAGAGCATGGCCCTCGTGGCTACTATGCTGTGGCTGTTAAATTGCAAAATGAGGAAGACTTGGAGCTGTATGCAGGCCCGGAGTGGGCTCAGTCGAATCCTAGTACCCTGAATATTTTTCAGCCATACCCTACTGTTGTGAATTTACTTTTTGGCTCCCTCTAGTGGCTACTAGTGATTTGACTCTGGGTTTGTCAGTCATTCCTTTTATGCTCACCTGGGTCGTTAGGTCAGGGGTGTTGCTATATAAGCTCCCTGGACCTTCAGTTCAATGCCTGGCATCGTTGATATCAGAGCTAATCTGTAGTGCTCTTGTCTACTGATCCTGGTTCCTGCTTGATTAAGCTAAGTCTGCTTTTTTGCTTTTTGCAATTCGTTATTGTTTGCATTTTTTGTCCAGCTTGTATATTATCTGTATGCTGACCTTGCTGGAAGCTCTAGGGCGGCTGGTGTTCTCCCCCCAGGCCGTTAGACGGTTCGGGGGTTCATGAATCTCCAGCGTGGATTTTTGATAGGGTTTTTGTTGACCATATAAGTTATCTTACTATATTCTGCTATTAGTAAGTGGGCCTCTCTGTGCTAAACCTAGTTCATCTCTGTGTTTGTCATTTCCTCTTACCTCACCGTTATTATTTGTGGGGGGCTTGTATCCTACTTTTGGGGTCCTTTCTCTGGAGGCAAGAGAGGTCTTTGTTTTCCTCTTCTAGGGGTAGTTAGCTCTCCGGCTGGCGCGAGACATCTAGCGACCAACGTAGGCATGTTCCCCGGCTACTTCTAGGGTTGGCGTTAGGAGTAGATATATGGTCAACCCAGTTACCACTGCCCTATGAGCTGGATTTTTGTACTTTGCAGACTTGCTGATATCTCTGAGACCCTCGCCATTGGGGTCATAATAGTTTGCCAGGCCAGTACTAAATGTTAAATGCATTGCAGAAGTGGGATTATAAGAAAGAAAGTTCTGAGTTTTTTTTTCTCTCTCTCATTTTTTTTTTTTCTTTTCCCCTTTACCTTTGAGTGGCTTGTGATTGCTGCAGACATGAATGTCCAGACCTTGATTACAAGTGTGGACCAGCTTGCTGCTCGTGTGCAGGGCATACAAGATTATGTTACCAGAAATCCTATGTCAGAACCTAAGATACCGATTCCTGAACTGTTTTCCGGAGACCGATTTAAGTTTAGAAATTTCAGGAATAATTGTAAATTGTTTTTGTCCCTGAGACCCTGTTCCTCTGGAGACTCCGCTCAGCAAGTGAAAATTGTTATTTCTTTTTTACGGGGCGACCCTCAGGATTGGGCTTTCTCGCTGGCGCCAGGAGATCCGGCATTGGCTGATATTGATGCGTTTTTTCTGGCGCTCGGTTTGCTTTATGAGGAACCCAATCTTGAGATTCAGGCAGAAAAAGCCTTGTTGGCTATGTCTCAGGGCCAGGACGAGGCTGAGGTGTATTGCCAAAAATTTCGGAAATGGTCCGTGCTGACCCAGTTGGACGAGTGTGCATTGGCTGCAAATTTTAGAAATGGCCTTTCTGAAGCCATTAAGAATGTGATGGTGGGTTTTCCCATTCCCACAGGTCTGAATGATTCCATGGCCCTGGCGATTTAAATTGACCGGCGGTTGCGGGAGCGCAAAACCGCAAATTCCCTCATGGTGTTATCTGAACAGGCACCTGATTTAATGCAATGTGATAGAATCCTGACTAGAAATGAGCGGAAAATTCATAGACGCCAGAATGGCTTGTGTTACTACTGTGGTGATTCTGCACATGTTATCTCAGCATGCTCTAAGCGTCTTACTAAGGTTGTTAGTCCTGTCGCCATTGGTAATTTGCAACCTAAGTTCATTCTATCTGTAACTTTGATTTGCTCACTGTCATCGTATCCTGTTTGTAGATTCAGGTGCTGCCCTGAGTCTTATGGATCTGTCATTTGCCAAGCGTTGCGGTTTTGTTCTTGAGCCATTAGAAAATCCTATCCCTCTTAGGGTTATTGACGCTACGCCATTGGCAGAAAATAAGCCGCAGTTTTGGACACAGGTTACCATGTGCATGACTCCTGAACATCGGGAGGTGATACGTTTTCTTGTTCTGCATAAGATGCATGATTTGGTTGTTTTGGGGTTGCCATGGTTACAGACCCATAATCCAGTCTTGGACTGGAAGGCAATGTCAGTGTCAAGTTGGGGCTGTCATGGAATTCATGGAGATTCCCTGCCCGTGTCTATTGCTACTTCTACGCCTTCGGAAGTTCCGGCGTATTTGTCTGATTATCAGGATGTCTTCAGCGAGTCTAGGTCAAGTGCATAGCCTCCTCATAGGGAATGTGACTATGCAATAGATTTGATTCCAGGCAGTAAGTTTCCTAAGGGAAGACTGTTTAATCTGTCGGTACCTGAACATACCGCGATGCGTTCATATATCAAGGAGTCTCTGGAGAAGGGGCATATCCGTCCTTCTTCTTCCCCTCTTGGTGCGGGATTCTTTTTTGTGGCTAAAAAGGACGGATCTTTGAGGCCTTGTATTGACTATCGGCTTTTGAATAAGATCACTGTCAAATTTCAGTATCCTTTGCCGTTGTTGTCAGACTTGTTTGCCCGGATTAAAGGTGCCAAGTGGTTCACCAAGATAGACCTTCGTGGTGCGTACAACCTTGTGCGCATTAAGCAAGGAGATGAATGGAAAACCGCATTCAATACGCCCGAAGGTCATTTTGAGTACTTGGTGATGCCATTTGGGCTCTCTAATGCACCTTCAGTTTTTCAGTCCTTTATGCATGACATTTTCCGGAAGTATCTGGATAAATTTTTGATCGTTTATCTGGATGATGTTGGCGTTAGGAGTAGCTATTTGGTCAACCCAGTTACCACAGCCCTATGAGCTGGATTTTTGAATCTCGCAGACTTACACGTTCCTCTGAGACCCTGTCCACTGGGGTCATAACAGTATGCCAGGACAGTATTAAATGTTTAATGCATTGCAGAAGTGGGATTATAAGAAAGAAAATTTTGAGTTTTTTTTTTCCCTCTCTCATTTTTTTTTTTTTTTCTTTTCCCCTTTACCTCAGAGTGGCTTAAGCTTGCTGCAGACATGAATGTCCAGACCTTGATTACAAGTGTGGACCAGCTTGCCGCTCGTGTGCAGGGTATACAAGATTATGTTACCAGAAATCCTAGGTCTGAACCCAAGATTCCGATTCCTGAACTGTTTTCAGGAGACCGATTTAAGTTTAGGAATTTCAGGAATAATTGTAAATTGTTTTTGTCCCTGAAACCTTGTTCGTCTGGAGACTCTGCTCAACAAGTAAAAATTGTTATTTCATTCTTACGGGGTGACCCTCAAGATTGGGCTTTTTCGTTGGCGCCAGGAGATCCGGCATTGGCTGATATTGATGCGTTTTTTCTAGCGCTCGGTTTACTTTATGAGGAACCCAATCTTGAGATTCAGGCAGAGAAAGCCTTGCTGGCTATGTCTCAGGGCCAGGACGAGGCTGAGGTGTATTGCCAAAAATTTCGGAAATGGTCCGTGCTGACACATTGGAACGAGTGTGCACTGGCCGCTAATTTTAGAAATGGCCTTTCTGAGGCCATTAAGAATGTTATGGTGGGTTTTCCCATTCCCACAGGTCTGAATGATACCATGTCCCTGGCTATTCAAATTGACCGGCGGTTGCGGGAGCGCAAAACCGCAAATTCCCTCATGTTGTTGTCTGAACAGACACCTGATGTGATGCAATGTGATAGAAAAACCGCAAATTCCCTCATGGTGTTGTCTGAACGGACACCTGATTTGATGCAATGTGATAGAATCTTGACTAGAAATGAGAGGAAAATTCATAGACGCCGGAATGGCTTGTGCTACTACTGTGGTGATTCTACACATGTTATCTCAGCATGCTCTAAACGTATATCTAAGGTTGTTAGTCCTGTCACCGTTGGTAATTTGCATCCTAAGTTTATTCTGTCTGTAACTTTGATTTGCTCACTGTCATCTTATCCTGTCATGGCGTTTGTAGATTCAGGTGCTGCCCTGAGTCTTATGGATCTCTCATTTGCTAAGCGCTGTGGTTTTATTCTTGAACCATTAGAAAATCCTATCCCTCTTAGGGGTACTGATGCTACGCCATTAGCAGAAAATAAACCGCAGTATTGGACACAGGTTACCATGTGCATGACTCCTGAACACCGCGAGGTGATACGTTTTCTCGTTCTACATAAAATGCATGATTTGGTTGTTTTGGGGCTGCCATGGTTACAGACCCATAATCCAGTCCTTGACTGGAAGGCTATGTCAGTGTCTAGTTGGGGCTGTCGTGGTATTCATGAGGATTCCCTGCCTGTGTCTATTGCTTCTTCTACGCCTTCGGAAGTTCCGGAGTATTTGTCTGATTATCAGGATGTCTTTAGCGAGTCCAGGTCCAGTGCATTGCCTCCTCATAGGGAATGTGACTGTGCAACAGATTTGAATCCAGGCAGTAAATTTCCTAAGGGAAGACTGTTTAATCTGTCGATACCTGAACATACCACTATGCGTTCATATATCAAGGAGTCTCTGGAGAAAGGACACATCCGTCCGTCTTCTTCCCCTCTTGGTGCGGGATTCTTTTTTGTGGCTAAAAAGGACGGATCTTTGAGGCCTTGTATTGACTATCGGCTTTTAAATAAGATCACTGTCAAATTTCAGTATCCTTTGCCGCTGTTGTCTGACTTGTTTGCCTGGATTAAAGGTGCCAAGTGGTTTACCAAGATAGACCTTCGTGGTGCGTACAACCTTGTGCGCATTAAGCAAGGGGATGAATGGAAAACCGCATTCAATACGCCCGAAGGTCATTTTGAGTACTTGGTGATGCCTTTTGGGCTCTCTAATGCCCCTTCAGTTTTTCAGTCCTTTATGCATGACATTTTCCGGAACTATCTGGATACATTTTTGATCGTTTATCTGGATGATATTCTGTTTTTTTCTGATAATTGGGACTCGCATGTGGAGCAGGTCAGGATGGTCTTTAAAATTTTGCGTGAAAATTCTTTGTTTGTCAAGGGCTCAAAGTGTCTTTTTGGTGTACAGAAGGTTCCCTTTTTGGGGTTCATTTTTTCCCCTTCTGCTGTGGAGATGGACCCAGTCAAGGTCCGAGCTATTCTTGATTGGACTCAGCCCTCGTCAGTTAAGAGTCTTCAGAAGTTCTTGGGTTTCGCTAACTTCTACCGTCGTTTTATCGCTAACTTTTCTAGCATTGTGAAACCTTTGACGGATATGACCAAGAAGGGCTCCGATGTGGTTAATTGGGCTCCTGCTGCCGTGGAGGCTTTCCAGGAGTTGAAACGTCGGTTTACTTCGGCGCCTGTTTTGTGCCAGCCTGATGTCTCGCTTCCCTTTCAGGTTGAGGTGGATGCTTCAGAGATTGGAGCAGGGGCCGATTTGTCGCAGAGAGGCCCTGGTTGCTCTGTTATGAGACCTTGCGCCTTTTTCTCTAGGAAGTTTTCGCCTGTGGAGCGAAATTATGATGTGGGCAATCGGGAGTTGTTGGCCATGAAATGGGCATTTGAGGAGTGGCGTCATTGGCTCGAGGGTGCTAAGCATCGTGTGGTGGTCTTGACTGATCACAAAAATCTGATGTATCTCGAGTCTGCTAAACGCCTGAATCCTAGACAGGCCCGCTGGTCATTGTTTTTCTCCCGTTTTGACTTTGTTGTCTCGTATTTACCAGGTTCAAAAAATGTGAAGGCCGATGCTCTTTCCAGGAGCTTTGTGCCTGATGCTCCTGGAGTCGCTGAACCTGTTGGTATTCTTAAGGATGGTATTATCTTGTCAGCTATTTCTCCAGATCTGCGACGTGTGTTGCAGAGATTTCAGGCTGATAGGCCTGATTCTTGTCCACCTGACAGACTGTTTGTGCCTGATAAGTGGACCAGCAGAGTCATTTCCGAGGTTCATTCCTCGGTGTTGGCAGGTCACCCAGGAATTTTTGGCACCAGAGATCTGGTGGCCAGATCCTTTTGGTGGCCTTCCTTGTCTAGGGATGTGCGGTCATTTGTACAGTCCTGTGGGACTTGTGCTCGAGCTAAGCCTTGCTGTTCTCGTGCCAGCGGGTTGCTCTTGCCCTTGCCTGTCCCTAAGAGACCTTGGACACATATCTCCATGGATTTCATTTCTGATCTTCCGGTGTCTCAAGGCATGTCTGTTATCTGGGTGATATGTGATCACTTCTCCAAGATGGTCCATTTGGTTCCTTTGCCTAAGCTGCCTTCCTCTTCCGATCTGGTTCCTGTGTTTTTCCAGAACGTGGTTCGTTTGCACGGCATCCCTGAGAATATTGTGTCAGATAGAGGATCCCAGTTCGTTTCCAGATTCTGGCGATCCTTTTGCAGTAGGATGGGCATTGACTTGTCGTTTTCGTCTGCTTTCCATCCTCAGACTAATGGACAGACGGAGCGAACTAATCAGACTTTGGAGGCTTATTTGAGGTGTTTTGTCTCTGCTGATCAGGACGATTGGGTGACCTTCTTGCCGTTGGCTGAGTTTGCCCTTAATAATCGGGCTAGTTCCGCCACCTTGGTTTCGCCGTTTTTCTGCAACTCTGGTTTCCACCCTCGTTTTTCTTCGGGTCATGTGGAACCTTCTGACTGCCCTGGGGTGGATTCTGTGGTGGATAGGTTGCAGCGGATCTGGAATCTTGTGGTGGACAACTTGAAGTTGTCACAGGAGAGGGCTCAGCGCTTTGCCAACCGCCGCCGCGGTGTGGGTCCCCGACTACGTGTTGGGGATTTGGTGTGGCTTTCTTCCCGCTTTGTTCCTATGAAGGTTTCCTCTCCCAAATTTAAACCTCGTTTTATTGGTCCTTACAAGATATTGGAAATCCTTAATCCTGTATCCTTTCGCCTGGATCTTCCTGTGTCGTTTGCTATCCACAACGTGTTTCATAGGTCCTTGTTGCGGCGGTACGTTGTGCCTGTGGTTCCTTCTGCTGAGCCTCCTGCTCCGGTGTTGGTTGAGGGCGAGTTGGAGTACGTGGTGGAGAAGATCTTGGATTCTCGTCTCTCCAGGCGGAGGCTTCAGTACCTGGTCAAGTGGAAGGGCTATGGTCAGGAAGATAATTCCTGGGTGGTCGCCTCTGATGTTCATGCGGCCGATTTAGTTCGTGCCTTTCACGCCGCTCGTCCTGATCGCCCTGGTGGTCGTGGTGAGGGTTCGGTGACCCCTCACTAAGGGGGGGGTACTGTTGTGATTTTGCTTTTTGCTCCCTCTAGTGGTCATTAGTGATTTGACTCTGGAGCTTCTGTCTTTTCCTATATCCTCACCTGGGCCGTTAGTTCAGGGGCGTTGCTATATAAGCTCCCTGGACCTTCAGTTCTATGCCTGGCATCGTTGAAATCAGAGCTAATCTGTTGTGCTCTTGTCCTATTATCCTGGTTCCTGTATTTCAAGCTAAGTCTGCTTCCTTGCTTTTTGCTTTTGTTTTGTTTGGTATTTTTGTCCAGCTTGTTCCAATCTGTATCCTGACCTTTGCTGGAAGCTCTAGGGGGCTGGTGTTCTCCCCCCGGACCGTTAGACGGTTCGGGGGTTCTTGAATCTCCAGCGTGGATTTTTATAGGGTTTTTGTTGACCAGATAAGTTATCTTGCTATATTCTGCTATTAGTAAGCTGGCCTCTCTTTGCTGAACCTGGTTCATTTCTGTGTTTGTCATTTCCTCTTACCTCACCGTTATTATTTGTGGGGGGCTTGTATCTTGCTTTGGGGTCCCTTTCTCTGGAGGCAAGAGAGGTCTTTGTTTTCTTCTCCTAGGGGTAGTTAGATTCTCCGGCTGGCGCGAGTCATTTAGCGATCACCGTAGGCATGATCCCCGGCTACTTCTAGTGTTGGTGTTAGGAGTAGCTATTTGGTCAACCCAGTTACCACAGCCCTATGAGCTGGATTTTTGAATCTCGCAGACTTACACGTTCCTCTGAGACCCTGTCCACTGGGGTCATAACAGTCTTGCTGTTCTCGTGCCAGCGGGTTGCTTTTGCCCTTGCCCGTCCCGAAGAGGCCTTGGACACACATTTCCATGGATTTCATTTCAGATCTTCCGGTGTCTCAGGGAATGTCTGTCATCTGGGTGGTGTGTGATCGTTTTTCCAAGATGGTCCATTTGGTGCCCTTGCCTAAGTTGCCGTCCTCTTCCGATCTGGTTCCTTTGTTTTTTCAGAATGTGGTTCGTTTGCACGGCATTCCTGAGAATATCGTGTCTGACAGAGGATCCCAGTTTGTGTCCAGATTCTGGCGATCTTTTTGTGCTAAGATGGGCATTGATCTGTCGTTCTTGTCTGCCTTTCATCCTCAGACTAATGGCCAAACGGAGCGAACTAATCAGACGCTGGAGGCTTATTTAAGATGTTTTGTTTCTGCGGATCAGGATGATTGGGTGACCTTTTTGCCATTGGCTGAGTTTGCCCTCAATAATCGGGCTAGTTCCGCTACTTTGGTTTCGCCATTTTTCTGCAACTCTGGTTTTCATCCTCGTTTCTCCTCAGGTCATGTTGAGCCTTCTGACTGTCCTGGGGTGGATTCCGTGGTTGATAGGTTGCAGCGGACTTGGAATCATGTGGTGGACAACTTGAAGTTGTCACAGGAGAAGGCTCAGCGTTTTGCCAACCGCCGCCGCGGTGTGGGTCCCCGACTTTGTGTTGGGGATTTGGTTTGGTTGTCTTCTCGGTATGTCCCTCTGAAGGTTTCCTCTCCTAAGTTTAAGCCTCGCTTTATTGGTCCTTATAGAATATTGGAGGTCCTTAATCCGGTGTCTTTTCGTTTGGATCTTCCTGTGTCGTTTGCCATTCACAATGTGTTCCATAGGTCTTTGTTGCGGCGGTACATTGTGCCTGTGGTTCCTGCTGTTGACCCTCCTGCTCCGGTCTTGGTTGAGGGCGAGTTGGAGTACGTGGTGGAGAAGATCTTAGATTCTCGTCTCTCTAGACGGAGGCTTCAGTATCTGGTCAAATGGAAGGGCTATGGTCAGGAGGATAATTCCTGGGTGGTCGCTTCTGATGTTCATGCGGCCGATTTGGTTCGTGCCTTACACGCTGCCCATCCTGATCGCCCTGGTGGTCGTAGTGAGGGTTCGGTGACCCCCCCTTAAAGGGGGGGTACTGTTGTGAACTACACTTTTTGGCTCCCTCTTGTGGTCACTAGCGGTATGGCCTTGGATTGTCTTTACCCAGGTTGGTAGTCACCTGGTTCGTTAGACCCTGGGTGTTCCTATTTAAACTTCCTGGATTCTTAATCCATTGCCTGGCATTAATGTAATCAGTCCTTGTCTGGTTGCTCCTGTCTACTGGTCCTGATTTTTGCAAGATAAGCTAAGTCCTGCTTTCTTATTTTTGTTCATTTGTATTGTTTTGTTTTTTGTCCAGCTTGTTCATAATGTGATTCCTGATTTTGCTGGAAGCTCTAAGGGGGCTGATATTCTCCCCCCACACCGTTAGTTGGTGTGGGGGTTCTTGGATATTCAGCGTGGATATTTTTGTAGGGTTTTTCGCTGACCGCATAAGTCCGCTTTCTATATTTCTGCTATTATATAGTGGGCCTCTCTTTGCTGAATCTAGTTCATACTTACGTTTGTCCTTTCTTCTTACCTCACCGTTATTATTTGTTGGGGGCGTGTCTTTACTTTGGGGTACCTTTCTCTTGAGGCAAGTGAGGTCTGATTTTCTCTGAAAGGGTTAGTTAGTTCTCCGGCTGGCGCGAGACGTCTAGAACCAACGTAGGTACGTTCCCCGGCTGCTATTATTTGTGGGTTAGGATCAGGTATGCGGTCAGCTCAGTTACCACCTCCCTATGAGCTGGTTTTTTATGTTTGCAGACTTTGCTGAAAACCCTGAGATCCTCTACCATTGGGATCATAACAGCACAGCTGTCATTCCTACCCCCTTGGCACCGTGCCCCGGCTCCTCAGCGTTGTTTGATTCCGTCCCGGAGCCTGCGCTGTTATGTTATCCCTTGGCCAGGCACACTTAGCGCTGCCCCTCTTCTGACATCATTTGGTGTCAGGCTGGCTGCGCCTGTGCGGCCGCGCTGGCCGAGAGCCCGCCTCGCAGTGTCGTCTAATGTAATCCCACCGCGGGCCTGGGATCCGTGGCCATGCGCAGTGCATATCCTCGCCTCTCACTCCCCTCCCTACGGCTTCTTCAGACTGTGCGGCGTCACGGCCGTGGCATGCTATTAGGGATCAGCTGACGGCGCACAGTCTGAAGAAGGCGTAGGGAGATGAGTGAGAGGCGGAGGTTCAGATATGCACTGCGCATGTCCATGGATCTCAGGCCCCCAGTGGGATTAAATCAGAAGACACTGCGAGGCGGGATCTCGGCCAGCGCGGCCGCAAAGGCGCAGTCAGCCTGACACCAAATGATGTCAGAAGAGGGGCAGCGCTAAGTGTGCCTGGCCAAGGGATAACATAACAGTGCAGGCTTCGAGACAGAATCAAACAACGCTGAGGAGCCGGCGCACCGTGCCGGGGAGGTAAGAATGGCGGCTGAGCTGCGTCACATTACAAAGGAAAGTCCCACCTCCGGGACGGTTTTACGGTATCAGTGGACACATTTTATAAGTGTTAAGTTCTGCGTGTGCAAGGAGCTAAACAAAAATAGCTACCTTTTCCTTGTGCAGCATTACTGCTGCACAAGGTGGCTCTTTCAGTAACGCTCTTTCAGTGGCTCTTTCAAACGCCTTGGGGGGGGGACAGGTTCCCTTACATTTCAGTTGTTGTGTCAGCGTGGCGGTCGCAGGACACATTGCCGGCTACACAGCTGGGGATCAGCTGACGTTACTGAAACCCAATAACACTGGGTCGTATGTTTTGACTGTGCAGACGGCACTTCTGAGCCTCAACTGGCGGTGTTGGAGCCCAGGAATTTAAGTTCAGGTGGTAGAAAGATGAACACAACAGGAGACCTGGATAACGTATACAGTGACCTAATTATTTAATCAGGAGGAGGAGTGGCAAATTCCTGCGAGATCCAGGCCTTGTTCATTTTCAGGAAAGTAAGCCGGTCAACGTTATCGGAGGATAGTCGCATGCGACGGTCAGTTAGTACACCACCTGCAGCACTAAAGACACGTTCCGATAATACACTGGCCGCAGGGCAAGACAGCACCTCCAATGCATACTGGCTTAGCTCTGGCCATGTATCCAGCTTTGAGACCCAAAACTTGAAAGGGGAAGAGCCGTCTGGGAGTACAGCAAGAGGGCAAGACATGTAGTCTGTCACCATCTGACGGAACCGTTGCCTCCTGCTGACTGGAGCCGTCTGTGATGGTGTAGACTTTTGTGGGGGGCACAGAAAACTGTGCCACAGTTGGGCCATACTGGTCTTGCCTTGGGCAGAGGCACTGCTTCTGCTCCCTCTTTGTGCAGAGCCTCCACCACTGCCTGGACGCACTGAGCTGCTTTGGAATGCACTAGCAGCACTTCTCTCAGTTGGAATGGAGAAGATGATGGAATTGACCAGTGTGTCTTGGTACTCCCGCATTTTTCGCTCCCGGTTCAACGGTGTGATGAGGCTTTCTACGTTGTCCCGGTAGCGAGGATCGAGGAGGGTGAACACCCAATAATCAGACATGTTGAGAATGTGGGCGATGCGGCGGTCGTTTCTCAGGCACTGCAGCATGTAATCCACCATGTGCTGCAGACTGCCAACTGCCCAAGAAACGCTGTCCCCTGCTGGAGGCGTGATATCTGCCCGCTCGTCATCACCCCACCCTCGCTGTACACACTGAGTACTGGACAATTCGGTAACTCCCTCCTCTGGACGGATGTCTTCCTCCTCCATTGACTCCTCCTCATCCTCCTCACAAACTGTCCCCTGCCTACGCGTTTGTGAGGAACCACGTGGCGCTGACTGTCCAGAAGATGATGGAAATGGTGAATCCTCATCCTCCACCTCTTCCACAACATCATCCCTTAGCGCTTGCAGTGATTTTTCAAGCAGGCAGATAAGGGGGACAGTCATGCTGACTAGTGTATCATTTGCACTCGCCATCCGCGTGGAATAATCGAAGGGACGCAAAACCTGGCAGACGTCCTTCATAGTGGCCCACTCTGTGGTTGTGAAGTTTGAACGGCGCGGAGTGCGACTTCTTTGCGCCTGATGCAGCTGGTACTCCATTACAGCTTGCTGCTGCTCACACAACCGCTCCAACATATGTAACGTGGAATTCCACCTGGTAGGTAGGTCACATATGATGCGATGTTCCGGCAGGCGGTGTCGGCGCTGCAGAGCCGCAATGCGCGATTTTGCCGTGCTGGAACGCCGCAAGTGAGCACACTCTAGGCGGACCTTGTGCAGCAGTGCATCAAGATCCGGATAGTCCCTCAAAAAACTCTGCACAACCAAATTGAGCACATGTGCCAGACATGGGATGTGAGTGAGGTTGCCGAGGCCCAGAGCTGCCACCAGATTTCGGCCATTATCACACACTACCATGCCTGGCTGGAGATTCGCTGGCACAAACCACACATCGCTCTCTTGCTTGATGGCATTCCAGAGCTCCTGCGCTGTGTGGCTTCGATTCCCCAAAGAAATTAATTTCAAGACAGCCTGTTGACGTTTGGCCACGGCTGTGCTCATGTCGGTCGTAACAGGTAAACGTTCATCACGGGTCCATGTGGAGGTGGACTATGACGGCTCCTGCAGCGATGATTCTGAGGATCTGGTGTAAGAGGAGGAGTCAATGCGTACAGAATGGATTCCTGCAATCCTTGGAGTGGGCAGGACACGTCCTGCGCCACTCGCACGATCTGTACCCGGCTCAACAACATTAACCCAATGGGCAGTGAGGGAAAGGTATCGCCCCTGTCCATGTTGACTGGTCCACGCATCGGTGGTGAGGTGGACCTTGCTACTGACGGCGTTCAGTAGCGCGTGTTTTATGTGTCCCTCCACATGCTTGTGCAGGGCAGGGACGGCTTGCCTGCTGAAGTAAAAGTGGCTGGGCACATTGTACTGTGGGACTGCCAATGACATCAAGTTACGGAAGCTGTCAGTCTCCACCAGCCTGAATGACAGCATTTCCAGTGACAGAAGTTTGGCAATGCCTGCAGTCAGAGCCTGTGCTCGTGGGTGGTTTGACGAGAAAGGCCGCCTTTTCTCCCATGCCTGTACTACCGATGGCTGTAGACTGGGCTGGGAGTGTGTGGATGACTGGGAACGTGGTGCTGCGGGTGGAATTACAGTGGGTCTCTGGACAACAGGGCCAGAGGTTCTTCCACGGTGATCCTGGGAGGAAGCCGAACCAGCTGCGTGTGAGCTGGAGGAAGAGGCAACACGAGCTGAAGAGGTGGTAGCTGCCGCTGTTGGTTGGCCTAGGTCTTCAGTGTGTTTTTCTAACTCCGCTGCGTGCCTGGTGCGCACATGTTTCCACATGTTGGAGGTATTGAGGTTGCTGACATTTCGACCTCTTTTGACTTTGTGATGACACACCTTGCATTTGACATAGCAAATGTCATCTGCAACTGTGTCAAAAAAGGACCAGGCACTGCAAGTCTTGGTAGCGCCTTTTTTGGCTTTTGGAAGAGACATGCTCCGAACGGGTGCCAAAGCGGAGGCTGCAGGATCCGCAGTCTTCCCCCTCCCTCTGCCTCTTTGGCCCGTTCGGGGAATCTCTTCCTCAGAGCTGCTCCCACCACCTTCCTGTCCCTCACGCCAAGATGGGTCAAGGACATCATCATCTACACTACCCTCTGCCACCAACTGCTCCTCCTGGGTAGTCTCAGCAGCAGAGCACGCACCAGAAAGTTGCACCTGAGTGTCATCAGTGGATGTGTCCTGCGATGTGGTGACCGGAGGCACTGGCCCACCCGCCTCTTCAGAGGAAGAGAGAAAAAGTGGTTGGGCATCACTGCACCCTGCCTCTTCTTCCATTTCTCCAATGCTGCTTGGCTGGCCCCCTGTTTCCAAGCCAAGAGATTCAGAGAACAGAAGTAGAGACGGCTCCTGTCCTGGGCTCTCTGTCTGCCTGGCCAATTTGGCAGGTGGTGAAGAGACAGATGGCTGCTCTCCAGTGTTCTGTGTCTGAGAGGATGTGGCACTAATTGAAGTCGATGCGTTAGCTGCCATCCATCCGACAACGGCTTCAATTTGTTCTTCACGCAGCAGCGGTGTACGGTGCTCTGCGACAAAGCTGCGCATGAAGGACTGTTCCCTGGTGAAACTGGGTGCTGAGGAGTCACCGGTGCCCGCAGCAGGCACAGAATCCCCACGTACTCTCCCTGCTCCGCGCCCACGCCCACGTGCCTTACTCTCTGCCTTCTTCATCTTGGTTGACTGATAAAGATAAGCAGAAAAGTACTAATGGCTTTGTGTGCTTATTTGTTGTGAACTATACTTCTTGGCTCCCTCTTGTGGTCACTAGTGGTATGGCACTGGGATTGTCTTTCCCCAGCTTGGTACCCACCTGGTTCGTTAGGCCAGGGGTGTTGCTATTTAAACTTCCTGGATTCTCAGTCTGGTGCCTGGCATCGTTGTAATCAGTTCATTTCTGTTTGCTCCTGTCTGCTGGTCCTGGTTCTTTGCAAGATAAGCTAAGTCCTGCTTCCTTATTTTTGGTTATTTGCATTGTTCTGATTTTTGTCCAGCTTGTACAAAATGTGATTCCTGATATTGCTGGAAGCTCTAGGGGGCTGATATTCTCCCCCCACACCGTTAGTCGGTTCGGGGGTTCTCGAATATTCAGCGTGGATATTTTGATAGGGTTTTTTGCTGACCGTATAAGTCATCTTCCTATATTCTGCTATTAGTCAGTGGGCCTCTCTTTGCTAAAACCTAGTTCATTCTTACGTTTGTCTTTTCTTCTTACCTCACCGTTATTATTTGTTGGGGGCTTGTATTTAACTTTGGGGTCTTTCCTCTGGAGGCATGAAAGGTCTATTTTTCCCTTATAGGGTTAGTTAGTTCTCCGGCTGGCCTGAGACGTCTAGAATCAACGTAGGTACGTTCCCCGGCTACTGCTAGTTGTTTGTGCTAGGATCAGGTATACGGTCAGCCTAGTTACCACTGCCCTATGAGCTGGTTTTTTGTGTTTGCAGACTTTGCTGAATCCTCTGAGACCCTCTGCCATTGGGGTCATAACACTTATTCCTGAACAGCTCCGAGTCCTAACAGGCATAGGAAACACTAATTTTCTAAAGTGTGGACTACACTTTAATATGAGCTAATGTGGCCTACACAAATGTAAAGTGGTGTGTTTGGTGAACTTTATTATTTATTTATTTTTTGGGGGCTGAACTGACAACAGAGAGAGCTGCAGTCACACGGAGACCATGCAGACAGCTGTAAACGGCGCTGCAAGGCCCAAAAAACCTCCTCTACGTTATCCTATGTAGTGTTTTTCCACAAGTTAGCTGGATACGGGTGGAAAGACACTAATAGGAATTTTTTGAAAAAATGTGCAGCAGCCTGCACTACTTAAAACAAAAGGAAAATTGATTTTACGGTATGATGCAGTGAAGAACCCTGAGCTGGATACAACCAGGCTATGGCTGCTCACAGACTACAGGGCGAGCTGCAGTCACACGGAGACCGTGCAGACAGCCGTAAACGGCGCTGCAAGGCCCAAAAACACTCCTCCACGTTATCCTATGTAGTGTTTTTCCACAAGTTAGCTGGATACGGGTGGAAAGTCACTAATAGGAATTATTAGAAAAAATGAGCAGCAGACTACACTACTTGAAAAAAAAAAAAAATAGAACAGTATGAGGCAATGAACCACCCTCCCTGAACTGAATACAACCAGCTATGGACTATGGCTGCACACAGACTAGAGAGTGGGCTGCACTCACACACACACACACACACACACAGACCTTGCAGATCGCTGTGAAAACAGCGCTGCAAGGCAAAAGCAAGGTGATTAGTAGGTGAACACAGCGGTTGCTAAATTAGCCTTGGAAAAGAACTATGAAGCAAATCGCTATCTCTAAACTGACCCTCAGGCAGCAAACAGCGTCCTGTCACTAACTGAATTCACAGCAGAGTGAGCGCAAATTGGCGCCAGCGACTTTTAACCCCTTAGTGACAGAGCCAATTTGGTACTTAATGACCGAGCCAATTTTTACAATTCTGACCAGTGTCACTTTATGAGGTTATAACTCTGGAACGCTTTATCGGATCCCGCTGATTCTGAGACTGTTTTTTCGTGACATGTTGTACTTCAAGATAGTGGTAACATTTCTTCGATATTACTTGCGATTATTTATGAAAAAAATGGAAATATGGCGAAAATTTTTAAAATTTTGCAATTTTCAAACTTTGTATTTTTATGCCCTTAAATCAGAGAGATATGTCACAAAAAATAGTTAATAAATAACATTTCTCACATGTCTACTTTACATCAGCACAATTTTGGAAACAATTTTTTTTTTTGTTAGGGAGTTATAAGGGTTAAAAGTTGACCAGCAATTTCTCATTTTTACAACACCATGTTTTTTTTAGGGACCACATCACCTTTGAAGTGATTTTGAGGGGTCTATATGATAGAAAATAACCAAGTGTGACACCATTCTAAAAACTGCACCCCTCAAGCTGCTCAAAACCACATTCAAGAAGTTTATTAACCCTTTACGTACTTCACAGGAACTAAAACAATGTGGAAGAAAAAAATGAACATTTTACTTTTTTTTGCAAACATTTTACTTCAGAACCATTTTTTTTAATTTTCACAAGTGTAAAAACAGAAATTTAACCACAAATTTTGTTGTGCAATTTTTCCTGAGTACGCCGATACCCCATATGTGGAGGTAAACCACTGTTTGGGCGCACCGCAGAGCTTGGAAGTGAAGGAGCACCGTTTGACTGTTTCAATGCAGAATTGGCTGGAATTGAGATCGGACGCCATGTCGCGTTTGGAGAGCCCCTAATGTGCCTAAACAGTGGAAACCCCCCACAAGTGACACCATTTTGGAAACTAGACCCCCCAAGGAACTTATCTAGATGTGTGGTGAGCACTTTGAACCCCCAAGTGCTTCACAGAAGTTTATAACGTAGAGCCGTGAAAATAAAAAATCGCATTTGTTTTCACAAAAATGATTTTTTCGCCCACAAATTCTTATTTTCACAAGGATAACAGGAGAAATTAGACCACAAAAGTTGTTGTGCAATTTCTCCTGAGTACGTCGATACCCCATATGTGGAGGTAAACCACTGTTTGGGCGCACCGCAGAGCTTGGAAGTGAAGGAGCACCGTTTGACTTTTTCAATGCAGAATTGGCTGGAATTGAGATCGGATGCCATGTCGCGTTTGGAGAGTCCCTGATGTGCCTAAACAGTGGAAACCCCCCACAAGTGATACCATTTTGGAAACTAAACCCCTTAAGGAACTTATCTAGATGTGTGGTGAGCACTTTGAACCCCCAAGTGCTTCACAGAAGTTTATAACGTAGAGCCGTGAAAATAAAAAATCTCATTTTTTTCTACAAAAATGATCTTTTTGCCCCCAAATTTTTATTTTCACAAGGGTAACAGGAGAAATTAGACCACAAAAGTTGTTGTACAATTTCTCCTGAGTACGTCGATACCCCATATATGGGGGTAAACCACTGTTTGGGCGCACCGCAGAGCTTGGAAGAGAAGGAGTGTCGTTTTACTTTTTCAATGTAGAATTGGCTGGAATTGAGATCGGACGCCATGTCACGTTTGGAGAGCCGCTGATGTGCCTAAACAGTAGAGACCCCCCACATATGACACCATTTTGGAAACTAGACCCCTTAAGGAACTTATCTAGATGTGTGGTGAGCACTTTAAACCCCCAGGTGCTTCACAGAAGTTTATAACGTAGAGCCGTGAAAATAAATAAAATCGCACTTTTTCTACAAAAATGATCTTTTTGCCTCCAAATTTTTATTTTACCAAGGGTAACAGGAGAAAACGGACCCCAGAAGCTGTTGTACAATTTGTCTTGAGTACGCCGACACCCCATATGTGGGGGTAAACCACTGTTTGGGCGCATGGCTGAGCTCGGAAGCAAAGGAGCGCCATTTGACTTTTCAATGCAAAATTGACTGGAATTGAGATCGGACGCCATGTCGCGTTTGGAGAGCCCCTGATGTGCCTAAACAGCAGAAACCCCCCAAAAGTGACCCCATTTTGGAAACTAGACCCCCCATGGAACTTATCTAGATGTGTAGTGAGAACTTTGAATGCCCAAGTGCATCACAGAAGTTTATAATGCAGAGTCGTGAAAATAAAAAATATATATTTTTGAACAATAAAGATTTTTTAGCCCCCAAGTTTTTATTTTCACAAGGGTAACAAGAGAAATTGGACCCCAAAAGTTGTTGTCCAATTTGTCCTGAGTATGCTGGTACCCCATATGTGGGGGTAAACCACTGTTTGGGCGCACGGCAGAGCTCGGAAGGGAAGGAGTGCCATTTTGGAATGCAGACTTTGATAGAATTGTCTGCGGGCGTTATGTTGCCTTTGCAGACCCCTAATGTACCTAAACAGTAGAAACCCCCAACAAGTGACCCCATTTTGGAAAATAGACCCCCCAAGGAACTTATCTAGATATGTGGTGAGAACTTTGAATGCCCAAGTGCTTCACAGAAGTTTATAATGCAGAGTAGTGAAAATAAAAAATATTTTTTTTCCCACAAAAAAGATTTTTTTAGCCCCCAAATTTTTATTTTCACAAGGGTAACAAGAGAAATTGGACCCCAAAAGTTGTTGTCCAATTTGTCCTGAGTATGCTGGTACCCCATATGTGGGGGTAAACCACTGTTTGGGCGCACGGCAGAGCTCGGAAGGGAAGGAGTGCCATTTTGGAATGCAGACTTTGATAGAATTGTCTGCGGGCGTTATGTTGCCTTTGCAGACCCCTAATGTACCTAAACAGTAGAAACCCCCAACAAGTGACCCCATTTTGGAAAATAGACCCCCCAAGGAACTTATCTAGATATGTGGTGAGAACTTTGAATGCCCAAGTGCTTCACAGAAGTTTATAATGCAGAGTAGTGAAAATAAAAAATATTTTTTTTCCCACAAAAAAGATTTTTTTAGCCCCCAAATTTTTATTTTCACAAGGGTAACAAGAGAAATTGGACCCCAAAAGTTGTTGTCCAATTTGTCCTGAGTATGCTGGTACCCCATATGTGGGGGTAAACCACTGTTTGGGCGCACGGCAGAGCTCGGAAGGGAAGGAGCGCCATTTTGGAATGCAGACTTTGATAGAATTGTCTGCGGGCGTTATGTTGCCTTTGCAGACCCCTAATGTACCTAAACAGTAGAAACCCCCACAAGTGACCAAATTTTGGAAACTAGACCCCCTAAGGAACTTATCTAGATATGTGGTGAGAACTTTGAAAGCTCAAGTGCTTCACAGAAATTTATAATGCAGAGTAGTGAAAATAAAAAAATATATTTTTTTCCAACAAAAAAGATTTTTAGCCCCCAAGTTTTTATTTTCACAAGGGTAACAGGAGAAATTGGACCCCAAATGTTGTTGTCCAATTTATCCCGAGTACGCTGATGCCCCATATGTGGGGGTAAACCACTGTTTGGGCGCACGGCAGAGCTCAGAAGGGAGGGAGTACCATTTGACTTTTTTAGCGCAAAATTGGCTGTCGTGTTTGGAGACCCCCCTGATGTACCTAAACAGTGGAAACCCCCAAATTATAACTCCAACCCTAACTCCAACACAGCCCTAACCCTAATCTCAACCCGATCCGTAATCCTAATCACAACCCTAACGATAATCACAACCCTAACCCCAAAACAGCCCTAATCTCAACCCTAACCATAACCCTAATCAAAACCCTAAATCCAACACACCCCTAACCCTAATCCCAACCCTAACCCTAATCCCAACCCTAATCCCAAACGTAACACTAATCCCAACCCTAATCCCAAACGTAACACTAATCCCAACCCTAATCCAAACCCTAACCCCAATCCCAACTCTAACCCTAACTTTAGCCCCAACCCTAACTTTAGCCCCAACCCTAACCATAACTTTAGCCCCCGTCGTCACAAAAAAAGTTCAATGTAACCTTTTTTTTGTACGTCGCGTCCGCCATTTCCACGGATGCGTGGCTGTAACTCTGCCCCCTCCTCCCCAGGACATAGACTGGGCAGCGGATGCGTTGAAAAACTGCATCCGCTGCCCACGTTGTGCACAATTTTCACAACGTGCGTCGGTACATCGGACCGACGCATTGCGACCGCCCCGTACCGACGCAAGTGTGAAAGAAGCCTAAGGCTACTTTCACACTAGCGTCGTACTCGGCCCATCGCAGTGTGTCGGGCCGACGCTAGCGTTGTAAGCGCCGCACAACGGGTGCAGCGGATGCTGTTTTTTCAACGCATCCGCTGCCCCATTGTGAGGTGCGGGGAGGCGGGGGGCGGAGTTCCGGCCACGCATGCGCGGTCGGAAATGGCGGACACGTCGCACAAAAAAGTTACATGTAGTTTTTTTTGTGTCGACGGTCCGCCGAAGCACGACGCATCCGTCGCACGATGGATGCGACATGTGGCAATCCGTCGCAATGCGTCGCTAATGCAAGCCAATGGAGAAAAAACGCATCCTGCAAGCACTTTTGCAGGATGCGTTTTTTCTCCAACGACGCACTGCGACGGAAGCCAAAAAACGCTAGTGTGAAAGTAGCCTAACCCTAACCCTAGCCCTAACCCTAACCCTAAATTTAGCCCCAACCCTAACCCTAACCCTAACTCTAACCCTAACCCTAACCCTAACTCTAACCCTAACCCTAACTCTAACCCTAACCCTAACTCTAACTCTAACCCTAACTCTAACCCTAACCCTAACTCTAACTCTAACCCTAACCCTAACTCTAACCCTAACTCTAACCCTAACCCTAACTCTAACCCTAACCCTAACTCTAACCCTAACCCTAACCCTAATTTTAGCCCCAACTTGTCTTCTCCTGCCGGCCGGCAGATGGCAGCAGATGGCGGGCGCACTGCGCATGCGCCCGCCATGATGAAAAAGCCGGCTGGCAGGAGAAGACAGAAGAGGACCCAGGGACCCCGGGTGAGTATGATAGGGTCCCCGAATCCCCCTATTTCTCTGTCCTCTGATGTGCGATCACATCAGAGGACAGAGAAATAACTGATCGCTTTTTTTTTTTTTTGCGGTCGCCGGTAAACTGTTAATTACCGGCGATCGCAAAGCAGGGGTCGGTGCAAACCGACCCCGATCATGTTCTTTGGGGTCTCGGCTACCCCCGGCAGCCGAGACCCCAAAGAACATCCGGGTGCCGGGCGGCGGGCGCACTGCGCGTGCGCCCGCCATTTTTTCCCGGAAAAAAGATGGCGGCGCCCATGGGGAGACACGAGGAGCACCGGGGGAGGTAGGTAAGTATTGGGGGGCTATTGGGGGCCATCGGGGACCACATTTCTCTGTCCTCCGATGTGCGATCACATCGGAGGACAGAGAAATTAAACGGCAAATCGCGTTTTTTTTTTTTGTTGCGACCGCCGGTAAACGGTTAATTACCGGCGATCGCAACTCGGGGGTCGGTAAAAACCCCCCGAATCATGTTCTCTGGGGTCTCGGCTACCCTCGGCAACTGAGACCCCAGAGAAAATCCGACTCTGGGGGGCGCTATTCACTTTTTCCACAGCGCCGTTAATTAACGGCGCTGTGGATTAAGTACCCTTAGCGGCCGCCGTTAAAAGGCGTATCGGCGGTCGTTAAGGGGTTAAACTGCAGCATGACATCATTTCAGCAGCCAATCACAGCCTTGCCAGTAGTTTCATGCCCTTCATGCTGAACAGGATGTGCCCACACTTGGAATCATTCTTATTGGCTGAATTCGTGCAAATTTGTGCAGTTTGAATCCTGGGAACTTCCGATTCCGGTATCCGATACGCGGCAAGTATCGGATCTCGGTATCGGAATTCCGATACCGCTAAGTATCGGCCGATACCCGATACTTGCGGTATCGGAATGCTCAACACTATTAAGCACATAAATACCATGTGCTCAGATCATGCAGCAATGATGGGGCCTTTGTAGAGCAGGGACCGGGACCTGCTAGTTCCATCCTCTTTGCTAATCAGTGCTGTAAATTCCCCTGCAACTACATTGTTAGCAAACACTGGAGAGAGGGCACAAGGGTCAAGTAAAAGACATTTGGGGTGGACAAACAGCCAGTCTTCCTGTCCTGGTGGGCAACACTTGTCATCTATTGCTCAGCTCTAATTAAAGTTGAAGTCTGCAATCGAAATGCGTCACTTTTCTTTCCTCTTTGTTGATTTTTGCCTTTGAGTGCCATGAAATTCTTTATAACTGCCTTAATAAAACATTTGAATTTTATATAAGGAGCTGGAACTAAACCCTTTTTGCTTTTTACTTATCTGTTACTCACCTGCCCTGGCTCCAGCACCGCTTTCTGCACCCTCCTCCTGCCTTGGCTGGCTCCTTCTTCTCTCCCGGATCTTTTTTGATTTCACCCTCTCAGTATACTCAGATGGATACCGCCTGAGTATACTAATATTTATACTGCTTCCCATGGTCTGTATCACTATCATAGAACCTCTGTTCAAAGTCAACTCTGTTAGACCGGTGTGGCGAGCTGTGCATTGTTACAAACTTAGAACGCTTGTACCACTGTCCAAGCTCTGTATTGGACTCTGTTACAAATTCAGCTCTGCTGTGATACTACACAGGCTCAGCGTCACACTCTGTCACAAATTCAGCTCTGCTGTGATACTGTGCAAGCTCTGCATCAGACTCTGTTACAAACTCAGCTCAGCTGTGATACTCTGCAAGCTCTGCGTCAGACTCTGTTACAAACTCAGCTTCGCTACATTGCTGGGCTAGATGTGCATCGGAATGTATAATCATAGAATGGTAGACTTGGAAGGGACCTCCTGGGTCATCTGGTCCAACACCCTGCTCAAAGCAGGATTCACTAATTCATCGCAGACAGATGTCTGTCCAGCCTCTGTTTGAAGACTTCCATGGAAGGAGAACTCACCACCTCTCGTGGCAGCCTGTTCCACTGATTGATCTCCCTCACTGTCAAAAAGTTTTTTCCAATATCTAATCTGTGTCTCCTCCCATTCAGTTTCATCCCATTGCTTCTAGTCTTTCCTTGTGCAAATGAGAATAAAAATTTGTAATGGAACTTTGTTTCACCGGTTCCTCAGTTATTTCTGCAACTTCATCCAACTGGCTATGCCTCTTAACCTTCATCACTGAGTCTACTCTGCTCCCTGGAGGATTACACCCCTGCTCTGCCTTTTTCCATAACTTCAACTCAGTTGTTGTGATCCCATGGTTCCAGTTAGCTGCTCGAGTCACAGGACTACCAGCACAACAGCCTCCGTTGTTCCATCTGTATCACCTTGTTGCACTTATACCATCTCTCAGTGCTGCATAACAGCTGTAGATCCTGACCAGGGAGTTTGAGGATACTCCTCAGGAGGTGAAAGATAACATTACCATAATGATCTTCGCTGTGGGACCCCCTATCTTCTTTGTAGGCCTCCGGGTTGGACAATGTTGCACAAGGAACAAATCCCTGGTTTGTGTTTCACGGGTTGGTACATTTACTGTGTTCTAGGTTTGGAGATAAAGAGTTTTCAGGATTTCTTCTGATTACAAACTACAAAATCCTTTGAGATGCAACCCTGTAATCTCTCTTTGCCAATGCAGGGGGTTCTGCTGACTCATAACAGCAGCTGGATAGCTGCTCTGATAGAGCCCCCAGGCACTCCGCATCCTTCCTTGGTTTATTGAATCTGCATCCAATTACCACCTATTAGCTCTACCCTCCACTGTATATACGTTCTGCTGGCACTGACATCAAAGAGCTCAGCTAAGATGAGCTTGTGGTTTGCCTAATTCTGCAGCCTGGTGACGCCTTGACCTCAAAACCATGTTAATCCATGTTACATTAGTAGAGAATTAATGTATAATATAATCATCTGCAACCACAGTGCCTGCAAACGACGCATTGGGCACAACGTTCCCTGGTATTATGAAATTGGACTGTGGGTAAACCATCTGTATAACCTTTCAAAGTGTTCTTTTAAATCCTTGTCTTATGTTCCGCACCACAGATTCTGTACCAGATATACTACAGTGTTTCAGTTTTTGCCAGATCACACTTCAGCTGGAAGTGTATGGAGCTGTGTGCCAGCTGTGTTATACAGCTGACATCTGCATGCAACTGCCGGGATTGGAAATTACTCCAACCCCAGTAGTTCAACCTCTTAGATGTTGTGGTCAGTAAGGTTGAGCACATTTTTCAGTATTCAGTTCAGATTTCATTCACAGGCGAATATGTTTTTTGCAATATTCGCCGAAATTAGCGGAACGCCATTGGAGTCTATGTGAGTAGAAATGAGCAAATATGTTCGGAAATGATTGTCAAATATAAATTCAACACGAATATGCTACCAATTTGACACGAATATGACAAATTTGGATTCGGCGTTTGTTTACGAACATATTCGCTCAACTCTAGTGGTCAACTGTGTTTGTGGCATCTAATTTGTTCAAATTTGTTTACATGGACCGACTGGTGGCGCGATACGACTGCCGATCGGTAAACTTTTACCAATGGGCGTTCGTTTTACTGCCTGTTGACACAGACAGACTGTCACAACTACCAGGGGCTATGGGTTCAAAAAGGCTACCTCTGTCAGACTTTGTGTAAGTAAAAGACACGGACCAGGCGTGCCAATGTAAGGGGCTGGACCAGGGCTGTAGTCATGGCCAAACACTTTGGGATATCAGTACCCTGGTCTCCCAATACATGAAAACATTGTCCATTACTTTGTGTACCTGTGGCTCCATTTTCTGCACCGTAAGGGCCACCTCTGCTTCACTGTAGGTTCCCATCAGTGGAAGCAACAAAGATTGAGATACAGTCCTTTCAACTCTTGAATAAACAACTTTACTGTTTCCTTTACACTGCACATCCATATTCTTCACTGCATTTACTACAGGATCAGAATTACACATTTCCTCTTCTCTCCCTGCACATTCCTAACAGTCACATAGCATATACTCGGATCGGACCGTGCCGCACGGGTCCTCAGTGTCCTCCCAATTCGGCTTTGCCACGGTTAGTGTTATGACCTGGTGGTAACGGAGCAGCACTGATATGACCTGGTGGGTAAAATAAATCATGGGACAAGCTCTGAGGAGGTGATAGCTTTACTGACCGCAATCCCTAATCCTAACACCAACACTAGAAATAGCCGTGGGACGTTCCTGTCACTCCCTAGATGCCTCGTCACAGCCTAAGAACTAACTACCCCTAAAGATGGAAATAGAAAACTTTCTTGCCTCAGAGAAATTCCCAAAAGGAAAGATAGCCCCCCACAAATATTGACTGTGAGTGGAGAGGTAAATGACACACACAAAGATGAAAACAGATTTTAGCAAAGGAGGCCAATTCTAACTATATAGACAGAAATAGAAAAGGATACTGTGCGGTCAGTATTAAAAACTAAAAAAACCACGCAGAGTTTACAAAAAATAGTCTCCACACTGACTCACGGTGTGGAGGGGCAAATCTGCTTCCCCAGAGCTTCCAGCTAGCCTGAATATTTCATAATGACCAGCTGGACAAAAAGAGACATAACTTTAAACTGAACAGTAAGTACAAGAACTAGCAAGAACTTATCTTATGCTGACATGGACAGGCCATCAGAGAAATCCAAGGAGAGGACTGAGTCTAACCCAGAAAACATTGACAGCTGGCATGAATTACAGACCAGAACCCAGTTAAATAGCAAGGCCAGGGGAGCCGATTAGTGAAAACAGCTGCCAGGCCAAACTCCAGGAGCAGCAGTTCCACTCGAAACCACCAGAGGGAGCCCAAGGGCAGAACTCCCAAAAGTACCATTCATAACCACAGGAGGGAGCCCAAGAACGGAATTCACAACAGGTTAGGCCTTTCTCAGTCTGCTTCACCTCAGACAAAAGAGTTTCCACCTCCGAAGCTAGTTGCCACCTGGCGAGTGACCTGCCCTACAGTATTGTGCTCTTGAAGTCCCAACGCAGTCCTGCTCCCAGCTCACTGCTTCTGAGTTCTGCCCCAGCCACCGTTTCACCCCGGTACTGAGGACATCTGCCCAAGCTATAAGCTGCCACATTCTAGGGCTACCTGTGCCCGCATACTGTCTTCTTTCCTTCTTTCTTACTGCTGTGCTGGCCTCCGATTTTTCTGGCCTGAGCTGTGGGTGGCTGAGCTCTCTCCTCTTAATCAACCAACGGTGCGAGCTAACTGCCAATGTCCTGGGCCTAGAGCCCGTGTGGACTGTCTGGGTGCTCAGGCCCTTCTTAACTGTATAAGGAAATGTTCCCTCTCTAGCTGCAGCTGACCCCTCCTACATTAACTAGTAATATGTACACTGATCCACAACCATGCTAACTTAGGTGTACCAAAATGCCCCCATCTAGTGGCCAAACTTCAGTACTACATTGTCCCTATATAACAGGCACACCAAATACAATAAATACATTACATGGTAATACACTTGATTGTGTAGCAGTAACATTATATACAAGGTGATAGTACACTTAAATCATGAAGCAATGTCAACATATGTTAATCTATACACATACTCTAATAACAAGGCACAGGGACGAGAGAGAAAGGCAAAGGCAATATAACACATTTTTCCATACCTCCTACACCTAACTCTGTGATGGATCCGGAACTGTCCGGGCTGTCACCCAGGTTGCACGGGGAAAGCATAAGACCCCAGACAGACCTTTACACTCAGGAGCAGGGGGCATGGCTAAGATAAGACAGCTGCAGCAGGTGGGAAATCAGTCAATCTTGGCGGGTACGTGCAGTGCGCAGGAGGACAGTGTCAGAACTACTACTGCAGAGCATTCAGACAGTGCAGGCCCAAGCCAGAAGGGTCTGAGAGCTGTGACCAGACACTGCCAACAAAGACTCATCCAGTCCCCACTGTTACCGCTGACCGTGAGTGACAAACCCCGTAGACAAGACATAGACGCACGCATCTACAGGGAACCCGCCGTGAGTGGTTTCCCGTTCTAACTGCTGACAACCGTTTATTGTCTCTGGACTCTGACAAGGTAAAAGACTGTTCTCTTTACCATTCATCATTTCTCAACTCACCGATTGTCGACCGGACCATGAGGAATCACCGCCGCTGCCAGGATCCAGGACACCATCTTCTCCAGGACTACCTGACCCCTTACACGCCAAGGCCTTGGCGCCAACACTAACATCCCGAAAGCCGCATCCTGATGTCATTGGACTGATAAGTTTGCTATTCTTGAACTGACTATCCTATTTCCAAGCCCTTTGTTCAATTGTACTGTTTTACCCATTTTCTCCCTGCGAGGAGTATGCCTGTTAAAAATAAACCCCATGTTAACCCTTGCTCTGCCTCCGACCCGTTACTGCATCTTGCAACCTGCTCACATTAGCACAAGCAACTACATTTGGCAAATGTCAGAGGAACCCCGACCAACCTTTAAGCTGGGATTTGGTCTTACAATGGGGTTCAGTGGATTATTTCCACTGAAGAGCTGCCTTTCGGAAGAGAGATTATGTGTTGTGATGTGGTGGTGGGGCAGGATTATGTGTGGTAATGGGGTGGGGGGCGGCATTATGTGTGGTGATGGGGTGGGGGGGAGGGATTATGTGTGGTAATGGGGTGGGGGGCAGGATTATGTGTGGTGATGTGGTGGGGGGCGGGATTATATGTGGTAATTTGTGTGGGGGTGGGATTATGTGTGGTAGTGGGGTGGGAAGGGTGGGATTATGTGTGGTAGTGGGGTGGGAAGGGTGGGATTATGTGTGGTAATGGGGTGGGAAGGGCGGGATTATGTATGGTGATGTGGTAGGTGGGTGGGATTATGTGTGGTAATGTGGTGGGAGGGCGGGATTATATGTGGTAATATGGTGGGGGGCGGGATTGTGTGGTAATGTGGTGGGGGGCAGGATTATGTGTAGTAATGTGGGGGGCGGGATTATGTGTGGTGATGTGGTGGGGGGCAGGAGTATGTGTGGTGATGTGGTGGGGGGCGGGATTATGTGTGGTGATGGGATGGGGCGGGATTATGTGTAGTAATGTGTTGGGAGGGCGGGATTATGTGTAGTGAGGTGGTGGGTGGGCGGGATTATGTGTGTTGAAGTGGTGGGCGGGATTATGTGTGGTGATGTGGTGGGAGGGCAGGATTATGTGTGGTGATGTGGTGGGGGGCGGGATTATGTGTGATGATGGGGTGGGGGGCGGGGTTATGTGTGGTAATAGGATGGGGGCAGGATTATGTGTAGTAATGTGTTGGGGGCGGGATTATGTGTGGTGATGTGTTGGGGGAGCGGGATTATGTGTGGTGATGTGGTGGTGGGCGGCATTATGTGTAATGAGGGGGTGGGTGGGATTATGTGTAGTGAGGTGGTGGGTGGGCAGGATTATGTGTGGTGGTGTGGTGGGGGGGTGGGATTATCTGTAGTAATGTGGTGGGGCGGGATTATGTGTGGTAATGTGGGGGGCAGGATTATGTGTGGTGATGTGGTGGGGGGGTGGGATTATGTGTCGTAATGTGGTGGGGACGGGATTATGTGTGGTAATGTGTTGGGGACGGGATTATCTGTGGTAATGTGGTGGGGGGCGGGATTATGTGTGGTAATGTGATGGGGGGATTATCTATAGTAATGTGGTAATGTGGTGGGATTATGTGTGGTAATGTGGTGGGGGCGGGATTATATGTGGTAATGTGGTGGGGGGCGGGATTATCTGTAGTAATGGGGTGGGGGGCGGGATTATATATCGTAATGGGGTGGGGGCGGGATTGTGTGGTGATGTGTTGGGGGTGGGATTATGTGTGGTGATGTGTTGAAGGGGCGGGATTATGTGTGGTGATGTGGTGGGGGGCGTTATGTGTGGTGATGTGGTGCGGATTGTATGTGATAATGGGGTGGGGGCAGGATTATGTGTGGTGATGTTGTGGGGGGCAGAGCTACTGTGCCGGGGGGCGGGATTAGCGAGTAATCACGATGCCTCTTATATATATACAGTGGGGCAAAAAAGTATTTAGTCAGTCAGCAATAGTGCAAGTTCCACCACTTAAAAAGATGAGAGGCGTCTGTAATTTACATCATAGGGAGACCTCAACTATGGGAGACAAACTGAGTAAAAAAAATCCTGAAAAGCACATTGTCTGTTTTTTTAACATTTAATTTGCATATTATGGTGGAAAATAAGTATTTGGTCAGAAACAAAATTTCATCTCAATACTTTGTAAAATATCCTTTGTTGGCAATGACAGAGGTCAAACGTTTTCTGTAAGTCTTCACAAGGTTGCCACACACTGTTGTTGGTATGTTGGCCCATTTCTCCATGCAGATCTCCTCTAGAGCAGTGATGTTTTTGGCTTTTCGCTTGGCAACACGGACTTTCAACTCCCTCCAAAGGTTTTCTATAGGGTTGAGATCTGGAGACTGGCTAGGCCACTCCAGGACCTTGAAATGCTTCTTATGAAGCCACTCCTTCGTTGCCCTGGCGGTGTGCTTTGGATCATTGTCATGTTGAAAGACCCAGCCACGTTTCATCTTCAATGCCCTTGCTGATGGAAGGAGGTTTGCACTCAAAATCTCACGATACATGGCCCCATTCATTCTTTCATGTACCCGGATCAGTCGTCCTGGCCCCTTTGCAGAGAAACAGCCCCAAAGCATGATGTTTCCACCACCATGCTTTACAGTAGGTATGGTGTTTGATGGATGCAACTCAGTATTCTTTTTCCTCCAAACACGACAAGTTGTGTTTCTACCAAACAGTTCCAGTTTGGTTTCATCAGACCATAGGACATTCTCCCAAAACTCCTCTGGAGCATCCAAATGCTCTCTAGCAAACTTCAGACGGGCCCGGACATGTACTGGCTTAAGCAGTGGGACACGTCTGGCACTGCAGGATCTGAGTCCATGGTGGCGTAGTGTGTTACTTATGGTAGACCTTGTTACATTGGTCCCAGCTCTCTGCAGTTCATTCACTAGGTCCCCCGCGTGGCTCTGGGAATTTTGCTCACTGTTCTTGTGATCATTCTGACCCCACGGGGTGGGATTTTGCGTGGAGCCCCAGATCGAGGGAGATTATCAGTGGTCTTGTATGTCTTCCATTTTCTAATTATTGCTCCCACTGTTGATTTCTTCACTCCAAGCTGGTTGGCTATTGCAGATTCAGTCTTCCCAGCCTGGTGCAGGGCTACAATTTTGTTTCTGGTGTCCTTTGACAGCTCTTTGGTCTTCACCATAGTGGAGTTTGGAGTCAGACTGTTTGAGGGTGTGCACAGGTGTCTTTTTATACTGATAACAAGTTTAAACAGGTGCCATTACTACAGGTCATGAGTGGAGGAAAGAGGAGACTCTTAAAGAAGAAGTTACAGGTCTGTGAGAGCCAGAAATCTTGATTGTTTGTTTCTGACCAAATACTTATTTTCCACCATAATATGCAAATTAAATGTTAAAAAAACAGACAATGTGCTTTTCAGGATTTTTTTTACTCAGTTTGTCTCCCATAGTTGAGGTCTACCTATGATGTAAATTACCAGACGCCTCTCATCTTTTTAAGTGGTGGAACTTGCACTATTGCTGACTGACTAAATACTTTTTTGCCCCACTGTAGATGATGCACAAAAGATCATTTCAACACAGGTGAACGAGCATTTTGCTCTTTCATTGGGTCATCAGCAGCCTGTTTATAAGCCAAGAGTATTCTGAAACGCTCATTCACTATTATCTTTAGACATAGAGGGCGGCTCCTCTATCATATCATTAGTCCCAAACAATGCAATTACAGAGAGCTAATGTATTGACTTTGGGCTTAATAAAAGTCATATATCCGCCATGTTATTATTCCTATGTAGCCCTGCTGCTGAGAAAATATGAGAACGATGGCAAGATAATGCAGAACATTTTGGGCATATTGTACCAGAAATCAAATGATCACTGTTTTAAGATTCTTAGTAAGACAGAAAAATTTAAAAAAAGTTTTAAAAATGTTCAACAATAAAAAATAAAAACACAAAATGTAAAAGTTACATAAAAAAACATGTTAGGAAATAAACATATTTGGCAGATCGGTGAAGTCTGATCGCTAGTGCCCCATACCGATCAGCTGCTTTTTGCTCCGGTGACGGTCAGATGAAATCAATTTGAATGCAACTGCTGAAGGCAGCTCAGGTCAAAGTGTAGCAGACCCTGTCAGCCATGGACTGGTGGTATACAACAGCTCCTATTCTTTTGAACAGTGCTGTGGAGTGGAAGCCAATAAATGCCGCTATACTGTGACTGGAGCTACACTTAGCGGCTCCTCTCAAATTGTTTACATCCGACCACAGCTGGAGCAAAAAACAGATGATTGGTGCAGGCGCCAGGTTTCAGACTCCACCTATCTGCTATTGATGAGCTATCCATGGGTAGCTCATCAGTAACATATGCCCAGACAACCCCTTTAATTGTCATAAAAAATGATCTTGCTATTGATCTTCAATACATCTCTCGTGTGGTCCATGACGCCAGGCTAGAACTTCCTCCCAGCTGCCTTGTCCTGGGTGCCTCTTCTAACTATTAAGTCTGTGTGTATGTTGCGTTGGGAAAAAAAAATACGTTGCAGGGTCTAATATTCTGAGTGGATGTCGTGAATGCCACATGTAGTAGGGGGTTCACAATGATCCGATCCAGTGGTCATGGACTACTGTTGTGGCCACTGCACGTGGGTTCTTTGGATCTTTACACTCAACTTCAGAGTTGACAATATCAAGCTGTGTAGAAGGACACCATGTAATGCTTTGTTTCCCCACTGCATGAGAATGACACACTTGCACAAATATTCCTCTGGAGATTACATTTAAATGGGTGGTCCACCTTTGGGGATATTTTTTCCTTGCATTAAATGGATGTATTTGGAGCAAGAAATTAATTTTGCAATTGGATTTCACGAAAAATATTGCACCATTTGCCTTTTGCAGCCTCTGTGCTGCACAGTCTGGGTTAACCCGAGAGTCCTTTGTTCTGATGGTCTGGTAAAAAAGTTTGTAACTTTTTTATCTGTATTTTTCTAAGCACCTTTCAGATGAGGGAAACAGCCTATCAAAGACAAAAAATGCCACATTTTTAATGAAACACAATTGCAAAAATTATTTTTAGCCCCAAATATATAAATGTTAGCAAAAATAAAAAGTTTACTCAATAAGGATTCCAGTAGTTATTTTTCATGGAACCCTTTACATAAAAAAGGGATTGTCCTAAGTGAACAGTGATCAAGTTCACATTTACAACTCGAAATTTTCCATTATTTTTGCATTTCTTCTTAGTGCCCTATATGCGGAAAATATACAATTTCTCACTTTGCTCCCAAAAAGACAAGTATAAAGTAAAAGTTATCTAGTAATTTAGTAATTACTAAAACCTTGCAGTTCTCTGGGTCTCGAGTGGATAGTTTTGCAACTAAATCTTCTTAAAAAGACTTCAGAAAGGAAGAAAACTACTGTGTCAAGACTCAAGACTTCTAGGGACCTCTAAACGGCGAGAAACATGATCTGATGCAGCCGCGTCCTGCGGAGTCCTCCTACGTGCACCCACAATGATGAAATTCTATATGACTGTGTCCCGGCTTCTACATTCAAATTCTCATTTCACAAAATCCTACTTACCATGAGCCATTTTCTATTATCTCCGATCTACTTGTGAAGTTTGTATATTCTCAAAATTGTTTTTATTTTTTTTTTATAGTTGGTTTCATGATATAGCATGATGTACAAGGTGTAAAAAATACATGGGGTTTGAATTATACAGTGCACACAGCAGATAGATGATAGATAGCTAGATAGATAGATAATACACTCCCTGACAGAAGTTATTTTGCTTATCCATGTTACGTAAATAAAAGCTTATAACCTGACGTTAAATTCATCCATTGGTTGTATAAATTATTCTTTTCAGAGCTGAAACCCTCCGAAATGTGGTTTAGGTTAAGAAAATAAATTGGCATTAATGCAGAAATATTGATCAGTTAATGGACACAGAATGGTCAGATTTTGGCAAGACAAAAGTTTTGTCGCCTGGTCATATAATGCACACAATCCTAGTTTACATCCTCACCTGTGCTCAGTAAATGATCGGTTGATTAGTGTGTGTGTATAAAAAAGAAACCAGCACCCCAGGCCTTCACTTGAACTGCAACTTGAGCTCTGACAACATGCCAAAAATCCACCCTGCAACCAAAGCCTGGATTAACAAGAGGCTGAAGACCAGATCCACTGCAGAGGTGGCTGGCACCTTTAATGTGTCTCAGCGTAAAGTACAAAGAATTAAAAAAAAGACCTGAAGAGACTGGAGATGTGTTTGAGAAGCCCAAGTCCGGCAGACCCCGCAAGACAACTGCTCTGGAGGAATGTTTGTTAGTTAGAAAATCCAAAGCAAGCCCCTCTTCCACTGCAGCAGAGCTCCAACAGGCCTGGTCACCTCAAGTCCCTGTGTCAACTAGAACAGTTTATAGGATTCTGTCTCGAAATGGCCTCCATGGTCGAATCAGTGCCCAGAAGCCAGCACTAAGCAAAAGTCAAATAAAAAACCGTGTGGCATTTGCAAAATCCCACGGCCTGCTAAACAGATGGACGCTGGAAAAGTGGCAGAAGGTTGATTTCTCTGATGTACCTTCAGTAGAATTACACTACAGCCGCCACAAATACTGCAGGAGACCTACTGGAGCCCGTATAGATCCAAAATACACCCAGAAAACAGTTACATTTGGTGGTGGAAAGATCATGGTCTGGGGTTACATTCAGTATGGGGGTGTGCAAAACATTTGCAAGGTGGAAGGCAAGAAGTATTAGCTACCTCTTATATTCCAAATCATAAAAGGGGTCAAATTCTGCAGCAGGATGGTGCTCCATCTCATACATTCATCTCTACAACAAAGTTCATCCAGGTGCTCAAGGACTGGCCAGCCCAGTCACCAGACATGAACATCATTATTATTATTATTATTATTATTATTTATTGTTATAGCGCCATTTATTCCATGGCGCTTTACATGTGAGGAGGGGTATACATAATAAAAACAAGTACAATAATCTAAAACAATGCAAGTCATAACTGGTACAGGAGGAGAGAGGACCCTGCCCGCGAAGGCTCACAATCTACAAGGGATGGGTGAGAATAAAGTAGGTGAGGATAGAGCTGGTCATGCAGCGGTTTGGTCGATCGGTGGTTACTGCAGGTTGTAGGCTTGTCGGAAGAGGTGGGTCTTCAGGTTCTTTTTGAAGATTTCAATGGTAGGCGAGAGTCTGATGTGTTGTAGTAGAGGGTTCCAGAGTAGGGGTGATAAGCGAGAGAAATCTTGTATGCGATTGTGGGAAGAGGAGATAAGAGGGGAGTAGAGAAGGAGATCTTGTGAGGATCAGAGGTTGCGTGTAGGTAAGTACCGGGAGACAAGGTCACAGATGTATGGAGGAGACAGGTTTTGGATGGCTTTGTACGTCATGGTTAGGGTTTTGTACTGGAGTCTCTGGGCAATGGGGAGCCAGTGAAGGGATTGACAGAGGGGAGAGGCTGGGGAATAGCGGGGGGACAGGTGGATTAGTCGGGCAGCAGAGTTTAGAATAGATTGGAGGGGTGCAAGAGTGTTCGAGGGGAGGCCACAAAGCAGGAGGTTGCAGTAGTCAAGGCGAGAGATGATGAGGGCATGGACTAGGGTTTTTGCAGATTCTTGGTTGAGGAATGAACGGATTCGTGAAATATTTTTGAGTTGAAGTCGGCAGGAAGTGGAAAGGGCTTGGATATGTGGTTTGAAGGAGAGATCAGCGTTGAGGATTACCCCGAGGCAGCGAGCTTGTGGGACTGGGGAGAGTGGGCAGCTACTTACTGTAATGGTTAGGTTCGTTGGGGGGGTCGCATGAGATGGGGGAAAGATGATGAATTCTGTTTTGTCCATGTTAAGTTTGAGAAATCTAGCGGAGAAGAAGGATGAAATAGTGGACAGACATTGAGGGATTCTGGTTAGTAGGGAGGTGATATCTGGTCCAGAGATGTAGATCTGTGTGTCATCAGCATAGAGGTGATACTGAAAGCCATGAGATTCTATGAGCTGTCCCAGGCCAAAGGTGTAGATGGAGAAGAGCAGTGGCCCAAGGACTGAACCTTGTGGGACTCCGACAGATAGAGGGTGAGGTGAGGAGGTGGTGTGTGAGTGGGAGACACTGAATGTCCGGTCTGTTAGGTATGCTGAGATCCAGGATAGGGCCAAGTCTGTGATGCCAAGGGATGAGAGGGTCTGTAATAATAGGGAATGGTCCACTGTGTCAAAGGCAGCCGAAAGGTCGAGGAGGAGGAGGACAGTGTAGTGTCGCTTGCTCTTGGCAGTTAAGAGGTCATTGGTGACTTTAGTTAGGGCAGTTTCAGTGGAATGGTGTGACCGGAAGCCAGATTGTAAGTGGTCAAAGAGGGAGCAAGAAGAGAGATGGGAGGACAGTTCAAGGTAAACGTGTTGTTCCAGTAGTTTGGAGGCATAAGGAAGAAGTGATATAGGGCGATAGCTAGATACAGAGGATGGGTCAAGAGAGGGCTTTTTGAGGATAGGTGTGATGGAGGCATGTTTAAAGCTTGAGGGGAAAACACCAGTTGTTAGTGATAGGTTGAAGAGATGGGTTAGGGTTGGGATGAAGACTGTGGTGAAGTTTGGGATGAGGTGGGATGGGAGCGGGTCAAGCGCACAGGTGGTGAGATGCGATCTTGAGAGTAGAGTGGAGAGTTGATCTTCTGTAATGGTGGAGAAGTTGGTTTTGGAGGTGGAGGACTGGGAAGTCGGGAGGAAGGGCTCTGGGGGTTGTTGACCAAAACTGTCTCTGATGCTATCAATCTTCTGCTTGAAAAATGAGGCAAAGTCTTCAGCGGAGATAAGTGGGGAGGGAGGAGGTGCTGGGGGACGGAGGAGAGAATTGAAGGTGTTGAATAACTGTTTAGGGTTGTGAGACAGGGAGAATATGAGAGATGAGAAGTAGGTTTGTTTAGCTGTGGCGAGTGTGGTCTTGAAAGTAGTGAGGGACTGTTTGAATGCGATGAAGTGCTCGTTGGAGTGGGATCTTTTCCATCTGAGCTCAGCAGCCCTGGAAGCTCGCCTCAGTTCTTTGGTCAGGCTGGTGTGCCAGGGCTGTCTGTTGCTTTTGCGAGCTTTGGTATGTGTAAGTGGGGCAGCAGATTCCAAAGCTACAGCTATTGTGGTGTTATATAGAGCGGCAGCGTCATCCGCATTGTGTATGGAACTTATGTTTGTGAGAGGGAGGAGGGATTCAGAGAATGAATGTAGGTCAAGATGTTTAAGATTTCTGCGAGGGTGTGAAAGTTTGTGGGGTGGGGATTGTAGACATGGAGTGGAGAGAGATGAGAATGTGAGAAGGTTGTGGTCAGAGAGTGGAAGAGGTGAGTTAGAGAGGTTAGATAGGGAGCAGAGGCGGGTGAAGATGAGGTCCAGTGTGTGACCATCTTTGTGAGTGGCTGCAGAAGACCATTGAGTGAGGCCGAAGGAGGAAGTGAGAGATAGAAGTTTAGTGGCAGCTGAGAGGGAAGTGTCAAGGGGGATGTTGAAATCGCCCATGATGATAGTGGGGATGTCTGCAGAAAGGAAATGAAGCAGCCAGGTGGTGAAGTGGTCAAAGAAGGTGGTGGCTGGCCCTGGTGGGCGGTAAATGGCAGCCAGTTGGAGGTTGGAGGGGGAGTAGATGCGCACAGAGTGCACCTCAAAGGAAGGGAGGGTAACAGAGGGTGGCAGTGGGATTGAGGTGAAGGAGCAGTTATCTGACAGGAGAAAACCAACTCCTCCGCCATGCTTGCTGCTGGGGCAGGGTGTGTGCAAAAGGTGGAAGCCACCGTAAGAGAGTGCAGCAGGGGAGGCTGTGTCAGAAGGGGTGAGCCAGGTTTCGGTGATGGCGAGGAAGGAAAGTTTGGTAGTAACAAAAAGATCATGGATGTAGGAAAGCTTGTTTGTTATGATCCCAATGGTAGAGGATCTCAGGGTTTTCAGCAAAGTCTGCAAGCATAAAAAACCAGCTCATAGGGAGGTGGTAACTGAGCTGACCGCATACCTGATCCTAACCCACAACTAATAGCAGCCGGGGAACGTACCTACGTTGGTTCTAGACGCCTCGCGCCAGCCGGAGAACTAACTAACCCTTTCAGAGAAAATCAGACCTCACTTGCCTCAAGAGAAAGGTACCCCAAAGTAAAGACACGCCCCCAACAAATAATAACGGTGAGGTAAGAAGAAAGGACAAACGTAAGTATGAACTAGATTCAGCAAAGAGAGGCCCACTATATAATAGCAGAAATATAGAAAGCGGACTTATGCGGTCAGCGAAAAACCCTACAAAAATATCCACGCTGAATATCCAAGAACCCCCGCACCGACTAACGGTGTGGGGGGAGAATATCAGCCCCCTTAGAGCTTCCAGCAAAATCAGGAATCACATTATGAACAAGCTGGACAAAAAACAAAACAATACAAATGAACAAAAATAAGACAGCAGGACTTAGCTTATCTTGCAAAAATCAGGACCAGTAGACAGGAGCAACCAGACAAGGACTGATTACATTAATGCCAGGCAATGGACTAAGAATCCAGGAAGTTTAAATAGGAACACCCAGGGTCTAACGAACCAGGTGACTACCAACCTGGGGAAAGACAATCCAAGGCCATACCGCTAGTGACCACAAGAGGGAGCCAAAAAGTATAGTTCACAACAGTACCACCCCTTTAAGGAGGGGTCACCGAACCCTCACTACGACCACCAGGGCGATCAGGATGGGCAGCGTGAAAGGCACGAACCAAATCGGCCGCATGAACATCAGAAGCGACCACCCAGGAATTATCCTCCTGACCATAGCCCTTCCATTTGACCAGATACTGAAGCCTCCGTCTAGAGAGACGAGAATCTAAGATCTTAACCACCGCGTACTCCAACTCGCCCTCAACCAAGACCGGAGCAGGAGGGTCAACAGCAGGAACCACAGGCACAATGTACCGCCGCAACAAAGACCTATGGAACACATTGTGAATGGCAAACGACACAGGAAGATCCAAACGAAAAGACACCGGATTAAGGACCTCCAATATTCTATAAGAACCAATAAAGCGAGGCTTAAACTTAGGAGAGGAAACCTTCAGAGGGACATACCGAGAAGACAACCAAACCAAATCCCCAACACGAAGTCGGGGACCCACACCGCGGCGGCGGTTGGCAAAACGCTGAGCCTTCTCCTGTGACAACTTCAAGTTGTTCACCACATGATTCCAAGTCCGCTGCAACCTATCAACCACGGAATCCACCCCAGGACAGTCAGAAGGCTCAACATGACCTGAGGAGAAACGAGGATGAAAACCAGAGTTGCAGAAAAATGGCGAAACCAAAGTAGCGGAACTAGCCCGATTATTGAGGGCAAACTCAGCCAATGGCAAAAAGGTCACCCAATCATCCTGATCCGCAGAAACAAAACATCTCAAATAAGCCTCCAGCGTCTGATTAGTTCGCTCCATTTGGCCATTAGTCTGAGGATGAAAGGCAGACGAGAACGACAGATCAATGCCTATCTTAGCACAAAAAGATCGCCAGAATCTGGACACAAACTGGGATCCTCTGTCAGACACGATATTCTCAGGAATGCCGTGCAAACGAACCACATTCTGAAAAAACAAAGGAACCAGATCGGAAGAGGACAGCAACTTAGGCAAGGGCACCAAATGGACCATCTTGGAAAAACGATCACACACCACCCAGATGACAGACATTCCCTGAGACACCGGAAGATCTGAAATGAAATCCATGGAAATGTGTGTCCAAGGCCTCTTCGGGACGGGCAAGGGCAAAAGCAACCCGCTGGCACGAGAACAGCAAGGCTTAGCCCGAGCACAAGTCCCACAGGACTGCACAAAAGAACGCACATCCCGTGACAAGGAAGGCCACCAAAAGGACCTAGCCACCAAATCTCTGGTACCAAAAATCCCAGGATGCCCTGCCAACACCGAGGAATGAACCTCGGAAATAACTCTGCTGGTCCATTTATCAGGAACAAACAGTCTGTCAGGTGGACAAGGGTCAGGTCTACCAGCCTGAAATCTCTGCAACACACGTCGCAAATCAGGAGAAATGGCCGACAAGATTACTCCCTCTTTAAGAATACCAGCGGGCTCTGAGACTCCAGGAGAGTCAGGCACAAAGCTCCTAGAGAGAGCATCAGCCTTCACATTTTTCGAAAAAGGCAGGTATGAGACCACAAAGTCAAAACGGGAGAAAAACAATGACCAACGAGCCTGTCTAGGGTTCAGGCGTTTAGCAGACTCGAGATACATCAGATTTTTGTGATCAGTCAAGACCACCACATGATGCTTAGCTCCCTCGAGCCAATGACGCCACTCCTCAAATGCCCACTTCATGGCCAACAACTCCCGATTACCAACATCATTGTTCCGCTCAGCAGGCGAAAACTTCCTGGAAAAGAAAGCACATGGTCTCATCGCAGAGCAACCAGAGCCTCTCTGCGACAAAACAGCCCCTGCACCGATCTCAGAAGCGTCTACTTCAACCTGAAAGGGAAGTGAGACATCAGGCTGGCACAAAACAGGCGCCGAAGTAAACCGGCGCTTCAGCTCCCGGAAGGCCTCCACGGCCGCAGGAGCCCAATTAGCAACATCAGAATCTTTCTTGGTCATATCCGTCAGAGGTTTAACAACGCTAGAAAAGTTAGCAATAAAACGACGGTAGAAATTAGCAAAACCCAAAAACGTCTGAAGACTCTTAACAGACGTGGGTTGAGTCCAATCATGAATAGCTCGGACTTTGACTGGGTCCATCTCCACAGCAGAAGGGGAAAAAATAAAGCCCAAAAAGGAAACCTTCTGCACTCCAAAGAGACACTTTGAGCCCTTCACAAACAAAGCATTATCACGCAAAACCTGAAACACCATCCTGACCTGCTTTACATGAGAATCCCAATCATCAGAAAAAACTAAAATGTCATCCAGATAAACAATCACAAATTTATCTAGATACTTCCGGAAGATGTCATGCATAAAAGACTGAAACACTGAAGGGGCATTAGAGAGCCCAAAAGGCATCACCAAGTACTCAAAATGACCTTCGGGCGTATTAAATGCAGTTTTCCATTCATCTCCCTGCTTAATGCGCACAAGGTTGTACGCACCATGAAGATCTATCTTGGTGAACCAACAGGCACCCTTAATCCGAGCAAACAAGTCCGACAAAAGTGGCAAAGGATATTGAAATTTAACCGTGATTTTATTCAGAAGCCGATAGTCTATACAAGGTCTCAAAGACCCGTCTTTCTTGGCCACAAAAAAGAATCCCGCACCAAGAGGGGAAGAGGAGGGACGAATATGTCCTTTCTCCAAAGACTCCTTTATATAAGAACGCATCGCGGCATGCTCAGGTACCGACAGATTAAATAATCGTCCCTTAGGAAACTTACTACCAGGAATCAAATCTATAGCGCAGTCACAGTCCCTATGAGGAGGAAGAGCACTGGACCTGGACTCACTGAATACATCCTGATAGTCAAACAAATACTCAGGAACTTCTGAAGGAGTGGAGGAAGCAATAGACACCGACGGGGAATCGCAATGAATTCCCTGACAACCCCAACTTGACACAGACATAGCCCTCCAATCCAAAACTGGATTATGGGCCTGTAACCATGACAGACCCAAAACGACCAAATCATGCATCTTATGCAGAACAAGAAAACGAATCACCTCCCGATGTTCAGGAGTCATGCACATGGTCACTTGTGTCCAATACTGCGGTTTATTCTCCGCCAATGGCGTAGCATCAATTCCTCTAAGAGGAATAGGATTTTCTAAAGGCTCCAGGACAAAACCACAGCGCTTGGCAAATGACAAGTCCATAAGACTCAGGGCAGCACCCGAATCCACAAACGCCACAACAGGGTAGGAAGACAATGAACAAATTAAAGTCACAGACAAAATAAATTTAGGCTGCAAGTTACCAATGGCGACAGGACTAACAAACTTTGTTAGGCGTTTAGAGCATGCTGATATAACATGTGTAGAATCACCACAGTAAAAACACAACCCATTCTGACGTCTATGATTTTGCCGTTCAGTTCTAGTCTGAATTCTATCACATTGCATTAAGTCCGGTGTCTGTTCAGACAACACCGCCAGAGGATTAGCGGATTTGCGCTCCCGCAAACGCCGATCAATCTGAATGGCCAGCGTCATAGAATCATTCAGACTTGTAGGAATGGGGAAGCCCACCATCACATTCTTAATGGTTTCAGAAAGGCCATTTCTGAAATTTGCGGCCAGAGCGCACTCATTCCACTGAGTAAGCACGGACCATTTCCGAAATTTTTGGCAATACACTTCAGCTTCATCCTGGCCCTGAGAGATAGCCAGCAAAGCTTTCTCTGCCTGAATTTCAAGATTGGGCTCCTCATAAAGCAATCCGAGCGCCAGAAAAAACGCATCAATATTTGCCAATGCCGGATCTCCTGGCGCCAATGAGAAAGCCCAATCCTGAGGGTCGCCCTGCAAGAAGGAGATAACAATTTTAACTTGCTGAGCTGAGTCTCCAGACGAACGAGGTCTCAAAGATAGAAACAATTTACAATTATTCCTAAAATTCCTAAATTTAAATCGATCTCCAGAGAACAGCTCAGGAATAGGTATCTTAGGCTCTGACATAGGACTGCTAATAACAAAATCCTGAATGCCCTGCACACGTGCAGCAAGCTGATCCACACTAGTAATCAGAGTCTGAACATTCATGTCTGCAGCAGAGCTTCAAGCCACTCAGAGATAAAGGGGAGGAACAAAAAAAAACAAAAAAAAACTCAGAACTTCTTTTCTTTTAATCCCACTTCTGCAATGCATTAACTATTTACTCGGCCTGGCATTCTGTTATGATCCCAATGGTAGAGGATCTCCGGGTTTTCAGCAAAGTCTGCAAACATAAAAAACCAGCTCATAGGGAGGTGGTAACTGAGCTGACCGCATACCTGATCCTAACCCACAACTAATAGCAGCCGGGGAACGTACCTACGTTGGTTCTAGACGTCTCGCGCCAGCCGGAGAACTAACTAACCCTTTCAGAGAAAATCAGACCTCACTTGCCTCAAGAGAAAGGTACCCCAAAGTAAAGACACGCCCCCAACAAATAATAACGGTGAGGTAAGAAGAAAGGACAAACATAAGTATGAGCTAGATTCAGCAAAGAGAGGCCCACTATATAATAGCAGAAATATAGAAAGCGGACTTATGCGGTCAGCGAAAAACCCTACAAAAATATCCACGCTGAATATCCAAGAACCCCCGCACCGACTAACGGTGTGGGGGGAGAATATCAGCCCCCTTAGAGCTTCCAGCAAAATCAGGAATCACATTATGAACAAGCTGGACAAAAAACAAAACAATACAAATGAACAAAAATAAGAAAGCAGGACTTAGCTTATCTTGCAAAAATCAGGACCAGTAGACAGGAGCAACCAGACAAGGACTGATTACATTAATGCCAGGCAATGGACTAAGAATCCAGGAAGTTTAAATAGGAACACCCAGGGTCTAACGAACCAGGTGACTACCAACCTGGGGAAAGACAATCCAAGGCCATACCGCTAGTGACCACAAGAGGGAGCCAAAAAGTATAGTTCACAACACTTGTTGCAGACAGAGCGAGTGTTCCACAGAGCTCCTGTTAAGGGGACAAGGGAAGCGGGGGCTGGGCAAATGGGTATAAGGTTAGAGAGGTTACGGAAGTTTGTGATGGAGCGTGGATGGGAGGTAGAAATGACTGTGGGAATATGGTGAGGAGGACCAGGATTTGGAGAGATATCACCAGCAGTGAGAAGGAGCAGAGATAGTGTTAGCAGGTGGGAGCAGGAGAGGGCATGAGGGGGCTGCCTGTACTTTGAGACAGAGGATTGTATGTTAAGGAACAGTTCTGAGGAGGAGGTGAGGTGGATGGAGAGGATTGAAGAGGAGATGAACAGTTCCTTATTTGGTGTGGGGATTGGGGGAGATAGCAGAAAGTGAATGATTATAGGGGTGAAAGTGAAAAGAAACAGAAACATTGTTTGCAGTGACTGGCCAGTTACCTTCAGTTCCCTTCAAGTTCAATTCAGGTTTTAATTCTAATGTAATCCACACTTTTAGGACACACTTGTAGGGATCACACTGCAGACTAAAGTCATGCAGACTTTTGCTATACAGTATATGGAAAACTAAATGCGTTCAGGTGTGAAGCAGAGAGGAGTGGTCTCTGCTCATCTTGGTCAGAGAATTAAGCGTGGACCAGATGCATACAATCAAGCCTAAGTAAACAAGGTCATAAATATCACAGGGTAAGCTGGGGTGAGCTGAAAGGCATACCATGTGAAAGCAAGGAGCAGAGGAAAGTCTGTGTGCAAAGCTGGGTGATGTACTGTGTGCACTTCATAGACAAACAGCAGGAGAGCTGGGTGGATGAACATACCTGTTGGAAGAATAGAGATGCTTGTTAGAGTGCGATGGTGGCAGGTAGCAGGGCACAGTCTGTATACATCTTTCAGGTTTTAATTCTAATGTAATCCACACTTTTAGGACACACTTGTAGGGATCACATCATTGAGCATGTTTGGGGTTGGATGAAAGAGGAAGCTTGGAAGACAAAACCAAAGAATCTAGATGAACTCTGGGAGGCATGTAAGACTGCATTCTTTGCAATTCTTGATGACTTCATTAATAAATTGTATGAATCATTGTTGAACCGCATAAATGCAGTCCTTCAAGCTTATGGAAGTCACACAAAATATTAAATATGACTCTAATAGAACCACAACTTCATTCACCAATGTTATGCAACATATATTTGTATTTTAAGTTAATTATTTGTTTGAATATCACATTAGTTTCTGTGGGCGACAAAACTTTTGTCTTGCGAAAATCTGACCATTCTGTGTCCATTCTGATCAATATTTCAATATGATCAGTATTATTAATGTCAGGTTATAAGCTTTTATTTACATAACATGGATAAGCGACATAATTTCTGTTAGGGAGTGTAGACAGATGATAGATAGCTAGATAGCTAGATAGATAGCTAGATAGATAGATAGATAGATAGATAGATAGATAGATAGATAGATAGATAGATAGATAATCTTTATTTATACAGTGGGGCAAAAAAGTATTTAGTCAGTCAGCAATAGTGCAAGTTCCACCACTTATAAAGATGAGAGGCGTCTGTAATTTACATCATAGGTAGACCTCAACTATGGGAGACAAACTGAGAAAAAAAAATCCAGAAAATCACATTGTCTGGTTTTTTAACATTTTATTTGCATTTTATGGTGGAAAATAAGTATTTGGTCAGAAACAAACAATCAAGATTTCTGGCTCTCACAGACCTGTAACTTCTTCTTTAAGAGTCTCCTCTTTCCTCCACTCATTACCTGTAGTAATGGCACCTGTTTAAACTTGTTATCAGTATAAAAAGACACCTGTGCACACCCTCAAACAGTCTGACTCCAAACTCCACTATGGTGAAGACCAAAGAGCTGTCAAAGGACACCAGAAACAAAATTGTAGCCCTGCACCAGGCTGGGAAGACTGAATCTGCAATAGCCAACCAGCTTGGAGTGAAGAAATCAACAGTGGGAGCAATATTAGAAAATGGAAGACATACAAGACCACTGATAATCTCCCTCGATCTGGGGCCCCATGCAAAATCCCACCCTGTGGGGTCAGAATGATCACAAGAACAGTGAGCAAAATTCCCAGAGCCACGCGGGGGGACCTAGTGAATGAACTGCAGAGAGCTGGGACCAATGTAACAAGGCCTACCATAAGTAACACACTACGCCACCATGGACTCAGATCCTGCAGTGCCAGACGTGTCCCACTGCTTAAGCCAGTACATGTCCGGGCCCGTCTGAAGTTTGCTAAAGAGCATTTGGATGATCCAGAGGAGTTTTGGGAGAATGTCCTATGGTCTAATGAAACCAAACTGGAACTGTTTGGTAGAAACACAACTTGTCGTGTGTGGAGGAAAAAGAATACTGAGTTGCATCCATCAAACACCATACCTACTGTAAAGCATGGTGGTGGAAACATCATGCTTTGGGGCTGTTTCTCTGCAAAGGGGCCAGGACGACTGATCCGGGTACATGAAAGAATGAATGGGGCCATGTTTTGTGAGATTTTGAGTGCAAACCTCCTTCCATCAGCAAGGGCATTGAAGATGAAACGTGGCTGGGTCTTTCAACATGACAATGATCCAAAGCACACCGCCAGGGCAACGAAGGAGTGGCTTCGTAAGAAGCATTTCAAGGTCCTGGAGTGGCCTAGCCAGTCTCCAGATCTCAACCCTATAGAAAACCTTTGGAGGGAGTTGAAAGTCCGTGTTGCCAAGCGAAAAGCCAAAAACATCACTGCTCTAGAGGAGATCTGCATGGAGGAATGGGCCAACATACCAACAACAGTGTGTGGCAACCTTGTGAAGACTTACAGAAAACGTTTGACCTCTGTCATTGCCAACAAAGGATAGATTACAAAGTATTGAGATGAAATTTTGTTTCTGACCAAATACTTATTTTCCACCATAAAATGCAAATAAAATGATTAAAAAAAACAGACAATGTGATTTTCTGGATTTTTTTTTCTCAGTTTGTCTCCCATAGTTGAGGTCTACCTATGATGTAAATTACAGACGCCTCTCATCTTTTTAAGTGGTGGAACTTGCACTGTTGCTGACTGACTAAATACTTTTTTGCCCCACTGTATAGCGCCAGCATATTCCGCAGCACTTTACAGTTTCAAACACAAAAGTCATAAGTAACAATGTTAACATTACAATAATTAAAGCACAATAAGATGACCCTGCTCGTGAGAGCTTACAATCTACAATGAGGTGGGGGAGATACAAAGTACAGGTGTGTATTTACAATGATGTATTTACAATGATGGTCCAGCCATCTTCAGGGGGTGGGGGATAGATGGGGATAGTGAATGGGCTACACACACACAAACATAAAATGACTGATTAGGGAACGTGGTAGGCCGCTCTGAACAAATGTGTTTTGAGCGAGTTCCTAAAACTATGTAAATTGTGGATGGTCCTAATTTCCTGGGGTAGAACATTCCAGAGGATTGGCGCAGCACGGGAGAAGTCTTGGAGTCGGGAGTGGGAGGTACGGATTAGTGCAGAGGTTAGTCGAAAGTCATTTGCAGAGCGCAGAGGTCAGTTAGTCCGATAGACAGAAATGAGGGAGGAGATGTAAGGGGGTGCCGCACTGTGGAGAGCTTTGTGGGTGAGAGCAAGTACTTTGAATTGTATCCTGTAATGAATGGGCAGCCAGTGTAATGACTGGTGAAGAGCGGACACGTCCAAGTAACGATTAGCTAGATGGACAACCCTGGCTGCTGCATTAAGGATGGACTGGAGAGGGGAAAGTCGAGTAAGGGGAGGCCAATTAATAGTGCTTTACAGTAGTCCAGGCGGGAGTGGATCAGGGCGACAGTTTTTGTTGTTTCCATGATGAGAAAAGGGCGGATTCTAGAGAGGATCTTTAGGTGTAAGCGGCACGAGCAGGCAAGAGATTGTATATGGGAGGTGAAGATAGATAGATAATAGATAGAAAGATAATAGATAGATAGATAGATAGATAGATAGATAGATAGATAGATAGATAGATAGATAGATTGCCCAAACAAAAAAAGTGAGTCACAGAGCACAATTCTCATTAAATATATTCTTTTTAATAAAAAATACAAAGGTAATTAAAAAGTGTTCATACAATAAATGATAAGGCTGGTGACACCTAGAAACCATGTCAGGCGAGATTAAGGTACATTCAAAACCGTAAACACATCCCTTCTTTCCAATTCAAATGCTTGTGTGGAGTAGTATGTATAAACAGACACAAAGATATATCAATAAATATAAGGTCCATAAACCACTGCCAGTGCATACAAACAATATAAGGTGCCTTAGGGAACCATAATGTACTCAGTAGTATCTTTGCGCAAAACACATCATCACAAGCAAACTACCCCCAAAAAATGAAGGTATATATATAAGATAAAGGAACAGAGGGAGGGAGATAGAGAATAAATAGATAAATAGTACCAACCTACTGCCAAGACGTGGATAAGAGGCTCTGACGCGCTTTTCGCTGTCTGTGCTTCCTCGGGGGGCGTGTCTCCCTCGGTGTTCTGGCTACCGGGGTTCCTGAGCCTCAGAAGGAGGCAGCCTTTCACAGGGCAGAACTCCTTCTGGTTTCCTCTCCTTTTGCTGTGACTTCGTTTCTCACCCTCTGCAATACACCTCTCTTCTAATGCCTCTTTCTTAGGATGCTGCCACACGTGGGGCAGGCGCAGCTCCGTGGACCCTCGTCCTCCTCAGACCGCAGTCTGGATCTGACTGAAACTCGCTCCAGCCAGCTTCTGCCTCTCTTTCTGTCCAGACCACCAGTTTTACTTAATTGTGAGGAGTGCCCTAATAGATAGGAGCGCAGCTCCCCCTGGTGGTCTGGAGTGTGAAGTGTGTTGTGTGGTTTGTGATACCTGGTAAAGAGATCTCCTTTATTGCCTTCAGACATAATATCACTCCCTCTGGTGGAAGAACGACATTACTGCAACAACCAGGACTCTGGGGCGCTGCACTCCCCCCTGTTAAATCCAGTACTCCCGGACTGGGAAAGGAAAACAACAATACATTAGCAAAAGACATGCAACATTTTTGAAATGCTATAAAACAAATTAATATAACTGTGCTTCCCTTTATGGGAGGTGAGAACACTTGAACGTTACAAATAAGAACATATTTACCTTTGCTTGCTCATCTGAACTACCCGTACAGGTATACTGTCTATTATCTACTAAGTACAATTACCCTCTAAGGGTGTATTATCATAAAACCTCAAAGTGCAAATTAACATTTTCTTTATTCTTCTACACATGCAGGACTGTCTACCAACCCCCACGGGCTCACTGCATTTTTCCTCAACTTACACAAAACCTCAATTTTATTCAAAGTACATCATTTAACATTTTATTCTCAAAGTACATTAACAGTGCTACCAGGAGCTACAGACTCTCACGCCTGCTCAGCTATTTTCCTTACGTACCAGCTCCGCCTAGCTGATGTTCCACGACAAGCACCCTTTATTTTATTCAACAGTGCTTTATCAACATTTTACTATTACCTAACCTTCTGTCTAAATTCAAATTAATTCTGCTATTATATTAACTGTATGATATATTAACTTTTGGCACAGTGCAACAACATTCAAGTCTTTTCTGAGGTAGAGCAGCATTTAAATCACATAATCTGTATTCAAGCTTATTTAAAGGCGACGTGATGCGAGGGACCCGTGACAAACCCCGAACGTTGGTTTGGGTGGGCTACAAGAAGTGTAATCCTGACCCGGAATTCTGCCACACCAACGGGTTTTTCTTCACGTCTGTAAGGCAAAGTTATTTTACAGCAAAATTAACAGCAGTTTCTGTTAAGAGGCAGTCTCTGTAAAAGCCTCCTATGTAAAACCAGTAGGGAGCAGCTTTAAGAAGGTGCAAACTATTTACAAGGACAGTTTGTGAATCATTTGCTGTCCATGATCCAAATGTTCTTTAAAGGCAATGATAAAACTTGTGCAAAACAGGTGCCAAACTTGGAATCCTCTTATAACTTAGGACCCCTTTAAGGCATAACCCTGGACGGGTTTAAAGGCAGAAAAAAGGAAATGTTCATCAAACTATGTACATTTTGTCGGTTTTTCGAGGTTTATTTAAACAGCTCTGGAGGTAGTACCGGCGGGGGTAGTCCTCTTGGATATTGATGACTACCTGGTACAACATAGAGTGCGTCCGCACTCCTTATGGGGGTCTGTGTGCTGACAGTTCCTTGCTCCACCAGGGCACCAGCACATCTGGAGCACAGAACGACAGGTGCTCTATCAGGGGCGGCTGTGCCTCTCACCTGGCCAGATGAGGGCGGTGTTGGGCAATGTGGAGCCTCCGGTGATAATGGCTCTGAGTCTCTAGGTGGTGATGGCAGGGAATCAATGGGCACTAGGAGGGTCTCATCGGTGGCCGGGGCAGGTTCGGATCGCTTACCTGCCACCGTGGTGTCTCTGGTGCCGGTCTCCTACACTGCAGGTGGCGGCTCTGTCGGCTGGCTGCGCTGCTGCTCCTGGACGCGGGCAGCTGCGCGGTACCAGGATTTCCGGAGCTGGCGGCACAGCTCCTCGACTTCCGTGCCGAGAACCTCCGGGTTAGGAATGTATAGATAAATGGAGGGCACGGCACAATATATCAAAAGAGAGGAAGGTTCACCATGGGCTTGTAATTACGTATGAAAAAAGACAAGAAAAAGATCACGCCCACATAATAGGAACACTTCCATGTGTATAATGATAATAACGTTGTATTTTTATTAAACTGGCAAAACCCCAAACTACATCTGTGTACATGCAGAGAAAAGACACAAAATGCAATTAAAAACACTTAAAAAATGCAAATATGCAACAACATGCCTATGTCATATCCTAATTAGTGTTGAGCGATACCATCCGATACTTGAAAGTATCGGTATCGGAAAGTATCGGCCGATACCGGCAAAGTATCGGATCTAATCCGATACCGATACCCGATACCAATACAAGTCAATGGGACTCAAGTATTGGACGGTATCCTGATGGTTCCCAGGGTCTGAAGGAGAGGAAACTTTCCTTCAGGCCCTGGGAACCATATTAATGTGTAAAATAAAGAATTAAAATAAAAAATATTGATATACTCACCTCTCCGATGCAGCCTGGACATCACCGCTGGTAACCGGCAGCCTGCTTTGTTTAAAATGAGCGCGTTCAGTACTTTCCATGACGTCACGGCTTCTGATTGGTCATGGAAGGTGCTGAACGTGACGTGACGTCATGGAAAGTACTGAACGCGCTCATTTTAAACAAAGCAGGCTGCCGGTTACCAGCGGTGATGTCCAGGCTGCGTCGGAGAGGTGAGTATATCAATATTTTTTATTTTAATTCTTTATTTTACACATTAATATGGTCCCGATACCGATTCCCGATACAACAAAAGTATCGGATCTCGGTATCGGAATTCCGATACGGCAAGTATCGGCCGATACCCGATACTTGCGGTATCGGAATGCTCAACACTAATCCTAATATGAGGAAAACTGACAGTCCACAAAGCATGTGTCCCCCACAAGAAAGATATTACAGCAAACTCACAATGGAGATGTTATAGTAAACTAACTGCACATACATAGAAAATACAAAAAACCAAATGACACATCCATGCTAAGTATGTATTGGTGTCAATATTGCAATACCATACACCCCTATAATAAAGTGCATAATTTTTGTGCAGAGATTATTGGTGCTGCAAGACTTCAAACACATGAGAAAAATGCAATAAAAAAAGCGTACAAAAAATAATTAAGGTAAAAATGAATAAAGAGATATAGAGTATAAATATCTCAACAATAGTACGCAACCAGGACTTGCTGGATGGGGGAGGGAGGGAGAGGGGGAACTAGAACAATGCAAGAACCCAAAACCTCAATCTTAAAAAAAAAAAAAAAAAAAAAAAAAAAACAGTATACCCACAGTCCAAAATCATGGAGAGAAGTCTTGTGTAGTGGGGAGACAGAGTGGGGGATAGGCTCCCACGCGTATCGCCGCCTATATAGCGGCTTCCTCAGGGATAGAATCTCTGGGTTCATACATGGTGGCAGGGACTCTTCGGTTTCTGATTGGTGGATAGCACTGCGGGTGTTCTCCCCCTCCTCCTCTTCTGGAGGGCGGTTCCTTCTTCCTCCACCATCCCAGACTAGGAGGTGGATTCCTTTGGTTGATGGGCACATTTTTCGGACATAGTAGTATCTGTGGGGGGCTGGCTCCACTTTCGCGCCATTCTTCCAGGCTACGCCCACGATGACACGCCCCACCCCTCCTGCACACCACATGGTGCTGTAATGGCGGCGGTTTTGGCGGGAATTTTGGTGGTAATGGCAATACACAGTTCTTAAGCAAATCACAGTTCAAATACGATTCTGGCACAGTTCTTAGTCGCACACGACCTGATTTTCAGGCTTAAGTAGATCCTGTTCGTGACGCCAAAAGATTGCAGCGCCCCCGTAGGGCAGCCGGGTACTCAGTATCGGGTCCTTCAGTTCTCGGTTGGGATGTCATGGTGGCTGACCCGGTCTGTGGCCCTAGGGACGTCCGTTAAATGTGGGGGAAAGGTCTTTAAAGGGATAATGTTCGTGACGCCACCTGTGGTATTCGGTCAGGGTGACCGACGCTGCTTAGGGGTCCGCTGGGGTGATGTGATGGCAGCTAGATGGTATACCTTCCCACAGGTGAAGTGTATCCCCAGGGCTTCCCAGAGTGTAGATGGTGAATGGTGTGAGGCGCAGTGAATAACGAGGACACCAGGTTGCAGTCTCTTTACCTTTACTGAATGCTTCAGTGTCCACAGTCCAGGGTACAGACCACAGGGCAGGCAGGGTCCGGCTGGTCCGAAGGCAAATCCAGAGTCCCCTTATCCAGGTGGAAATCAGTAGCCTTCCTCTGGCGCCTGGGTGTTGTAGTACCTCCCTGCTGAACTTCTCAGTAAGGTCCTCACAACTATTCTGGATGTTAAGTCTCTTTCTCTCTGTCCCCCTGATGGATAGGATAGGACAAACCCGTATGACTGATGGCCTGAGGCTTTTTACAGGGACTCTATCATGCCCTGGCCCCGATAAGTTGCCACCATGCCTCCTGGGTATAAGGTCGGGCAGCTAACGTGGAATTAACTGTCCTGCCAGCCTCTGAAGTAAAGCGTAGAGATCCTTACTCCCTCGGTGTTCTGGCTACCGGGGTTCCTGAGCCTCAGAAGGAGGCAGCCTTTCACAGGGCAGAACTCCTTCTGGTTTCCTCTCCTTTTGCTGTGACTTCGTTTCTCACCCTCTGCAATACACCTCTCTTCTAATGCCTCTTTCTTAGGATGCTGCCACACGTGGGGCAGGCGCAGCTCCGTGGACCCTCGTCCTCCTCAGACCGCAGTCTGGATCTGACTGAAACTCGCTCCAGCCAGCTTCTGCCTCTCTTTCTGTCCAGACCACCAGTTTTACTTAATTGTGAGGAGTGCCCTAATAGATAGGAGCGCAGCTCCCCCTGGTGGTCTGGAGTGTGAAGTGTGTTGTGTGGTTTGTGATACCTGGTAAAGAGATCTCCTTTATTGCCTTCAGACGTAATATCACTCCCCCTGGTGGAAGAACGACATTACTGCAACGACCAGGACTCTGGGGCGCTGCAGGTCCCCTTCAGTTTTTTTATAAACCAGTGGGTTATCCCATTGGTGCTTAATTTCCTTCATGTAATTGCATGTGTCCATAATGACAACAGCACCACCATTGTCTGCTGACATCCAGATGCTACTGAGCATGACCGGAAGTTAAATTCATTGTTTTTTCTATTGACATGCGCACTATGAGTTTCAGGACGCTGATTTTCGGCACAATGTGTCAGGAATTGATGGGGTGAGCCCTGTGCTATGTTTGTAAACAGCTGGCATTAATGATCAATTATGTATGTTTGTTTAAATTACTATACTGTATGTAACACTATGGAATCACTTTGCACAATAGCACTTTATATAATCATGTTCACATGTGAATTTTTGTATATCATGTTTATATTATTGCTTTATGAACTCTAAATAACAATATTGCTGCTAAAGGATTTATCAATTTGTTTGCCATAAATATCTTGAACATGCAACTTGTAAATTGCTTGAGAAAGGTCTGCATCCAGGACCGAATCGTCGCCACATGGGCCAATAAAGAGCACCTTATTACTGCCATATGGAGTGCTGTTTCAACTTTTTTTACTCTACTTAATAAATAGATAGATAATAGATAGATAATAGATAGATAATAGATAATAGATAAATAATAGAGAGATAGATAGAGAGATAATAGACAGATAGATAGACAGATAATAGATAGAGATAGATAGAGAGATAGATAATGGATAGATAACAGACAATAGATAGATAATAGATAAATAATAGATAAATAGATAGGTATTATTATTATTATTTATTATTATAGCGCCATTTATTTCATGGCGCTTTACATGTGAGGAGGGGTATACATAATAAAAACAAGTACAATAATCTTGAACAATACAAGTCACAACTGGTACAGGAGGAGAGAGGACCCTGCCCGCGAGGGCTCACAATCTACAAGGGATGGGTGAGAATACAGTAGGTGAGGATAGAGCTGGTCGTGCAGTGGTTTGGTTGATCGGTGGTTACTGCAGGTTGTAGGCTTGTCGGAAGAGGTGGGTCTTCAGGCTCTTTTTGAAGGTTTCGATGGTAGGCGAGAGTCTGATGTGTTGTGGTAGAGGGTTCCAGAGTAGGGGTGATACGCGAGAGAAATCTTGTATACGATTGTGGGAAGAGGAGATAAGAGGGGAGTAGAGAAGGAGATCTTGTGAGGATCGGAGGTTGCGTGTAGGTAAGTACCGGGAGACGAGGTCACAGATGTATGGAGGAGACAGGTTGTGGATGGCTTTGTACGTCATGGTTAGGGTTTTGTAGTGGAGTCTCTGGGCAATGGGGAGCCAGTGAAGGGATTGACAGAGGGGAGAGGCCGGGGAATAGCGGGGGGACAGGTGGATTAGTCGGACAGCAGAGTTTGGAATAGATTGGAGGGGTGTGAGAATGTTAGAGGGGAGGCCACAGAGCAGGAGGTTGCAGTAGTCAAGGCGGGAGATGATGAGGGCATGGACTAGTGTAGCGCCCCCACTGCCGCAGGGCCGAGGGGTACCCGGTACCGGGCCTCTGAGTCTCTGTTCTGGGATTGTCACGGTGGCTAGACCTGGTCCGTGACCCTGCTGAGGGGCGTACAATAAAGGTGGAGGTATGGTGATGATGTTATGGTGCGGTGAAGTGCCGGTTGCAGTAAATAACGAGGACACCAGGTTGCAGTCCCTTTACCTCTTTACTGAAGGCTTCAGGGTCCTCAATCCGGAATACGGTTAACCGGGCTGCGCAAGTCCGGCCGGTCCGATGGCACCTCCAGAGTTCCCTTTGCAGGTGGAAATCTGTGCCTACCTTCTAGCGCTTGTGTGTTGTGGTCCTCCCCTGCTGTGCTTACGGGATAGTCCCCACAACTGTTGTGTCTTTTTCTCGTGTTCCCTCACAACTCGATTCTGATGTTCTTCTTCGTCCCCCAGATGTTTGGGCTAAGACGCACCCGTATGACGGGTAGGCTCGGAGCTCTTCCTGGACCCTAGTGTCGCCCTTCTCCTGTTGTTGCCCCCTATATCTTCGTAGGTGATTTGAGTGAGACAGCCCGTCTATAACTGACTGTCCTGCCGTAGGTTTGAAGTACTGCCTGGAGCCTAATACTTCCTCGGCGTTCCGGCCACCGGTTGTGCGCCTCAGTAGGATGTTGCCTCGGTCTCACAGCGCGACTCCTACTGGTATTCTCCTTATTGCTTGATCTCGTTTCTCACTCAGCACAATAAACCTCGCTCCTTGTCCTTTCTTAGGGCACCGCCGCTATCTAGTGCAGGCGCGGTCCCGTAACGTTCTCTCTGTTCGCTAGGCCTCTGTCAGGATCCCACCCCTGACAGGGACCCCCCTGAGTCTCTCCCCGCAACACCCCCCTGCCACGGGATGTTGCCTGTTCGATTCCCAGTCAGCTTTCTGTCTAACTTCCTATCCAACCCCCAGTTTTACCAGATTGTGAGGAGTGGCCTAATACATAGAACCCTTAGCTCCCCCTGGAGGCCAGACTGTGAAGTGTATTGGTGTCTGTGATACCTGGTCAGGTGAACTCCTTCAGTGCCATCAAACGTACCATAGCCCCCCTTAGTGGCGGAGCATCAGTACTGCAACGACCAGGACTCTGGGGCACTGCACTAGCGTTTTTGCAGATTCTTGGTTTAGGAATGTACGGATCCGTGAAATATTTTTGAGTTGAAGGCGGCAGGAAGTGGAAAGGGCTTGGATATGCGGTTTGAAGGAGAGATCAGTGTCAAGGATTACCCAGAGACAGCGAGATTGTGGGGCTGAGTGGGCAGCCGTTTACTGTAATGGATAGGCTCGTTGGGGGGGTCGCGTGAGATGGGGGGAAGACAATGAATTCTGTTTTGTCCATGTTAAGTTTTAGAAATCTAGCGGAGAAGAAGGATGAAATAGCAGATAGATATTGAGGGATTCTGGTTAGTAGGGAGGTGATATCTGGTCCAGAGATGTAGATCTGTGTGTCATCAGCATAGAGGTGATACTGAAAGCCATGAGATTCTATGAGCTGTCCCAGGCCAAAGGTGTAAATGGAGAAGAGCAGGGGTCCTAGAACTGAAGATAGATACAAATAGATAGATAGATAGATAGATAGATAGATAGATAGATAATAGATAGATAGAATCAAAAAAGGAGTTGAGTGCTGCCTCAACTCCTTTTTTGATTCTATACCGTACAAAGGAAATGTGTCATCTTTAACTTTAGCTCGCTTGCAGATCCTTCAATGTTTAACTTGCTTAACTGTTCACAATAACCTGTCAGCAGTAACCTACAGACAGTGACAGGTTGGCTCCGTTACACTGATTAAAATGATATCTTGCTTGATTAAATCCACCTTTTGGTTGCTGTTTATTCTTTATTTGTAGTTTTCAGTTAATGAGATTCTAGTGCTCCAGGGCGGGGCTGTGGCTGGGGTTTTATGTGGTGCTCTGCTCACATATTCATCTGTATGGCTTATGAAAGGTCACTGATCCCTCACTGACCGGCCCCCTATTTTACATACTGAATATAATATGGTTTAAAAAAAAAATCTTTCACAAAATGGCGCCGGCCCCGCCTGCACAGTAGCATCTATCGGCGATCTGATAAGAAGGATTACATAAGAAATACTATGAAAATTGTACAGCATCTATTGCTGCAATACTACTAAGTGGCCTACCAGAAGCTATGACACACTTGTAACCGCTCTAGATGTGCACCAAGATTATGAGTTTACATTGGGGAATGTCAGAGGAAAGCTTGTAGATGAGTATAAGTGAAAGACAGAAAGCATAAGCAGCAGTGGGGCATCCAAAGCAGAATCTACTTTAAAAACCCAAGATCTATCCAAAAATAAAAGTCATTTGAAGGGAAACTCATGAGTATTTTGTGTGTAAGAAATCAGCGCACCTAAATACTGACTGCAGAGTCTGGAAAACTCAAATGAATCAGCTGAAAAATTATCATCAAAGGGTTAAAAGTACCATTACTGAAGAATATGATAATTCAAATAGTGAAGCTGCATTTACTGTTAATGCAAGTACATCAAAGCATGCATGGTGTATAGACTCTGGGTCAACTAGTCATATGACTAATCACAGAAGTTTCTTCTCTAACCTTGACTAAAATAAGTCAGAGAAAGTGATCTTGGTTAATGGTCAGTTTATGAATTCAGAAGGAATAGGAGATGGTTATATAAATTGTCAAGTCTCCACTGGCGTAGCTAGAGCTTTTGCCGCCCGGGGCTGTTTCCGAGTTTGGCGCCCCCCCCCATTGCCGTCACTCAACGCCGGGCACCGCCCCCTCAGCACTGTTTACCCATGAAATCCGGTGCCTGTGCTGTGTATCGCTGTTTGGTGCAGGCGCAGAGAGCTCTGGCCGTCTGACGTCACAGCCAGGCTTGCAGACTGCGCCTGTGCGGCCACCCACCTTGGTAATCCCAGCCCCGCAGTGTGTTATGCATTATGCAGAGTGCGGGGCTGGGATAAACAAGCAGGGAGGCCGCACAGGTGCAGTGTCCAGCATTGCCCCAGTGTGTCCAGCATTGCCCCAGTGTGTCCAGCAATCAGCCCCAGTGTCCAGCAATCTGCCCCAGTGTCCAGCAATCTGCCCCAGTGTCCAGCATTGCTCCCAGTGTCCAGCATTGCCCCCAGTGTGTCCAGCAATCTGCCCCAGTGTCCAGCATTGCCCCCAGTGTGTCCAGCAATCTGCCCCAGTGTCCAGCATTGCCCCCAGTGTGTCCAGCATTGCCCCCAGTGTGTCCAGCAATCTGCCCCAGTGTCCAGCATTGCCCCCAGTGTGTCCAGCAATCTGCCCCAGTGTCCAGCATTGCCCCCAGTGTGTCCAGCATTGCCCCCAGTGTGTCCAGCATTGCCCCCATTGTGTCCAGCAATCTGCCCCCAGTGGGTCCAGCAATCTGCCCCCAGTGGGTCCAGCATTCTGCCCCCAGTGGGTCCAGCAATCTGCCCCCAGTGGGTCCAGCAATCTGCCCCCAGTGCATCCAGCAATCTGCCCCCAGTGTGTCTCCAGCAATCTGCCCCCAGTGTGTCTCCAGCTTATTGCCCCCAGTCTGTCTCCAGCATATTGCCCCCAGTCTGTCTCCAGCATATTGCCCCCAGTCTGTCTCCAGCATACTGCCCCCAGTCTGTCTCCAGCATATTGCCCCCAGTCTGTCTCCAGCATATTGCCCCCAGTCTGTCTCCAGCATATTACCCCCAGTCTGTCTGAGTCAGACATAAAGAAAAAAAAAGTAGAATCCTCACCTCTCCCATTCCCAGCGCAGGTCCCATGCACTCAGCGTCTCTCCGGCTCTGCAACGCTCAGGACAGAGAGGCTGAGCGCGCAGTGATGACGTCATCGCACCCTCTGCCCTGAGACGTCGCAGAGTCAGAGGGCACCGAAGACGCTGCAGCTGCCGCAGGAACCAGGAGAGGTGAGTATTAGAGCGGGGGCCCGATGCCAGCGCTGGCACTGGGGGGGGGGCTGGTCGTGGCGGCGCACGGCGCCGCCCGAAGATTTAAAGGGCCCGCGTCTCTCTTTTTTTTCTTTTTCTTCCTCCTCCTCCTCTCTGGGTCGGAGCCGCCCCCGGCATTGTGCCGCCCGGGGCGGCCCGCCCCCCCCCCGCACCCCCCTTCCTACGCCACTGCAAGTCTCCCCAACACAAAGCAGAAAGATCCCAGTAAAAGCATGCCCTCTATGTCCCTAGTCTTGAAAATAAACTGTTATCTGTGAAGAAACTCATAAGACAAGGAAATGAAGTTACATTTAAAGATGACAGCTGTATCATCTCAAAAGAAGGTCACACAATAGCAGAAGGAAAAATCAAAGATGAGTTGTACCAGCTAAAATGCAAGGAAAGTGTATACACTGCTATACATGAACAGCAGAAGAATTTTATCAATTTATGACACAGGCATCATGCACGTAGAGAGCAAGAAGCAATAGGAAAGTGAGTTCAAAAGCAACTTGCTGATGGCATTACAAACAATCTGTGCAATCAGACAATGAAATGTACTAACTGTCTTAAAGGGAAAATGTCAAGGAAATCCTGTTCCTATGAATAGTACTACAAAATCAGAACAGCTTATGGATTTAATACATACAGATGTTTTGATCCAATGAGTTGCTCAAACTCCTGGAAAAAAAAGATAAATTCTCACATTTATAGATGATTATTCAATATATACAGTTGTCTATCTGCTTCTCAGCAAAGATGAACAAATTTGGGAGAATGCCAAAAATTCTGAGTACAGATAATGAAATTAAATATACAAGTAATGCGACACAAAGCGTTTTAAGGAAAAATGGAATTTGTTTCAGACCACTGTACCATGCAACCCTGTTTAAAATGGTGTAGCGGAAAGAAGGAACCAGACACTTTGTGAAAGTGAAAGAAGTATGCTGTTTGATGCAGATTTGCCAGCAATATATTGTGGTGAGGCAATCATGACAGCTTACTGCCTTCAAAACAGACTACCTGGTAAAGCTACTGAGAAAAACTCCAGATTAGCTGCCACCACTAATCGTTTATAGGCCGATTGGACACCTGACAGGCTTTCAAAAGTGTGGTTTACAGAACAAAATGAACAGAACTATGAAATTTTATATTTAATCCAGATAGTGTCATGAATTCTTAAGGCATTCGTGGAAGCTCTAGGTCTGCTGAAATTTAAATGTTGTTTCGTTCCTTTGGTCAAGCAAGAGTTAATATCAGTCTCTTGCTGGCAGTTTATTTTAGGCTGATCTGATGATGTTGGTTAGATACAACTTCCACCTCCCTTTAAATAGTCACATGACCCATCAGCTGATCATCGGTTATAGAATTTTCTTCTATGCAGAGCAGCTAGGTGTGTGGAGCTCGCCTGTAACTGTTTTATTGCAGCTGTTGGAGTTCTGTTATCCTGGTGCCCATTACTCTGATGCTGCTGTGGAGCTTATCAGCGGATTCTGAGCTGAGTAGTATTCTTTCTGTCTGCCCCTTTGTTTGTCTCTTTGCATGTGTAATATTATCTGCAGTGGTGAGTCTAGCATTCTTGCCGGCCAGTGCGCTAGCCAGGGTTAGTAGAGGTGACAGTGGCAGAGACTAGGCATGTGATGGGAGCTGGGGGAAGGACCCACATAGGGCGTTAGGAAAACTTAGGGACAGGCAAAGGTTTGTGTCAGGAGGTGTCCCATCCCTTGCTCCCGACTGTTAGAGCCTTCCTCTCCTTTTTTCCCTCTCGTTGTATTTATAGGCTGTGTCATCTGCCAGACATACCCATGTCCAAGCATGACAAATATGCAGTGTTTCTAAAAAAAATATAAAATATTTTACAAATAAGACAAAACAATTCAGCATACACAATTACATAAAATAAAAGGATAAATAAAAGACTTACTAAACCTGGCATTACTGCAATGGCTTCAGATTTATTGAGGGAAGTACTATACAAAGAAAATGGACAGAACATCAGTTAGCTGCGCAGCCCGGTGGCTCAGTGGATAGCATTGCAGCGCTGGAGTTCTGGGTTCAAACCCCACCCTGGACAACATCTGCAAAGAGTTTGGATGTTCTCTCCGTGTTTGCGTGGGTTTCCTCCGGGTTCTCCGGTTTCCTCCCACATTCCAAAGACATACTGTCATGATAATGGAAGAAATGTAATAAGATTTTGTAGCTTTGCCTGTTAGCACCCAAGCTGTAGGCTAAAACCCCCCTTCTCTCTGTGTTTGTGTTTGCTGAGATGTGTATGTGTAGATCCCAAACCCCTCATGCCCCCACCAGAAGAATTTGTATTGCGTTTGGAGCTGTAAGCCGAACTCCCTACATTGCTCACTCTCCCTCCTCCCATCTAGAATCAGCTAGAACTGGTATATAATTTCTCTAAAGACAGGAAGTACTTTGTTCCATTATAATGAGATATTGGGCCAACGATTTAGGCTAGGAAAATAATAAGTCCATTTTGCGAATCTCCATCGGCGGATCTGTCGGCCACAGTAAGCCTCTGAGCCCAACTAGTACAGAGTATGGATTTCTCCGGAACGGGCATCCCATCGAGCCCGAATTTGGTACCAATAGAAAGCCAATTGTAAAATAAGAAGAATGAGGGGTGTGAGGTGATTCTGACATGTTCTGGAGCATTATAAAAATTTGTGTTACATTTGGGAAGTCTGAGGAGAGGGGAGGATCTGGGGAAACCAGCCCTGTTAGTGATGTCACAGGGCTGCAGTTTATAAGTTTTCTGCAAGGCACCCAGCAGTGAGTCTTACCTGAGGAGCTCTTACTGCCAGCCTTGATGAACTGGGATATTTGGAGCTCCGCCTACCAGCCTGGTTTTGCCTGAAATGATATGAGCGGTGATGAGCAGTGGGATATGGTGAAATAAACCTTGCTATTGTAAGGTGACATTAAGCCGGGTTAATAATGGAGAGGCGTCAATAAGACGCCTATCCATTATTAATCCTAGTGTAGTGAAAGAGTTAAAAAAAAAAAAGACACAGCCAGAAAAAAGTATTTTAATATTCTTCATTTAACCATAGTTACCATACTTCAGCGCCTGCAAAAAGTGTAAAATAATAAACCGTATACTACCTATCCGCCGTAGTCCAATTAATAATGAGTGTCCCATGACAATCTCCCCTATAGAACAGTGACATCGGGTGATGTCACTGCTCTATAGGACCTTCAGTGACACACTGACAGGAGACAATGGCTCCTGCAGTGCATCACTGAGAGGTTACTAGAGTTCAGAGTCTCACTTTATGGCAATTGCTGCGTGGGAAATTTCTCACACAGCAATGCCAAAAGTGAGACTAGGGACTTCTGTTTTAAAAAGGCAGAGGAATACAATGCAGAAGGATACCTTCCTCCCATCATTGTATTCCTGGAGCCCCTAGAGAGCGGTCGCATCAGCTGATGCTGCCGTTCTTCATGGGAGATCGTCGTGGGACACTCGTGGATTTCTGTGGATCAGGGAGTATATTGTTTGTTATTTTAATATTTTTTACAGATGACACTGGCTTCGGGGAACAAAGTGACAAGTGATGGTGAGTATGTACTGTATGTTATATGTACTGTATGTCTATATGTATGTATTGTATGTAATGTATGAATGTATTGTGTGTAGTATGTATGTAGTATGTATGTAGTATGTTGTATGTGTGTTGTATGTTGTATGTAAGTAGTATGTATGTTGTATGTATGCTGTATGTATGTAGTATGTATGTATGTATGTAGTATGTATGTAGTATGTATTTAGTATGAATGTAGTATGTATGTATGTATGTAGTATGTATGTAATATGTATGTGGTATGTATGTATGTATGTAGTACATATGTAGTATGTATGTTGTATGTATGTATGTATGTAGTATGTATGTAGTATGTATGTAGTATGATGTATGCATGTTGTATGTATGTAGCATGTATGTATGTATGTAGTATGTATGCAGTATGTTGTATGTATGTATGTTGTATGTATGTAGTATGCATGTAGTATGTATGTAGTATGCATGTAGTATGTAGTATGTAGTATGTATGTAGTATGTATGTAGTATGTTGTATGTATGTATGTTGTATGTATGTAGTAAGTATGTTTGTGTTTTTTTTTACATTCAACACATTAGCCAGATGATGGAACTACTACTGTCCCATCATTGGCTAATGTGTCAATCACTGTCATTGTAGCAGGCATAGCCCGATGGGACTTGTAGTCCCATCGGACGAAGCCTACACACACACACAACCCCCGGCAGGCCCCCGAGAGGCCGCACAGACCCCAGGCAGTCCGCACAGACCCCAGGCAGCCCGCACAGACCCCCGGCAGGCCCACACAGACCCTCGGCAAGCCCGCACAGACCCCAGGCAGCCCGCACAGACCCCCGGCAGGCCAGTACAGATCCCCAGCAGGCCCACACAGACCCCCGGCAAGCCGCACAGACCCCCGGCAGGCCCGTACAGACCCCTGGCAGGCCCACCCAGACCCCCCACTGTCACGCACAGACCCCACTCGCACACACACACAGACACGCAGTCTCCACCCACGCATCGTCCACACTCCATTATAGTGCATCATTGCACTATGGAAACTTCCAATTCCGGTATTCGATATCTTAAAAGTATCAGAACTCAGTATCAGAAATCCGATACAGCGATACCCGATATTTGCAGTATCGGAATGCTCAACGCTAGTGATAACTCATTCGGCAGCACTGTACAGAGATTGTCATTTACATCAGCGCCTGTCTCATCTAATTCCATATTCCAGTAACTGTATGTAGTGGGAGAAAACTCAAAACCCCAGAGGAAACCCATAAAAGCACAGGAAGAGTACACAAATGCCATACAGATGTACAGTGGCATGTAAAAGTTTGGGCACCCCTGGTCAAAATTACTGTTTTTGTGAACAGTTACGTAGAAATGATCTCTAAAAGGCATAAAGTTAATGGTAACAAATTTAATTTGTATTTTATGCAAAAAGAAAACTATACATACTTTCATTTTTTACATTTTTAAAATTACAAAAGGAAAACGGGCCAATGCAGAAATGTGGGCATCCTTGGGGATTTGTGTGCTCAGATAACTTTGACCAAGGTTTCAGACTTTAATTGGCCTGTTAAGGTTATGACTTGTTCACTATCATCATTAGGAAAGGCCAGGTGATGCAAATTTCCCAGCTTTATAAAAACTCATCCTCCTCTAAACATGTGCCAAAAAACATCAGCCATGAGTTCTTCTAAGCAGCTGCCTAGCACCCTGAAAAAGAAAATGGTGGAGGCCCACAAAGCTTGAGAAGGCTATAAGAAGATAGCAAAGTGTTTTCAAGTTGCCCTTTCCTTGGTTCAAAATGTAATTAAGAAATTGCAGTTAACAGGAACAATGGAGCTCAAGATAACATCTAGAAGACCAAGCAAAATTTCAGTGTGAGCTACTCGTCTGATTGCTAGAGAGGCAAATCAGAAACCCCGCTTGACAGCAAAAGACCTTCAGAAAGATTTAGCAGACTCTGGAGTTGTGGTAGATTATTCTACTGTTCACAAATATGGCCTTCATGGAAACAAAATCTCTCTTGCGTCCTTACCATAAAATTCAGCGTTAGAAGTATGCAAAAGAACATCTAAACAAGTCCGATGTATTTTGGAAACAAGTCTTGTAGACCAATGAGGTTAAAATATAACTCTTTGGCCACAATTATCAAAGGTACAGTATGTGTGGAGAAAAAATGGCACAGAATTTCAGGAAAAGAACATTTCGCCAACCATGAAGCATGTGGGTGGATCAATCATGCTTTGGGGTTCTGTTGCAGCCATTGGCATGGGGAACATTTCACGGATAGAGTGAAGAATGGATTCAATGACATTTCAACAAATTCTTGATGCAAACATAACACCATCTGAAAGAAAAGCTGAAGCTGAAAAGAGGATGGCTTCTACAAATCGAAAATGATCCTAAATGCATGTCAAAATCCACAATAGACGACCTCAAAAGGCACAAGCTGAAGGTTTTACAATGACCCTCACAGTCCAATCATCTGAACATCATTGAAAATCTCTGGCTAGACCTCAAAATAGCAGTACATGCAAGACGACCCGGGAATCTCACAGAACTGAAGAATTTTCTAAGGAAAAATGGATGAAAATCCCTCAAACAAGAATTGAAAGACTCTTGTCTGGCTGCAAAAAGTGTTTACAAGCTCTGATTTTTTAACAAGGGGGAGCTACTAGGTACTAAGCATGCAGGGTGCCCAACCTTTTGCATCGACCCAGTTTTATTTTTGTAATTTTTAAAATGTAAAAGATTTATATATATACCGTATTTTTCAGACTATAAGATGCACCAGACCATAACATGCACCCCAAATTTTGGGGGTGGAAAATAGCAGAAAAAATATTTTTATAAGATGGGGGTCTGTCTTATTGTCCGAATTTAAGGTATCTTACCTGAGGGCCGGCGATGATAGAGAGGGGTCGCAGGAGGCATGGTCTCTTCCTCAGGAAGCCGGCGGCGGCAGAAGTGGGGCAATGCTGTAGTCCCAGGGTATCCCAGTGGTGCGATGCTGCAGGTCCGGTGTCGGTGGTGAGGCAGATCATGGAGCAGGGTCCCTTCCACAGGATGCCGGCAGTAGAAATGTGGTGACACCGCAGCCCGGTGTCCACAGCGAGCAGAGCTGAGTGTATCACCAGTTTCTCGTACGTGCGCAGATTGATATCTCGGCGGCCCTCGGCTTCAGGAAAATGGCCGCAGGGAAACCAACAATGCACTTCGCACTGCCCATCGCCGACACAGATCCTCAGCATCGCCACACCTCTGCCGCCGCCAGTTTCCTGAGGAAGGGACGCTGCTACACCACTGCCGCAACCCCAGGGTAAGCCTGCATTCGAACTATAAGACGCACCCCCCATTTTCCTCCCAAATTTTTTTGGGGAAAAAGTGCGTCTAATAGTCCGAAAAATACGGTAAATATATGTAATTTTTTTTGCCTACAATACAAAGGAAATGCGTCATCTTTAACTTTAGGCCTTTTACTTGTCATTTCGTCTTTAAATCGGTTAACTGTTCACAAGAACAGTCATTTTGACCAGGGGTGCCCAAACTTTTACATGCCACTGTTTATGTCTTCTACATGTGAGTGGACGGCTGTTCTGCCTTCTGTAGATTCCATGTTGGTTGATCTCATAAAGCAGCTCTCCTGTGCTTTTTTTTTTTTATCTTACTCCAGAGTGGTGTCACTGATGTAAGTTCCCTTCTCCTAGTCTAATATTTACCAGCAGCCATCTTCATCTGTTGTTGGCAATCGTCTTCTGCAAGTTGTGACCTGCTGGACCTCTCCTGTGTTTGCTGAGCGAGCTGGAAGTTACAGCGCAATGTAAGTCTATGAGACCCAGAACAAAGATCTCATAGACCTACAATGAGAGCCTGTGACCTTTACCTTTGACATCCAGTCAGTCAGAATCTGTGCTCACAAGATGGAGGCGAGGTACTGGAGGGACACAGGGAAGAGCTGAAGACATTGACTGGTAAGAATAACACTAGGAGCAGAGAAGTTAGATTAGCACCACTCCAGTGCTGAATTAAAATAAAAAACACAGGAATGAGACTTTCATATTGTTTTATATTTTCTTTCTGGCCTAATCCTCAAATATAGTCACACATCCACTGACTTTAAGGCAGGTTGTGATTAGAATATACTGTATATTGCATATAGGAGACATAAACCAGCAAAAAAACTTATGGGACTATACGGTATTGCAGTTTATTATATTCTAAGAAAGAATGAAAGAAAGAAGGAACAAAAAAAGAATAACAAATAAAAATAAAAAGACAAAGAAGGAAAAAAGAAAGAAAAGAAGAAAGAAAGACAAAGAAGCAAAGTATGACAAAGAAAGACAAAGAAGAAAAAAGAAAGAAAGAAAGAAAGAAAGAAAGAAAGAAAGAAAGAAAGAAAGAAAGAAAGAAAGAAAGAAAGAAAGAAAGAAAGAAAGAAAAATGCCTTGTTGGATGGGTGCCTGGGATTTACATTGATAAGAGAGGAAGCACAGATAAGAACATTCCAGTGGTGGAGAAAAGACACCAAAAATCTGGAAACCTTAGATGAAAGACAAGAGGAAGTGCGGATTGTGGAGGACGCAGATAAGACTGATCCCATGTTCTTGACTATCTACTCCAGGAGGCTCTGGAAATGCTTTTTTTTTCCAAGACACACAAGGGTGCGGTCTGTTTACCAGACAGAAGACGGGATGATATGCCATTTGTTCTCATTTACTCCAAGTGTCCCTTTATAATACATAATTGGAATAATGGCCATGTTTAAAGGGATCACCTGGAAAAAGTATCAGATAGTCATGGGTAATTTTTGACTGTGATCTTCCGGAATGGATTGTTGAAATGTCACCACATTTTCATTAGTTAGGGTATTTGAATGACGTCCGGAATTAAGTTGAAACTATTAAAATGAGTGAAGATTTCTGATTGTAGCATAAAAATCTTTTCCGGTGTTGTGGTTTTTAAAAAAAAAAAATAATGCTCTCAGTGTGAAAAACAAGATAATCTTGTAGTTATAATACCTTTTAATGGCTAACAAAAATAAAATAAATGATGTTACAAAAAAGCTTTATGGACTTTTTAGGTCCCTTGCTAAGGCATGGTATACCTGAGGAAGGGACCTAAGAAGTCCCAAAAGCTTGCTTTGTAACATCATTTACACTGTGTTCCAAATTATTATGCAAATTGGATTTAAGTGTCATAAAGATTTAATTGTTTTGTTTTTCAAATAAACTCATGGATGGTATTGTGTCTCAGGGCTCAATGGATCACTGAAATTAATCTTAAACACATGTGATAATTAGTTTTCCAGGTGGTTCTAATTAAAGGAAAACTACTTAAAAATGATGTTCCACATTATTAAGCAGGCCACAGTTTTCAAGTAACATGGGAAAGAAAAATGATCTCTCTGCTGCCGAAAAGCATCAAATAGTGCAATGCTTTGGTCAAGGGTAGTGTTGAGCATTCCGATACCGCAAGTATCGGGTATCGGCCGATACTTGCGGTATCGGCCGATACTTGCGGTATCGGAATTCCGATACCGGGATTCCGATACTTGCCGCGTATCGGATACCGGAATCGGAAGTTCCCAGATTCAAAATTCCGAAATTCAGCCAATGAGAATGATTCCAAGTGTGGGCACATCCTGTTTAGCATGGAGGGCATGAAACTACTGGCAAGGCTGTGATTGGCTGCTGAAATGATGTCATGATGCAGTTTAAAAGTCGCTGGCGCCATTTTGCGATCACTCTGCTGTGAATTCAGTTAGTGACAGGACGCTGTTTGCTGACTGAGGGACAGTTTAGAGATAGCGATTTGCTTCTTTGTGCTTTCCAAAGGCTAATTTAGCAACCGCTGTGTTCACGTACTATTCACCTTGCTTTTGCCTTGTAGTGCTGTTTTCACAGCGATCTGCAAGGTCTGTGTGTGTGTGTGTGTGAGTGCAGCCCACTCTCTAGTCTGAGTGCAGCCACATAGGCCATCCATAGCTGGTTGTATTCAGTTCAGGGAGGGTGGTTCATTGCCTCATACTGTTCTTTTTTTTTTTTTTTTTTTTTTTTCAAGTAGTGTAGTCTGCTGCTAATTAATTTAAAAAAATCATATTAGTGTCTTTCCACCCGTCTCCAGCTAATTTGTGGAAAAACACTACATAGGATAAAGTAGAGGAGGGTTTTTGGGCCTTGCAGCGCCGTTTACGGCTGTCTGCACGGTCTCCGTGTGACTGCAGCTCGCCCTGTAGTCTGTGAGCAGCCGTAGCCTGGTTGTCTCCAGCTCAGGGTTGTTCACTGCGTCATACCGCCAAATCAATTTTAATTTTTTTTCAAGTAGTGTAGTCTGCTGCTAATTTATTTAAAAAAATCCTATTAGTGTCTTTCCACCCGTCTCCAGCTAATTTGTGGAAAAACACTACATAGGATAAAGTAGAGGAGGGTTTTTGGGCCTTGCAGCGCCGTTTACGGCTGTCTGCACGGTCTCCGTGTGACTGCAGCTCGCCCTGTAGTCTGTGAGCAGCCGTAGCCTGGTTGTCTCCAGCTCAGGGTTGTTCACTGCGTCATACCGCCAAATCAATTTTAATTTTTTTTCAAGTAGTGTAGTCTGCTGCTAATTAATTTTAAAAAATCCTATTAGTGTCTTTCCACCCGTCTCCAGCTAATTTGTGGAAAAACACTACATAGGATAAAGTAGAGGAGGGTTTTTGGGCCTTGCAGCGCCGTTTACGTCTGTCTGCACGGTCTCTGTGTGACTGCAGCTCTATCTGTTGTCAGTTCAGCCCCCAAAAAAGAAATAAATAATAAAGTTCACCAAACACACCAGTTACACCACTTTACATTTCTGTAGGCCACATTAGCTCATATTAAAGTCTAGTCCACACTTTAGAAAATTAGTGTTTCTTATACCTGTTAGGAGGAGTTGCTCAGGAATAAGCACACAAATCCGTTAGTACTTTTCTGCTTATCTTTATCAGTCAACCAAGATGAAGAAGGCAGTGAGTAAGGCACGTGGGCGTGGGCGTGGGCGCGGAGCAGGGAGGGGACGTGGGGATTCTGTGCCTGCTGCGGGCACCGGTGACTCATCAGCACCCACTTTCACCAGGCAACAGTCGTTCATGCGCAGCTTTGTGTCAGAGCGCCGTACACCGCTGCTGCGTCAAGACCAAATTGAAGCTGTTGTCGGATGGATGGCAGCTAATGCATCAACTTCCATTAGTGCCACATCCTCTCAGACACAGAGCACTGGAGAGCAGCCATCTGTCTCTTCACCACCTGCCAAATTGCCCAGGCAGACAGAGAGCCCAGGACAGGAGCCGTCTCTACTTCTGTTCTCTGAATCTCTTGGCTTGGAAACAGGGGGCCAGCCAAGCAGCATTGGAGAAATGGAAGAAGAGGCAGGGTGCAGTGATGCCCAACAGCTTTTTCTGTCTTCCTCTGAAGAGGCGGGTGGGCCAGTGGCTCCGGTCACCACATCGCAGGCCGCATCAGCTGATGATGACACTCAGGTGCCACTTACTGGTGCGTGCTCTGCTGCTGAGACTACCCAGGAGGAGCAGTTGGGGGCAGAGGGTAGTGTAGATGATGAGGTCATCGACCCATCTTGGCGTGAGGGACAGGAAGGTGGTGGGAGCAGCTCTGAGGAAGAGATTCCCCGTACGGCCCAAAGAGGGAGAGGGAGGGGGAAGACTGCGGATCCTGCAGCCTCCGCTTTGGCACCCGTTAGGAGCATGTCTCTTCCAAAAGCCAAAAAGGGCGCTCCCAAGACTTGCAGTGCCTGGTCCTTTTTTGACACAGTTGCAGATGACATTTGCTATGTCAGATGCAACGTGTGTCATCAAAAAGTCAAAAGAGGTCGAAATGTCAGCAACCTCAATACCTCCAACATGTGGAAACATGTGCGCAACAGGCACCCGGCGGAGTTAGAAAAACACACTGAAGAGGTAGGCCAACCAACAGCGGCAGCTACCACCTCTTCAGCTCGTGTTGCCTCTTCCTCTAGCTCACACGCAGCTGGTTCGGCTTCCTCCCAGGATCGCCGTGGAAGAACCTCTGGCCCTGTTGTCCAGAGACCCGCTGTAATTCCACCCGCAGCGCCACTTTCCCAGTCATCCACACACTCCCAGCCCAGTCTACAGCCATCGGTAGTACAGGCATGGGAGAAAAGGCGGCCTTTCTCGTCAAACCACCCACGAGCACAGGCTCTGACTGCAGGCATTGCCAAACTTCTGTCACTGGAAATGCTGTCATTCAGGCTGGTGGAGACTGACAGCTTCCGTGACTTGATGTCATTGGCAGTCCCACAGTACAATGTGCCCAGCCGCTTTTACTTCAGCAGGCAAGCCGTCCCTGCCCTGCACAAGCATGTGGAGGGACACATAAAACACGCGCTACTGAACGCCGTCAGTAGCAAGGTCCACCTCACCACCGATGCGTGGACCAGTCAACATGGACAGGGGCGATACCTTTCCCTCACTGCCCATTGGGTTAATGTTGTTGAGCCAGGTACAGACCGTGCGAGTGGCGCAGGACGTGTCCTGCCCACTCCAAGGATTGCAGGAATCCATTCTGTACGCATTGACTCCTCCTCTTACACCAGTTCCTCAGAATCATCGCTGCAGGAGCCGTCACAGTCCACCTCCACATGGACCCGTGATGAACGTGTACCTGTTACGACCGACATGAGCACAGCCGTGGCCAAACGTCAACAGGCCGTCTTGAAATTAATTTTTTTGGGGAATCGTAGCCACACAGCGCAGGAGCTCTGGAATGCCATCAAGCAGGAGAGCGATGTGTGGTTTGTGCCAGCGAATCTCCAGCCAGGCATGGTAGTGTGTGATAATGGCCGAAATCTGGTGGCAGCTCTGGGCCTCGGCAACCTCACTCACATCCCATGTCTGGCACATGTGCTCAATTTGGTCGTGCAGAGCTTTTTGAGGGACTATCCGGATCTTGATGCACTGCTGCACAAGGTCCGCCTAGAGTGTGCTCACTTGCGGCGTTCCAGCACGGCAAAAGCGCGCATTGCGGCTCTGCAGCGCCGACACCGCCTGCCGGAACATCGCATCATATGTGACCTACCTACCAGGTGGAATTCCACGTTACATATGTTGGAGCGGTTGTGTGAGCAGCAGCAAGCTGTAATGGAGTACCAGCTGCTTCAGGCGCAAAAAAGTCGCAGTCAGCGCCGTACAGACTTCACAACCACAGAGTGGGCCACTATGAATGACGTCTGCCAGGTTTTGCGTCCCTTTGATTATTCCACGCGGATGGCGAGTGCAGATGATGCACTAGTCAGCATGACTGTCCCCCTTATCTGCCTGCTTGAAAAATCACTGCAAGCGCTAAGGGATGATGTTGTGGAAGAGGTGGAGGATGAGGATTCACCATTTCCATCATCTTCTGGACAGTCAGCGCCACGTGGTTCCTCACAAACGCGTAGGCAGGGGACAGTTTGTGAGGAGGATGAGGAGGAGTCAATGGAGGAGGAAGACGTCCGTCCAGAGGAGGGAGTTACCGAATTGTCCAGTACTCAGTGTGTACAGCGAGGGTGGGGTGATGACGAGCGGGCAGAGATCACGCCTCCAGCAGGGGACAGCGTTTCTTGGGCAGTTGGCAGTCTGCAGCACATGGTGGATTACATGCTGCAGTGCCTGAGAAACGACCGCCGCATCGCCCACATTCTCAACATGTCTGATTATTGGGTGTTCACCCTCCTCGATCCTCGCTACCGGGACAACGTAGAAAGCCTCATCACACCGTTGAACCGGGAGCGAAAAATGCGGGAGTACCAAGACACACTGGTCAATTCCATCATCTTCTCCATTCCAACTGAGAGAAGTGCTGCTAGTGCATTACAAAGCAGCTCAGTGCGTCCAGGCAGTGGAGGAGGCTCTGCACAAAGAGGGAGCAGAAGCAGTGCCTCTGCCCAAGGCAAGACCAGTATGGCCCAACTGTGGCACACTTTTGTGTGCCCGCCACAAAAGTCTACACCATCACAGACGGCTCCAGTCAGCAGGAGGCAACGGTTCCGTCAGATGGTGACAGACTACATGTCTTGCCCTCTTGCTGTACTCCCAGACGGCTCTTCCCCTTTCAAGTTTTGGGTCTCAAAGCTGGATACATGGCCAGAGCTAAGCCAGTATGCATTGGAGGTGCTGTCTTGCCCTGCGGCCAGTGTATTATCGGAACGTGTCTTTAGTGCTGCAGGTGGTGTACTAACTGACCGTCGCATGCGACTATCCTCCGATAACGTTGACCGGCTTACTTTCCTGAAAATGAACAAGGCCTGGATCTCGCAGGAATTTGCCACTCCTCCTCCTGATTAAATAATTAGGTCACTGTATACGTTATCCAGGTCTCCTGTTGTGTTCATCTTTCTACCTCCTGAACTTAAATTCCTGTGCTCCAACACCGCCAGTTGAGGCTCAGAAGTGCCGTCTGCACAGTCAAAACATACGACCCAGTGTTATTGGGTTTCAGTAACGTCAGCTGATCCCCAGCTGTGTAGCCGGCAATGTGTCATGCGACCGCCACGCTGACACAACAACTGAAATGTAAGGGAATCTGTCCCCCCCCCCAAGGCGTTTGTTACTGAAAGAGCCACCTTGTGCAGCAGTAATGCTGCACAAGGAAAAGGTAGCTATTTTTGTTTAGCTCCTTGCACACGCAGAACTTAACACTTATAAAATGTGTCCACTGATACCGTAAAACCGTCCCGGAGGTGGGACTTTCCTTCGTAATGTGACACAGCACAGCCGTCATTCCTACCCCCCCGGCGCCGCGCACCGGCTCCTCAGCGTTGTTTTATTCCGTCCCGGAGCCTGCGCTGTTATGTTATCCCGTGGCCAGGCACACTTAGCGCTGCCCGTCTTCTGGCATCATTTGGTGTCAGGATGGCTGCGCCTGTGCGGCCGTGCTGGCAGAGAGCCCGCCTCGCAGTGTCTTCTGATTTAATCCCACTGGGGGCCTGGGATCCATGGACATGCGCAGTGCATATCTGAACCTCCACCTCTCACTCATTTCCCTATGGCTTCTTCAGACTGTTCGGTGTCAGCTGGTCCCTAATAGCATGCCACGGCCGTGACACCGCACAGTCTTAAGAAGCCGTAGGGAGGGGAGTGAGAGGCGAGGATATGCACTGCGCATGTCCATGGATCCCAGGCCCCCAGTGGGATTAAATCAGAAGACACTGCGAGGCGGGCTCTCTGCCAGCGCGGCCGCACAGGCGCAGCCATCCTGACACCAAATGATGCCAGAAGACGGGCAGCGCTAAGTGTGCCTGGCCACGGGATAACATAACAGCGCAGGCTCCGGGATGGAATAAAACAACGCTGAGGAGCCGGTGCGCGGCGCCGGGGGGGTAGGAATGACGGCTGTGCTGCGTCACATTACGAAGGAAAGTCCCACCTCCGGGACGGTTTTACGGTTGCAGGGGACACATTTTATAAGTGTTTAGTTCTGTGTTTGCAAGGAGCATGATGAAAAGAGCCACCTTTTCCTTTTGCATCTTTTGTGCTGCACAAGCTGGCTCTTTCAGCTACAAACGCCTTGGGGGGGGGTTAAAGGTTTCCTTTCGACTTTCTCAGGCTTCGGCCTACATTGTGTTCCTCTGCTTTTCCACCTGTCCCTGGGCTCCAACACCGCCAGTTGCCGTCCAGAAGTGCTGTACGCACAGTCAACAGTCCCTCCTCTGTTATTGGGGTTCAGTAACATCAGCTGTTCCCCTGCTGTGTGTGTGGCAATCCCTCCTACCTCCTCCAACCTCCTCCTCCTCCACCTGCCCCTGGGCTCCAACACCGCCAGTTGCCGTCCAGAAGTGCTGTACGCACAGTCAACAGTCCCTCCTCTGTTATTGGGGTTCAGTAACGTCAGCTGTTCCCCTGCTGTGTGTGTGGCAATCCCTCCTACCTCCTCCAACCTCCTCCTCCTCCACCTGCCCCTGGGCTCCAACACCGCCAGTTGCCGTCCAGAAGTGCTGTACGCACAGTCAACAGTCCCTCCTCTGTTATTGGGGTTCAGTAACGTCAGCTGTTCCCCTGCTGTGTGTGTGGCAATCCCTCCTACCTCCTCCAACCTCCTCCTCCTCCACCTGCCCCTGGGCTCCAACACCGCCAGTTGCCGTCCAGAAGTGCTGTACGCACAGTCAACAGTCCCTCCTCTGTTATTGGGGTTCAGTAACGTCAGCTGTTCCCCTGCTGTGTGTGTGGCAATCCCTCCTACCTCCTCCAACCTCCTCCTCCTCCACCTGTCCCTGGGCTCCAACACCGCCAGTTGCCGTCCAGAAGTGCTGTACGCACAGTCAACAGTCCCTCCTCTGTTATTGGGGTTCAGTAACGTCAGCTGTTCCCCTGCTGTGTGTGTGGCAATCCCTCCTACCTCCTCCAACCTCCTCCTCCTCCACCTGCCCCTGGGCTCCAACACCGCCAGTTGCCGTCCAGAAGTGCTGTACGCACAGTCAACAGTCCCTCCTCTGTTATTGGGGTTCAGTAACGTCAGCTGTTCCCCTGCTGTGTGTGTGGCAATCCCTCCTACCTCCTCCAACCTCCTCCTCCTCCACCTGTCCCTGGGCTCCAACACCGCCAGTTGCCGTCCAGAAGTGCTGTACGCACAGTCAACAGTCCCTCCTCTGTTATTGGGGTTCAGTAACGTCAGCTGTTCCCCTGCTGTGTGTGTGGCAATCCCTCCTACCTCCTCCAACCTCCTCCTCCTCCACCTGCCCCTGGGCTCCAACACCGCCAGTTGCCGTCCAGAAGTGCTGTACGCACAGTCAACAGTCCCTCCTCTGTTATTGGGGTTCAGTAACGTCAGCTGTTCCCCTGCTGTGTGTGTGGCAATCCCTCCTACCTCCTCCAACCTCCTCCTCCTCCACCTGCCCCTGGGCTCCAACACCGCCAGTTGCCGTCCAGAAGTGCTGTACGCACAGTCAACAGTCCCTCCTCTGTTATTGGGGTTCAGTAACGTCAGCTGTTCCCCTGCTGTGTGTGTGGCAATCCCTCCTACCTCCTCCAACCTCCTCCTCCTCCACCTGCCCCTGGGCTCCAACACCGCCAGTTGCCGTCCAGAAGTGCTGTACGCACAGTCAACAGTCCCTCCTCTGTTATTGGGGTTCAGTAACGTCAGCTGTTCCCCTGCTGTGTGTGTGGCAATCCCTCCTACCTCCTCCAACCTCCTCCTCCTCCACCTGCCCCTGGGCTCCAACACCGCCAGTTGCCGTCCAGAAGTGCTGTACGCACAGTCAACAGTCCCTCCTCTGTTATTGGGGTTCAGTAACGTCAGCTGTTCCCCTGCTGTGTGTGTGGCAATCCCTCCTACCTCCTCCAACCTCCTCCTCCTCCACCTGCCCCTGGGCTCCAACACCGCCAGTTGCCGTCCAGAAGTGCTGTACGCACAGTCAACAGTCCCTCCTCTGTTATTGGGGTTCAGTAACGTCAGCTGTTCCCCTGCTGTGTGTGTGGCAATCCCTCCTACCTCCTCCAACCTCCTCCTCCTCCACCTGCCCCTGGGCTCCAACACCGCCAGTTGCCGTCCAGAAGTGCTGTACGCACAGTCAACAGTCCCTCCTCTGTTATTGGGGTTCAGTAACGTCAGCTGTTCCCCTGCTGTGTGTGTGGCAATCCCTCCTACCTCCTCCAACCTCCTCCTCCTCCACCTGCCCCTGGGCTCCAACACCGCCAGTTGCCGTCCAGAAGTGCTGTACGCACAGTCAACAGTCCCTCCTCTGTTACTGGGGTTCAGTAACGTCAGCTGTTCCCCTGCTGTGTGTGTGGCAATCCCTCCTACCTCCTCCAACCTCCTCCTCCTCCACCTGCCCCTGGGCTCCAACACCGCCAGTTGCCGTCCAGAAGTGCTGTACGCACAGTCAACAGTCCCTCCTCTGTTATTGGGGTTCAGTAACGTCAGCTGTTCCCCTGCTGTGTGTGTGGCAATCCCTCCTACCTCCTCCAACCTCCTCCTCCTCCACCTGCCCCTGGGCTCCAACACCGCCAGTTGCCGTCCAGAAGTGCTGTACGCACAGTCAACAGTCCCTCCTCTGTTATTGGGGTTCAGTAACGTCAGCTGTTCCCCTGCTGTGTGTGTGGCAATCCCTCCTACCTCCTCCAACCTCCTCCTCCTCCACCTGCCCCTGGGCTCCAACACCGCCAGTTGCCGTCCAGAAGTGCTGTACGCACAGAGCCAAACACCTCGCCAATGTGTTAGTGGGGTTCAGCACCGCCAGCTGTTCCCCTGCTGTGTATACGGCAACGTGTACTGCGACCGCCACGCAGGCACAACAAGTTAAATTTAAGGGAACCTGCCCCCCCCCCCAGGCGTTTGTTACTGAAGGAGCCACCTTGTGCAGCAGTAATGATGCAAAGGGAAAAAGTGCCTCTTTTCGTGGTGCTCCTTGCAGATGCTGAACCTAACACTTATGAAATGTGTCCCCTCACAGCGTTCAACCGTCCGGTAGGTGGAACTTTCCTTTGTCATGTGACGCAGCACAGCCGTCATTTTTACCCCCTTGTCGCCGTGCGCCGCCTCCTCAGCGTTGTTTGAATCTGTCCCGGAGCCTGCGCTGTTAGGTTACCCCTTGGCCATGCACACATTTTGCGCTGCCCGTCTTCTGACATCATTTGCTGTCAGGCTGGCTGCGCCTGTGCGGGTGCGCTGTCCGAGATTCAGCCTCGCGGTGTCGTCTAATGTAATCCCACCGCGGGCCTGGGATCCGTGTCCATGCGCAGTGCATATCCTCGCCTCTCACTCCCCTCCCTACGGCTTCTTAAGACTGTGCGGTGTCACGGCCGTGGCATGCTATTAGGGATCAGCTGACACCGAACAGTCTTTAGAAGCCGTAGGGAGGGGAGTGAGAGGCGAGGATATGCACTGCGCATGGACACGGATCCCAGGCCCGCGGTGGGATTACATTAGACGACACCGCGAGGCTGAATCTCGGACAGCGCACCCGCACAGGCGCAGCCAGCCTGACAGCAAATGATGTCAGAAGACGGGCAGCGCAAAATGTGTGCATGGCCAAGGGGTAACCTAACAGCGCAGGCTCCGGGACAGATTCAAACAACGCTGAGGAGGCGGCGCACGGCGACAAGGGGGTAAAAATGACGGCTGTGCTGCGTCACATGACAAAGGAAAGTTCCACCTACCGGACGGTTGAACGCTGTGAGGGGACACATTTCATAAGTGTTAGGTTCAGCATCTGCAAGGACCATAATTAAAAGAGCTAAGTTTACCTTTTCCAGCATTAGTGCTGTACACGATGGCTCTTCCAGCTACAAACGCCTGGGGGGGGGGTTAAAGGTTTCCTTTCAACTTGCTCCAGTGCAGGCTTCGGCCTACACTCCGCTCCCCCTGCTCCTCCTGCTGACCCTGGGCTCTAACACCGCCAGTTGGGGCCCGGTACTGCTAGCTGCACAGAGAAAAACACCTCGCCAATGTGTCAGTGGGGTTCAGCACCGCCAGCTGTTCCCCTGCTGTGCAGCCGGCATCGTGTCCTGCAAAAGCCACGCAGACACCAGAACTGAAATTGAAGGGAACCTGTCCCCCCTCCCCCAGGCGTTTGTACGTTTTTAAGGCCACCTTGTACAGCGGTAATGCTGCATGTGTGCAAGGTGGCTCATAAACGTATTCTCCTCGCACATGTGGAACGGAAAACACGTCTAAAATGTGTCCTCTGTGTGACCATTTAACCGTCCCGGTGGTGTGACTTTCCTTTGTAATGACACGCTGCAACCCCCTTGGTAGCGCTGCCCGTCTTCTGGCATCATTGTTTGGCTGCCTGCGCCTCTGCGGCCGCCCTGACCCACACAACGCCCCTCGGTGTCTTATTTCTTGGGAGTGCGAGGGTGTGTTTGATGGGCATGAGCAGTGCATCAGTTCGCCTGTCCCTCATCTCCTTCCGCCTTCTTCAGACTGTGCGGCTTCATGGCCGTGGCATGCGATAAGGGATCAGCTGACGCCACATAGTCTGAAGCAGGTGTAAGAACCCAAGCGAGAGGCGAACATATGTACTGCGCCAGGCCATGAATCCCAGCCCCGCAGTGTTTTAACTATGTCAATACACTGCGGGGCTGTGATTCATGGGCATCGCGAACCGCACCAGCCAACATTAAATGAGGTCAGAAGATGGGCAGCGCTAACAGCGCTAGGCCAGGGGATAACACGACAGCGCAGACTCCTGTACAGCAAATAACAACGCTCAGGAGGCTGCACCCAGCACCAAGGTGGGATTCTTGACATCTGTGCTGCGTCTCATTACAAAGGGAACTCGCGCCTCCAACACAGTTTGACTGTATAAAGGGCTAAATGTTATACGTGTTCCATTCAGCGTGTGCAAGGAGCCAAATTAAAAGAGCAACCTTTGACTTGTGCACCACTACTGCTGCATAAGCTGTGGCTCTTCTACTTTGTAACCCCTGAGGGGGGGTTAAAGGTTACCTTTGAAATTGGTTCGATTAGGCTTCGGCCTACACTCTGCTCCCCCTGCAGAGCCCGGGCTCCAACACCGCCAGTTGGGGCCCGGTACTGCTAGCTGCACAGAGAAAAACACCTCGCCAATGTGTCAGTGGGGTTCAGCACCGCCAGCTGTTCCCCTGCTGTGCAGCCGGCAACGTGTCCTGCAACAGCCACGCAGGCACAACAGACCCAAAGCTGCCGCCAGTGCAGGCTTCGGCCTACACTCTGCTCCCTCTCCTCCTCCTGCTGACCCCGGGCTCCAACACCGCCAGTTGGGGCCCGGTACTGCTAGCTGCACAGAGAAAAACACCTCGCCAATGTGTCAGTGGGGTTCAGCACCGCCAGCTGTTCCCCTGCTGTGCAGCCGGCATCGTGTCCTGCAAAAGCCACGCAGACACCAGAACTGAAATTGAAGGGAACCTGTCCCCCCTCCCCCAGGCGTTTGTACGTTTTTAAGGCCACCTTGTACAGCGGTAATGCTGCATGTGTGCAAGGTGGCTCATAAACGTATTCTCCTCGCACATGTGGAACGGAAAACACGTCTAAAATGTGTCCTCTGTGTGACCATTTAACCGTCCCGGTGGTGTGACTTTCCTTTGTAATGACACGCTGCAACCCCCTTGGTAGCGCTGCCCATCTTCTGGCATCATTGTTTGGCTGCCTGCGCCTCTGCGGCCGCCCTGACCCACACAACGCCCCTCGGTGTCTTATTTCTTGGGAGTGCGAGGGTGTGTTTGATGGGCATGAGCAGTGCATCAGTTCGCCTGTCCCTCATCTCCTTCCGCCTTCTTCAGACTGTGCGGCTTCATGGCCGTGGCATGCGATAAGGGATCAGCTGACGCCACATAGTCTGAAGCAGGTGTAAGAACCCAAGCGAGAGGCGAACATATGTACTGCGCCAGGCCATGAATCCCAGCCCCGCAGTGTTTTAACTATGTCAATACACTGCGGGGCTGTGATTCATGGGCATCGCGAACCGCACCAGCCAACATTAAATGAGGTCAGAAGATGGGCAGCGCTAACAGCGCTAGGCCAGGGGATAACACGACAGCGCAGACTCCTGTACAGCAAATAACAACGCTCAGGAGGCTGCACCCAGCACCAAGGTGGGATTCTTGACATCTGTGCTGCGTCTCATTACAAAGGGAACTCGCGCCTCCAACACAGTTTGACTGTATAAAGGGCTAAATGTTATACGTGTTCCATTCAGCGTGTGCAAGGAGCCAAATTAAAAGAGCAACCTTTGACTTGTGCACCACTACTGCTGCATAAGCTGTGGCTCTTCTACTTTGTAACCCCTGAGGGGGGGTTAAAGGTTACCTTTGAAATTGGTTCGATTAGGCTTCGGCCTACACTCTGCTCCCCCTGCAGAGCCCGGGCTCCAACACCGCCAGTTGGGGCCCGGTACTGCTAGCTGCACAGAGAAAAACACCTCGCCAATGTGTCAGTGGGGTTCAGCACCGCCAGCTGTTCCCCTGCTGTGCAGCCGGCAACGTGTCCTGCAACAGCCACGCAGGCACAACAGACCCAAAGCTGCCGCCAGTGCAGGCTTCGGCCTACACTCTGCTCCCTCTCCTCCTCCTGCTGACCCCGGGCTCCAACACCGCCAGTTGGGGCCCGGTACTGCTAGCTGCACAGAGAAAAACACCTCGCCAATGTGTCAGTGGGGTTCAGCACCGCCAGCTGTTCCCCTGCTGTGCAGCCGGCATCGTGTCCTGCAAAAGCCACGCAGACACCAGAACTGAAATTGAAGGGAACCTGTCCCCCCTCCCCCAGGCGTTTGTACGTTTTTAAGGCCACCTTGTACAGCGGTAATGCTGCATGTGTGCAAGGTGGCTCATAAACGTATTCTCCTCGCACATGTGGAACGGAAAACACGTCTAAAATGTGTCCTCTGTGTGACCATTTAACCGTCCCGGTGGTGTGACTTTCCTTTGTAATGACACGCTGCAACCCCCTTGGTAGCGCTGCCCGTCTTCTGGCATCATTGTTTGGCTGCCTGCGCCTCTGCGGCCGCCCTGACCCACACAACGCCCCTCGGTGTCTTATTTCTTGGGAGTGCGAGGGTGTGTTTGATGGGCATGAGCAGTGCATCAGTTCGCCTGTCCCTCATCTCCTTCCGCCTTCTTCAGACTGTGCGGCTTCATGGCCGTGGCATGCGATAAGGGATCAGCTGACGCCACATAGTCTGAAGCAGGTGTAAGAACCCAAGCGAGAGGCGAACATATGTACTGCGCCAGGCCATGAATCCCAGCCCCGCAGTGTTTTAACTATGTCAATACACTGCGGGGCTGTGATTCATGGGCATCGCGAACCGCACCAGCCAACATTAAATGAGGTCAGAAGATGGGCAGCGCTAACAGCGCTAGGCCAGGGGATAACACGACAGCGCAGACTCCTGTACAGCAAATAACAACGCTCAGGAGGCTGCACCCAGCACCAAGGTGGGATTCTTGACATCTGTGCTGCGTCTCATTACAAAGGGAACTCGCGCCTCCAACACAGTTTGACTGTATAAAGGGCTAAATGTTATACGTGTTCCATTCAGCGTGTGCAAGGAGCCAAATTAAAAGAGCAACCTTTGACTTGTGCACCACTACTGCTGCATAAGCTGTGGCTCTTCTACTTTGTAACCCCTGAGGGGGGGTTAAAGGTTACCTTTGAAATTGGTTCGATTAGGCTTCGGCCTACACTCTGCTCCCCCTGCAGAGCCCGGGCTCCAACACCGCCAGTTGGGGCCCGGTACTGCTAGCTGCACAGAGAAAAACACCTCGCCAATGTGTCAGTGGGGTTCAGCACCGCCAGCTGTTCCCCTGCTGTGCAGCCGGCAACGTGTCCTGCAACAGCCACGCAGGCACAACAGACCCAAAGCTGCCGCCAGTGCAGGCTTCGGCCTACACTCTGCTCCCTCTCCTCCTCCTGCTGACCCCGGGCTCCAACACCGCCAGTTGGGGCCCGGTACTGCTAGCTGCACAGAGAAAAACACCTCGCCAATGTGTCAGTGGGGTTCAGCACCGCCAGCTGTTCCCCTGCTGTGCAGCCGGCATCGTGTCCTGCAAAAGCCACGCAGACACCAGAACTGAAATTGAAGGGAACCTGTCCCCCCTCCCCCAGGCGTTTGTACGTTTTTAAGGCCACCTTGTACAGCGGTAATGCTGCATGTGTGCAAGGTGGCTCATAAACGTATTCTCCTCGCACATGTGGAACGGAAAACACGTCTAAAATGTGTCCTCTGTGTGACCATTTAACCGTCCCGGTGGTGTGACTTTCCTTTGTAATGACACGCTGCAACCCCCTTGGTAGCGCTGCCCGTCTTCTGGCATCATTGTTTGGCTGCCTGCGCCTCTGCGGCCGCCCTGACCCACACAACGCCCCTCGGTGTCTTATTTCTTGGGAGTGCGAGGGTGTGTTTGATGGGCATGAGCAGTGCATCAGTTCGCCTGTCCCTCATCTCCTTCCGCCTTCTTCAGACTGTGCGGCTTCATGGCCGTGGCATGCGATAAGGGATCAGCTGACGCCACATAGTCTGAAGCAGGTGTAAGAACCCAAGCGAGAGGCGAACATATGTACTGCGCCAGGCCATGAATCCCAGCCCCGCAGTGTTTTAACTATGTCAATACACTGCGGGGCTGTGATTCATGGGCATCGCGAACCGCACCAGCCAACATTAAATGAGGTCAGAAGATGGGCAGCGCTAACAGCGCTAGGCCAGGGGATAACACGACAGCGCAGACTCCTGTACAGCAAATAACAACGCTCAGGAGGCTGCACCCAGCACCAAGGTGGGATTCTTGACATCTGTGCTGCGTCTCATTACAAAGGGAACTCGCGCCTCCAACACAGTTTGACTGTATAAAGGGCTAAATGTTATACGTGTTCCATTCAGCGTGTGCAAGGAGCCAAATTAAAAGAGCAACCTTTGACTTGTGCACCACTACTGCTGCATAAGCTGTGGCTCTTCTACTTTGTAACCCCTGAGGGGGGGTTAAAGGTTACCTTTGAAATTGGTTCGATTAGGCTTCGGCCTACACTCTGCTCCCCCTGCAGAGCCCGGGCTCCAACACCGCCAGTTGGGGCCCGGTACTGCTAGCTGCACAGAGAAAAACACCTCGCCAATGTGTCAGTGGGGTTCAGCACCGCCAGCTGTTCCCCTGCTGTGCAGCCGGCAACGTGTCCTGCAACAGCCACGCAGGCACAACAGACCCAAAGCTGCCGCCAGTGCAGGCTTCGGCCTACACTCTGCTCCCTCTCCTCCTCCTGCTGACCCCGGGCTCCAACACCGCCAGTTGGGGCCCGGTACTGCTAGCTGCACAGAGAAAAACACCTCGCCAATGTGTCAGTGGGGTTCAGCACCGCCAGCTGTTCCCCTGCTGTGCAGCCGGCATCGTGTCCTGCAAAAGCCACGCAGACACCAGAACTGAAATTGAAGGGAACCTGTCCCCCCTCCCCCAGGCGTTTGTACGTTTTTAAGGCCACCTTGTACAGCGGTAATGCTGCATGTGTGCAAGGTGGCTCATAAACGTATTCTCCTCGCACATGTGGAACGGAAAACACGTCTAAAATGTGTCCTCTGTGTGACCATTTAACCGTCCCGGTGGTGTGACTTTCCTTTGTAATGACACGCTGCAACCCCCTTGGTAGCGCTGCCCGTCTTCTGGCATCATTGTTTGGCTGCCTGCGCCTCTGCGGCCGCCCTGACCCACACAACGCCCCTCGGTGTCTTATTTCTTGGGAGTGCGAGGGTGTGTTTGATGGGCATGAGCAGTGCATCAGTTCGCCTGTCCCTCATCTCCTTCCGCCTTCTTCAGACTGTGCGGCTTCATGGCCGTGGCATGCGATAAGGGATCAGCTGACGCCACATAGTCTGAAGCAGGTGTAAGAACCCAAGCGAGAGGCGAACATATGTACTGCGCCAGGCCATGAATCCCAGCCCCGCAGTGTTTTAACTATGTCAATACACTGCGGGGCTGTGATTCATGGGCATCGCGAACCGCACCAGCCAACATTAAATGAGGTCAGAAGATGGGCAGCGCTAACAGCGCTAGGCCAGGGGATAACACGACAGCGCAGACTCCTGTACAGCAAATAACAACGCTCAGGAGGCTGCACCCAGCACCAAGGTGGGATTCTTGACATCTGTGCTGCGTCTCATTACAAAGGGAACTCGCGCCTCCAACACAGTTTGACTGTATAAAGGGCTAAATGTTATACGTGTTCCATTCAGCGTGTGCAAGGAGCCAAATTAAAAGAGCAACCTTTGACTTGTGCACCACTACTGCTGCATAAGCTGTGGCTCTTCTACTTTGTAACCCCTGAGGGGGGGTTAAAGGTTACCTTTGAAATTGGTTCGATTAGGCTTCGGCCTACACTCTGCTCCCCCTGCAGAGCCCGGGCTCCAACACCGCCAGTTGGGGCCCGGTACTGCTAGCTGCACAGAGAAAAACACCTCGCCAATGTGTCAGTGGGGTTCAGCACCGCCAGCTGTTCCCCTGCTGTGCAGCCGGCAACGTGTCCTGCAACAGCCACGCAGGCACAACAGACCCAAAGCTGCCGCCAGTGCAGGCTTCGGCCTACACTCTGCTCCCTCTCCTCCTCCTGCTGACCCCGGGCTCCAACACCGCCAGTTGGGGCCCGGTACTGCTAGCTGCACAGAGAAAAACACCTCGCCAATGTGTCAGTGGGGTTCAGCACCGCCAGCTGTTCCCCTGCTGTGCAGCCGGCATCGTGTCCTGCAAAAGCCACGCAGACACCAGAACTGAAATTGAAGGGAACCTGTCCCCCCTCCCCCAGGCGTTTGTACGTTTTTAAGGCCACCTTGTACAGCGGTAATGCTGCATGTGTGCAAGGTGGCTCATAAACGTATTCTCCTCGCACATGTGGAACGGAAAACACGTCTAAAATGTGTCCTCTGTGTGACCATTTAACCGTCCCGGTGGTGTGACTTTCCTTTGTAATGACACGCTGCAACCCCCTTGGTAGCGCTGCCCGTCTTCTGGCATCATTGTTTGGCTGCCTGCGCCTCTGCGGCCGCCCTGACCCACACAACGCCCCTCGGTGTCTTATTTCTTGGGAGTGCGAGGGTGTGTTTGATGGGCATGAGCAGTGCATCAGTTCGCCTGTCCCTCATCTCCTTCCGCCTTCTTCAGACTGTGCGGCTTCATGGCCGTGGCATGCGATAAGGGATCAGCTGACGCCACATAGTCTGAAGCAGGTGTAAGAACCCAAGCGAGAGGCGAACATATGTACTGCGCCAGGCCATGAATCCCAGCCCCGCAGTGTTTTAACTATGTCAATACACTGCGGGGCTGTGATTCATGGGCATCGCGAACCGCACCAGCCAACATTAAATGAGGTCAGAAGATGGGCAGCGCTAACAGCGCTAGGCCAGGGGATAACACGACAGCGCAGACTCCTGTACAGCAAATAACAACGCTCAGGAGGCTGCACCCAGCACCAAGGTGGGATTCTTGACATCTGTGCTGCGTCTCATTACAAAGGGAACTCGCGCCTCCAACACAGTTTGACTGTATAAAGGGCTAAATGTTATACGTGTTCCATTCAGCGTGTGCAAGGAGCCAAATTAAAAGAGCAACCTTTGACTTGTGCACCACTACTGCTGCATAAGCTGTGGCTCTTCTACTTTGTAACCCCTGAGGGGGGGTTAAAGGTTACCTTTGAAATTGGTTCGATTAGGCTTCGGCCTACACTCTGCTCCCCCTGCAGAGCCCGGGCTCCAACACCGCCAGTTGGGGCCCGGTACTGCTAGCTGCACAGAGAAAAACACCTCGCCAATGTGTCAGTGGGGTTCAGCACCGCCAGCTGTTCCCCTGCTGTGCAGCCGGCAACGTGTCCTGCAACAGCCACGCAGGCACAACAGACCCAAAGCTGCCGCCAGTGCAGGCTTCGGCCTACACTCTGCTCCCTCTCCTCCTCCTGCTGACCCCGGGCTCCAACACCGCCAGTTGGGGCCCGGTACTGCTAGCTGCACAGAGAAAAACACCTCGCCAATGTGTCAGTGGGGTTCAGCACCGCCAGCTGTTCCCCTGCTGTGCAGCCGGCATCGTGTCCTGCAAAAGCCACGCAGACACTTGCTCTTGTACCTTCTGCTCCCCATCCTGGTTCCAGTACCGTCAGCTGGTTCCGGGCAGAGCCTTTGGCTTAGGTGCCTCCCTCTGGGTATCCGAGTTCCACCAACGTCAGGTGGTCCTTGGTAGTGCTTTCAGGCACGGGTACCTCCTGCTTAGTAACCGGGTTCCAGTAACGTCAGCTGGTCCTCGGTAGTTCCATTGGCTCTTGGACCTTCGGCTACCCATCCGGGTTCCAGCACCGTCAGCTGGTTCTCGGCACTGTCTTTTGCTCTTGTACCTTCTGCTCCCCATCCTGGTTCCAGTACCGTCAGCTGGTTCCGGGCAGAGCCTTTGGCTTAGGTGCCTCCCTCTGGGTATCCGAGTTCCACCAACGTCAGGTGGTCCTTGGTAGTGCTTTCAGGCACGGGTACCTCCTGCTTAGTAACCGGGTTCCAGTAACGTCAGCTGGTCCTCGGTAGTTCCATTGGCTCTTGGACCTTTGGGTAGCCATCCGAGTTCCAGTTCCATCAGCTGGTTCTCGGCATTTTCTCAGCCTTCTTGTACCTTCTGCTACATTTCCAAGTTCAAGAGACTAAACACGATGACCCGGAAGAACACCCCTAAGATGACGACGACACCAGAGACGACAACCACCGTGATGACGACGACCCTGGAGACGATGACCCTGAAGACCACCGTGATGATGACGACCCCGGAGACGACGACCCTGAAGACCACCCCGATGACGATGACCCGGGAGACGACGACCCTGGAGACGACGACCCTGGAGACGACGACGACCTGGAAGACCGAGAAGCAGAAGAACAAGAGGCTGCAGAACAAAGAGCAGAAGAACATTAAGCATAACACTAAATATCAGAGCAAAAAATATTATCTAAATTATAAGCAGAAGAAGACTAAGCAGTGTATGGAGGTGAGTCCGTTCCTCCTCGTGGTGCCCCTGGATAAAGCCTGATGCTGCAGGCCAAACTGAACGCGGACAAATGTAACTGTTTTGTGACAGGCAGAACGGAAGGTGTAATCTTCAAACTTTTATAGATAACAACTACAGGAATGCCTGTCACAAATAAGAATATGATGAAGAAGTAGAATATGATGAAGATAATAGTAAAATAAAAAGAATATGAACAATGTAACCCAAAAAATAATAGGTAGAAGATGAAGAAGAAGATGAATAAGGTGAAGAAGTTGATGTCAAAGAAGCTGATGATGAGGATAATGAAGAAGAAAGCGTGGGAGAAGAAAAAAAGAAGGTGAAGGGCGTTGAAGTAGTGAAACATCAATATGTGGCATAAAAAAAAAAAAAAAATTAACAGTCAAATTCTTTCTAACGCCGAACGTCATCCAAAAAAAAAAAAATCCTGCTATTCTATTACATTGGGCTAAACCTCTGTGCCTTTAATGTCTCCGCCACGTCCCCCAATACATCCTACATTATTCTTAGTTGTTTTCCTTCATGTAGAATGAACCTACAAGTGTATAAAGGGTTTATTTTAATTCCGATATTTTCGTCCCATTGACTTGCATTGGGATCGGGTATCGGTATCGGATTGGATCCGATATTTTGACGGTATCGGCCGATACTTTCCGATACCGATACTTTCCGATATCGGAAAGTATCGCTCAACACTAGTCAAGGGATGAAACCATTAGATATTTCACGAAAACTTATGTGTGATCATAGTACTGTTAAGAGATTTATGGCTGAATCTGAGCACAGACGTGTTCGTGCTGATACAGGCAGAATGAGGAAGGTTTCTGCCAGGCAAGTTCATGGGATTAAGAGAGCAGCTGCTAAAAAGCCATTACAAACCAGCAATCATATTTGAAGCTGTTGGTGCCTCTGGAATCCCTCGAACCTCAAGGTGTAGGATCCTTCAAAGGCTTGCTGTGGTGCATAAACCTACTATTCGGCCACCACCAAACAGTGATCACAAGCAGAAACAGTTGCATTGGGCCCAGACATACATGAAGACTAATTTTCAAACAGTCTTGTTTACTGATGAGTGTCAAGCAACCCTGGATGGTCCAGATGGATAGAGTAGTAGATGGTTGGTGGATGGCCACCATGTCACAGCAAGGCTGTGATGTCAGCAAGGAGATGGAGGAGTCAAGTTTTGGGCTGGGAATCATGGGGAAACAGCTGGTAGGGCCCTTTAAGGTTCCTGAAGGTGTGAAAATGATCTCTGCAAAGTATATAGAGTTTCTGACTGACAACTTTCTTCCATGGTATAAAAAGCAGAAATGTGCCTTCAGGAGCAAAATCATCTTCATGCTGACAATGCCCCATCTCATGCTGCAAAGAATCCCTCTGGGTCATTGGCTGCTATGGGCATAAAAGGAGATAAACTCATGGTGTGGCCACCATCTTCCCCCTGATCTCAACCCTATAGAGAACCTTTAGAGGATCATCAAACAAAAGATCTATGAGGGTGGGAGGCAGTTCACATCAAAACAGCAGCTCTGGGAGGCTATTCTGACTTCATGCAAAGAAATACAAGCAGAAACTCTCCAAAAACTCACAAGTTCAATGGATGCACGAATTATGAAGGTGACATCAAAGAAAGGTTCCTATGTTAACATGTCACTTGGCCTGTTAGGACGTTTTGGACTTAAATTGCTTTTTTGTTCAGTCAATGTGATCTCCTAATGCTGCAAATTCCACAAATGAGCATTTTCAGTTCTTTAAAACATATCAAATGTTTAGAAATTCTACTGTGCCTAATAATTTGGAACAGTGCATTTTGAAGTTTTATTCATTTTGGAGATTATACTGTTATCATTGGGAGGTTTCTTCAATAAAATTTGATGTATAATCTAATGGGTGATGACTTTTATTAGACTGACTGTCATTTGCACCGACCATTTAGGAAAATCCGAAAAAAAATTTAATTTGCATAATAATTTGGAGGATAGTGTATTTTATTTTGGTTAGCCATTAAAAGGTATTATAACTACAAGATTATCTTGTTTTTCACACTGAGAGCATTATTATTGCAACTGGCGAACACGGAACCAAACCCTGTTTTTTCTTTTTTCAAAAAGAAGCAATACTTCATAACCGCAGGCCATCACAAACCACAAAAGATTGAACAACTGGTTGAAAAAAAGCCACTTGAGCCAAACGTAACCTTACCCAATAGCGTCACCTTATACACTGACTCAGAAAAGTCTCTCAAACATAAATCTAATGGTGAAATCTAGTACAACGAGCGCCCCAACCTCCAGAAGACGAGTCATGTGTCTTTTAGGTATTTGTGATCATAGGGACCTGAAAACCATCTAAAGAAGTCCCAACACCTTTAATTCCTGATCCTTCTTTCCTGTAACATCTGCTGTAATGGATTTGGCCAACGTTAATCTAATTCACATGGAAGCCTTATGATTGCTGGGTGTCTGGATGCTGACACCTCCACTGTTCCAAAAGGCAAAAGTTCCAAATTCCCAGTAGAGGATTCAACACTGATTGAAGCAAGTCCTAGTTTGTGTTGTACTCCATTGAGATGACCATCGCTTTCGAAATACCTAAAGAAAAGGACATTTTGACCCCAAAAACATGCTGGAATGCGTCATGTCTTGGTGTGTCCTATTGGTTTCTACTTGGCACATAGATTTATTTTGTCCATCAATAAAACAGGCCATTATTTTTAGGCAACTGTATGGAAGTATTATTTAGCTAACTTTTCTTTAATGGAGGGATCCTGACTCAAGCTATGGTGACCATCTGTGTATGAAGTCTTATTGGCAATGCTTCACGGGAAAAAACATGCAAGTTAGCTGTGATGTCTCACCAAGTGAGTTGGATCTTCAAAGCCCCAGGGTCCAAATGACCGTTTTTTTTGTTTGTTTTTTTGCAACATGGAGAGATGGCATTGGGGCAATAAGGCAAAACAGATGAAACAAAGACAGTTATGGCTGGATGTCAACAGAAGGAGCAGAACTGGAACCATGGAAACTGATGAAGGAGAGTTGAAGCAGCAGTAACAGATGTTGCTTAGTTTTAGTCAAGAAGAATGTAAGGTAGACTTAGCAAGGTAGCAGAGCTGAGTTTTCAACAGAATCCAAAGGGGATGTAATATAGAAGTATATTAGTGGCAGAGCTAAGTTTGGCAAAGAGTCCAATGCAAGCCTTGCAACATGGTATAGCAATGTTGATGCAACAGCAGAGCTAAGCTTGTCGTAGAATCGAGGCAAAACTGGCACAATGTAATAGCACTGTTGATGAAATGGTAGAGCTGAATTTGTTTTAGAGTCCTGACTCAGAAATTGTAGGATTGTATAGTAGAATCAACTCAGCAGCAGAACTGAGTTTATCAGAGAGCCCTAATGCAAAATTACCAAATCAGTATAGCAGAGGCAAATCAATGGCAGATAAGAGGTTTTTTGAGAGTCCTTATGCAGCGCTTTTGCAGTGGTAATAATCTACTGTAGTGAATACTCAGGTGGCGTCTTGTCAGAGTTAGTACTCAGATGAGTGATGCTACAAGAGCATGTTGGGTTGCAATTACAACCCAGCATTAAGAAGAGCAGAAGGTGCAAATGGCTACAGATGAGAGACAGAGCGCACATCCCTGTATCAAGGAGAGTTTAGTAAAATTTTCTTTCTCAGAAGACAGAAAACTATTTTGCTAATCACACGTTTTGGAAGTAGCTGTCCTATAGGTCCAATACTTTAATGAACCTTGCAACACGACCAGGTTTATTAGCCAAAGCCAAAAGCTCATCTGCAGACCATGTACAATGTGCAGATTGGAAAGTTGAATGATATTTTTCATTGGAAAGTGCATTTGAACAGCAAGGTGGCTTGCTGTTGAGGGGAAATAGAGATAAAAAAAAAAAAATCTTTAAATCTTCAGCATAGCGAGTGTGAGCGAGCTGAGTGTGACCTGAGTGTAAGTGTGGACGGCGGTAAGTGTGACTTGTGATTCAGTGACTTTGGAATCAGGGAGTTTCCAAGGGAGGAATTGCTGTCTGTTTTTAATTAATACTTGTATTTATTTTTAATTAACGTTTCTGTGTGGTGCAATCCCCATTAGGAAATGTGCTCCACAATTGTTAATGCCATCCAGTGCACATCTTGCCACATGTATGCAGTCCTTGATCAGCCGGTCGAGGGTGCATACTGCTGTGCGAGATGTGAGCACATTGTGCATTTGGAATCCCAGATTCTGGATCTAAATGTGCAGCTGGCAACACTGAGATCCATAGACAATATGGAGAGGAGTCTTCTGCTCACAGAGCAGACGCTCAATGGGATAGATGAGGGGGGGGATGGTAGGATGGAGCTGCAGGACAGTGTGGCAGTTAGCTGGGTGACAGTTAGGAAGCGGGGTAGGGGGAAGAGTGCCAGGGAGGCTAGTCCTGATCTGGCACACCCCAATAAGTTTGCTAAGTTGGCAGATGAGGGGAGTGCCAGTACAGGGGTAGCACTGCTGCAGCCAGGCATGTCCTCTGAAAGCCGGAGGAGTGACTGCTCCAGTAAGGAGGGAAATAGGAGAGCAGGGCAGGCCAGACAGGTGTTGGTAGTGGGGGACTCAATTATTAGGGGAACAGATAGGGCAATCTGTCACAAAGACAGGGATCGTCGGACGGTGTGCTGCCTACCGGGCGCTCGAGTCCGACACATCGCTGATCGGGTGGACAGATTACTGGGGGGGCTGGTGAGGACCCAGCAGTCATGGTGCACATTGGCACAAATGACAAAGTTAGAGGTAGGTGGAAGGTCCTTAAAAACGATTTCAGGGAATTAGGCTGCAAGCTGAAAGCAAGGACCTCCAACGTGGTATTTTCCGAAATACTGCCTGTACCACGTGCCACGCCAGAGAGGCAACGGGAGACTAGGGAGGTTAATAAGTGGCTCAAGAATTGGTGTAGGAAGGAGGGGTTTGGGTTCCTGCAGAACTGGGCCGACTTCTCAGTTGGCTACAGGCTCTACGCTAGGGACGGGCTGCACCTCAATGGGGAAGGTGCAGCTGTGCTGGGGGAGAAAATGGCTAGAAGGTTGGAGGAGTGTTTAAACTAGGGATTGGGGGGAGGGTATTCATTTTATAGGAGGGGTAGATAATGCAGATAGAGACCTGGGCACAAATAAGGAAGTTGGGGGTGGCATGGGGGGTGGGGTTAGAACAGTTAATAATTTAAGAAAGAATAGAGGTACAGAGAGGAACATCAAGTGCATGTATACTAATGCCGGAAGCCTCGCCAACAAAATGGACGAATTAGAACTAATGTTGTTGGATAGGGTTGAGCGAAACGGATCGTTAATTTTCATAAGTCGCCGACTTTTGGCAAAGTCGGCGTCTCATGAAACCGAGCCGATCCCAGCGTTGCATCGGCCATGCGGTACGCGACTTTCGTGCCAAAGTCGCGTTTCGATGACGCTAAAAGCGCCATTTCTCAGCCAATGAAGGTGGACGCAGAGTGTGGGCAGCGTGATGACATAGATCTCAGTCCCCAACATCTTAGAGAAGGGCATTGCAGTGATTGGCTTGCTTTCTGCCGCATCACAGGGGCTATAAAGGGGCGTTCCCGCCGACCGCCATCTTACTGCTGCTGATGTGAGCGTAGGGAGAGGTTGCTGCCGCTTCTTCAGAAGCAGGGATAGTGATAGGCAGGGTACATAAAGCCACAAACCGCTTGTGCTGTAGCGATTTCCACTGTCCAACACCACCTTTTGTTTGCAGGGACAGTGGAAGCTACATTTTTTTTTCCTCAGCGCTGTCGCTCATTGGGCTGCCCTAGAAGGCTCCCTGACCCTGATAGCTGCGTTGCTGTGCCTGTGTGTGTATGCCGCTGTGCAAACCAACTGCTTTTTTCAAAGCACAAATCCTGTTTTTCCTTCCTTTCTGCAGAGCTATCTTGTGTGTTTGTCCCCACTTTTGTGTGCAGCAGTCCTTTTTATAGCTGCCTGCCATACTTTTCTGAGATAACTGCAGGGAGATAAATATTGGCAACTCTGCCTTCGTGCCAGTCCTGTGGGTGGCATCTCTCTCTCATTGTGTGGCACCGAAAACGAAAACCACTGTGTGATACTTGGCCATTTTTTTTTTTTTTTGGCTAAATTCTCCCTTTTCAAAAAAAATAAAAATTAGTGGGAGATAAATATTGGCAAGTCTGCCTCCGTGCCATTGCTGTGGGTGGCATCTCTCTCTCATTGTGTGGCACCGAAAAAACCACTGTGTGATACTTGGCCATTTTTTTTTTTGGCTAAATTCTCCCTTTTAAAAAAAAATAAAAATTAGTGGGAGATAAATATTGGCAAGTCTGACTCCGTGCCATTGCTGTGGGTGGCATCTCTCTCTCATTGTGTGGCACGGAAAAAAACACTGTGTGATACTTGGCCATTTTTTTTTTTTTGGCTAAATTCTCCCTTTAAAAAAAAAATAAAAATTAGTGGGAGATAAATATTGGCAAGTCTGCCTCCGTGCCATGCTGTGGGTGGCATCTCTCTCTCATTGTGTGGCACCGAAAAAACCACTGTGTGATACCTGGCCATTTTTTTTTTTTTTTTGGCTAAATTCTCCCTTTTCAAAAAAAATAAAAATTAGTGGGAGATAAATATTGGCAAGTCTGCCTCCGTGCCATTGCTGTGGGTGGCATCTCTCTCTCATTGTGTGGCACCGAAAAAACCACTGTGTGATACTTGGCCATTTTTTTTTTTTTGTCTAAATTCTCCCTTTTCAAAAAAAATAAAAATTAGTGGGAGATAAATATTGGCAAGTCTGCCTCCGTGCCATTGCTGTGGGTGGCATCTCTCTCTCATTGTGTGGCACCGAAAAAACCACTGTGTGATACTTGGCCATTTTTTTTTTTTTTTGGCTAAATTCTCCCTTTTCAAAAAAAAAAAAAAATTAATGGGAGATAAATATTGGCAAGTCTGCCTCCGTGCCATTGCTGTGTGTGGCATCTCTCTCTCATTGTGTCCCCCCGAAAAGCAGTGTGTAATACTGGGCCTTTTTGGGTTTTTTTGGGTAAATTCTCCCTTTTCAAAAAAAAAATAGTTAGTGGGAGATAAATATTGGCAAGTCTGCCTCCGTGCCAGTCCTGTGTGTGGCATCTGTCTCTCATTGTGTCCCACCGAAAAGCAGTGTGTAATACTGGGCCTTTTTGTTTTTTTTGGGTAAATTCTCCCTTTTCAAAAAAAAATAGTTAGTGGGAGATAAATATTGGCAAGTCTGCCTCCGTGCCAGTCCTGTGTGTGGCATCTGTCTCTCATTGTGTGCCACCGAAAAACACTGTGTAATACTGGGTCTTTTTGTTTTTTGGGGGTAAATTCTCCCTTTCAAAAAAAAATAGTTAGTGGGAGATAAATATTGGCAAGTTTGCCTCCGTGCCAGTCCTGTGTGTGGCATCTGTCTCTCATTGTGTCCCACCGAAAAGCACTGTGTAATACTGGGCCTTTTTGTTTTTTTGGGGTAAATTCTCCATTTTCAAAAAAAATAGTTAGTGGGAGATAAATATTGGCATTTGGCAAGTCTGCCTCCGTGCCAGTCCTGTGTGTGGCATCTGTCTCTCATTGTGTCCCACCGAAAAGCAGTGTGTAATACTGGGCCTTTTTGTTTTTTTTGGGTAAATTCTCCTTTTTCCAAAAAAAATAGTTAGTGGGAGATAAATATTGGCAAGTTTGCCTCCGTGCCATTGCTGTGGGTGGCATCTCTCTCTCATTGTGTGGCACCGAAAAAACCACTGTGTGATACTTGGCCATTTTTTTTTTGTCTAAATTCTCCCTTTTCAAAAAAAATAAAAATTAGTGGGAGATAAATATTGGCAAGTCTGCCTCCGTGCCATTGCTGTGTGTGGCATCTTTCTCTCATTGTGTGCCACCGAAAAGCAGTGTGTAATACTGAGCCTTTTTGTTTTTTTGGGTAAATTCTCCCTTTTCAAAAAAAAATAGTTAGTGGGAGATAAATATTGGCAAGTTTGCCTCCGTGCCAGTCCTGTGTGTGGCATCTGTCTCTCATTGTGTCCCACCGAAAAGCACTGTGTAATACTGGGCCTTTTTGGTTTTTTTGGGTAAATTCTCCCTTTTCCAAAAAAAATAGTTAGTGGGAGATAAATATTGGCAAGTCTGCCTCCGTGCCAGTCCTGTGTGTGGCATCTGTCTCTCATTGTGTCCCACCGAAAAGCAGTGTGTAATACTGGGCCTTTTTGTTTTTTTTGGCTAAATTCTCCCTTTTCCAAAAAAAATAGTTAGTGGGAGATAAATATTGGCAAGTCTGCCTCCGTGCAAGTTCAGTGTGTGGCATCTGTCTCTCATTGTGTCCCACTGAAAAGCAGTGTGTAATACTGGGCCTTTTTGTTTTTTTGGGGTAAATTCTCCCTTTTCAAAAAAAAATAGTTAGTGGGAGATAAATATTGGCAAGTTTGCCTCCGTGCCAGTCCTGTGTGTGGCATCTGTCTCTCATTGTGTGCCACCGAAAAGCACTGTGTAATACTGGGCCTTTTTGGTTTTGTTTGGTAAATTCTCCCTTTAAAAAAAAAAGTTAGTGGGAGATAAATATTGGCAAGTCTGCCTCCGTGCCAGTCCTGTGTGTGGCATCTGTCTCTCATTGTGTCCCACCGAAAAGCAGTGTGTAATACTGGGCCTTTTTGTTTTTTTTGGGTAAATTCTCCCTTTTCAAAAAAAAATAGTTAGTGGGAGATAAATATTCGCAAGTTTGCCTCCGTGCCAGTCCTGTGTGTGGCATCTGTCTCTCATTGTGTGCCACCGAAAAGCACTGTGTAATACTGGGCCTTTTTGGTTTTTTTGGGTAAATTCTCCCTTTAAAAAAAAAATAGTTAGTGGGAGATAAATATTGGCAAGTCTGCCTCCGTGCCAGTCCTGTGTGTGGCATCTGTCTCTCATTGTGTCCCCCCGAAAAGCAGTGTGTAATACTGGGCCTTTTTGTTTTTTTGGGGTAAATTCTCCCTTTTAAAAAAAAAAATAGTTAGTGGGAGATAAATATTGGCAAGTCTGCCTCCGTGCCAGTCCTGTGTGTGGCATCTGTCTCTCATTGTGTCCCACCGAAAAGCAGTGTGTAATACTGGGCCTTTTTGTTTTTTTTGGGTAAATTCTCCCTTTTCCAAAAAAAATAGTTAGTGGGAGATAAATATTGGCAAGTTTGCCTCCGTGCCAGTCCTGTGTGTGGCATCTGTCTCTCATTGTGTCCCACCGAAAAGCAGTGTGTAATACTGGGCCTTTTTGTTCTTTTTGGGTAAATTCTCCCTTTTCCAAAAAAAATAGTTAGTGGGAGATAAATATTGGCAAGTCTGCCTCCGTGCCAGTCCTGTGTGTGGCATCTGTCTCTCATTGTGTCCCACCGAAAAGCAGTGTGTAATACTGGGCCTTTTTGTTTTTTTTTGGGTAAATTCTCCCTTTTCCAAAAAAAATAGTTAGTGGGAGATAAATATTGGCAAGTTTGCCTCCGTGCCAGTCCTGTGTGTGGCATCTGTCTCTCATTGTGTCCCACCGAAAAGCAGTGTGTAATACTGGGCCTTTTTGTTCTTTTTGGGTAAATTCTCCCTTTTCAAAAAAAAATAGTTAGTGGGAGATAAATATTGGCAAGTCTGCCTCCGTGCCAGTCCTGTGTGTGGCATCTGTCTCTCATTGTGTCCCACCGAAAAGCAGTGTTTAATACTGGGCCTTTTTGGGTTTTTTGGGTAAATTCTCCCTTTTCCAAAAAAAATAGTTAGTGGGAGATAAATATTGGCAAGTCTGCCTCCGTGCCAGTCCTGTGTGTGGCATCTGTCTCTCATTGTGTGCCACCGAAAAGCACTGTGTAATACTGGGCCTTTTTGTTTTTTTTGGGTAAATTCTCCCTTTTCAAAAAAAAATAGTTAGTGGGAGATAAATATTGGCAAGTTTGCCTCCGTGCCAGTCCTGTGTGTGGCATCTGTCTCTCATTGTGTCCCACCGAAAAGCAGTGTGTAATACTGGGCCTTTTTGTTTTTTTGGGGTAAATTCTCCCTTTAAAAAAAAAATAGTTAGTGGGAGATAAATATTGGCAAGTCTGCCTCCGTGCCAGTCCTGTGTGTGGCATCTGTCTCTCATTGTGTGCCACCGAAAAGCACTGTGTAATACTGGGCCTTTTTGTTTTTTTTGGGTAAATTCTCCCTTTTCAAAAAAAAATAGTTAGTGGGAGATAAATATTGGCAAGTCTGCTTGAGTGCTGGTCCTGTGTGTGCCATCTGTCTCAAATTATTGGGGCACAGAAAACCTAGTGTGTAACATTGGGCCTGATTTTCCTTTCAGTGTCAGGCACCTATAAAGGTATATATAAATCCTACAGAAGTTTGAGTTCAAGTTATAAGTTGTTTTACAGTAACAAATAGCGTTACTTTAGTTACGTTTTGCAAACAAGGAGGAAGTCTAGTGGAAGAGGTCGTGGCCGTGGGCGGTCATTGTCAGCTGGTAATGATGGTAGTGGTGGTGGAGCATCAGGTGGTCGTGGTAAAAGCAGTACAGCACCTAAGTCTCGAGTTGTTGAGCCAAAAACGTCGTCTGCCTACACAAGGCCTCGAACGCTCTCTTTTCTGGGAGTTGGAAAACCACTTTTGAAGCCGGAGCAGGAGGAACAAGTATTGGCTTTCATTGCTCACTCTGCCTCTAGCTCTTTCGCCTCCTCCTCGGAAAGTGCAAAATGTCAGAGCAGTGCATCGTCAGTGGATGCTCCCGGTCAGGGACAAGTCGCTTCCTTGTCTTCTTCACCCAGAACAAGAGAGAAGGATGCGTCAAGAGACACAACGGGTTACTCCATGGAGCTCTTTACACATACCGTTCCTGGGTTAGACAGTGAAACAGTTAACAGGCCATGCCCATTAGAAGTTGAATCGGACATGGAGTGCACAGATGCACAGCCACAGCCAGATTACTACGCTGTTCCTATGACTCAGACCAGAACATTGCCCTCGCAGTGTACTGAGGCAGAATCAAACCCAGCGGAGACTATGGTGCCCCGTCACGAACGCTATACCACCGGCTTACACGGTGACACAGACGAAGTTGCACACGACATAGAAGAGGAGGTCATAGATGACCCAGTTGTTGACCCCGATTGGCAGCCATTGGGGGAACAGGGTGCAGGTGGCAGTAGTTCAGAAGCGGAGGAGGAGGAGCCGCAGCAGGCATCAACATCACAACAGGTTCCATCTGCCGGGCCCGTATCTGGCCAAAAACGCGTGGCAAAACCAAAACCAGTTGGAGGACAGCGTGGCCATCCGGTTAAAGAAGCTCAGTCTGCAATGCCTGAAAAGGTATCCGATAGTAGAAAGAGTGCAGTCTGGCATTTTTTTAAACAACATCCAAATGATCAGCGCAAAGTCATCTGTCAAAAATGTTCAACTACCTTAAGCAGAGGTCAGAATCTTAAAAGTCTAAATACAAGTTGCATGCATAGACATTTATCCACCATGCATTTGCAAGCCTGGACTAACTACCAAACGTCCCTAAAGGTTACTGCACCCTCAGCCAATGAAGCTAGTCAGCAACGCTACATCCCTTCCCTCACTGTAAACCCACCATTTCCCGCACCACCTTCAGTATCTGTGCAGCTTTCGTCGCCAGGCCAAAGAAGTCAGTGAATCGCCAGGTTTGCAGTAGGAAACACTGCATGTAGGGCACCGGCAAGAATACCATCTCCAACCCTCTCTCACTCACCCATGTCCACCGGCACCACTGCTAGTTCCACGATCTCCAGCTCTCCAGTCCAACTCACCCTACACGAGACTCTTGTTAGGAAAAGGAAGTACTCATCCTCGCATCCGCGTACACAGGGTTTGAACGCACACATTGCTAGACTAATCTCATTAGAGATGATGCCCTACCGGTTAGTTGAAAGCGAAGCTTTCAAAGTGCTGATGGACTATGCTGTACCACGCTACGAGCTACCCAGTCGGCACTTCTTTTCTAGAAAAGCCATCCCAGCACTCCAACAGCATGTTAAAGACCGCATCGTCCATGCACTCAGGCAGTCTGTGACTACAAAGGTGCACCTGACAACAGATGCATGGACCAGTAGGCATGGCCAGGGACGTTACGTGTCCATCACGGCACACTGGGTGAATGTGGTGGATGCAGGGTCCACAGGGGACAGCAACATTGGGACAGTTTTGCCTAGCCCACGGTCAAGGAAAGAGTTGGCTGTAGGCGTTCGCCCCCCCTCCTCCTCTTTCTCCTCCTCATGCAGAAGCGAGAGCTCGTCCACACACCGCAGTCGCACATCCACTCCATCCGCAGCTGCCACTGTTGCACACCAGGTGTGCCATTATGGGACAGCTAGTGGCAAGCGTCAGCAGGCTGTATTGGCAATGAAGTGTTTGGGCGACAACAGACACACCGCGGAAGTTCTGTCCGAGTTCTTGCAGAATGAAACTCAGTCATGGCTGGGCACTGTACATCTTGAGGCAGGCAAGGTTGTGAGTGATAACGGAAGGAATTTCATGGCTGTCATAGCCCTTTCCCAACTGAAACACATTCCTTGCCTGGCTCACACCTTAAACCTGGTGGTGCAGTGCTTCCTGAAAAGTTACCCGGGGTTACCCGACCTGCTCCTCAAAGTGTGCAGACTTTGCTCACATATCCGCCGTTCGCCCGTACACTCCAGCCGTATTCAGAACTATCAGCGGTCTTTGAACCTTCCCCAGCATCGCCTAATCATCGACATTGCAACAAGGTGGAACTCCACACTGCACATGCTTCAGAGACTGTGCGAACAGAGGCGTGCTGTTATGTTTTTGTGGGAGGATACACATACACGGGCAGGCAGTTGGATGGCAGACATGGAGTTGTCAGGTGTGCAGTGGTCGAAGCTACAAGACCTGTGTCAAGTCCTTCAGTGTTTTGAGGAATGCACACGGCTGGTTAGTGCAGACAACGCCATAATAAGCATGAGCATCACCCTAATGCGTCTGCTGATGCAAAGTTTGATGCACATAAAGGAGCAGGCGTCTGCAGCCGAGGAAGAGGAAAGCCTTGATGACAGTCAGCCTTTGTCTGGTCAGGGCCGTGTTGAGCACGCGGTAGCAGGCGAAGAGGTGGAGGAGGACGAGGAGGATGATGGGGATGAGTACTTTTTGAATGAGGAAGCTTCTCCTGGGCCAACAGAAATTAGTGGCGTTGCAAGGCCGGGTTCTGTTTTTTTAAGGGAGACAAGTGACGTAGATTTGCCTGTAACTGCCCCTCCAACCAGCACAACCGCAGATTTGACAACTGGAACTTTGGCCCACATGGCGGATTATGCCTTACGTATCCTCAAAAGGGACACACGCATTATTAAAATGATGAGCGATGATGATTACTGGTTAGCCTGCATCCTTGACCCTCGCTATAAAGGCAAATTGCAAAATATTATGCCACATGAGAACCTCGAACAAATATTAGCAACCAAACAAGCTACTCTTGTAGACCGTTTGATTCAGGCATTCCCAGCACACAGCGCCGGTGATGGTTCTCAGTCTCACACAAGCTGCAGGGGGCTACATGGCAGAGGTGTTCGAGGTGCACAGATCAAAAGTGGCGTTGGACAGAGGGGTTTTCTGACCAGGTTGTGGAGTGATTTCGCAATGACCGCAGACAGGACAGGTACTGCAGCATCCATTCAATGTGACAGGAGACAACATTTGTCCAGTATGGTTACGAACTATTTTTCAGCCCTTATCGATGTTCTCCCTCAAGCGTCATTCCCATTTGATTACTGGGCATCCAAATTAGACACCTGGCCTGAATTGGCAGAATATGCATTGCAGGAGCTTGCTTGCCCAGCAGCTAGTGTGCTATCAGAAAGAGTATTCAGTGCTGCTGGTTCAATATTAACCGAAAAAAGGACTCGTCTGGCTACCCAAAATGTGGATGATCTCACCTTCATTAAAATGAACCACTCCTGGATTTCAAATTATTTTGCCCCACCTTTCCCGGCTGACACCTAGCTTTCCTATAAAAAGTGCTTGCTTGTGGACTGGTCTTACTGAGTGTTCCAATCTGTTGATTTGCAGCAGCTGTTTGTCCAGCATACGACAGGTTTACACCTCCCGCAATGTGAAAACTCCCCCCACGGGGCCATGGTCTCGCCACTTGGCTCAAGCACCCGTTACAGTGCTGTTTGTCTGAAGAGGTGGGTGTGCCCGCTTTTGGTCGACGGCACTGCCACTGGGTCCCTCATAGTACAATGTAGTGTCTCTGGCGGTGGTGGTGCGCACCCAACGTCAGACACACCGTTGTAACATGAGGGGCCCTGGGTGGTACCGCCGGCCACAAGAGAGTTCCCCCCCCCAGCTCAAACTGTGCTCTACCACGTGCAAAATTATCTCGCACAGCTCCACCAATGTTTAGTCTATTCGCTGACATCATTCAATGTCTGGCACCGACAATACCAATTTGTAGACATCTATGATGCTACTTAAAGTAGTCTGGGTCAGTGTCCTATATTGGCACCATTAAATATTTACTGCCAAATTACTATGTCAGAAACTCAGCAGATGAGCCCACCCCTGTACCTAAGTATGCCACCCTTTTTATTTTTTTTTGTTTGTTTTGCGAGACATTAACATCTATTTATATTTTGTGAGTACTGGGTCAGACACTCCTTGCAATACTCCTCCACTGACCACAATGCTGCCTGCCTGTGTATCCATGTAACCGATGTAAAACTGCCATGAGCCTATTGTTTGTTATTTTAGGCCTTTGATAGCCTGTCTGCAGCCCCTACTTGCATTACTCCTCCACTGACCACAATGCTGCCTGCCTGTGTATCCATGTAACCAATGTAAAACTGCCATGAGCCTATTGTTTGTTATTTTAGGCCTTTGATAGCCTGTCTGTGGCCCCTACTTGCAATACTCCTCCTCCGCTGACCACAAACCTGCCTGTGTATCCATGTAACCTATTTTAAACTGCCTTGAGCCTATTTTTAGGTATTTTAGGCCTAGTAAGCCTGTCTGCGGTGCCTCCTTGCAATCCTCCTCCACTGACCACAACAATGCTGCCCGTTTACCCGTGGAACCTATTTTACAGTGCATAGAGCCTATTTTTTTATTTTACTTAATATTAATAAAGCCATGAAGGACTACGCAGTACCACGCTATGAGCTACCCAGTTGACAATTCTTTAGCGAGAAAAGCCATCCCACCCCTCCACCAGCATGTAAAAGACCGCATTGTCCATGCACTCTGTCAATCTGTGAGTCCAAAGGTACACCTGACAACAGACACATGGACCTGTAGGCATGGCCACGGAAGGTTACGTGTCCATTACAGCGCAATGGGTTAATGTGGTGGATGCATGGTCCACAGGGGACAGCCTACTAAGTCTGTCTGCAGTCCCTAATTCAAATTGTCCTCCACTGTCTAAATCTTACCTTCTACCTTCTGGCTCTCATTAAGTGCTGTTTTTAAATAAAAAAATGGTGTTTAGGGCCTACTAACGGTGTCTGCCCCTGCCTGGTGTTTGTCCTCAACTGAATACAGCTGAGCTTCTACCTTCTGGCTCTCATTAAGTGCTGTGTTTTTAAAAATTGGTGGTTAGGGCCTACTAACGGTGTCTGCCCCTCCCTGGTGTTGCCCTCAACTGAATACAGCTGAGCTTCTACCTTCTGGCTTTCGGCCTATAGTATCAGATATTAAACTGCATTTGCCCTTCAACTTTGGTTACGGCCTACTAACGGTGTCTGCCCCTCCCTGGTGTTGCCCTCAACTGAATACAGCTGAGCTTCTACCTTCTGGCTCTCATTAAGTGCTGTGTTTTTAAAAATTGGTGGTTAGGGCCTACTAATGGTGTCTGCCCCTCCCTGGTGTTGCCCTCAACTGAATACAGCTGAGCTTCTACCTTCTGGCTTTCGGCCTATAGTATCAGATATTAAACTGCATTTGGCCTACTAGTGTGGTTGGGCCCTTAAAACAGTGTCTGCTGCTCCTGGGTTTGCTACTCCACTGAACAAAGCAATGCCGCCTGTTTAGTCCTGTTACCAATTTTGAACTGCATTTAGCCTACTTTATTCTTTGGCCCTATATCTGTTTCCTCCTCATCCTGCCCATTGCCCAGCCACTGCTAGATGAGTCTGCTGGTACATTGACCTAGACCACTACATTCCCCTTGCACTCTACACAGCCAGAATCTGACCCTGCTGAAAGTAAGGTTCCCCTTCCCGCATGTTATACCACCTTACACAGGGACAAAGAGGAAGGTGCAGATGAAAGTGCAGGTTCCTTCATCAGGTGGGGGGGGCATACTCGTTGGCGACGTCACTGGCACAGGGCCCCTCAGAGTACGCAAAAGTGTCGCTGCTGGTGGGAGGCGCTATGCTTCCCCATTGACTTGCATTGGGTTTCGTGTTTCGGTCGATCCCCGACTTTTAGCGATAATCAGCCGACTGCACTCGACTCGACTCTGGACAAAGTCGGGTTTCACAAAACCCGACTCGATCTTAAAAAAATGAAAGTCGCTCAACCCTATTGTTGGAACATAATTATGACTTGGTGGGGATATCTGAGACATGGCTGGATGAGAACCATGACTGGGCTGTTAACTTGCAGGGCTATAGCCTGTTCAGAAATGACCATACAGATAAGCGAGGGGGTGGGGTGTGTCTGTATGTAAAATGTTCCTTAAAACCCATCCTGCGTGATAATATAGGTGAATTTAATGAGAATGTAGAGTCCCTGTGGGTGGAGATAAGGGGAGGGGGAAAAAATAATAAATTACTGATAGGGGTTTGTTATAAATCTCCAAAAATAATGGAAGCAATGGAGAATATCCTCGTAAAGCAAATAGATGAAGCTGCGACTCAAGGAGAAGTCATTATTATGGGGGACTACAACTACCCTGAAATAGATTGGGGAACAGAAACCTGCAGTTCCAGTAAAGGTAATCGGTTTTTGACAACTATGAGAGACAATTACCTTTCACAACTGGTTCAGGACCCAACAAGAAGGGGGGCACTGCTAGACCTAATATTAACCAACAGGCCAGACCGCATAGCAAATATAAGGGTTGGGGGTCACTTGGGAAATAGTGATCACAAAATAATAAGTTTTCATGTCTCCTTTAATAAGATGTGTAGTAGAGGGGTGACAAGGACACTAAACTTCAGGAGGGCAAATTTCCAACGGATGAGAGATGATCTTGGTGCAATTAACTGGGACGATATCCTGAGACATAAAAATACACAAAGAAAATGGGAGACGTTTATTAGCATCTTGGATAGGACCTGTGCACAGTATATACCGTATGGGAATAAACATACTAGAAATAGGAGGAAACCAATATGGCTAAATAGAGCTGTAAGGGGCGCAATAAGGGACAAAAAGAAAGCATTTCGAGAATTAAAGGAAGTAGGTAGTGAGGAGGCATTAAATAAATACAGAAAATTAAATAAATTCTGTAAAAAGCAAATCAAGGCAGCAAAGATTGAGACAGAGAGACTCATTGCCAGAGAGAGTAAAAATAATCCCAAAATATTCTATAACTACATAAATTGTAAGAAGCTAAAAAATGAAAGTGTTGGCCCCCTTAAAAATAGTCTGGGTGAAATGGTGGACGAGGATGAGGAAAAAGCCAATATGCCAAATGACTTTTTTTCATCAGTATTTACAAAAGAAAATCCCATGGCAGACAAAATGACTAGTGTTAAAAATTCCCAATTAAATGTCACCTGCTTAACCCAGCAGGAAGTACGGCGGCGTCTAAAAATCACTAAAATTGACAAATCTCCGGGCCCGGATGAGATACACCCTCGAGTACTGCAGGAATTAAGTACAGTCATTGATAGACCATTATTTTTAATCTTTAAAGACTCCATGATAACAGGGTCTGTACCACAGGACTGGCGTATAGCAAATGTGGTGCCAATATTCAAAAAAGGGGCAAAAACTGAACTCGGTAATTATAGGCCAGTAAGCTTAACCTCTACTGTGGGTAAAATCCTTGAGGTCATTCTGGGCATTCTAAGGGATGCTATGCTGGAGTATCTGAAGAGGAATAACCTCATGACTAGTGTTGAGCATTCCGATACCGCAAGTATCGGGTATCGGCCGATATTTGCTGTATCGGAATTCCGATACCGAGATCCGATACTTTTGTGGTATCGGGTATCGGTATCGAAACAACATTAATGTGTAAAATAAAGAATTAAAATAAAAAATATTGCTATACTCACATCTCCGACGCAGCCTGGACTTCAGCGAGGGAACCGGCAGCGTTGTTTGCTTAAAATTCGCGCTTTAACTTCCTTACTTGAAGTCCCGGCTTGTGATTGGTCGCGTGCCGCCCATGTGACCGCGACGCGACCAATCACAGCAAGCCGTGACGTAATTTTAGGTCCTTCAGGATTTTAAAATTACGTTCCGGCGTTGTGATTGGTCGCGTCGCGGTCACATGGGCGACGCGACCAATCACAAGCCGTGACGTCACGGGAGGCAGGACACGCGCGCATTTTAAAATGCGCGCGTCTCCTGCCTCCCGTGACGTCACGGCTTGTGATTGGTCGCGTCGCCCATGTGACCGCGACGCGACCAATCACAACGCCGGAACGTAATTTTAAAATCCTGAAGGACCTGAAATTACGTCACGGCTTTCTGTGATTGGTTGCGTCGCGGCCAACATGGCGACGCGACCAATCACAAGCCGTGACGTCACGGGAGGCTGGACACGCGCACATTTTAAAATGCGCGCGTCTCCTGCCTCCCGTGACGTCACGGCTTGTGATTGGTCGCGTCGCCCATGTGACCGCGACGCGACCAATCACAACGCCGGAACGTAATTTTAAAATCCTGAAGGACCTGAAATTACGTCACGGCTTTCTGTGATTGGTTGCGTCGCGGCCAACATGGCGACGCGACCAATCACAAGCCGTGACGTCACGGGAGGCTGGACACGCGCACATTTTAAAATGCGCGCGTCTCCTGCCTCCCGTGACGTCACGGCTTGTGATTGGTCGCGTCGCCCATGTGACCGCGACGCGACCAATCACAACGCCGGAACGTAATTTTAAAATCCTGAAGGACCTAAAATTACGTCACGGCTTGCTGTGATTGGTCGCGTCGCGGTCACATGGGCGGCGCGCGACCAATCACAAGCCGGGACTTCAAGTAAGGAAGTTAAAGCGCGAATTTTAAGCAAACAACGCTGCCGGTTCCCTCGCTGAAGTCCAGGCTGCGTCGGAGATGTGAGTATAGCAATATTTTTTATTTTAATTCTTTCTTTTACACATTAATATGGTTCCCAGGGCCTGAAGGAGAGTTTCCTCTCCTTCAGACCCTGGGAACCATCAGGAATACCGTCCGATACATGAGTCCCATTGACTTGTATTGGTATCGGGTATCGGTATCGGATTAGATCCGATACTTTGCCGGTATCGGCCGATACTTTCCGATACCGATACTTTCAAGTATCGGACGGTATCGCTCAACACTACTCATGACCCAGTATCAGCACGGGTTTACTAGGGACCGTTCATGTCAGACTAATTTGATCAGCTTCTATGAAGAGGTAAGTTCCGGACTGGACCAAGGGAGCCCAGTAGATGTAGTGTATATGGACTTCTCAAAAGCTTTTGATACGGTGCCACACAAAAGGTTGATACATAAAATGAGAATAATGGGGATAGGGGAAAATATGTGTAAGTGGATTGAGAGCTGGCTCAGGGATAGGAAACAAAGGGTGGTTATTAATGGAGCTCACTCGGACTGGGTCGCGGTTAGCAGTGGGGTACCACAGGGGTCAGTATTGGGCCCTCTTCTTTTTAACATATTTATTAATGACCTTGTAGGGGGCATTCAGAGTAGAATTTCAATATTTGCAGATGACACTAAACTCTGCAGGGTAATCAGTACAGGGGAGGACAATTTTATATTACAGGATGATTTATGTAAACTAGAAGCTTGGGCTGATAAATGGCAAATGAGCTTTGATGGGGATAAATGTAAGGTCATGCACTTGGGTAGAAGTAATAAGATGTATAACTATGTGCTTAATTCTAAAACTCTGGGTAAAACCGTCAATGTAAAGCACCTGGGTGTATGGGTGGATGACAAACTCATATTCAGTGGCCAGTGTGAGGCAGCTGCTACAAAGGCAAATAAAATAATGGGATGATTAAAAGAGGCATAGATGTTCATGAGGAGAACATAATTTTACCTCTATACAAGTCACTAGTTCGACCACACTTAGAATACTGTGCACAGTTCTGGTCTCCGGTGTATAAGAAAGACATAGCTGAACTGGAGCGGGTGCAGAGAAGAGCGACCAAGGTTATTAGAGGACTGGGGGGTCTGCAACACCAAGATAGGTTATTACACTTGGGGCTGTTTAGTTTGGAAAAACGAAGATTAAGGGGTGATCTTATGTTAATGTATAAATATATGAGGGGACAGTACAAAGACCTTCCTGATGATCTTTTTAATCATAGACCTGAGACAGGGACAAGGGGCATCCTCTACGTCTGGAGGAAAGAAGGTTTAAGCATAATAACAGACGCGGATTCTTTACTGTAAGAGCAGTGAGACTATGGAACTCTCTGCCGTATGATGTTGTAATGAGTGAGTCATTACTTAAATTTAAGAGGGGACTGGATGCCTTTCTGGAAAAGTATAATGTTACAGGGTATATATATTAGATTCCTTGATAGGGCGTTGATCCAGGGAACTAGTCTGATTGCCGTATGTGGAGTCGGGAAGGAATTTTTTTCCCCAAGGTGGAGCTTACTCTTTGCCACATGGGTTTTTTTTGCCTTCCTCTGGATCAACATGTTAGGGCATGTTAGGTTAGGCTATGGGTTGAACTAGATGGACTTAAAGTCTTCCTTCAACCTCAAGAACTATGTAACTATGTAACTATGATATGCCTTTAACATATAAAAATTGAAATCTTGAATTTTCACGCTCGCCCCTAAGGCTATAGACTCTTCTTTTTTCGTCAAAGCCACATATAAAATTAGCAGCAATAGAATAAAAACCTATTTCATTGTATTCTAATGCAAATGTGCAAAGGTCATTATCTGGAAGAGAAGGAGGAGGGGAGCTGAGATATCACATATTGTGAATGGTGAATCTTATATTATCCACTGCATAAAGAGGTGGTATCAGTCATTGTGCAGGAGGAGGAGGTGAGCTGTGACATCTCCTATTGTGAATGGTGGATCCTGTATTACCTACTGTGTACAGAGTGTAGTGCAGCTGTAACACCCTGTGCAGTGATGAAGCAGTGACCCAGCAAAGTTCAAAGCAAAACGTATTTTTAATGTTCAACTCAAAAAAACACAGCACACGATATTCTCCGGATCGCAGCCGGGAACCATATCCTCTGGATTACAGTCACTAAACTGTCATGGTTCCCAATGGCAGGGACTCAGGCAAAAACGGACTAGCTCTAGGAATGATGGAATCTCAGATGACCGTGACGCTGAACCTAACACGCAACTAATAGTAGCCAGGAGGTGTGCCTACGATTATCCCTAGACACCTCGCACCAGCCGGAGATCTAGTTACCCCCTAGTAGAGGAATACACAGACCTGGCTTGCCTCCAGGGAAACCCCAAAAGTGATAGTAGCCCCCCACATATAATAACGGTTAGGTAAGAAGAAAACACGTACGCAGTATGAATATAGATTCAGCAAAGAGAGGCCCTCTGACTAGATAGCAGAAAATACAAAAGAGGACTTCGTGGTCACCTCAAAACCCTAAACAGCCATCCTGAAATTACTTTAACTCCGTTATCAACTCATGACACCGGAGTAGTAATTTCAGATCACTAGAGCTTCCAGCAGCAAGAGAAATATAAATGCATGCTGGACAAACAAACACAAAAAATGCCAAAGATCCAACTTAGCTGAATTGCAGACTTGGAGCAGGTAGCAAGCAACAGAGGTGCTCTGGTAACATTGATTGCCGGCACTAGAATGACTGAGAAGCCAGACTAAATAGGAAACTCCCAGTTTCCTGATGGGAACAGGTGCAAGACAAAAGTCAGCCAGTACTACCAGTAACCACCAGAGGGAGCCCAAAAACAGAATTCACAACAGTACCCCCCCCCCCTTAAGGAGGGGGCACCGAACCCTCATGAGAACCACCAGGGCATCCACAGTAATAGATGATAATGAACAGATCAAAGTTACAGACAAAATAAACTTAGACTGTAAAGTGCCAATTGCAAAAGACTTATCAACCTTTTTTGTGCGTTTAGAGCATGCTGATATAACATGAGCAGAATCACCACAGTAGAAGCACAACCCATTTTTACGCCTATAATTCTGCCGTTCACTTCTGGACAGAATTCTATCACATTGCATAATCTCCGGTGTCTGCTCAGAAGACACCGCCAAATGGTGCACAGGTTTGCGCTCCCGTAAACGCCGATCAATCTGAATAGCCATAGTCATGGATTCATTCAGACCTGTGGGCGTAGGAAACCCCACCATGACATCTTTAACGGCGTCAGAGAGACCTTCTCTGAAATTCGCCGCCAGGGCGCACTCATTCCACTGAGTAAGCACAGACCATTTTCGAAATTTTTGACAATATATTTCAGCTTCATCATGCCCTTGAGAGAGGGCTATCAAGGCCTTTTCAGCCTGAATCTCCAAATTAGGTTCCTCATAGAGCAACCCCAGTGCCAGAAAAAACGCATCCACATTGAGCAGCGCAGGATCCCCTGGTGCCAATGCAAATGCCCAATTCTGGGGGTCACCCCGCAACAAGGAAATCACAATTCTAACCTGCTGAGCGGAGTCTTCAGCGGAGCGAGATCTCAGAGAAAGATACAATTTACAATTGTGCTTAAAATTCAAAAAACGAGATCTATCTCCAGAAAAGAACTCAGGTATAGGAATCTTGGGTTCTGACATAGGAGCATGTATAACATAGTCTTGGATATTTTGAACCTTAGAAGCAAGAGCACTCAGGCCTGTAGCTAAACTCTGGATATCCATTTCTCAACAGCTGAGATCTGAGCCATTCAGGGGTTAAGAGGAGAGAAAAAAGCAGCAGATTGCAATTATGGCTAGACAGAACTTCTGAGTAAAAAAAAAAAAGTGTCAGAAACTTCTTCTTTTCTCTTTTTCTTCAGCCAATACCTTTAATACATTTGAGGCCGGCAATACTGTCATGGTTCCCAATGGCAGGGACTCAGGCAAAAACGGACTAGCTCTAGGAATGATGGAATCTCAGATGACCGCGACGCTGAACCTAACACGCAACTAATAGTAGCCAGGGGGTGTGCCTACGATTATCCCTAGACACCTCGCACCAGCCGGAGATCTAGTTACCCCCTAGTAGAGGAATACACAGACCTGGCTTGCCTCCAGGGAAACCCCAAAAGTGATAGTAGCCCCCCACATATAATAACGGTTAGGTAAGAAGAAAACACGTACGCAGTATGAATATAGATTCAGCAAAGAGAGGCCCTCTGACTAGATAGCAGGAAATACAAAAGAGGACTTCGCGGTCACCTCAAAACCCTAAACAGCCATCCTGAAATTACTTTAACTCCGTTATCAACTCATGACACCGGAGTAGTAATTTCAGATCACTAGAGCTTCCAGCAGCAAGAGAAATATAAATGCATGCTGGACAAACAAACACAAAAAATGCCAAAGATCCAACTTAGCTGAATTGCAGACTTGGAGCAGGTAGCAAGCAACAGAGGTGCTCTGGTAACATTGATTGCCGGCACTAGAATGACTGAGAAGCCAGACTAAATAGGAAACTCCCAGTTTCCTGATGGGAACAGGTGCAAGACAAAAGTCAGCCAGTACCACCAGTAACCACCAGAGGGAGCCCAAAAACAGAATTCACAACACTAAACATGCCAGGTCACCTCGGACCTGTTGCCGTGGGCGACTGCACAGCCATGTTAATGTCTCTTTACTCACAGTATTACACAGTACACGATATCCTCTGGATCGCAGCCGGGAACCATATGCTCCAGTTTACAGTCACTAAACACGCCACTCCACCTCCTGAGACCAGTTGTCCTGAGTGACTGCACCACTGTGTACGCTGTGGGGTATCCAGGGCCGGCGTTAGGGGCAGGCAGACTAGGCAGCTGCCTAGGGCCCCCGCTGCCCTAGGGGCCCCCAGCCAGGGGCGGACATACTGCTGATGGCACTGATCCAGGGCCAAGCGGTGGAGGGGGGCCCCTGCAGGCAGGCCCGGTATCATGCAGGATTGGTGCCTCTCACTCCCTCCTATAATCATGGAACACCCAGTGCGAGGGAGAGAGCGGGGCGCGAAGTGCAGGAGAATTCAAAAAGGGGGCGTGTCATGCAGGGAGAGACGCCAGCCAATGAACGCTTTCCTTACCTCACCATGACCAGACTGAGGAGAGCGCTCACTGGTTGCTGTTCTCCTGCATGGCGCGTCCCAATCGTGAGAGTGCTCACCTACAGTCAGGTGAGGTGCCCCACCGCACAGCACATAGAGACATCAGTGGAGGAAGAGAGCCTTACAATGTCTTCTGCTCCCTCCACTGTTCTGTCCCCAGCAGGCTGCAGCGTCTCCTCTCTGTGAAGAGATGGGGGAGGAGCTCACTGCACGGGACAGCAGGTAGAACCAGGGGGCTGATATCAGTGCTGTCTGCTGTGTGTCCCATCCCCCACAGTGGGGTCTGCAGCCCTCTCCAGCTGAACTATGTGACCTCATCCAGGGCTCCTCTGATCACCTATACAAGATTAGTATGTGTGTATATGTGCTTGTATATGTGTGTGCATCTGTGTGTATGTTTCTATCTGTGTGTATATCTGTGTGTGTATGTACGGTATATGTGTGTATGTATGGTATATTTGTATGTCTATGTGTGTATGTATGTACAGTGTCTGTGTATGTGCAATAAATTTCTTTGGATATATGGTATATATGTTTATGTGCATGTACATACAGTATATGTGTATGTATATGTGTGTACGGTATGTGTATACTATGTGTATATACTGTATGTGTGTATGTATGGTACATGTATGTGTATCTGTATGTTCGGTATACGTGTATATGTACGGTATGTGTATTTGGGTGTATGTATGGTATATGTATGTATGGTATGTGTGTACTATATGTGTATATAACTATCTGTGTATGTACGGTATATGTGTGTGTATGCATGTAAGGTATGTGTATGCATGTACGGTATATGTATGTGTATCTGTGTGTATGTATGGTATATGTATGTACGGTATTTGTGTGAATGTACGGTATATGCATGTGTGTATGTACGGTATGTGTATGTATGACGGTATATGTATGTGTATCTGTGTGCATGTATGGTATATGTATGTGTTTGCATATACTGTATTTATATGTGTATCTGTGTGTATGTACAGTGTATGTATGTACGGTATGTGTATACTATATGTGTATATAACTGCATGTGTCTATGCATGTAAGGTGTATGTCTGTGTATGTATGTACGGTATGTGTATCTGTGTGTATGTACGGTGCATGTATGTACAGTATATGCCGGAACAAAAATCATTGTTCTCATCAGCACATCGCCCAGTTAAAACTGCAGATATGCTGCTAAGATGATACTGTATGGGGACAGATTGATTTACTAGTGAACATTCTGTCCCCATCATTATTCCTCAGCCAGTGTAAAGAGTCTGGAAACAAGCGGCGAATGACTTCAATATTGTTAATCACACTCGTTTAGTGGCCTGAAATCAGAGCATGTAGCTACAACCAAAATGTTTCTGTTTGATGGTGCAATATGTTAGCATTTGGGGCCCCATTTTAAATATTTGCCTAGGGCCCCACTTTGCCTAAAACCGGCCCTGGGGGTATCAGGCTTTTAGCTGCCTAGGCTGTTTGGTTCCACTGGCCTGTGTTGCCTCACACAGGTGGAGCGCACCAGAGCCTTCTGCTCTGAACTCCTCCAAACACCAGACTGACACTGATGCTGATCCTGACACACCCAAACCCCATACTGAAGGTTTTTTTATTCGAATCTGTGGCCTTCAGCCACATGGAAAACCCAGCCAGGAAAGAAACACACTGCACCACTACTGTCCTGTAGTTCGTTTCAACACAAAACCCCACAGCAGATTTTCCCTATATTTGCCTTGGACAACCAGCATGTCCAAGACCTATACTCACTATAGTCTGCATTGCAACCACAGCTATGCCTGTGACTGCAATCCACTCTCATGGTCTCAATACACCTCCGTGCACATCCTGGGGGGAACATACAGTGACCCTCACATGTAACACCAATCACTGCCTTACAAGAGGTGTTATCAGTCATTGTACAGGAGGAGGAGGTGAGCTGTGACATCACCTATTGTGAATGGTGGATCCTGTGTTATCTACTGTATATAAAGGTGTTATCAGTCATTGTACAGGAGGAGGTGAGCTGTGATATCACCTATTGTGGATAGTGGATCCTGTATTATCTACTGTATATAGAGGTGTTATCAGTCATTGTACAGGAGGAGGAAGATGTGAACTGTGATATCACCTATTGTGAATGGTGGATCCTGTGCTATCTACTGTATATAGAGGTGTTATCATTCATTGTACAGGATTAGGTGGAGGTGAGCTGTGATATCACCTATTGTGAATGGTGGATCCAGTGTTATCTCCTGTATACAGAGGTGTTATCAGTCATTGTACAGGAGGAGGAGGTGAGCTGTGATATCACCTATTGTAAATGGTGGATCCTCTGTAATCTACTGTATATAGAGGTGTTATCAGTCATTGTACAGGAGGAGGAGGTGAGCTGTGATATCACCTATTGTGAATGATGGATCCTGTGTTATCTACTGAATATAGAGGTGTTATTACTCACTGTACAGTAAGAGGAGGTGAGCTGTGACATCACCTATTCCTTTTATGTGGATACTGTGCTATCTAGTGCTATCTAGTGTATATAGATGTGTTACTTGTCATTGTGATCCTTTCTGTGATGATAATGAGTCTGCTGAAAAGATTTCTGTAAAGAACAGAATTAATGAGTCTAAAATATCCCACATGGCAAGTGTGCATATTGCAAGATCTCTGTTATTTTAAAAAAAGATTGTAGTATGAAAAATAAAAATCTAAATAATAATATAAAATAATACAATGTTGAACTTGAAGGACCTCGGTCTTTTTGGATGAGCGGCATCCAGCAACTCAAACAGATCTCACACCAGGGAGTACGTACAGCCTCTTATAGTGACATCACACCATAACGGAGCTTGCTCCTCGATACCTCTGGACTCTTCCCTACCTCTTACTCAATCTGCACCAAGCGACTGTATGATTAAGGCTCTGGCAGAGCCGAAACGTCATTTGCTTCTGGTCGCTTTCAACATTTAATTACTCCTTGTTCATGTCCTTAAATAAATGTACAATACCATTGCATCATATATGCCTAGAGTGTGCAGTGTATTCTATATTCCTTACTATATTGGGGCTTTTACAGTCCATTGCACCTGCACCTCGCTCCCATAATATAACGAGTGCGCGCCAATTTCTTCTTTCACTTTATAACATGTGACATAATATTCCGTCCATGTGGCCTGGTCCCATTTGACCATGGACAGAATATTACGTCAGCGCGATTGCCCCCGTTCACAGGGGGTGCGCGGGCAATCACCACCGGGTGTCCGCTGATTCTGAAAGCTGTCACCCGGCACTAGGTGCCAGGAGCGGTGCCGCTCCCAGAACTTTAACCCCCGAAATACTGCAATCGAACATGATCGCAGCATTCCAGATGCTGGCACAGGGCTGACAGCCCCTCTGCCTTTGGATCTGAGGCCCTGCAGCATGATGCGGGGTCACAATCGTTGCCATGGTGAGTGGATGTCACCAGAGCAAGGAAAATTGTTGATCATGCACAGGGCATGATCAGCAAGTCTCCCTGTCAGTGCAGCGCTCACAGCTTCTATGGCATGGCAATGCTGCTTCATCTGCATGCTATAGAAGCGATCAGCCTGCAAAAAATGATTGTCTCATAGTGGGACAAAGTAGAAAAGCTAGAAAAAAGTAAGAAAAAAAAAAAAAGTAAAATAATTGTAAAAATATATTTTTTTTAAATCCAAATTCAAAATTAAAAAATCAATATATATTCTATCTGTAAAGAAATATTTGAATAAAAAAAAATAAAAACAAATGAAAGTACACATATTTGGTATCGCCACATCCACAACGACCCTGTAAAACTGTCCCACTAGTTAACACCAGGGCCGGTTTTAGGCAAAGTGGGGCCCTAGGCAAATATTTAAAATGGGGCCCCAAATGCTAACATATTGCACCATCAAACAGAAACATTTTGGTTGTAGCTACATGCTCTGATTTCAGGCCACTAAACGAGTGTGATTAACAATATTGAAGTCATTCGCCGCTTGTTTCCAGACTCTTTACACTGGCTGAGGAATAATGATGGGGACAGAATGTTCACTAGTAAATCAATCTGTCCCCATACAGTATCATCTTAGCAGCATATCTGCAGTTTTAACTGGGCGATGTGCTGATGAGAACAATGATTTTTGTTCCGGCATATACTGTACATACATGCACCGTACATACACACAGATACACATACCGTACATACATACACAGACATACACCTTACATGCATAGACACATGCAGTTATATACACATATAGTATACACATACCGTACATACATACACTGTACATACACACAGATACACATATAAATACAGTATATGCAAACACATACATATACCTTACATGCACACAGATACACATACATATACCGTCATACATAGACATACCGTACATACACACATGCATATACCGTACATTCACACAAATACCGTACATACATATACCATACATACACACAGATACACATACATATACCGTACATACATACACATACCTTACATGCATACACACACATATACCGTACATACACAGATAGTTATATACACATATAGTACACACATACCATACATACATATACCATACATACACCCAAATACACATACCGTACATATACACATATACCGAACATACAGATACACATACATGTACCATACATACACACATACAGTATATACACATAGTATACACATACCGTACACACATATACATACACATATACTGTATGTACATGCACATAAACATATATACCATATATCCAAAGAAATTTATTGCACATACACAGACACTGTACATACATACACACATAGACATACAAATATACCATACATACACACATATACCGTACATACACACACAGATATACACACAGATAGAAACATACACACAGATGCACACACATATACAAGCACATATACACACATACTAATCTTGTATAGGTGATCAGAGGAGCCCTGGATGAGGTCACATAGTTCAGCTGGAGAGGGCTGCAGACCCCACTGTGGGGGATGGGACACACAGCAGACAGCACTGATATCAGCCCCCTGGTTCTACCTGCTGTCCCGTGCAGTGAGCTCCTCCCCCATCTCTTCACAGAGAGGAGACGCTGCAGCCTGCTGGGGACAGAACAGTGGAGGGAGCAGAAGACATTGTAAGGCTCTCTTCCTCCACTGATGTCTCTATGTGCTGTGCGGTGGGGCACCTCACCTGACTGTAGGTGAGCACTCTCACGATTGGGACGCGCCATGCAGGAGAACAGCAACCAGTGAGCGCTCTCCTCAGTCTGGTCATGGTGAGGTAAGGAAAGCGTTCATTGGCTGGCGTCTCTCCCTGCATGACACGCCCCCTTTTTGAATTCTCCTGCACTTCGCGCCCCGCTCTCTCCCTCGCACTGGGTGTTCCATGATTATAGGAGGGAGTGAGAGGCACCAATCCTGCATGATACCGGGCCTGCCTGCAGGGGCCCCCCTCCACCGCTTGGCCCTGGATCAGTGCCATCAGCAGTATGTCCGCCCCTGGCTGGGGGCCCCTAGGGCAGCGGGGGCCCTAGGCAGCTGCCTAGTCTGCCTGCCCCTAACGCCGGCCCTGGTTAACACCATAAACAAAAATAAAAAAACAAGGCAAAAATACAATGCTTTATCTTCATAACGCCGAACAAAAAGTGGAATAACACACGATCAAAAAGATGTATATAAATAAACGTGGTACCGCTGAAAATGTCATCTTTTCTCGCATAAAGCTCCATCACCAGAAAAATAAAAATATATAGCTCACAGAATAAAGTGATGCAAAAATAATTGTTTTTTCTATAAAATAGTTTTCATTGCATAAAAGCGCCAAAACATAAGAAAAACTATATAAATGAGGTATCGCTGTAATCATACTGACCCGAAGAATAAAGCTGCCTTATCAATTTTACCACACACAAAACGGCATAAACTGCCCCCCCCCAAAAAAAAAAATCACGAATTGCTGTTTTTGTTCATTCTGCCTCCCAAAAATCAGAATAGAAAGCGATAAAAAAATGTCATGTGCCCGAAAATTGTACCAATAAAAATGTCAAATCGTCCCGCAAAAAAAAGCCACCACATGACTCTATAGGCCCAAATATGGAAAAATTATAGCTCTCAAAATGTGGTGATGCAAAAACAGTTTTTTGCAATAAAAAGCATCATCTGGCTGATGTCACACACTAAAAAACATAAAAACCCGCTATAAGGTCTCTTTCACACGTCCTGATATTTCCAGTACCGGAGAAGTCAGTGTCCGTGTGTGTAATACTTGTGGCACACATGTGGCAGCCGTGTGTCACATCAGTAACACACAGATGGGTGCCAAGGAAGAAGCGTTACAGTAAGCGCTGTTCCCCGGTGCCGTGTGCTGAACATGGCTCTCATCATTCTCCCCTGCTCTGTCAGCGATCAGTGTGAGCAGGGGAGAATGATGAGAGTTATACTAAAGCACTAAAAGAGACTATTACTCCCATCAGCCTACCCCTGCTGCTGCTAATAACAGTGACTTCAGGAGCAGCTGATGGAAGTATTCATCAGCTCCCACCTGCGCTATAAATAAATAAATGAAAAAACGGTGTGGGTTCCCCTGTCTATAACCAACCAGGCAAAATGGATAGGTGTCTTATAGATGCCTCTCCATTACTAAGCCGTGGGCTTGATGTCACCTGACAATACAAAGGTGACATCAACCCCACAAATATAAAATCCACTTGCCACCGCTACAGAGCAAGCGGGAAGAGTCAGACAAAGCGCCAGAATTGGCACATCTAGTAGATGGGGTCACTTAAGGGGACTTCTGGTGCTTTGGCACCTCATAGGCTCTCCCAGTGGGTCATGGCACCTGCAAACCATAACAGTAAAAGCTGGAGCTAATTGCCTTCTGAGCTTTGCACTGTGCCTGAAAAATATTTCCCCATTTACACGTAGGGTATTGGCGCACTCAGGAAAAAATCAACCTTAGTTTGTTGTAAAAAAAATTCCTATTAGCCCTTAGAAAAATTAAAAACTTGGGGCTAAAAAACATTTTAGTGGTAAAAATGTAATTTATTCTTTTTTCACCGCTCAGTGGTATAAAATTCTGTGAGGCACCTGTGGTATCAATATGAACACTGCACTCCTAGATGAATTCATTGGGGAGTGTAATTTGTATAATGAATTCACAAATAGGGGGTTTCTGTTGTTCTGGCACCTCAGGGGCTGTGCTGATGTGACATGGCACCCTCAAACCATTGCAGCAAAATCTGAACTCCAATATGGCGCCTCTTTCCTTCTGAACTTTGCACTGTGCCTCAAAAGTACGTAGCATTCACTGCTGCAGTGCATAATTCCACGTGCTATAATAATAGCTCAGTCTGGTGAGTACAATTGAATTGTATTAACCCTATTTTTCCCAGATAAAACCCTATTTGTGCTATGTCTCCAGCAGCATTTATTTGTGCCCCATATGACAGTACGCCATATGTAAGGGGCATAGGAGGAAGGTACCATGCACCATGTGATCAGCACTTCCTAGGCTCTGTCACACATGATCCATCTTTTGTGCGTTCAGTGAATTTGCACAATGTTTACTGCCTCCCGTTAATTGCGGTCTTCTCAGTTATTGCTTCTCGCTCATCTCTTCTCTGTTTTTCCTCCGGGCCAAGTCCCTTTCATGTCATTGGTGAAGAGTAAAACATTCTGTGAAATCAGCACCGTCGTCCCAGACACGCGGCGGCTCAGCGTAGGGTTGACAGAGAAACTTAATACGTACGATTAGTGGTGTAAGCCTAAAATAAGTAAAGTCCTAATATTCTCTAGGAGCCATCATCATAACAAATACACCAGCGCAATAAATTGGAGTCATCAAATTGCATATAAATAATGCTCTCGAGTCCCATTGTGGGGTGTGTACAAGAAAAAGACTGTTTATTAATCTAGCAAAGTTTCTTGTTGGCAGGACTGTACAAAAGACAACAGAACTGTATTTCATCCGTGTCCATGGCCACATTTACACGGCACTATACAGGCCGTTCCTTAGGGTGGTCTCACTATCCCTTTGTGAAGGATTTAGTCATGTAAATAACTTCGAAGCCAATGCTGAGCTGATGGAAGTGACTTTACTTCTTATGTCTTACATCGTCTAAGGAAATGTTGCATGTCCTTGAAGTGGAAAGCTCCAGAATCAGAGAACGTCATACACGAGTCAAAATGGTGTTATTTATGGTCATTAATATATCAGTCAGTCCGGAAGCGAGCAAGCAGACTTGACTCAATCTTGGCCAATGTAAAATCAACAATGATTATACTGTATTGTGGGAAAATAGACTAGACTTCTTTGTAATGGAAGAAAAAAATGTTAAAACTGTCCAATTTCTGTACCTTGTCCACTTTCAGACTTTTTACTTGGCTCCAAAATATACGTGCATCAATTAAATAAAACCCATGTGAAGCCCAGGTGCCCAGGTTCTATGTGTCAAACAGGCAAAACTTGTCTAAAGTTCAAAATTAACATTTGATTTGTTGCCTTGATCTTGAGCTATGGTGACTTGATGGATGAACGCTATGTAGCTAGGTCCATCTTGTGGAAGTCCAGATAGATCCACCAGGGTCTTCTCCGCTGTTATCTTGATTGTTTCAAGACTTCATCCACCTCAAATTTATGTTAAAAACCTATAATTCTGCCCTTCACCTCACCAAACAGACCTACTACACCACCCTGATCTCACTATCCAACAACCCCAAAAAACTTTTTGACACCTTTCACTCCCTCCTCATGCCAAAAGCACAAGCCCCTATCACAGACATTTGTGCTGATGACCTGGCCTCCCACTTTTTAGAGAAAATAGATAATATCTGACAGGAAATCCGCTCCCAGCCACTAAGTGCTGTGACTCCCATCCCTCCCTGCATTTCCCCTGGCTCAGTCTCCACATTTGATCCCATCACAGAAGAAGTCTCCAGGCTCCTCTCTTCTTCTCGTCCGACTACATGCTCTACCGACCCCATTCCCTCACATCTCCTCCCATCACTCTCTCCAGTCGTCACAACTCACCTAACTACAATCTTTAATCTCTCCTTTTCCTCGGGCATCTTCCCATCCTCCTTCAAGCACTCTATCATTACTCCATTATTAAAAAAACACTCTCTCGATCCATCCTGCACAAATAACTACAGGCCAGTCTCCTACCTCTCCTTCATCTCTAAACTCTTGGAGTGCCTGATCTACTCCCGCCTTACCCGTTACCTCTTCACTCCCTCCCTCCCAGACCCTTCACAGTCCGGCTTCCGCCCCCTACATTCGACAGAAACTACACTCACCAAAGTGACCAATGACCTTCTGACAGCAAAGTGTAATGGTGACCACTCTCTGCTCAGTCTTCTCGACCTTTCTGCAGCTTTTGACACTGTTGACCACCATCTCCTACTCTCTAGGCTCCAGTCACTAGGCATTAAGGATACTGCTGTGGCGCCCCTAGGGGTATTTGCCACAAAAATAGTTATTGACACAAATAAATGTTAAAATAGCAAGACTGCACTACCATCTCCGGCCAGAAGGGGGAGCTCCAGAGATTCCCCTTGATCAATTCTGGTCTGAGAAAAAGATTGGCAGTTGGGTTGAGGAGCTGAAAGTGAGAGGTCATATAACTGAGCTCCTAACAGCCCTATGACGGATTATAGGCCCGTAATACCGATAGTAAGAAAAGAGGAATAGAGAAAAAGGACATTGTGAGAAACGGGTATCAATAACCTCTACCCAGAATAGGCGCAGACACGGATACCGGATCCGTGGCTTTATTCATTATATATAATACAGCAACCGGAAGGGAGGTGATATCAGCTTCACCAGGGTAAGACGCAGCAACAGACACAGAGTTCAGCAGTACTCCCAGAGGGGGTAAGCCGACAAAAAGGGACTCGGGTTGTCCGTCGAACCAGAGCACAGAAGGGACAGATTGGGTCGGCAGCCAGTTCACAAACAGCAGCAGGACCATACAGAAACTGCGCATAATAAGAGGTGGAAATCCTGACAGGGTCAAAGTAATTCAGGGTTCTTATACAGACTCCGGTGACAGTATTGGTGGCAAATCCCTTTTTGTTGAAGTAAATTGGTTAAACGTTTCAACGCCTCAGTCTTTCATTTGGACAATAGCCATCGGTCCAGGATCGGGGCCATCACAGCTGAGAAGACCTGCTGCTGACCAAGTAAGTGTCTGTTCCTTCATGATATCCCTTACACTGTGCATCGCCTGAGGCCACAGCACCGGGTCAAGCCACTAGTGACATCCCCCTTAAGAGACGGACCTCATTGATCTGGTGCTGGGTACCTCGGTCTCCCGGGCGTCACACTGCCCTCTCCTGTTTCTGGTCCTATCTTTCTGACCGCTCCTTCAGTGTTTCGTTCGTTGGCTCCACTTCGTCCCATCTCCATCTCACTGTCAGTTTACCTCAGGGCTCAGTCCTTGGCCCACTTCTCTTCTCTGTCTACACGGCCCCAATTGGACAGACCATCAGCAGATTTGGCTTTCAGCACCATCTTTATGCCGATGACACACAACTATATACACTAATTATAATTCACCACACACTCTTGTGGATTATCATGCAAAAAGGATAAGTTTTATTAGCATATAATCTGGGAGCGTAACAGAATAATATAATGGAAGCGATACAAAGAGAACGTTTCAGCTCCACCGGAGCCTTTGTCACATAATCGCTTATTCCAGTGCCTGGTGAAAGAAGAATACAGAGAATGATGAGGATCCCTGTAGAGTCACATAGAGACTAGTCGTCTGTAAATGTCCATACAGGTGTACTGGATCACCAACGCTGGCTGGTGGGGATCTGCAGAGGTAGCTGATAGTAGCAGCGCTCCTGCGCCTGGCTGAATCAGAGTGTATTACTATATACGTCATCCCCTGACCTTACCCCCGCTGTACCACAGAATGCCAGTGACTGTCTGTCCGCAGTCTCCAATATCATGTCCGCCCTCTATCTGAAACTCAACCTCTCCAAAACTGAACTTCTTCTGCTCCCACCGTGTACTAACCTCCCTAAATCTGACATTTCCCTCTCCGTGGGTGTCACCATAATAACACTCTGGCAGCAGGCATGCTGTCTGGGTGTTATGTTTGACACCAATCTCTCTTTCACTTCCCATATACAAACTCTTGCCTGCTCTTGCCGCTTACACCTAAAGAACATCTCTAGAATCCGCCCTTTTCTCACCATGGAAACAAGCAAAACCCTCACTGTTGCCCTGATCCACTCCCGCCTGGATTACTGTAACGCTTTATTAATTGGCCTGCCTGTTGTGAACTGTGCTTCTGGGCTCCCTCTTGTGGTCACTAATGGTATTGTATGAGTCATGTCTTTCTGCAGGCCTGGACTTCAGCTGTTTCATTAAGCTGTGGGTGTTCCCTATTTAGTCCTCCTTAGGACTCAGTCTCTTGCCTGGTATCGATGTATTCAGTCCAATTTGGTCTCCTCCTGATTCCTTGCCATCTGTCTCATGCAAGAAAAGCTAAGTCCTGTTTGCATACTTTGGATCATTTGCATTATCAGTGTTTTTTGTCCAGCTTGCTCAAAATGTGATTTTCTAGCTCGCTGGAAGCTCTAGGGTGCTGATATTCTCCCCTCACACCGTTAGTCGGTGCGGGGGTTCTTGAATATTCAGCGTGGATGTTTTTGCAGGGTTTTCTGCTGACCGCATAGTTCACTTTCTATTTTCTGCCTATCTAGATTAGTGGGCCTCACTTTGCTGAATCTAGTTCATCTCTACGTTTGTGTTTTCCTCTTGCCTCACCGTTATTATTTGTTGGGGGCTTTCTATATCTTTGGGGTTAATTTCTCTGGAGGCAAGTGAGGTCTTATTTTCCCTCTAGGGGTAGTCAGTTCTCCGGCTGGCTCGAGACGTCTAGAAACAACGTAGGCACGTTCACCGGCTACTTCTAGTTGTGTATTAGGATCAGGTATGCGGTTAGCCCAGTTTCCACCTCCCTAGAGCAGTTCCTATGTTTTTGCAGACTTAGCCGGAATACCAGAGATCCTCTACCACTAGGATCATAACAGTATACCAGGCCATAAAGGAAATGTTTAATGCATCGCAGAAGCGGGATTAAAAAGAAGTTCTGAGTATTTTTTTTTTGTGTGTGTGTTGTTTTTCCTTGCTGCAGTCTGTTTAGCTTCTTTCATCCCCTTATACTCTGAGTGGCTTTGAGCTCTGCTGCAGACATGAATTTTCAGACTCTGACTTCTAGTGTGGATCAGCTTGCTGCAAGGGTGCAAAGCATTCAGGATTTTGTCACTCATAGTCCTATGTCTGAACCAAAAATACCTATCCCTGAGCTGTTTTTTGGAGATAGATCTAAGTTCCTGAATTTTAGGAATAATTGTAAATTGTTTCTGTCTCTGAGACCTCGTTCCTCTGGTGATTCCACTGAGCAAGTTAAAATTGTTATCTCCTTCTTGCGTGGCGACCCTCAAGATTGGGCTTTCTCTCTGGCGCCAGGAGATCCTGCATTGGTGAATGTTGATGCGTTTTTTCTGGCGCTTGGTTTGCTTTATGAGGAGCCTAATCTTGAAAATCAGGCTGAAAAGGCGTTGCTAGCTATCTCTCAAGGTCAGGACAAAGCTGAGGTGTATTGTCAAAAATTTCGGAAATGGTCCGTGCTTACTCAATGGAATGAGTGTGCCCTGGCCGCAAATTTCAGAAATGGTCTTTCTGAAGCCATTAAGAATGTGATGGTGGGGTTTCCTATCCCTACAAGTCTGAATGATTCAATGGCTCTGGCCATTCAAATTGATCGGCGTTTGCGGGAGCGCAAATCTGCTAATCCTTTGGCGGTGCTGTCTGAACGGACACCTGACCCTATGCAATGTGACAGAATTCTGACAAGAGCCGAACGGCAAAATCATAGACGTCAAAATGGGTTGTGTTTTTACTGTGGTGATTCAACGCATGTTATCTCAGCATGCTCTAAGCGCTTAAAAAGAGTTGTTAATCCTGTCGCCATTAGTACTTTACAGCCTAAATTTATTTTGTCTGTGACCTTAATTTGTTCATTATCTTCTTACTCAGTCATGGCTTTTGTGGATTCTGGTGCTGCTCTGAGTCTGATGGATTTGTCGTTTGCCAGGCACTGTGGTTTTGTCCTGGAGCCTTTGGAATTTCCTATTCCTCTTAGAGGAATTGATGCTACGCCATTGGCGGAGAATAAACCTCAGTATTGGACACAGGTGACCATGTGCATGACTTCTGTACATCAGGAGGTGATTCGCTTCCTTGTTCTGCATAATTTGCATGATGTTGTCGTTTTGGGTCTGCCATGGCTACAGACCCATAATCCAGTTTTGGATTGGAAAGCTATGACTGTGTCAAGTTGGGGTTGTCGGGGGATTCATGGCGATACTCTGTTGGTGTCTATTGCTTCTTCCACTCCTTCTGAGACCCCTGAGTTTTTGTCAGATTACCAGGATGTATTTAGTGAGGCCAGGTCCAGTGCCCTTCCTCCTCATAGGGACTGTGATTGTGCTATAAATTTGATTCCTGGAAGTAAATTTCCTAAGGGTCGACTCTTTAATTTGTCTGTACCAGAGCATGCCGCGATGCGGAGTTATATAAAGGAGTCTTTGGAGAAGGGACATATTCGCCCATCCTCTTCCCCTCTTGGTGCAGGATTCTTTTTTGTGGCCAAGAAAGACGGGTCTTTGAGACCTTGTATAGATTATCGTCTTCTGAATAAGATCACAGTCAAATTTCAGTATCCTTTGCCATTGTTGTCTGATTTGTTTGCTCGGATAAAGGGTGCCAGTTGGTTCACCAAGATAGATCTTCGTGGTGCGTATAACCTTGTGCGCATTAAGCAGGGAGATGAATGGAAAACAGCATTTAATACGCCCGAGGGTCATTTTGAGTACTTGGTGATGCCTTTTGGACTCTCTAATGCTCCTTCTGTGTTTCAGTCCTTCATGCATGATATCTTCCAGAAATATCTGGATAAATTTATGATTGTTTATCTGGATGATATTTTGTTTTTTTCTGATGATTGGGAGTCCCATGTGAACCAGGTCAGGATGGTGTTTCAGGTTCTGCATGATAATGCTTTGTTTGTGAAGGGCTCAAAATGTCTCTTTGGAGTACAGAAGATTTCTTTTTTGGGTTTTATTTTTTCCCCTTCTACTGTGGAGATGGACCCAGTCAAGGTCCGTGCCATTCATGACTGGACTCAGCCCACGTCTGTTAAGAGCCTTCAGAAGTTCTTGGGCTTTGCTAATTTTTACCGTCGTTTTATCGCTAATTTTTCTAGCGTAGTTAAACCTTTGACGGATATGACCAAGAAAGGTTCTGATGTTGCTAATTGGTCTCCTGCGGCCGTGGAGGCCTTTCGGGAGCTGAAGCGCCGGTTTACTTCAGCGTCAGTCTTGTGCCAGCCGGATGTCTCTCTTCCCTTCCAGGTTGAAGTTGATGCTTCTGAGATTGGTGCGGGGGCCGTTTTGTCGCAGAGAAGCTCTGATGGCTCTGTGATGAAGCCATGTGCTTTCTTTTCCAGAAAATGTTCGCCTGCTGAGCGGAACTATGATGTTGGTAATCGGGAGTTGTTGGCTATGAAGTGGGCATTTGAGGAGTGGCGACATTGGCTCGAGGGAGCTAAGCATCGTGTGGTGGTCTTGACTGATCATAAAAATCTGATTTATCTCGAGTCTGCCAAGCGTCTGAATCCTAGACAGGCTCGTTGGTCGTTGTTTTTCTCCTGTTTTGACTTTGTGGTCTCATACCTGCCTGGTTCGAAGAACGTGAAGGCTGATGCGCTTTCTAGGAGTTTTGTGCCTGACTCTCCGGGAGTCTCTGAACCGGCTGGTATTCTCAGAGAGGGAGTGATTTTGTCTGCCATTTCCCCAGATTTGCGATGAGTGCTGCAGAAATTTCAGGCTGATAGACCTGATCGTTGCCCACCAGAGAGACTGTTTGTCCCTGATAGATGGACAAGCAGAGTTATTTCCGAGGTTCATTCTTCGGTGTTGGCGGGGCATCCTGGGATTTTTTGTACCAGAGATTTGGTGGCTAGGTCCTTTTGGTGGCCTTCCTTGTCGCAGGATGTGCGTTCCTTTGTGCAGTCCTGTGGGATTTGTGCTCGGGCTAAGCCTTGCTGTTCTCGTGCCAGCGGGTTGCTTTTGCCCTTGCCTATCCCGAAGAGGCCTTGGACGCACATTTCCATGGATTTCATTTCGGATCTTCCAGTATCTCAGAAGATGTCTGTCATCTGGGTGGTGTGTGATCGTTTTTCTAAAATGGTCCATTTGGTGCCCTTACCTAAGTTGCCTTCCTCCTCCGATTTGGTTCCTTTGTTCTTTCAGAATGTGGTTCGTTTGCACGGCATCCCTGAGAATATTGTGTCTGACAGAGGATCCCAGTTTGTGTCCAGATTCTGGCGATCCTTTTGTGCTAAGATGGGTATTGACTTGTCGTTCTCATCGGCTTTTCATCCTCAGACTAATGGCCAAACCGAGCGAACTAATCAGACGTTGGAAACTTATTTAAGATGTTTTGTTTCTGCTGATCAGGATGATTGGGTGACCTTTTTGCCACTGGCCGAGTTTGCCCTTAATAATAGGGCTAGTTCTGCCACTTTGGTTTCGCCCTTTTTCTGCAATTCTGGTTTTCATCCTCGTTTTTCCTATGGGCCAGGTTGAACCTTCTGACTGTCCTGGGGTTGATTCTGTGGTGGATAGGTTGCAGCGGATTTGGAACCATGTGGTGGACAATTTGAAATTGTCACAGGAGAAGGCTCAGTGTTTTGCCAACCGCCGCCGCGGTGTGGGTCCCCGACTTCGTGTTGGGGATTTGGTTTGGTTGTCTTCTCGGCATGTTTCTTTGAAGGTCTCCTCTCCTAAGTTCAAGCCTCGCTTTATCGGTCCTTATAAGATTTTGGAAATCCTTAACCCGGTGTCTTTTCGTTTGGATCTTCCAGCGTCATTTGCTATTCATAATGTGTTCCATAGGTCCTTGTTGCGGTGGTACGTGGTGCCTGTGGTTCCTGCTGTTGAGCCTCCTGCCCCGGTTTTGGTTGAGGGCGAGTTGGAGTACGTAGTAGAGAAGATCTTGGATTGTCGTATCTCTAGACGTAGACTTCAGTATTTGGTTAAGTGGAAGGGCTATGGTCAGGAGGATAATTCCTGGGTTGTCACCTCTGATGTTCATGCGGCTGATTTGGTTCATGCCTTTCACGCTGCTCATCCTGATCGCCCTGGGGGTCTTGGTGAGGGTTCGGTGACCCCTCCTCAAGGGGGGGGTACTGTTGTGAACTGTGTTTCTGGGCTCCCTTCTATGGTCACTAATGGTATTGTATGAGTCATGTCTTTCTGCAGGCCTGGGCTTCAGCTGTTTCATTAAGCTGTGGGTGTTCCCTATTTAGTCCTCCTTAGGACTCAGTCTCTTGCCTGGTATCGATGTATTCAGTCCAATTTGGTCTCCTCCTGATTCCTTGCCATCTGTCTCATGCAAGAAAAGCTAAGTCCTGTTTGTATACTTTGGATCATTTGCATTATCAGTGTTTTTTGTCCAGCTTGCTCAAAATGTGATTTTCTAGCTCGCTGGAAGCTCTAGGGTGCTGATATTCTCCCCTCACACCGTTAGTCGGTGCGGGGGTTCTTGAATATTCAGCGTGGATGTTTTTGCAGGGTTTTCTGCTGACCGCATAGTTCACTTTCTATTTTCTGCCTATCTAGATTAGTGGGCCTCGCTTTGCTGAATCTAGTTCATCTCTACGTTTGTGTTTTCCTCTTGCCTCACCGTTATTATTTGTTGGGGGCTTTCTATATCTTTGGGGTTAATTTCTCTGGAGGCAAGTGAGGTCTTATTTTCCCTCTAGGGGTAGTCAGTTCTCCAGCTGGCTCGAGACATCTAGAAACAACGTAGGCACGTTCACCGGCTACTTCTAGTTGTGTATTAGGATCAGGTATGCGGTTAGCCCAGTTTCCACCTCCCTAGAGCAGTTCCTATGTTTTTGCAGACTTAGCCGGAATACCAGAGATCCTCTACCACTAGGATCATAACACCTGCCCCTCACTCGACTTTCCCTTCTACAGTCTATCCTTAATGCAGCAGCCAGGGTTGTCCATCTAGCTAATCGGTGTTCAGAAGTGTCCGCTCTTCGCCAGTCGTTACACTGGCTGCCCATTTATTATAGGATCCAATTCAAAGTACTTGATCTCATCCACAAAGCTCTCCACAGTGCGGCACCCCCTTACATCTCTTCCCTTATTTCTGTCTATCGTCCTAACCGACCACTGTGCTCTGCAAATGACTTTCAACTAACCTCTGCAGTAATCTGCACCTCCCACGCCAATCCTCTGGAATGCTCTTCCCCAAGATATTAGGACCATCCACAATTTGCATAGTTTTAGGTGTGCCCTCAAAACATATTTGTTCAGAGTGGCCAATCACGTTCCCTAATCAAAGTCATTTTATGTGTAGAGCGCGTGTGTAGCCCATTCATTATCTCCATCTATCCCCCACCCCCTGAAATATTGTAAATACATCATTGTAAATAAGCTCCTGTACTTTGCATCTCCCCCACGTCATTGTAGATTGTAAGCTCTCATGAGCAGGGTCGTCTTATTTTGCTTTAATTATTGTATTGCTAACATTGTTACTTATGACTCGCGTTTGACTCTCCACATGCCCATAGTCCCGGATGTGGGGAGCAGTGAGTATTACGGCAGATGTCTTCGACTTGTAGGCAGCGCATGATATCACTGCCATGTGCTACTTACAAGCATAAATCAGCTGCTGGAATCAGAACAGGATGCTGCAAGTGAGTGCAGGGAAGGTAAGTAGAATGTTTTATTTTTTTGCATGTGGAGCGCCCCCACTGCTGCAGGGCCGAGGGGTACCCGGTACCGGGCCTCTGAGTCTCTGTTCTGGGGTTGTCACGGTGGCTAGACCCGGTCCGTGACCCTGCTGAGGGGCGTCCAATGAAAGGTGTGGATGGTGGTGATGTTGTGGTGGTGCGGTGCAGGTCGCAGAAAATAACAAGGACACCAGGTTGCAGTCTCTTTACCTCTTTACTGAAGGCGTCAGGATTGTCAATCCAGAGCACTGTTAACAGGGCTGTCTGAGACCGGCCGGTCCAAAGGCACATCAGGAGTCCCCTTAACAGGTGGGGATCAGCGTCTACCTTCTAGCGCCTATGTGTTATAGTCCTTCCCTGCTGAGCACCCCGGGATAGTCCTCACAACTGATTCTGTCTGTCTCTGATGTTCATTCTCTCCGTCCCCCAGATGATATGGCTAGGACGCACCCATATGACGGGGTAGGCCTGGAGTTCTTCCGGGACCTTAGAGTCGCCCCTCTCCCACAGCTGCCTCCGTTGTCTGCTTAGGTGTTTAGGTGAGACAGCCAACCTATAATTGGCTGACCGGCCGTGGTTTGAAGCAATGCTTGTAGTCTCTTACTTGCTCGGCGTTCCGGCCACCGACTGTTTGCGCCTCAGAAGGATGTTGCCTCGATCTTACAGCACGACTCCTTCTGGTCCTATCGCCTCTCTGCTGTATTCCCGTTGCTCACTTGTTTGTCCTTTTCTTAGGAGTCTGCCAGGATCCCATCCCTGACAGGTCCTCTCTCTAGCTCTTCCCAGTTACTTCTCTCCCTCTCTTCCTGTCCAACCCCCAGTTTTACCAGAGTGTGAGGAGTGGCCTCCTAGATAGAATCACTACCCCTGGTGACCGGAGTGTGAAGTGTAGTGTGTGATACCTGGTCAGGTGAACTCCTTTAGTGCAATCAGATGCAACACCACTCCCCTTAGCGGCAGAGCGACGTTACTACAACGACCAGGACTCTGGGGCGCTGCGCATGTTTTTCTGATGGGGCCATGTACCAGGATAGGGATGAGGGGGCCATGCATACCAGTGTCAGGAACAGGTGGCCACGCATACCAGGATAGGGATGAGGGGGCCATGCATACCATTATGGGGATGAGGGAATTATGTATACCAGGATGAGGGGCCCATGTGTGCCAGGATTGGGATGATGGGGGGCCATGCATACCAGGATGGTGATGAGGCGACCATGTATACGAGGATGGTTATGAGGGGGCCATGCATACCAGGATAGGGATGATGGGGTCAATCATACCAGGGTGGGGATGAGGGGGCCATGCATACCAGGATGGGGATGAGACAACCATGTATACGAGGATGGTGATGAGGGGGTCATGTATACTTGGATTGGGGACAAATATATACCAGGATGGGGGATATTAGTACAGAATTGACCACATTTTTTGCTTACATTTCTTTTTATTTTCCTCCCCTAAAATCTTGATGTGTCTCATGGTCCGGTGCGTCTTATAGTCTAAAAATGCAGTAATTAGAAAGGTGTCTTCAGCTGCAAAGTCTGATCCTGGCAGGTCGTCTTCTGCCTTATGTGCCCCTTTTCTAATTGTCAGTTGAGCTCCAGGAGAGGCGAGCACTAACTGCATTAATATTCCCAACAGACAGGAGCATTGCTCCATGTCCGCCAGTCCTGCCTCTAATGAACTTGCAACTTGAACTTGTCGTTATCAGTTTCCTGGGTGACATGATTGTGTTTTTCCATTCTAACTACTTTGATAGATCATCTGCTCTTTCATGACACAGTCTTGCTCTCAATCAAGTCCTGGTGCAAGATAGTCTTCTCCAAATAAGACCTGTGTATGTGTGTGCAGACAGCAGGTCAGTCCCATACACACACTTCCTCTGCAGCTCTGCTTTGTGTGATCTGACCCCTCAGTGACATGTTCCTGTGATTTCTACGCACTCATAGCTTTGGTGATCTTTAAGTGAGTGCAGAAATTCTGAACAGTTTCACATGTTACAGAATCAACGGATGGGGTAACACAGAGTGCCATTTCTGTAACAAGTTACTTTTATTGATTTACAAACAATAACTATAGGCGCTTTCATGGTCTCACTTTCTAAACCCAGTTGGTTCCTCACTTTGCAGCTGTAACAACTTCCACTTTTTTGTGAAGGTTTACTGCAAAATTTTGGAGGTGGGAATTTTTTGCACTTTCAACCAAAAGAGCATTTGGGACGTCAGTCACTGATGCTGGAGGCGAGGACCGGGCTCACAATCTCCGTTCTAGTTCATCCCAAAGACGTTAGGTGAGGTTGAGCTCCCGGCTCTATGTGACCAGTCAAGTTCTTCCCACCAAACCTCACCAACCACGTCTGTATGGACCTTGTGCACTGGGCATAGTCATTAGGAACAGAAAAGGGCCTTCTCCAAATTGTTCCCACAAAGCGGGAAACTACAATTTTCCACTGTCAAGCATAACATCTGGGAGGGTCACACAGATCTAACCACTGCCACTAGCTCTCAAGGATAACAGCTGGGAGAGGTCACTCAGATCCCACCACAGATAACACTGGGGAGATCACACAGACCCCACCAGTTTGTCAAGGATGACACCCAGGGGGTCACACAGATCCCACCACTGTCACCAACTGTCAGCAGAACGCAACTCCGCTGCCTCCCATCATCAGGGCAATCACGCAATAGAACGACTAGGGATAGACAAGGCCCCATGTGTTTTCAGTACTAGGCCGGGTATTGTGGAACTCACAGTGAGGACATCGTATATACACCAACGCATGGAATATACATATACCCCGGTACGGTCAGTGCCAACTCCACAATGACAAAATAAAATTAACCGATACTAGCTACCACCAATCATTTATACAAGAGCTATTAAATTTCATATATCTAATCCAGAAAAATAGTCAGTGTTTATAAAAAGAATACAAAGATGTTACAAAATGGGAAAAAAACAATGTGGTATATACAATAACATATAATAAAGGGAGAGCAAAAGAAAATTACTAAACCTGATGTCACGGAAATGGTTCAGAGCTTAGCGGAGAGAGGTACTCCATCAGAAAATTGACAGAACTACAGCAAGCTGTACATGACTGACAAATGACCAAACCCAATTTCTGTTATTAGATCAAAGGTACACCAACATACCGCACTTTGGTGAACTCATGTGGTGCCTGGTTGTGGGATGTTCTAGGCCTTTCAGAATTTTATGAGATCCCCAACTTCTGTAGATATTGTTTTCATGTTTCTTATTGCCATTTTATCTTTACTTTGAGATGTACCATGGCCTGGATAGCATAATCCATCAGATCATTATTAAGTTGGAAGGGTTAGAATGGCCTTACAGTTATGTGAATAAATACATTATGTCAGTCCCTACGCTATGACACCAGAAATATATCTCCCGTAAATATCGGATTGATGTAGACCCTAATAATAATTACTGACCACTTGCTCCAAAAGATCTCAGAAAGATTCTTTGATCAGAGGAAGCTCTTTGGTTTGGAAGTGTACTTCCCCGCCTCTGTGTAAATGAATATGAGACTTGGTGACTTTCCCCAGCAAATCTCCCTGCTGTAATTACCTGCAAACTGCAGGATACCCCTACTTCACTGGAGATGGAAGTGTTATCTCTCGCTCATTCTCTCTCACTTCCCCTCTTTTGATTAATTTATCTCTTCCTAAGTTAGAATTAGTTCAAAAAGTTTTATTTGAGAGTGATATGCCCCCTCTCTGGAGATTCTAATGGATTTTAATTTTTTTCTATGTTATCCACAATGTCTTGTGCTGAATGCTGATGCATTAAGATTTTCCTTTACTGGAACTAAGGGGCTGAAATCAACCCCCAAAAAACAAACACATAGCGTTATCTGTCCTCCACAAAACTGTCAGGCGGATAATATTTTATTTGCTTTCACCTTTAGTCTTTTACAATACAAGAAGAAGTATTGGATTGAAAATTATACACATTGTCAAAAGTAATACAGTTAACAACTACCTATCCAGAAAAAAATATTACTATTCTGGAAGTTTTTCATTCTCATCAGATTTTTTAATGGATAAACTTTCTTTTATATTTCAGAATTTTAAGGCGTCTCCAAGAGTTTAACATTGATGGCCTACCCTTTAAGAGAGGTCATCAATTTGTGATTAGTGAGGGTGCGATACCCAGCACACCCGTTGATCAGCTATTCCTGGTACAAAAAAAAAAATTGTTTAGTTACTCTTTAATATTCAAACCCTTTTCTTCTATCTGACTATTATTACAACATGCCTGGAAAACTATCAGTTGATGTAACTAACAGTGAGGGGACAATAATAACATCAGGAATCCGAATGGTTTTGACTTTCATGCACAGAGTCTTCCAGCAGTAACTCAATGGTAACAATAGATGGAACCTTAAACTCTAGAGAGGGTTTTGCAATGTCGAGGTGACATCACACATAAACATGACCACTGCCAGAAATCACAATCTGTTCTTCATATGACACTGTGCTAGAATCCTAGAATGTTAGAGGTGGAAGGGACCTCCAGGGTCATCGTGTCCAACCCCAGCACAATGCAGGATTCACTAAACCATCTCAGTCTGTCCAGCCTCTGTTTAAACACTTCCATTCAAGGGGAACTCACCACAGCTCGTGGCAGCCTGTTCCACTCATTGATCACCCTCACTGTCAAAATTTTTTTTATAATATCTAATCTGTATCTTCTCCCTTTCAGTTTCATTCCACTGCTTTTCATGTACAAATGAGAATAATGATTATTTCTCTACACTGCGACATCCCTTCAGATATTTGTAGACCGCTATTAAATTTCCACCTTTTTTGCAAGCTAAACATTCCCAGATTGTTTAACTGTTTCTCGTAGGACATACTTTACTATCTTGCTAGCTCTTCTCTGAACTTGATCCAGTTTTTCAATGTCTTTTTTAAAATGTGATGCCCAGAAATGTACATAGTATTCCAAATGAGGCCTGACCAAGGAGGAGTAAAGGGGGATAATTACCGGTACTTCATGTGATCTAGACTCTATTCTTCTCTTATCACATCCTAGAACTGTGTTTGCCTTTTTTGCTGCTGCATCACACGGTTGACTCATGTGGAGTCTGTGATCTATTAGCATACCCAAGTCTTTTTCATACGTGCTGTTTCTTAGTTCTATTCCTTCCATTCTGTAGATGTATTTTTTTTCTTGCCCAGATGTAGCATCTTGCATTTCTCCCTGTTAAATACCATTCTATTACTTACTGCCCATTGTTCAAGCTTATCTAGATCCTTCTGAAACCTTTCCCTGTCTTCTCTAGTGTTAGCGATCCCTCCTAGCTCTGTTTACAATGAGAGGCCTGTATATAACACACGCTCAGCTACCTGCTGTAATGGATGCTAGTTAGAGCTGATCGGACTAGAGGATCGCTGTCAGAGGTGTCACTTCAAGTTCCTGACCCCATTGGCAATTGTGGCCCTGAAGGAGACTGCTACTTTTACACCCCAATACCTGTGGAACCCAACCTGACTGGTGCAATCCACGTCCCTGCAAATATCATAGCTGTTTAACTGAACACTGCTATTGAAGGTAATTAGTTGTATTCTGTTTGTCCAAATCACCTCCATAGGGGACATTACGATTTGCATGGTGGCCATGGAATTCATTGAGTTGCATGAACATACTGGGTCTTCTATAGTGCAGGTGCTGTTTGCATATACTCTCTGCTTTGGCTTTGTGGTGGAGATTGACGAACCACTCAATTAACTCAGAATGTCCTGATAAGGTGCTAGAAACTGTTTTTTTTATCAACCAGACATAAGAAATTTAATCAGAAACCACTATGCTATTTTTGGAATGAGATGAGTAAAACAAATATTTCAAAGTTTTGAGGTGGCCCAAAAAAATTAAGTTTCCAGGTAATCACTCAACCTTTATCTTTATTTTGGCCAACAAAACATGAAAGAGTGGTGCTAATGATTAGATGAGAACCATGTTCATGATGAGGTCTTCCTTCTTCTAGCATGGTATTGTTTAGGTGTATAGAGGCAAATCACCCAATAGTGAAACAAGTTCAGTCGATGGGAAAGTTGGATGGATTATTTACCATCACTGGGTAAACCATGACCTGGATGATACAAGACTGGTGATCTCATGGCCAATGAAAAGTACAATGTCCGATGGCTCTGGATATATGACTGATGACTATTATTTATGGCAACCTATAACTTAGGTTTATAAATTATGGAAATTATAGATGATTATATTAGTAAATAATGATGAATGATAATGGATGGATGGATATATCGATGTGATTTACACAAAAAACAGAGAAATAACCAACCAGATGGCAGAATATCACCTATAGATACCCTCCCATTCTCATGACTTCGATTTGGATTTAGGTAATGAGCTGTTTCCGAGAATTCAAGGATACTTATAAAAATGGACAATGTCAATAAGCTGATGTCAAAGTATTCCACTGTTAGGCCCCCTAGTAATTAGCCAAAATCTGTGGAAAACCTTCCAGTAAATGTTTCATTTTCCTGTAGTTCCACTGCAGGAAACAAAAAGAATGACCCATTGCTGGGCTGAATGTGTAATGCAGGACTGGACAGGTCCCCAAACAGATGTTCTCTATGTAATCATTCTCCACCTTTGGCCATGAGATAAGTATCCCGAACAGAGGACTGTCCACTATAAAAGCAAGCTCATAATGAGCCCACTTCAGGAAACACAAACCGACAAATCAACAGCGACAAATAATCAGGCAATGAGAGTCGAAATGAAAACTAATAAAGCTACTCTAAGAATTTGTTAACAACAAATCACCGCATCAACACACAAGGTCAATTGATCCATTAAACCAAATTTTTGATTGTTGGAGCACCAAGTGCCATTTCAATGGATTGATCAATTCAGAATTACTAGTAGTTGATGCACCAGGTGATCTTTGAATGGATTTTCAATGGATTGATCAATTCATGATTAGTAGTAGTTGTTGGTGCACCAGTTGAATTTGCACTTGATAGATCAATTCAATATTACTAATAGTTGTTGGTACACCAGGTGCTCTTTCAATTAATTAATTAATTCAACATTTCTAGTAGGTGATGGTGCACCTGGTGCCATTTCAATGAGTTGATTAGTCCAACTTCACCATTAATTGTTGGTGCACCAGGTGCCATTCCAATGAATTAATCAATTCAACTTTACTATAAGTTGTTAGTGCGCCAAGTGACCTTTCATTGGATTGATCAATTCATTCATTACCAGTAGTTATTGGTGCACCAGGTGCCCTTTCAATGAAGTGATCAACCTTACTAGTAGTTGTTGGTGCAACAGGTGATCACTCAATGGATTCGTCAATTCAACTTTACTAACAGTTGTTCGTGCTCCAGGTGCTCATTCAATGCCTCCTGGTTCTTCTTCGATCGCTTAACCAAGTTGTTTGGACTTTGCTATTTTCATTCAGTCCAGCCTGGACTCTCATAGGATAGTACAGAGTAGCAGTCATCTTAGAGTACAAAATAAACGAGGCCCAGAAAGCCTTCAGAATTAAACTTGAAAAGAAACTGTCCCACAATAATACCAGGGAGGTTTGGTCAGGAATGAAATTATTGACTGGGCTTAAGGTAAGGTCTGATCACGGGGGAGGAAAACTGGACAAGGCTAATGAGATGAACGAGTATTTCAATAGGTTTAGCAGTACATGTGCACTGCCAACTGGAAGTGGAGGGGAATTGGGTGCAAATTCTGCAACATCGATATTGGAGGAGGAGCAGACTAATTTTAGAGTATCCGAAAATGATGTGAGGAGGCAGTTTAAGTCACTTAACATTGGTAAAGCTGCTGGACCTGATGGACTCAGCTCACGTGTCCTTAAAGTTTGTGCAGACCAGCTGTGTACTGTCTTTACACTCCTATTTAATGGAAGTCTACAAACACAGAGGGTACCTGTGTTATGGAAAACTTCCTGTCTGGTGCCGGTACCCAAGACTTCTTCTCCTGCAACCCTAAATGACTATCGTCCTGTAGCCTTAACATCTCACGCTATGAAGGCCTTGGAAAGATTAGTGCTTGCTCACTTAAGACCAAGGGTCAATGCTTTTATCGATCCCCTTCAGTTTGCTTACCGACATAGATTGGGGGTGGATGATGCTATTCTTTCTCTGTTACATAGTGTACATTCATTTCTGGAGACTGACGGAACCATGGTGCGAGCGATGTTCTTTGATTTCTCAGTGCATTTAATTCCCTGCAGCCACCTTTACTACACAAAAAGATGACTGATATGAAGGTGGAGGTGGGGATGAGAAATTGGATAACTGACTACCTATCAGATCGGCCACAGTTTGTACAGATGGGAGCAGTTGTGTCAAGCAGATTATTGAGCAGTGTAGGTGCCCCCCAGGGAACGGTGCTTGCACCCTTTCTATTCACACTGTATACATCAGACTTTCAGTATAAATCTGATCTTTGCCACCTTCAAAAATTTTCGGATGACTCCGTGGTTGTGGGATGTATTAGGGGAGATCGGGGGGATGAGGAATATAGAAGGGTGGTGTCGAATTTCGTGGATTGGTGCAATGGTAACTATCTACAACTAAATGTTAAGAAAACCAAGGAGTTGGTGGCCAACTATAGCAGGATGAAGATGGAATGCTTACCGATCACTATTGCTGGGCAGGAGGTAGAGCAGGTGGAGAGTTATAAATATTTGGGGGTCCATTTGGATAGCAAACTGGACTGGAGATGCCACTCAGACTGTCTACAAGAAGGGGATGAGCAGATTGTATTTCCTAAGGAAACTGAGGTCTTTTAATGTGTGCAGCAAAATGTTAGAAATGTTCTACCAATCTGTAGTGGCAAGTGCCATCTTTTTTGCAATCATATGCTGGGGTAATAGTGTGCGGGCCTCTGATGCTAATAGGCTGAATAAGCTTATCAAAAAGGCAAGCTCTGCTGTGGGCTGCAATCTGGACTCTCTTGAGGAGGTAGTGGAGAGAAGAACTCTGAGAAAGTGTAGGGCAATTATGAACAATAATGCACATCCATTATATGAGCTATTCATGAGACAGAAGAGCACCTTCAGTAACCAGCTAATACTTCTGAGGTGTAAGAAGGAAAAATTTAGGAAATCGTTTGCGCCAACTGCTATGGGGATGTACAACAATAACATTAGGGTTAAATCATAAAGGGGATTGTCTACTTTATTCCTTCTACTTTTCGGTTCACCCGCTGTGTATGTCCTATTCTAATGTATAATGTCCTTCTGTCAACAAACTGTCATGTCAATTAAGTAATTCATTTTATGATTCTTATGATGTAAGTTGTGCTGCTGTGATACCATAATTTCCCACGGGATCAATAAAGTGTATCGTATCGTATCGTATCGTATCGTATCGTACATCTTGGCATGGATAGATAAAAACCTTCACAAGTGAAAAAAGTAATAAGAATAAGAATAATAATACTATAAAAATGGTTGAAAGAAATGATTTTGTATTCTGAATTTACAGTTTGCTTTACTCTTTGCATATGATATGTCTGACAGAAGCAGCAGATCTCAGATGTCTTCAGACATGGCAGCCATGTGTGTGAGAGGCCGGGTAGGGGGATCATATTTACATTAAAACTTTTAGGGCTAAGAATGTACTTCTTGAGAGAAAGCACCCCCGTCCTTTCTGAGCCGCAAAAACTATTCATTACTTCTATCTGTTCTCAAGTAATTCAAAACCATGAATTAAACCAACACAGACGGCAGAATTTGACTCTTAAAAGAAAAGTCATGTGACTCCCAAAATCCTTAGAAATAGTAACATCCTGGATTCAATTGACTCAAGTTCCAATTTCCTGTTTACAACAATTGGAATTAATGAAATAAAAGTGTCTCAGGCCTGGGTGGGATTTACTGACTTATTATACTTATTTTGATTTGTTGCTATGAATTATTATGATTTGTTCAGTTGGCTGAGATTAATGAAGAAAAATTGCGCAATTGTTAAACTAATCATATCCCTGCACGTGAGCGCCATGTACCAGACTGCCGTTTTATTATAAAACAATCTACGGTATATGTTTTCATATATGATGCATCTGTCTTGGATACTTGATATATTAAAATCCTGATATTTATTCACCTGTCCTTCGCATAATAGTACAAAAAAAAGTAAGAATCATTTCAACATACCTTATCTTAATATATCTCCACTTTTTCTTCCCCTCTTATCTCCTGAACTCATCATTCACTCTGAAAAACATCTAAAACAAAATAAGAGCACTGCCAGCTATCTGAAAGCTCAAATTACAGCTACCTATTAAAGTCCATGAAGAGGGGAAGGGGAACGGAGCAAAGTGAGAGAGGGAGGCAAATACACACGTCATTTTTCTAGTGCGGTATATCGGCTCACTCACTTAGACACAGAGGTAGAAACCAAACACTGTCTCTTTAAGAATGTCCTTGGTTTATTAAGTGCAGCATAAACCAAGCTGGAGAAAAGTAAACATGGCCCTCTGGGCAAAACAGCAAAACAAAACAAAACACAGTCCTTCTCCTAGAGGGGATCAGACTGCTCAGGGTTAGTAATATTCACGGTTCAGGTCCTTTAACACAGGCACAAACACTTCCCTGGAGTGTTCCTCTCCAAACACTGAACACTGCTGTCTTTGGAGGCCAGCTACTTAAGCCCCAGACAACACCATCGGGTGGACATCCTCCCACCCACTCTATGGATGTCCACATAAAACTTAGCCCATTATACAAATTAGCTTAATCCCTCACCGCACTTAGTGTGCTGGAGGAAAATCTCTGGGCTCTATATCACAGACGCCATTAGGTGTAGTGAATCATATATCCCCTTCAGCACTTTACCAGTTACTTTGCCACATATACCCCCCACCCACAGCCAGGGGTTTTGGCACCTTCACTCGCTAAGCAGGGGAGTTTGGATGGGGTAGTTCTCATGCAATTTCCCTGGCCTGTGCTCGACATGAAAATTAAAATCCCGAAGTGCTAAAAACCATCTAGTCACCCTGGCATTCTTACCCTTCTTTTCCCTCATTCATTTCAGAGGGGCATGATCTGGCACTAGTATGAACTCCGTGCCTAATAGGTAGTATCTCAGGGTGTCGATTGCCCACTTGATGGTCAAGCACTCTTTCTCTACAATGGCATAGTTCTTCTCACAGGAGGAGAGTTTCTTACTCAGGTATAGGACTGGATGTTCATCCCTATCTATTTCTTGGGACAACACAGCTCCCAAACTGTGGCGTCTGTCTGGAGCACAAACTCTTTACTGAAGTAAGGTGCGACCAAGACCAGCTGTCTGCACAGGACAAGCTTCGAGTCCTAGAATGCTATCTCAGCTTCAGAGGACCATTTGACCATCACCAACTTTGTGCCCTTGAGAAGATCAGTCAGGGGGCGGGTATCATGGCTTAATTCGGGATAAATAGCTGATAGTATCCCATAATTCCTACAAATGCTCTGACCTGCTTTTTGGAGACCAGTTGGGGCCACTTTTGGATTGCCTCCACCTTGTCTATTTGTGGCTTTATCTTGCCTCTTCCAACAATGTAGTCCAAGTATTTTGCCTCTTCTTTCCCCAGGTTGCACTTCTTTGGGTTCATGGTAAACCCTGCCTTCCTCAGTGCATCCAGGACTGCCTAGACCTTCTGCTGATGACTTCCTCAATAAAGGCTCAAGATCAATGTCGTCCAGATAAGCAGCGCAATACTTTTTGTGAGTGGCTAGGATACGGTCTATGGCCCTCTGGAAGGTAGCTAGGGCTCCTTGGAGTCCAAACAGCATCTGGGTATACTGAAAGCATCCATTTGGTGTAGAGAAGGCCATCTTCTCCTTGGCACTCGGAGACAAGAGAATTTGCAAGTACCCTTTCGTTAGGTCCAGTGTGGTGATATATCTGGCTCACCCTAGCCTCTCAATAAGCGCATCGAACTTAGACACCGCATTGTGTTTCCTGTAATCATTACAGAAGCGCCATTCTCCATCCGGCTTCGGCACAAGGACAATAGCGGCTGGACCAGTCGCTCTTTGACTCCTTGATGATGTCCAGGCTTAACACTCTCTTCATCTCTATAGAGATCACCTCACAGTTGGCTTCGGGAATCCGATACGGCTTTTGGTTCACCATCACATGCGGTCTAGTCAGAATTTTGTGCTCCACAACCTGCATACATCCTGGCAACTCCGTAAATAAGTCTTGGTTCCGCTGAAGCTGCTCACAGCATTGTTGTTTCTGGGCCGGAGACAGCGTCTCTGCCACTGTGACATTCTCGACTCTGGCTTCAGGATTTGCCCCTAGTCACGTTTCTTCTACCGGATCCCGGTCTTGCCATGGGTTCAGCAGGTTAATGTGGTTGGTGGACCTTGTAGTTGACGTCACTCAACTTTTCAACCACCTCATATGGCCCTTGCCACTTGGCCAGGAATTTACTTTCAACTGTGGGGATCAACAACAACACCCAGTCTCCAGGGCTAAACTGCCTCAGTCTTACCGACCAATTGTAGACCCTTGCCTGGGCCTTTTGTGCTTGGAGCAAGCTCTCCCTCACAATCGCGATCCTGTTCTGCATCTGGACCACATGTTCGATAACACTTCGGTGGGGTGTTACCTCAGCTTCCCAAGTCTCCTTTGCAATGTCCAGATGACCCGAAGGGTACCATCCGGATAACAGCTCGAATGGTGAGAACCCCATAGAGGCCTATGGGACTTCTCTAATGGAGAACAGTAGGTATGGCAGCAGACAATTCTAATCATTATTCTCTAAAACCTTCTTCAACATTGACTTCAATTCTGCTGCTGCTTCTGAAAATGAGCTATATAGATACAGGAGAACAGGAATCCCTCACGTATGTGTGTGCAACTGAAAATTAAAGATTTGCATGAATAAGGTAGAAAACTAGTAAAAAATGCAGGATAGAGGGCAAATAACTGTTTCAAATATTGTTATTTCTCATATGCACATACCTGACAGTCTATTCTGTAAAGTTACCTAAAAAGGATGTATTTACGACCACCATTGCATTAAAAGACTTTATTCTACAGCGTTATATTTCAAGATCTCCTCATTCATTAAAGACAGACTTATAGAGCCCAATTCATTATTGCAATTTTGTCTTTTTAGTAGTTTTGGATGTCTTTTTTGGGCTGTTTTTGATCTATGTCTATGTGCCTTTTTTAACCCCTTAACGCTCCATGACAAATACAGTATATATCAGAGACTTTGGAGCAGCTGACATCTACCTCCAACAGCAGCATTGTGCCTGCCAATTGCTGCTGTTAACCTCTTAAATGCCATGGTCAACTGCTGACAGTGGAATTTAAAGGCATATTCCTATCTCCAAAATCCCAATATGTAGTAGATGTAATAATAATATTAGCAAATATCTCTAATATCTAATTGTAAATGTTGTATAGTTCTTCTGATTCGCCATGTTGCTTATCCTAGCTTAAGTATCCATGGTTACGACCACTCCTATAGTAACAGTAAGGGAGTTGTTAGTGGTCATAACCATGGTACCTAAGCTACTGCAATGCCCTGCACATGGGGTAAGCGACATGGCGAATCAGAAGAACTATACTACATTTGTAATTGGAGGTATTTTCTAATATTATCATTATTACACCTACTACATATCGGGAGAGAATATTGGAGATGGGAATTCCCCTTTAAGAGCCGTTATCTGGGTCGGACATTAGTTTGGGCAGCCATCAGCTTCTCCGCAACGCAATATCAGGGAACCGATGGCATGCCATGACATCCAGGGGCTAGCTGAACAACCTTGTGCCTGTCATGTTATCTCTGTAATATCCAGCCTGTGGCTGGACGTCATATAAGGCAATGATTTTTACTATATATGTAGCGCCCCCACTGCCGCAGGGCCGAGGGGTACCCGGTACCGGGCCTCTGAGTCTCTGCTCTGGGGTTGTCACGGTGGCTAGACCCGGTCCGTGACCCTGCTGAGGGGCGTACAGTAATAGATGTGGATAGTGGTAGTGGTGGTGGTGCGGTGCAGTAAATAACGAGGACACCAGGTTGCAGTCTCTTTACCTCTTTACTGAAGATCTTTGGGTCCTCAGTCCGGAATACGGTTAACCAGGCTGCGCAAGTCCGGCCGGTCCAATGGCACCTCCAGAGTTCTCTTTGCAGGTGGAAATCTGTGCCTTCCCCCTAGCGCTATATGTTGTGGTCCTTCCCTGCTGTGCTTACGGAAAGTCCCCACAACTGTTGTGTCTGTTTCTCATGTTCCCTCACAACAACTCGATTAGATGATGTTCTGCTAATCCTCCGTCCCTCCCGGTGTTATGGTTGGGATGCACCCGTATGACGAGTAGGCTCGGAGCTCTTCCGGGACCCTAGAGTAGCCCCTCTCCACAGGTTGCCCCCCATGTCTGCATAGGTGATTTAGGTGAGACAGCCCGCCTGTGACTGACTGTCCTGCTGTTGGTTTGAAGTATTGCTTGAAGCTAAATATATGAATACTTCCTCGGCGTTCCGGCCGCCGGTTGTGCGCCTCAGTAGAATGTTGCCTCGGTCTTACAGCACGACTCCTACTGGTATTCTCCTTCTTGCTTTGATCTCGTTTCTCACTCAGCACAATATATCTCGCTTCTGATCCTTTCTTTGGGCACCGCCGCTATGCTGAGCAGGCACGGTCCCGTGATGTTCCTTCTTGTAGCCAGGCCTCTGTCAGGGTCCCAAACCTGACAGGGACCCTACCGAATCTTCCCCCACAACACCCTCTGCCACCAGGTGTTGTCTGGTCCAACCCAGTCAGCTTTCTCCCTAACTTCCTGCCTGACCCCCAGTTTTACCCACAGTGGTGAGGAGTGGCCTAATAAATAGCACCCTTAGCTCCCCCTGGAGGCCCGACTGTGAAATGTATTGGTGTATGTGATACCTGGTCAGATGAATTCCTTCAGTGCCATCAGACGTACCATAGCCCCCCTTAGTGGCGGAGCCACAGTACTGCAACGACCAGGACTCTGGGGTGCTGCACTCCCCCCCGGTTAAATCCAGTACTCCTGGACTGGGAAGAAAACAACAATACAGGTTAGCAAAAAGACATACAATTTTTGTGAGTGCAATAACAATAAGCATATTTAAACAGGACTTCCCTTTATGGGAGGTGAGGACACTTGAACGTTACAAAACATGGTTAAATATTATAGCAACATGCTATAAATAACTTTCTTTTACCCAACCGGGTATTCTACTTAGTGCAAAATTGTTGAACAATAATTTAACATTGCCTTTAAGGACGTACACTCTAAATCCACTAAAGACCTTCTTATAACACATTATAAGGTAATTAACTTCATACTCCTTCTTTAAGTCTGCAGGACCGCCTGTCCTAGATGCTCCAGACCTACTGCCTCTCCTTTCTTTACAGGACCGCCCCGTTCTGCCCGGGCCTTCTGCCTTTCCACAACTATACACAGTATAGAACATATCATTTATCTTTCAGTTCAGGATCACTGAGCCATCTCTGTATGGCTCCTAAGAGGACTCACCACTAGGTTTGAGCGAAATGGATCGTTCATTTTCATAAGTCGCCGACTTTTGGCAAAGTCGGCGTCTCATGAAACCGAGCCGATCCCTGTGTGGGGTCTGCCATGCGGTACGCGACTTTCACGCCAAAGTCGCGTTTCAATGACGCTAAAAGCGCCATTTCTCAGCCAATGAAGGTGGACGCAGAGTGTGGGCAGCGTGATGACATAGATCTCAGTCCCCACCATCTTAGAGAAGGGCATGACAGTGATTGGCTTGCTTTCTGCAGCGTCACAGGGGCTATAAAGGGGCATTCCCGCCGACCGCCATCTTACTGCTGCTGATCTGAGCGTAGGGAGAGGTTGCTGCCGCTTCTTCAGAAGCAGGGATAGTGATAGGCAGGGTACATAAAGCTACAAACCGCTTGTGCTGTAGCGATTTCCACTGTCCAACACCACCTTTTGTTTGCAGGACAGTGGAAGCTACATTTTTTTTTCCTCAGCGCTGTAGCTCATTGGGCTGCCCTAGAAGGCTCCCTGACCCTGATAGCTGCGTTGCTTTGTGTGTACGCCGCTGTGTAAACCAACTGCTTTTTTCAAAGCACAAATCCTGTTTTTCCTTCCTTTCTGCACAGCTATCTTGTGTGTTTGTCCACACTTTTGTGTGCAGCAGTCATTTTTACAGCTGCCTGCCATACTTTTCTGAGATAACTGCAGGGAGATAAATATTGGCAAGTCTGCCTCCATGCCATTGCTGTGTGTGGCATCTCTCTCTCATTGTGTGGCACCGAAAACACTGTGTAATACTTGGCCTTTTTTTTTTTTTTTTTCTAAATTCTCCCTTTTCCCCAAAAAAAATTAGTGGGAGATAAATATTGGCAAGTCTGCCTCCGTGCCATTGCTGTGTGTGGCATCTCTCTCTCATTGTGTGGCACTGAAAACACTGTGTAATAGTTGGCCATTTTTTTTTGGGGGGGGGTACATTCTCCCTTTTAAAAAAAAAAAAAATTATTGGGAGATAAATATTGGCAAGTCTGCCTCCGTGCCATTGCCGTGTGTGGCATCTCTCTCTCATTGTGTGGCACTGAAAACACTGTGTAATAGTTGGCCATTTTTTTTGGGGGGGGTACATTCTCCCTTTTAAAAAAAAAAAAAAATTATTGGGAGATAAATATTGGCAAGTCTGCCTCCGTGCCATTGCTGTGTGTGGCATCTCTCTCTCATTGTGTGCCACTAAAAACACTGTGTAATACTGGGCCTTTTTTTTTTTTTTTTAGGGTAAATTCTCCCAGAAAAAAAAAAATTAGTGGGAGATTAAGATTGGCATTTCTGTTTGAGTGCTGGGCCTGTGTGTGCCATCTGTCTCAAATTATTGGGCCACAGAAAACCTAGTGTGTAACATTGGGCCTGATTTTCCTTTCAGTGTCAGGCACCTATAAAGGTATATATAAATCCTACAGAAGTTTGAGTTCACCTTATAAGTTGTTTTACAGTAACAAATAGTGTTACTTTGGTTACGTTTTGCAAGCAATGAGGAAGTCTAGTGGAAGAGGTCGTGGCCGTGGGCGGTCATTGTCAGCTGGTAATGATGGTAGTGATGGTGGAGCATCAGGTGGTCGTGGTAAAAGCAGTACAGCACCTAAGTCTCGAGTTGTTGAGCCAGGTTCGTTGTCTGGCTACACAAGGCCTCGAACGCTCTCTTTTCTGGGAGTAGGAAAACCACTTTTGAAGCCGGAGCAGCAGGAACAAGTATTGGCTTTCATTGCTCACTCTGCCTCTAGCTCTTTCGCCTCCTCCTCGCAAAGTGCCAAATGTCAGAGCAGTGCATCGTCAGTGGATGCTCCCGGTCAGGGACAAGTCGCTTCCTTGTCTTCTTCACCCAGAACAAGAGAGAAGGATGCGTCAAGAGACACAACGGGTTACTCCATGGAGCTCTTTACACATACCGTTCCTGGGTTAGACAGTGAAACAGTTAACAGGCCATGTCCATTAGAAGTTGAATCGGACATGGAGTGCACAGATGCACAGCCACAGCCAGATTACTATGCTGTTCCTTTGACTCAGACCAGAACATTGCCCTCGCAGTGTACTGAGGCAGAATCAAACCCAGCGGAGACTATGGTGCCCCGTCACGGACGCTATACCACCGGCTTACACGGTGACACAGACGAAATCGCACACGACATAGAAGAGGAGGTCATAGATGACCCAGTTGTGGACCCCGATTGGCAGCCATTGGGGGAACAGGGTGCAGGCAGCAGTAGTTCTGAAGCGGAGGAGGAGGAGCCGCAGCAGGCATCAACATCACAACAGGTTCCATCTACCGGGCCCGTATCTGGCCAAAAACGCGTGGCAAAACCAAAACCAGTTGGAGGACAGTGTGGCCATCCGGTTAAAGAAGCTCAGTCTGCAATGCCTGAAAAGGTATCCGATAGTAGAAAGAGTGCAGTCTGGCATTTTTTTAAACAACATCCAAATGATCAGCGCAAAGTCATCTGTCAAAAATGTTCAACAACCTTAAGCAGAGGTCAGAATCTTAAAAGTCTAAATACAAGTTGCATGCATAGACATTTATCCACCATGCATTTGCAAGCCTGGACTAACTACCAAACATCCCTAAAGGTTGCAGCACCCTCGGCCAATGAAGCTAGTCAGCAACGCTACATCCCTTCCCTCCCTGTAAGCCGACCATTTCCCACACCACCTGCAGTATCTGTGCAGCTTTCGTCGCCAGGCCAAAGCAGTCAGGGAATCACCAGGTTAGTAGTAGGAAACACTGCATGTAGGGCACCGGCAAGAATACCATCTCCAACCCTCTCTCAGTCACCCATGTCCACCGGCACCACCGGTAGTTCCACGATCTCCAGCTCTCCAGTCCAGCTCACCCTACATGAGACTCTTGTTAGGAAAAGGAAGTACTCATCCTTGCATCCGCGTACACAGGGTTTGAACGCCCACATTGCTAGACTAATCTCATTAGAGATGATGCCCTACCGGTTAGTTGAAAGCGAAGCTTTCAAAGCGCTGATGGACTACGCTGTACCACGCTACGAACTACCCAGTCGGCACTTCTTTTCTAGAAAAGCCATCCCAGCCCTCCAACAGCATGTTAAAGACCGCATCGTCCATGCACTCAGGCAGTCTGTGACTACAAAGGTGCACCTGACAACAGATGCCTGGACCAGTAGGCATGGCCAGGGACGTTATGTGTCCATTACGGCACACTGGGTGAATGTGGTGGATGCAGGGTCCACAGGGGACAGCAATATTGGGACAGTTTTGCCTAGTCCACGGTCAAGGAAAGAGTTGGCTGTAGGCGTTCGCCCCCCCTCCTCCTCTTCCTCCTCCTCATGCAGAAGCGAGAGCTCGTCCACACACCGCAGTCGCACATCCACTCCATCCGCAGCTGCCACTGTTGCACACCAGGTGTGCCATTATGGGACAGCTAGTGGCAAGCGTCAGCAGGCTGTATTGGCAATGAAGTGTTTGGGCGACAACAGACATACCGCGGAAGTTCTGTCAGAGTTCTTGCAGAATGAAACTCAGTCATGGCTGGGCACTGTACATCTTGAGGCAGGCAAGGTTGTGAGTGATAACGGAAGGAATTTCATGGCTGCCATAGCCCTTTCCCAACAGAAACACATTCCTTGCCTGGCTCACACCTTAAACCTGGTGGTGCAGTGCTTTCTGAAAAGTTACCCGGGGTTACCCGACCTGCTCCTCAAAGTGCGCAGACTTTGCTCGCATATCCGCCGTTCGCCCGTACACTCCAGCCGTATGCAGAACTATCAGCGGTCTTTGAACCTTCCCCAACATCGCCTAATCATCGACATTTCAACAAGGTGGAACTCCACACTGCACATGCTTCAGAGAGTGTGCGAACAGAGGCGTGCTGTTATGTTTTTGTGGGAGGATACACATACATGGGCAGGCAGTTGGATGGCAGACATGGAGTTGTCAGGTGTGCAGTGGTCGAAGCTACAAGACCTGTGTCAAGTCCTTCAGTGTTTTGAGGAATGCACACGGCTGGTTAGTGCAGACAACGCCATAATAAGCATGAGCATCCCCCTAATGCGTCTGCTGATGCAAAGTTTGACGCACATAAAGGAGCAGGCGTCTGCAGCAGAGGAAGAGGAAAGCCTTGATGACAGTCAGCCATTGTCCGGTCAGGGCCGTGTAGAGGACGCGGTAGCGGGCGAAGAGGAGGAGGAGGACGAGGAGGATGATGGGGATGAGTACTTTTTTAATGAGGAAGCTTCTCCTGGGCCAACAGAAATTAGTGGCGTTGCAAGGCCGGGTTCTGTTTTTTTAAGGGAGACAAGTGACGTAGATTTGCCTGTAACTGCCCCTCAAACCAGCACAACCGCAGATTTGCCAACAGGAACTTTGGCCCACATGGCGGATTATGCCTTACGTATCCTCAAAAAGGACCCACGCATTACTAAAATGATGAGCGATGACGATTACTGGTTGGCCTGCATCCTTGACCCTCGCTATAAAGGCAAATTGCAAAATATTATGCCACATGAGAACCTCGAACAAATCTTAGCAACCAAACAAGCTACTCTTGTAGACCGTTTGATTCAGGCATTCCCAGCACACAGCGCCGGTGATGGTTCTCACACAAGCTGCAGGGGGCTACATGGCAGAGGTGTTCGAGGTGCACAGATCAGAAGTGGCGTTGGACAGAGGGGTTTTCTGACCAGGTTGTGGAGTGATTTCGCAATGACCGCAGACAGGACAGGTACTGCAGCATCTATTCAAAGTGACAGGAGACAATATTTGTCCAGTATGGTTACTAACTATTTTTCTTCCCTTATCGATGTTCTCCCTCAACCGTCATTCCCATTTGATTACTGGGCATCAAAATTTGACACCTGGCCTGAATTGGCAGAATATGCATTGCAGGAGCTTGCTTGCCCAGCAGCTAGTGTGCTATCAGAAAGAGTATTCAGTGCTGCTGGTTCAATATTAACCGAAAAAAGGACTCGTCTGGCTACCCAAAATGTGGATGATCTCACCTTCATTAAAATGAACCACTCCTGGATTTCAAATTATTTTGCCCCACCTTTCCCGGCTGACACCTAGCTTTCCTATAAAAAGGTCTTGCTTGTGGACTGGTCTTACTGAGTGTTCCAATCTGTTAATTTGCAGCAGCTGTTTGTCCAGCATACGACATGTTTACACCTCCCCCAATGGGAAAAATCCCCCCACGGGGCCGTTGTCTCGCCACTTGGCACAAGCACCCGTTACAGTGCTGATTTTCTGAGGAGGCGGGTGTGCCCGCTTTTGGTTGACGGCATTGCCACTGGGTCCCTCATAGTACAATGTAGTGTCTCTGGCGGTGGTGGTGCGCACCCAACGTCAGACACACCGTTGTAACATGAGGGGCCCTGGGGCGGTACCGCCGGCCACAAGAGAGTTCCCCCATCAGCTCAAACTGTGCTCTACCACGTGCAAAATTATCTCGCACAGCTCCACCAATGTTTAGTCTATGCACTGACATCATTCAATGCCTGGCACTGACAAACAATACCAATTTGTTTGCATCTATGATGCTAGGTAAAGTAGTCTGGGTCAGTGTCCTATATTGACACCAGTAAATACTAATTTACTGCCAAATTACTTTGTCATAAACTCTGCAGATGAGCCCACCCCTGTACCTAAGCATGCCACCCTTTTTTTACTTATAGTTGTTTTGCGAGACATTAACATCTATTTATTTTTTTGGAGTACTAACTGTGTCAGACACTCCTTGCAATACTCCTCCACTGACCACAATGCTGCCTGCCTGTGTATCCATGTAACCGATGTAAAACTGCCATGACTGCCTACTGTTTGTTATTTTAGGCCTTTGTGAGCCTGTCTGCGGCCCCTACTTGCAATACTCCTCCACTGACCACAATGCTGCCTGCCTGTGTATCCATGTAACCGATGTAAAACTGACATGACTGCCTACTGTTTGTTATTTTAGGCCTTTGTGAGCCTGTCTGCGGCCCCTACTTGCAATACTCCTCCACTGACCACAATGCTGCCTGCCTGTGTATCCATGTAACCGATGTAAAACTGCCATGACTGCCTACTGTTTGTTATTTTAGGCCTTTGTGAGCCTGTCTGCGGCCCCTACTTGCAATACTCCTCCACTGACCACAATGCTGCCTGCCTGTGTATCCATGTAACCGATGTAAAACTGCCATGACTGCCTACTGTTTGTTATTTTAGGCCTTTGTGAGCCTGTCTGCGGCCCCTACTTGCAATACTCCTCCACTGACCACAATGCTGCCTGGAGTGCCTGCCTGTGTATCCATGTAACCGATGTAAAACTGCCATGACTGCCTACTGTTTGTTATTTTAGGCCTTTGTGAGCCTGTCTGCGGCCCCTACTTGCAATACTCCTCCACTGACCACACCAATGCTGCCCGTGTACCCCTGGAACCTAATTAAAAGTTCATAGAGCCTGGTTATATATTTTATTTACTATTAATAAGGCCATGATGGACTACGCTGTACCACGCTACAAGCTAACCAGTCGACACTTCTTTTGCGAGAAAAGCCATCCCAACCCTCCACCAGCATGTAAAAGACCGCATTGTCCATGCACTCTGGCAATCTGTGAGTACAAATGTGCACCTGACAACAGACGCATGGACCTGTAGGCATGGCCACGGAAGATTACGTGTCCATTACGGCGCAATGGGTTAATGTGTTGGATGCATGGTCCACAGGGGACAGCCTACTAAGTCTGTCTGCAGTCCCTAATTCAAATTGTCCTCCACTGTCTAAATCGGAGCTTCCACCTTCTGGCTTTCGGCCTATAGTATCAGATATTAAACTGCATTTGGCCTTCAACTTTGGTTACGGCCTAATAACGGTGTCTGCCCCTGCCTGGTGTTTGTCCTCAACTGAATAAAGCTGAGCTTCATCCTTCTGGCTCTCATTAAGTGCTGTGTTTTCAAAAATTGGTGGTTAGGGCCTACTAACAGTGTCTGCCCCTCCCTGGTGTTTGCTCTCAACTGAATAAAGCTGAGCTTCAACCTTCTGGCTTTGGGCCTATAGTATCAGATATTAAACTGCATTTGGCCTTCAACATTGGTTACGGCCTACTAACGGTGTCTGCCCCTGCCTGGTGTTTTTCCTCAACTGAATAAAGCTGAGCTTCAACCTTCTGGCTCTCATTAAGTGCTGTTATTTTAAAAATTGGTGGTTAGGGCCTAATAACGGTGTCTGCCCCTGCCTGGTGTTTGTCCTCAACTGAATAAAGCTGAGCTTCATCCTTCTGGCTCTCATTAAGTGCTGTGTTTTCAAAAATTGGTGGTTAGGGCCTACTAACGGTGTCTGCCCCTCCTTGGTGTTTTTCCTCAACTGAATAAAGCTGAGCTTCAACCTTCTGGCTCTCATTAAGTGCTGTTATTTTAAAAATTGGTGGTTAGGGCCTACTAACGGTGTCTGCCCCTGCCTGGTGTTTTTCCTCAACTGAATAAAGCTGAGCTTCATCCTTCTGGCTCTCATTAAGTGCTGTTATTTTAAAAATTGGTGGTTAGGGCCTACTAACGGTGTCTGCCCCTCCCTGGTGTTTTTCCTCAACTGAATAAAGCTGAGCTTCAACCTTCTGGCTCTCATTAAGTGCTGTTATTTTAAAAATTGGTGGTTAGGGCCTACTAACGGTGTCTGCCCCTCCCTGGTGTTTGCCCTCAACTGAATAAAGCTGAGCTTCAACCTTCTGGCTTTGGGCCTATAGTATCAGATATTAAACTGCATTTGGCCTACTAGTGTGGTTGGGCCCTTAAAACAGTGTCTGCTGCTCCTGGGTTTGCTACTCCACTGAACAAAGTAATGCCGCCTGTTTAGTCCTGTCCTGTTACCAATTTTGAACTGCATTTAGCCTACTTTATTCTTTGGCCCTATATCTGTTTCCTCCTCATCCTGCCCATTGCCCAGCCACTGCTAGATGAGTCTGCTGGTACATTGACCTAGACCACTACATTCCCCTTGCACTCTACACAGCCAGAATCTGACCCTGCTGAAAGTAAGGTTCCCCTTCCCGCATGTTATACCACCTTACACAGGGACAAAGAGGAAGGTGCAGATGAAAGTGCAGGTTCCTTAATCAGGTGGGGGGGGCATACTCGTTGGCGATGTCACTGGCACAGGGCCCCTCAGAGTACGCAAAAGTGTCGCTGCTGGTGGGAGGCGCCCCCGCCGTGCAAACACACCGCTGTACTTTGAGGGGCCCTGTGCCAGTGCCAATGCGAACAAGTGTGCCCCCCTGCTTGCTCAGGATCACAGCACTTGCAACGTTGAAATACTTTCCTCTCCCTGCTCCACCGCCGTGACGTAGTCCATGATTCCTGGGCCCACTAAAACCTTGAACCAGCCCTACCCCCCACAAATTTGCCAAATGACCCCCAAGTTCCATTGAACAACTATTATTATAAAGTTAACTAAGATTGACAAGCTTCAGAAACAAGAATGGATGTTTTTGGCATTAAAATGGGCACTGTAGGTGTTTTCCTGGCCTCCACTCACTGCCGACTATGCTTCCCCATTGACTTGCATTGGGTTTCGTGTTTCGGTCGATCCCCGACTTTTAGCGATAATCGGCCGACTGCACTCGACTCGACTCTGGACAAAGTCGGGTTTCAGAAAACCCGACTCGACCTTAAAAAAATGAAAGTCGCTCAACCCTACTCACCACTAACCCCTACGGGTTCACTTCCTGTTCTCATTTGCTAGCAACATTATTAAACATTTCTGACAATTAACTAGTTAATTACATTTTAACTTCTATACATTAGCATTATTACTCTCTCTTTCAAAACATCATTGCCACTTTACTGTCTTAAGGCAATACTATTCATAAGTGCAACAGATCAACATCCCCTTTAAGAGGGGACCAAGTCTCTATGAGGTAGTGCAACTTCTCATGTTGCAAGTCTGTTCGCAGTAAGGACTCCGGTGCTGTTTCCAGGAACAGTTTCTTCGCAAAGAGTCCTTCTTTTGAGTAAAACCAGTAAAGAGCACCTTTAAGAAGGTGCAACTATTTACAAGCAGTTTGTATCATGCATTGTTCATGATTCCAGCAGTTTTTGAGAAGTTGTGCAAAAATTAGAAAACAAACCAAAAAGCAATAGGGATCCCGGGTCAACAAAGGGATCCCTTTAAGAGTTAACCCTGGACGGGTTCTAGCAGCAACATAGCAGAAAACAATCAGTTTGAAGAACTATTTACATGTTCAAAAGATCAAGGCATTTATTTGAACCATTCAGGAGGCAGCACCGGCAGAGGCAACCCCTTTGGGTATTGCGAGCCACCCGGTACTGCATAAGGGGGTCTGTTGTCCCATCTGGGGGTCTGTGTACTCACAGTCTTCAATTCTGGGGCAGCAGGAACACCAGTCACCTGAGGAGGTGCTTCCTTGGCCACGACAGCGGTGGAGGTCATAATGCTGCAAGTCGTGGTCTTTACAATGGTGCATGTTGGGGTGACCATGGTGGTCTCAGTGGTGATCGTAGGCTGACCACAAGGGGGCACCTTGGCCATGGGGGCCAGCTTTCCTGGCACCTTAGTCGGGGGTTCCATCAACTTCCGCTTGCAGACATTTAAAGCGAACCACCCCTTCTCTCCAAAGTGCCGGGTATAGGTAACTTCATCCCCTGGGTAGAGGTCCCGGTCCGGGTGATCCTCCCTCAAGTGAGACTCGACATCCCTCCGGTTGACAAACACTTCTGCATACAGGCCCAGCTCTTTAATGAAGCCCCAGCCTCTGCGAAGTTTGAAGGTGACGATGGTGCCCTGCCTGCGCGGGGCCTGGTGAGCGGTGGGGTCCTTGCGGGCCCGATCCTTGACCGCCAAATCTTTCTGGTGGTAGGCCTCTAGCCCGGCCTGGTATTCTTTCCGTTGCTTCCCCCACTGCTGCTCTAGCTGAACCTGGTATTCCTCCCAGCTTAGGGCCTGTACCATCTCCCCCTCTTGGGTCTTCACCCCGGGGAACCCCATAAGGTTAGATCCTGGGTTCACCCAGTGGCACACTGTGCGCTCTGCGCGGACTTCACACAGCAGAGCAGTGGGTTGAAGCGGGGCTTCCAGACGGTGTTCCATACCCGTGGGATCCTCCCATGGCAACAGGCGCTGAAGTCTATGGGTTCCAGGGAGAGTTTCTTCGCAAAGAGTCCTTCTTTTGAGTAAAACCAGTAAAGAGCACCTTTAAGAAGGTGCAACTATTTACAAGCAGTTTGTATCATGCATTGTTCATGATTCCAGCAGTTTTTGAGAAGTTGTGCAAAAATTAGAAAACAAACCAAAAAGCAATAGGGATCCCGGGTCAACAAAGGGATCCCTTTAAGAGTTAACCCTGGACGGGTTCTAGCAGCAACATAGCAGAAAACAATCAGTTTGAAGAACTATTTACATGTTCAAAAGATCAAGGCATTTATTTGAACCATTCAGGAGGCAGCACCGGCGGAGGCAACCCCTTTGGGTATTGCGAGCCACCCGGTACTGCATAAGGGGGTCTGTTGTCCCATCTGGGGGTCTGTGTACTCACAGTCTTCAATTCTGGGGCAGCAGGAACACCAGTCACCTGAGGAGGTGCTTCCTTGGCCACGACAGCGGTGGAGGTCATAATGCTGCAAGTCGTGGTCTTTACAATGGTGCATGTTGGGGTGACCACGGTGGTCTCAGTGGTGATCGTAGGCAAGGGGGCACCTTGGCCATGGGGGCCAGCTTTCCTGGCACCTTAGTCGGGGGTTCCATCAACTTCCGCTTGCAGACATTTAAAGCGAACCACCCCTTCTCTCCAAAGTGCCGGGTATAGGTAACTTCATCCCCTGGGTAGAGGTCCCGGTCCGGGTGACCCTCCCACAAGTGAGACTCGACATCCCTCCGGTTGACAAACACTTCTGCATACAGGCCCGGCTCTTTAATGAAGCCCCAGCCTCAGCGAAGTTTGAAGGTGACGATGGTGCCCTGCCTGCGCGGGGCCTGGTGAGCGGTGGGGTCCTTGCGGGCCCGATCCTTGACCGCCAAATCTTTCTGGTGGTAGGCCTCTAGCCCGGCCTGGTATTCTTTCCGTTGCTTCCCCCACTGCTGCTCTAGCTGAACCTGGTATTCCTCCCAGCTTAGGGCCTGTACCATCTCCCCCTCTTGGGTCTTCACCCCGGGGAACCCCGTAAGGTTAGATCCTGGGTTCACCCAGCGGCACACTGTGCGCTCTGCGCGGACTTCACACAGCAGAGCAGTGGGTTGAAGCGGGGCTTCCAGACGGTGTTCCATACCCGTGGGATCCTCCCATGGCAACAGACGCTGAAGTCTATGGGTTCCAGGGAGAGGGGGTGCCACAACGGGGCCTACTAGCAGGCCCTCGGTCGGTGGGACGGGGTCGGCGGACTCACCAGCCGATGCAGGCTCTTCCTCCGTGGCAGGTCCCTCTGGCGGTGTCGGCGAGGACCTCGGCAGCAGTATAAGATCCGATGCTGGAAAACTGCTGTCCGGCGCCGCCTGGTGCGGAGCCTGGGCCTTCACGTTCAGCTGAAGGAGCTGGTCGAGCAAGCTCTCCATCTCGACCTGCAGGAGTTCGGTGCTGTCCGCGGAGAACTGGCTGCTGCGCTCATCCGGGTAGTTGGGGGAGACTTCCGCTTCAACCCCACTTTCGGGTTCGGAGCTGCTGGCCATGGCGTCCTCCACGTGGGTCACTTCCTGGTCCTTTTCCCGCTCTCTCCTTCGTGGGCGGTGTCATCTTCTTGGTCTCTGCCCTCCGTTGAGGATCAGGAGGCGGATCTCTGCTGCTGACGGACACGTCCTCACGGTGCAGAAATATTTAGACTGGGCGGCCATTGTCCTTCGCGCTCTTCAGCTTGTCTACGCCCACTCCACGCCCCTCTTCTTCTCCTGCGCTTCTCCTCAGGGCGCTGTAATGGTGGATTTTGGCGGTAAATGGCAACACACAGTCCTTGCAATAAAGTACAGTCCAAGCACGATAAATCACAGTTCCAAGGCACACATGACCCGATTCTTCAGGCTTAAGTAGATCCTGTTCGTGACGCCAAGTTGTAGCGCCCCCACTGCCGCAGGGCCGAGGGGTACCCGGTACCGGGCCTCTGAGTCTCTGCTCTGGGGTTGTCACGGTGGCTAGACCCGGTCCGTGACCCTGCTGAGGGGCGTACAGTAATAGATGTGGATAGTGGTAGTGGTGGTGGTGCGGTGCAGTAAATAACGAGGACACCAGGTTGCAGTCTCTTTACCTCTTTACTGAAGATCTCTGGGTCCTCAGTCCGGAATACGGTTAACCAGGCTGCGCAAGTCCGGCCGGTCCAATCGCACCTCCAGAGTTCTCTTTGCAGGTGGAAATCTGTGCCTTCCTGCTAGCGCTATGTGTTGTGGTCCTCCCCTGCTGTGCTTACGGAAAGTCCCCACAACTGTTGTGTCTGTTTCTCATGTTCCCTCACAACAACTCGATTAGATGATGTTCTGCTAATCCTCCGTCCCTCCCGGTGTTATGGTTGGGACACACCCGTATGACGAGTAGGCTCGGAGCTCTTCCGGGACCCTAGAGTCGCCCCTCTCCACAGGTTGCCCCCCATGTCTGCATATGTGATTTAGGTGAGACAGCCCGCCTGTGACTGACTGTCCTGCCGTTGGTTTGAAGTATTGCTTGAAGCTAAATATATGAATACTTCCTCGGCGTTCCGGCCGCCGGTTGTGCGCCTCAGTAGAATGTTGCCTCGGTCTTACAGCACGACTCCTACTGGTATTCTCCTTCTTGCTTTGATCTCGTTTCTCACTCAGCACAATATATCTCGCTTCTGATCCTTTCTTTGGGCACCGCCGCTATGCTGAGCAGGCACGGTCCCGTGATGTTCCTTCTTGTAGCCAGGCCTCTGTCAGGGTCCCAAACCTGACAGGGACCCTACCGAATCTTCCCCCACAACACCCTCTGCCACCAGGTGTTGTCTGGTCCAACCCAGTCAGCTTTCTCCCTAACTTCCTGCGTGACCCCCAGTTTTACCCACAGTGGTGAGGAGTGGCCTAATAAATAGCACCCTTAGCTCCCCCTGGAGGCCCGACTGTGAAATGTATTGGTGTATGTGATACCTGGTCAGATGAATTCCTTCAGTGCCATCAGACGTACCATAGCCCCCCTTAGTGGCGGAGCCACAGTACTGCAATGACCAGGACTCTGGGGCGCTGCATATATACAGTAATACTGTAGTATTGCTGTACATAGTAGAAGCAATCAAACGGTGACAGAGTGAAAACTCATAGAGGGACGAATGAAAAAAGTGAAGAAAAAAACTAAAAAAGGAAACAAAACAAAAATAAAAATGTAAACAATTTTTAACCAGCCTCATTTCCCCAGTTAACATTAAAGAACTGTAAAAAAAAGTACACACTTGGCATCAACATATTCAAAAAAGTCCAATCTCTGAAAATATAAAATTCATTAACCCAATCTGTAAAAACTGTAAAGAGAAGAAAAATCAAAATGCCAAAATTCCAGGGTTTTGGGGTCTGCAACTCAACAAAAAATGCAAAAAGAAGCAATCAAAGCATCGTATATATAATAAAATCATTAACATCATTAGGCTAACAGGAACAAAAATGCTCCATCGACTGAAAAATAAAAATGTTACAGATTTTGAAAAATTGCAAATCAACGTTACCTGTACTTTGCGGATTCTAAGACACACAGGATCATAAGATGCACTAAAAATAGGGAAAAAAATGTTTTAATAAAATTGTGGTGAGTCCGTTTTTACTGTAGGTTACCGAGGGATGAAAGCTTCAGTAGAGCGGGGGCCTTAGGTCGCTGCTGCAGGGAGCTGATGGTGGCAGAAGAGGGGGCAAATGTGGGGTAAAAAGTGGGTCTTATTATCCAAAAAATGCAGTCATTTTTTTTTTTTTACTAATATCTGAATTTGTATTCACTACCGAAATAAAAAAAAAAGATGCAAGTTTGGTTTCGTCGTAATTGTACTGACCTGGACAATTATACTTCCAGGTCATTTTTACTGCAGAATGAACACTAAAAAAGAAAAACTCACAAAACAATTGTGGAATTGTATTGTTTTCACAATTTCACTTTACTTGGATTTTTTTCCATTTCCAGTAAACCATATGACAAAATGGATGGTGTCATTCTAAAGTACAACTTATCCCTCAAAAACCTAAAGTTTTGCACTAAGATGATATAGTAGCATCAGTATTTACTAACCAGTAGTACATTTACAGGCTTGTGTCAGTCATGAATGATCCCCCTTAAGCCCCCAGTCAGAGGCATCTCATACAGCCAAATCAGATCTCACCCTTTGTACTGATGAGGGTCAAACACCCTGAAACACGTGTCTGCAAATAAAGTTTTTGATTTGGCTTCTTTCCTAAGTCATGTCATGAGGCAAGGCTCGATAAAAGGTCCATGTTGACTTTTAGGAATTCTACTTCCAGTAAGTGGCTCTAGACATCAAGTTCTCTTCCTCTCTGAAGAGGCTATTTACACAGTGATATCTTTAAGATTTCTATTTCAGATCCAGGGAATTAAGGCAAAAGCTTAACACATAATGACAAATATCTGGATCCGAGATCCCAATTCATCTGGCAAAAGTCAAAGAATTAGTAGCTTCTGACATCAAAGAGCCCCATATCTCTGTCAATCTAGATATAAAGGGATGAGAATAGCAGGGATTAGTCGGTGCTACTGATAAACTGAGAGTTTGGCATGTAAAGCTACAGCTATCGGAGGGAGAGGTCAGGGAACATCCTTCAGTTATTCTTTTCAACAAGGAAAACAGATTCTCAAAGGTGAAATATTCCAAATTTAATTCTAAAGCCGGAATCTACAATGGAAGTTTTCTCATGAACACAGTAGATTTATTCCAAATCAATATCAATATCCTACACATTAAATGTCACCAAGATCATTAAAGGGGGTCTCTGTCTTCAGGCGTCCAGTCTTATTCCCTACGTAAGCCATCTGATCTCCATTAAACAGGCTTTGAACGGTCCACAGACACTCATTCGACAACTATCATACCCAACACCTTCATAATCGTGTACACTTGGGCTTGTTCATAATTATTTTAATATGGGAATGGGGGAAGAGACCATAGGACACATCTGGAGACTTATCTCCACCAAAGATTGGGTAGGTGAGAATCCTGTATGTCTGATCCTTCTTTCCCTTTATGACTGATGTTGGGAGACATAAGCAGGAGATAGTTGGCGGATTCAATCCAATAGAAATCTGGCCTCAATTATCACTATAATCCATGTATTGCACATATACAGTATATTCAATACGAAGGGACTGCCAAAGTAAAGATCAAAATGGGCATTATTGTGCCAGGTATCATTGGTGGCACCAGCTACATAAGTTCTCATCAACCAGTAGCAAAGGAGTTGGCTGAACTAGGTCTGCGTAGTCTCCAAGAGCCCAAGATAAGCAGCATGGTCTGCATCTATAGTGGTAATTTAGTTCTGAACTACAGTTACAATATATTTGACTCTTTGCAGAACATACCCATTGAAAACCCAATAATTCGGCCAAAAGTCCAAAATATACAGTAATGATCTCCGATCCAAGTCTTGAAACCAGAAGCCATCTTTTTCCATAAAACTTTGTGAAAATGCAGTTTCTCTGAAAAAGGGGGCGCTGCACAAGTTCTTATTGCTAAGTAGTAATATGTAAAATTGTACTACCAAAGATCCGATTTTCACAGTGAGTTAAATAAAAAAAAATGTATTAAAATAAGAATTAAAATTAAAAATATATTTGTAAAGATAAGAGATGAAAAGGTTCATATACAGAGATCTCTATGAATATGAGAAAGAGATCGGACCTTCAGCAAAAAGATGCAGTATTTAAAGTAAACCTATTCTGCAGAGCAGAATAAATCATATTTACTTATTTTTCTTCTTTTCCTTTGCAGTCATATTAGCAATCAAAGTATTTAGCATCTAAACAGTTTTTCTTTTTTAATTCTAAGTAGGTGGGTCGCCCGCCAGGGCCGTGGGGTACTCGGTATCGGGTCCGGTACTTTAAGGGGATGTCATGGAGGCTGCGACCCGGTCCATGGCCCTGGGCGCCCAAATAAAGGGGAATGTCTATAAAGGGGTTTTGAGAATAAAGTTTGTTTGTGACTCCACCTGTGGTATTCGGTCAGTAAGGACCGACGCTGCTTGAAGGGGTCCTCTGGGATGATGTTATGGCAGCTAGATGGTATAACTTCCCACAGGTGAAGTAGGTCCCCAGGGCCCCCGTGTGTAGATGGAGATGGTGAATGGTGCAGTAAAGAACGAGGACACAGGCTTGCAGTCTCTTCACCTGGTTTACTGTAGCTTCAGACAACTGCAGTCCAGGGCACCAGATCACAGGTACAGGCAGGGTCGGGCCGGCTTGCAAGCGAATCCAGAGTCCCCTTTACCAGATAGAGATAAAAGCCTTCCTCAAAGCGCGGTGGTGTTGTAGTCCCTTACTGCCTATGGCTTCTGGCAAGGCCCCCACAGTTCTCTCCGTCCTCCATAAAGGTGGGACACAAACCCGTATGACAGGTGGCTCGAGCCTTTTTATAGGGTCTCTATCACGACCCGGGCTCTATGTGCCACTGTGCCTCCTGGGTATTAGGGTGGACAGGTTACTTGTAATAATCCAGCTCTCCTGCCGGTTTCTGCTGTAAGTTAGAGTTAAGTTAGAGTCCCTCACAACCTCGGTCTTCCAGCTACCGGTATCTGCGCTTTCCAGGGAGGTAGCCAAATCACTGCTCTGCTCCCCAGGTGTCACTCTCCTGTGCCTTTTCTCTCCTGCACACTTTCCACAAGCTGTCCTTTCCTTCTTAAGTCTCTTTCTCTAGGAGCTGTAGCAACTCTAGCAACAGGGCCCTTCAATTCTTCCGACACTCAGTGTCTGACTGCTCTCTTCTCTGCCCTATGACAGACTGACCCACTTCCTTTCCCTCCAGCTCAGAATATAGGAAAGTTCCCCTTAATCTAGGTTCAGAGCTCCCCTTTCTGGCCTGGAGTGTGAACATGTTGCGTGTATGTGATTGCCTGATAAAAGAGATCTTTCATCGCTTCCAAGCGTGACATCACTCTCCCCGTGAGGAAAGCAATGCCACTGTGACGACCAGGACCCTGGGGTGTCACATAGGCATTGCCAGAGAGATTTCACTGGGGGCATGTACTTCTTCTATTTGAAGTTGACCAATCATAAGCAGGCAGCAACGCACTAGAGAAAGAAAAACACACCCACAATATGTATAAGGTGTAAACTCTGGCGCTTCCTCTTAATCCTTAAGGGAGGATGTAGCTGCAATTAAGAAAAAATGGATCTGTGCGCTAGCTAATAAATAGCTAGGGAATTTATGCATCACTACCGCTCTTGCAAATATCACTGTGTAAAAGGTCAATATGTCCAGTGATACATATGCAGTAATATTTGCTAGCACGGCAGTTATACGCACCTTTACAATAACTTAAAACAGGATCAGTGTGAAACATAATGATGATCTGCTTTCCTCACTACAGAATGATGGCTTGTGCTGAAAGACAGCAGACCTGAGTGTGTTTAATAGTGATGAGTGAATATACTCGTTACTCCATATTTCCCGCGCATGCTCGGGTGACCTCCGAGTATTTTTTAGTGCTCGGAAATTTAGTTTTTCTTGCCGCAGCTGAATGATTTACATCTGTTAGCCAGCATAAGTACATGTGGGGGTTGCCTGGTTGCTAGGGAATCCCCACATGTAATCAAGCTGGCTAACAGATGTAAATCATTCAGCTGCGGTAATAAAAACAAAATCTCCGAGCACTAAAAAATACTCAGGGAACACCTGATCGTGCTCGAGAAATCTTGAGTAATGAGTATATTCGCTCATCACTACAGGTAATGCCTACTTTGACTTATGAAAAATAATTAAATGTCAAATACTTTAATTACTAATGTCATCACAACAGACTGGCTATATATATATATATATATATATATATATATATATATATATATATATATATATATATATATATATATATATATATATATATATATATATATATATATATATATATATATATATATATATATATGTATACTTTGGTCAATGGTCCCTTTCAATCAGAATTCTATCTTACAGCTGTGAAGTTTCTGTGCATGCTCAGACCAAAACATTTTGAACATCAATAAAACAATGCATAAGCAAAACAATTATTAGTTTTAGCTGAAAAATAACAAGTAATATAACATATTGGCAAATTATGGATTATAATAGCTGTACTGATTATTTTCTTTATCAAGACCAACCAAGACTGAACCATCGCTTTCCAATAGTCCTATAGTAGCACATGGTCTGCATCTATGGTATACAAATCTCTAATATCCAATGATGGTACTGAAGTGCTTCTTAGTTCTATAGTTAGATACTTTATATGGACCAAAGTATTGACATTACACCTGCAGGAGCTTTTTCACGTCCCAGTCTAAATCCACAGACATTACTATGCAGTTGGTAACTTTGCAGCTATTAACAGTTCCGATCTTCTGTGAAGGCTTTCTACAAGGTTTTGGAGGTGTCTGTGGGAATGTGTGCCCATTTATCCAGAAGAGAAATTTTAAGGTCAGGTAGTGATGTTGGAGGAGAAACCGGACTCACAATTTCTGTTTCAGTTCATCCAAAATATTTTGGATGGGGATGAGGTCCGAAAAGTCCCCCAACCATGCCTTTATGGACCCCATGCATTCGGGACGGTCATGGGAATCAGAAAAGTTCCATTCCTCAAACTGGTCCCACAAAGTAAGAAGCTACAATTTACCAGATTGTCTTGTGCTGAATCCTTAAGATTTCCCTTCACTAAAACTAACTGGGACCAACCCCTAAAAGACAATTCCAAAGCATTGTCCCTCTTCGACCAATTTTACAATGTTCTGCTGGCATTGACCAAATCCTAGACTCATCCCTCAGGGCCAGATAGAGAAGTACGATTTGTCATTCCACAGAACATGTTTCCACTGCTCCAGAATCCAGTGGTGACGTTCTTTCCACCACTTCATCTGATGTTTGACATTGTGCTGGGTGATATAAGGCTCCCATGGAAACTTATGCCTGGAAGTTTTGTTGTACTGATGTTAATCTCAGCGGAGGTTTGGACTCTGCAGCCCTTTTCTCCTCAGCACTCGGTAATGTTCCGTGGTCACTTCATTTCTGAGTCTGACTTTATTGTTTGCTTTTGTCTTGTCTATATTACTCTCATCTGTGTTTTTATTATTTTAGATGCATTAATAAAGATGTGGTTAGCTCTTGGATATAGCTTGCACTTCTTTTTCTTGATAAGTCTTGTCTTTCATGGTGATACAGCCAAATACATGGAAACACGGTACAGGTGTCCTAGGATTTAAACAAAAAAAACTACTAGCCCGAGAGCAATGCAAATGATAACATTTTTAAAAAAGGTACCAATACTCACCTGTTAATTCCCCTATGATCCTGTACTGTAGCACCGGTGGTCTTTGGTGTTTTCATTTTTCCTGTAGCAATGACATCACATATACCCACAAGCAGGGCCGGCGTTAGGGCCAGGCAGACTAGGCAGCTGCCTGGGGCCCCCACTCCCTTGGGGGCCCCCAGCATCTACAGCAGACGCTTCACTGATAATAGCATTATCAGTGAAGCTTCCGATGTAGAGACTGGTTAAGGACCTGTAGTGACATCACGATCAGGTGACCTGCCATGTGACCGTGATGTCACCACAAGCCATGTACTCAGGGACTGTCTGGATGTTTCTGCAGTGAAAAAGGAGCGTGCAATGAAGCACAGGAGCAGCGGTCACTGAACCTCCCCCATCAGAGTGATAGAAGCGCTCATTGGCCAGTGCTCCTGTCCTCCTGCACGGGGCCTCTGAGGGGGAGCTAGAGATGGCAGCTACCAACCCGAGCTGTGAGGTAAGCAGTGCAGCACTGTGTGAGCTGCTCCTGTCCTTCTGTCAGCTCCTCCTGCACAGAGCCTCTGAGGGGGAGCTAGAGATGGCAGCTACCAACCTGAGCTGGCAGATAAGTAGAAGTGCACCGTCCCACTGTGTGTGCTGCTCCAGGCTCCTGTCCTGCTGTCAGCTCCTCCTGCTCTTGTCGGCAGTCCCAGCAGAGGAGAGGGCAGGGAGGTGTCTGCTGGGACAGTGCTGCTGGGAGCAGGAGGGCTGCAGCTGATAGTGTGGAACATTTCATTCCCTCCAGCATAAAACATGTATCTGAGGTGTGTGCAGTGTAGTGTGTGCTGTGTGTGTGTGTTTATGTGAATCACATGTATCAAATGAGCATTTGTTGTACAGCATCTGTGTGTGTGTGTGTGTAGGTGTATGTGTGTATATAAGTGCGTGCCGTGTGTGTATATAAGTGTGTGCCGTGTGTGTATATAAGTGCGTGCCGTGTGTGTATATAAGTGTGTGCCGTGTGTGTATATAAGTGCGTGCCGTGTGTGTATATACTGTAAGTGTGTGCCGTGTGTATATACTGTAAGTGCGTGCCGTGTGTATATACTGTAAGTGTGTGCCGTGTGTATATACTGTAAGTGCGTGCCGTGTGTATATACTGTAAGTGTGTGCCGTGTGTATATACTGTAAGTGCGTGCCATGTGTGTGTATATACTGTAAGTGCGTGCCATGTGTGTGTATATACTGTAAGTGCGTGCCATGTGTGTGTATATACTGTAAGTGCGTGCCATGTGTGTGTATATACTGTAAGTGCGTGCCATGTGTGTGTATATACTGTAAGTGCGTGCCATGTGTGTGTATATACTGTAAGTGCGTGCCATGTGTGTGTATATACTGTAAGTGCGTGCCATGTGTGTGTATATACTGTAAGTGCGTGCCATGTGTGTGTATATACTGTAAGTGCGTGCCATGTGTGTGTATATACTGTAAGTGCGTGCCATGTGTGTGTATATACTGTAAGTGCGTGCCATGTGTGTATATACTGTAAGTGCGTGCCATGTGTGTGTACATACTGTAAGTGCGTGCCATGTGTGTGTATATACTGTAAGTGCGTGCCATGTGTGTGTATATACTGTAAGTGCGTGCCATGTGTGTGTATATACTGTAAGTGCGTGCCATGTGTGTATATACTGTAAGTGCGTGCCGTGTGTGTGTACATACTGTAAGTGCGTGCCATGTGTGTGTACATACTGTAAGTGCGTGCCATGTGTGTATATACTGTAAGTGCGTGCCATGTGTATATACTGTAAGTGCGTGCCGTGTGTATATACTGTAAGTGCGTGCCGTGTGTATATACTGTAAGTGCGTGCCGTGTGTATATACTGTAAGTGCGTGCCGTGTGTGTGTACATACTGTAAGTGCGTGCCATGTGTGTGTATATACTGTAAGTGCGTGCCATGTGTGTATATACTGTAAGTGCGTGCCGTGTGTATATACTGTAAGTGCGTGCCGTGTGTATATACTGTAAGTGCGTGCCGTGTGTATATACTGTAAGTGCGTGCCGTGTGTATATACTGTAAGTGCGTGCCGTGTGTGTGTATGTACGTGCATGTCATGTATGTATGTATGTATAAATGTGTGCCATGTTTGTATGTATGTGTGTGAATAAATGCATGCCATGTATGTGTATAAGTGCGTGCCATGTACATGTATGTATGTGCCATGCGTGTTTGTGTATAAGTACATGCCATGTATGTGTGTGTGTATAAGTGAATGGCGTGTGCGTATAGGTGTGCCATGTATGTGTGCGTGTGTATAAGTGCGTGCCATGTGTGTGTGTATAAGCATGTGCCTTGTAGGTGTGTGTGTGTGTATGTATGTATGTATGTATGTGTGTGTATATATATATATATATATATATATACACACATTTTTTGCATTACTCTAACTTGAATATATGTTAGTATATGTATATGGCTGGGTATAGACACACAGTGATAGCGTGTGAGTGTGGTGTGTGTTTGTGTGTCATGCACATTTTTAAACACTGGCTGAAAAACAGACGAGAGTTTATATATATATATATATATATGTCAAAATTGGAACAGCATCACATATTACCGCAGTTGTCGTGCAGCGCTTTCCCAACCAAAGTTCAGTTGGCCTCCAGTAATAAAGATAAAAAAAGGAAAACAGCACAAAAATTAAAGAAAAAAAACATGCTTTAATGCCTGAATGGCGTGGCGACGTTTCGGATATAGTATGCTATATATAGCATACTATATCCGAAACGCTGCCACGCCACGCAGGCATTAAAGCCCGTTTTTTTCTTTAATTTTTGTGCTGTGTATATATATATATATATATATATATATATTCGTGCAACAAATGAGCAAAATGCTCATACATAGGACATTTCATAACTTTCCCACATTATGAAAAAATTACAGCACATCCTGCACCCAATGTATTATATAATGTATATAAGGAGACAGAGTCTGTCCATTTGATACCAACTCCACCAAAATGGACACTGACTCCAACTCGCCAGCCCTGCTGCTTATAACATGAAACTATATGGGGACAGATTCATCTACTAGTGTTCTGTCCCCATCGTTTTTCATTAGCCGGTGTAAAGAGGCCGAGAAACGAGCTAAACGACTTCAATATTGTAGATCACACGCATTGAACGGCCTGAACTCAGCTCATGTCAATACAACCAAAATGTTTGAGAGTCATGGTGCAGTATGTGAGCATTGGGGGCCTCATTTTAAACTTTTGCCTAGGGCCCCACATTGTCTAAAACCGGCCCTGCCCACAAGATATCTGCAGCCCATCAGGGGCCGCAATGATCCGTTGTCATACATGCTACCATTACTACAGAAGCCAGAAATTGCAGCAATCACAGTGATCCATACATGATGTCATCGATGCAAAGTCATAAAGGACCAACTTAGTTCATTTTCCAGCCTATAATTTCCAATGTTAAAATTTGTGTCACATTTTTGAGTGTTGCCACCACATTTGCTATGTGTCACCCTGTGGTACAGACCCTATCACTGTGTACTTAATTCCTGCAGTACTCAGGGGTGTATGCCAGTAGCCCCTGGGGATTTGTCCACTTTAGTGATTTCCGGTGGGATAGTACTATAATACTATCCCTGGTGGTCTAGAGCACTGAATCTGTTGGCTGCCTGTAATGATGGCTGCACGACTTCCCCCTCTAGAGGCTCTATGACTTTGGTTTATGCAGTGTTCCTATGATCTATGATGGCCTCCTGGATAGCGGGAGCACAGAGATGCAATCCTCGGGCTTGTTTTTCACTGAACTTCCAGTAAATTACACATCTACTTTTTCTCCGTTCCCACTTGGCTTCATTATAAAACTCTTGAATCCTTTATTGTCCTGAATGTTTTTATTTTCCTCTCCTCCCTTTATTACGCATTTACTATGACCATTTACTTGGCATGAAATATTGCATCGCGTTCAGCAGAGAGGCGCGTTATTTGGATATGAATGCTTTCAAGGATCTCGCTATGTTCAAGCACATGTTCTTAGGGTGGAGAAGCTGGATACATTCATAGTCGGATCTCTGATGAGATTTTGCCAAGACTCACACTTCTGAAGGTCAATTTCTTCAGTAACTATGGCTTTATTAGTGTTATTATTATTAGTGATGAGCAAACGGGCTGGGGTAAGGTGTTATCTGAGCATGCTCCTGCGCTAACAAAGTAACTTCAGCATGCTCGAATATTAAGTTCAAGTCCCCGTGGCTGCATGTCTTGTGGCTGTTCGATAGCAGGGATTGTCTGCTTGTTAGGTTAGCATGCTCAGATAACACCTTACCCGAGCACATTCGCTCATCACTAATTATTATTCCATTGTATTGTTTTCATATTACCCTTATACTACATTGGGAAAGGAACATCTTTTTGCACCTGAAAATCTAAAATGAATTTACACCTTCTAACCTGGTATCAGCAGCACCACTGTACATTTTTCTCCTTTTTTTTAGCCCATGTCCCCTCCACTCATCTTCTACACCTCCGTTGCAGACCAGACTTTTCGGGAGTGCTGGAAGATTGCACTGTAAGTGTGGTGCAGAGGTAGCAGTTGCATCTTCACTTTAGTCCAATCTAACCACCTGAGAAGGCATTAATCAGTATTATAAATGGCACCTGGCAAGTGTGGCCCGTTTTAGATTTTGCATTGCGGCCCAAGAGCTTCCAGAAGCCGCCATATCTCTTACAATGATGTTGTCCTTATAGCTCATCTTCTTCTGAAAAATATCTTTTACCACTTCTTACTTTGTTTATTTTCAAGCTACAATAAAATATATGTTTGGCCCAAACTTCAAATATTAATTAAATTGGTTCAATAGTTCCAGATATTTTTGTTTTCGATGTCTATCATGGAATATTAAGCTTTTAGAAGAAGGTTCTCCGCTTTAGACTTCTTTTAGCCAGGTATTTTACATTTAGTCCCTGTTGGTATTGAAGACCCCTGGTGAACTATTACACAGTGCATTCTAGAATGCATAGAACATTACATAGAATTGCGGTTCTGTGGCGCCCCTGAGGGTTCAGTCTCCACAGAGGTACTGCACCTCATCCATAGGTGTGGTATCCCACTCTCAGGTAAGGAGGGGGCACTACAAGGGACTCTAACACCAGCATTTAACACCACACCACTCCAGTCAGGGCATCTGAGTGTACCCTATGGGAGGATGGCCTCATCCCAGTCTGGAGAGGCTTACTAGGTAGAGTGTGTGGGTGGAGTGAGTAGAGATGTCATGGAAACAGTAGGAGGGGTCAGCAAAAGTCTAGAAAGTTAGTCAGTCAGTGAGAAGGAGTGGAAGAGAGCAGACGTGAGAGACAGTTGGATCTGGGGACTTGAGCAGTGAGGAGTTTGTCCCAGCACCAAAGACCAGAAGAAAAAGAGAGTGAAGCTCCTGACAGAAAGAAGAGAGAGAAGGGGTCCTAGGGGCACGGGTAGTGAGGAATCCACCTGTGGGGTCCGCATCCATGCTGACCATCGCCAGGTGGAGGGACCAGGTCGCAGTGGGGAACCGGCCCCAAGACTAGTGGAGAACTGCAAGGCTCAACTAGCCAGCGGGAGGCTGTGGTATCTGTATGTGCCACAGCCACATCCACATACATTCGCTGAATAGGCAGCCACATAGGACCCAGGGGACTAGAGAGATGTCGCCCGACAAGATCCGGGGCTGCTGGCTTGGGACACTGTGTGTGAAGGCGCAGGGCAGGAGAGGTGGGAACCAACGCAGTGAGGCTGCCAGGAAAGGAACATAAGAGAGGAGTCCTGGAGAAGTGTACCCCAAATCATCTGTGGGTTGGTTGGACCACAGACCTGGAGGACACAGCACACGGCTGGAGTCAGTAATCTGCAGAACTTTGAGTAAAGCATTGAACACTGCACCCAGCTGTGTCCTCTGAATTATTCCTGTGTCACTGGCCCTGCACTACAACCACCACCATCATTGCCCTGGGGCCTAGCTCTAACCGTAGAGAGCTGTACCAACTCTGCTGCATCACCATCTGCCCCAGGGGATCTGAACTGCAGCATCGGCCACCAACTCATTGCCGAATACCAGGGGTGGCGTCACGAACAATTCCCCTATGAACTTTATTTTCCTCTTTAATTGACTTTTATTGGAGGCCCAGGGGCACGGACCAGGTCACATCCCCTTAAGAACCGTCCTGGTACCGAGTATCCCCACGGCCCTGGTGGGTGCTCCAGTTCCACCTTGGCTAAAAAGAAATTTGAAGACAACCATTAACAAGACAGTCAATGGGTGGCAGTATTGGGAGTCAAATGGGCACAAAAGGGACATTATTACTTTCTAGGGGGCAAAATGTGGCCTCTGTTTATTAGGACACTTGTAAAGGGCATTTACATTTTTTAGGCAGAAATTTTACCATCTTTAGGACACAAAGGAGACTTTTTTCTTTGTAAAGCTCATAGTGGTGGCATTACTAGGTGGGGCACTAAGAGAAGCACTGTTTTTGTGCTACACAGAAGGTCCAGCAGCTCCAACAATTACGGCAGCAGAAAGTTCAGAATTGCTGTGTCAGTAGGATGAGAAGTTAGTGAAGGTTTGGAATAGCAGGAGAAGTGGCTGAAATGTGAGAAGTCACATTTGTCTTTGTAGTAAACTCTGAAGATGAATCGTGGCTGAAGATGTCGTCACGGAGGTCTGGGCCAGATGGAAAAGATGGGAAAAGTGAGTGAAACCATCAGAAAAAGTCACCTATAAGTCACCATCTATAACTGTATAGAAAGGCCGGACTGGGCCCCTGGCCATTAGGGGAGGCCGCTATGACAGGGAAACTTGCGACGATAGGGAGCTTATTGGGACTGCTGGGGGGTACAGGGTTAAAAGAGGTGAGGGGAGTGGCAGAGTTTTTTGAATTTGAAGGGAGAAGGAGGGGTCAGGGGCGGGGGGGGAGACTTTATGTAAGGGGGTGGCCACGTTAGTGGGGCAACCATTTTGGGTACTCGCCGGCCATAGACGGAAGCGCTGTGGTACCCACGCACGATGGATGTCGAGGCCTTGCTGCAGCAGCTGCGGGACGCGGCAGGCACCCAAGGGACAGATTGGCTGCAGGCTTTGGTGAATAGCCTGCTCCAAGGGTCGGTAGCCGGAGCCTCCATCGCTCCTCCAGCAGGACGCCGGCCGCGGAGGTCTCAGCCTCCGGCGCGTTTAAGCCCTGAGGCTACCCCCCGGGTCCGGCGCCGCATTCGGAGCCCCTCCAGGGACCCTCCAGCCGGGGTCGGCGGGCGCGCTCCCCCTGCCCCCCGCCCGCAGGCTGGGAGGAATCCATCCAACAGGCGGGACCTACAACAAGGGCCGGGTTCCCCCCCCGCCCCGCAGCACAGAGGCGACGGGATCCGGGACCAGGAACGGCAGGCGCCAGCGTTCCGGCTGGCCCTGCTCAGCGTGGAGGAGCGCGAGGAGCCGGGGGGCGGGCCCCCTTGCGGAGGCGGTCCAGCGGCCGGCAGCCCGCCGGCCTGTCTTCCAGCGCGCTGGGAAGAGCGGCGCATGACACGCAGCAGAGGCGCGGTGCGGAGAGGGCGACCCCGGTGAGAGGCGGGCAGCAGTCGGCTGCCTCGGTCAGCAGCGCTGCGGCGTCACTGCAGGGCCGGGATCTTCGGCAAGATGGCGCCGCTGCAGGGAACTCGGCGCCACGTGACCAGGGACTCCACCAAGATGGCGCCGCATCCTGGAGTTCTGCATCTACACTCCAGGACCCAGGACCTCCCCAAGATGGCGGCGCCCTGTGGACAGCGGCGGCAGCTCCGAGGGGCCCTGCCAATATCGCCAGTGTGCCTGCTTCTGGCGGTGGGCAGCTGGTGAGGCAGGTTGACCTGGGAGCTGCGGAGCCAGCGGCAGACAGAACCAGCATGGGACCAGCACATCCTCGTCAGGATCCAGGACCTTCGGCTGCTGGGTTCACAGCGCCCAGGCAGCCAGGTGAGAGCCAGCAATTTTCTGTATTTAACCCCTGCTTAGCTCCTAATGAGGTTAGGGAACGGGAGGCAGCTATGGGGGGAGCTAGCGGGGGGATGAGTTTAATATTACATGGCCTTAGAGATTTAGCCAGAATATGGTACGGGGGTCCTCTTGGGGTAGGGTCACCTACAGCGGCTTGGTTAGGGAGCACAGAGAGGGCAACAGGTATAGGAATGCTATCAGACACCGAGGTAGTTTCGTAGTGTGGGGGCCGGGGTACAGCAGGCTCAGCTGCGTCAGGGGGGGGAAGCAGTGAAGCAGAAAAGGGGACTGGGTCAGCCGATTTGGGAAGTGGGACCCAGAATGCAGGGGCTAGCAAAGAAAAGGAAAGCGAGGAGGTGGTGCGTTTGGATGATTCAGCTAGGAGCGAAGTGTATGTATGTTTGGGACCGCTGGGGTCCCATTTGAAGGAGGAGGTGAAAGAAAAGATTTGGAAGGGGGACTATGTGGATATTTTTTCATTGTTACCGTTAGAGAGATTTAATCTTGATAGGTTACGAAGAGACGATTCCAAAAAAGATGATGAAGAAAAGAGGAGGTACCGTCTGATCCCTCGTTCTTTTTCAAATTGGTTGCAAGCTTTTGCTATATTAGCGAGCATAATCGGTGAAAAGGCACCGGAAAATTGTTTGGGTCTCTTTTGCTACATGGATGCAATTGGGGAGGCTTACCGGGTATATGGCGGGCAAGGCTGGCTGCGATATGACGAGCAGTTTAGGCAGCGTAAGGCTGTCCGCTCGAGCATATGTTGGGACTATAAGGACATTGCTTTATGGATGAGGGTTATGGCACCGGCTAGAACAAATCAGGGAAGTCAGCCATTTCAAGGGGGCGCCGGGAGTTCGGGGCAGTCAGGACACTCGGTCGCAATGCAGAAGGGACTGTGTTTCTCCTTTAATGAGGGGACCTGTAGGTTTGGGAGCAAGTGTAAATTCAAGCGCGAATGCTCAACTTGTGGGGGCACACATGGGGCAGCTAGATGTTTTAGAGGGGGAAAAACAAGAGGGGGGGACGTTGCTGAAAAAAGGGGAGACGCCGGTACGGCTGGACGCGATGGAGGCGTATCTAAATAGATACCCTGACGTAGCAGCAGCGTCACTTCTGAGGGAAGGTTTTGGTTATGGCTTCAAAATTCCGTTTATTGAGCAAGATGTTTGTTTGTCAAAAAAGAATTTAAAGTCGGCATTGCAGTTTTCCAGTGTGGTTTCCGAGAAGTTGAAGAAAGAGATTGATTTAGGAAGGATGGCAGGACCTTTTGTAATAGCTCCGATCAGTAATTTGAGGGTGTCACCACTCGGAGTGGTTCCGAAGAAGGAAACTAACAAATTTAGGCTTATTCATCATTTGGCATTTCCAAAAGGTCTGTCAGTGAACGATGGTATTGATCCTCAACTGTGTGCGGTTTCTTACATGTCGTTCGACGCAGCAATGAATTTGGTACGGCTATGCGGTAGGGGGGCTTTGATGGCGAAGACGGATATTGAGGCGGCGTTCCGCCTTTTACCAGTGCACCCTGAGAGTATGCACTTGTTAGGTTGTTTTTGGGATGGAGGTTTTTTCATTGATCGTTGTCTTCCCATGGACTGCTCGCTATCATGTGCCTATTTTGAGGCGTTTAGTACATTCTTGGAATGGGTCGTTAAGGATATATCTGGCTTGAGTTCTTGTTTACATTACTTCGATGATTTTATGTTCGTGGGCCCGCCACAGTCTGCGGTTTGCTTGATTCTACTACACACGATGGAGAGGATAGCACAGGGTTTCGGAGTTCCGTTGGCGGCTGAGAAGACCGTCGGGCCAACGACGACACTGAGTTTTCTAGGCATAGAACTTGATACCGTAGCGATGGAATGCAGATTGCCTGAGGACAAGTTAGTCGCTTTTCGGGATGAGGTTAAAAAAGCAAGTACTCGGCGTAAGATAACGCTGCATGATTTACAATCCTTGTTGGGCAAGCTGAACTTTGCTTGCAGGATTATGCCGATGGGCCATCCATTTTGTCGGCGTTTGTCTTTGGCAACGGTGGGAGTGAAGTCTCCCCTGCATTTCATCAGATTGACGAAGGATTTGAAGCAGGATCTGAAGGTGTGGGCCCTTTTCTTGGAAGAATATAATGGCAAATCCATTTGGATTCAGACAGTTGAGAATGCGGTGGACTTAGGTTTTTGCATTAACGTGAGCGAAATGCGTGGGTTCAGTTTGCAGTATTGCGGTCAGGGCTTAGTGGCGGAATGGCCACACAGGTGGCGTGAGCAAGGTTTGTTGCAAAACCGGGTTCTGCTTCAGTTATTTCCTCGAGTAGTGGCGTTGTCAGTTTGGGGCGAAATGGTGATGAACAAAAAAATCCGTTTTTCTTGCGAGCATACGGGCGTTGTGGAAGCCATCAATACGTTATCTGCGGCATCTCCGGAAGTGGTCAGGATACTGCAGCATCTGGTTTTCTTGGGCCTCAAGTTTAATTTGTGGATTGTAGCGGATTATAAGGCAGCTATGCCTACTAATGCTGATAATGTCTTTTTCCATTCACAGTGGCATCGGTCTAAAGGGCCGAGACCTTACTTGGATTCAGCGGGCCGGGATTGTCCAGCGGAACTGTGGAACCTGCCCTTCGGGCCGTAAGGGAGTTGTTCGCTAGATCGTTATCGGATAGGTCTTGGTTGCAGTACGATCAAGCTTGGAGTACATGGGAGAATTGGAAGGTGTCTTACGGAGCTGGAATGGACGATGAGGATAGGCTGTTGTTGTTAGTAGGGCATGTATGGGAGTCAGGTTGGTCGGTGTCCAAAGTGAGTAAGTTCCTAGCTGGTCTAGCATTTGGTTTCAAGGCCAGAGGTTTACGGGATGAGATGAAATCATTTTTGGTGACACAATTAGTAAAAGGCTGGAAAAAAGGGCAGAAGTCGTTTGACGACAGACGACCGGTTTCCTTCGAAGTGCTGTTAACAATTGGTAGGCAATTGAGGTTTGTTTGTTTTTCGGATTGGGAGGTGACGTTATTTCAAGCGGCTTTTTCGTTGACGTTTTTTGGGGCATTTCGCCTGGGGGAGTTGGTTAGCCCTTCCAGATACAAGGGAGGGGATTTACGGAGGGAAGACGTGGATGTTACGTCGGATAGGGTGGTTGTGTTTATTCGGACATCAAAAACGGACGTTACCGGGAAAGGTTGTAAAATAGTGTTATTCAAAGTTCCGAATTGTCCGTTGTGCCCGGTAATCTGTGTGGATAACTTAATGAGAAGAGGGGGTGTATTATCCGACCCATTGTTGGTTCATGCGGATGGTTCTTTCTTATCACGTTTTCAGTTTGTTTCAATATTTCGGAAGTGTTTGGAGATGGGAATTTCACCGGCAAAGTACAGCGGGCATTCATTTCGTATAGGGGCTGCGACGGAAGCGGCCAGGAGAGGTTTGGGGGATGAGGTGGTTAAAAGAATCGGGCGGTGGGAATCGGAGAGATTCCGGTCTTATGTTCGCCCGGGTTTGGTCTAACTTCATGATTTCAGTGTTGGGGGGTTTTCTTGTAGTGAATTGATCGATGTTCTCGTTTATTCTCTTACAGAACACGACAAAAGGCTGGTTTGGATTATGGGACACTCATTCGTGTTCTGGGTGGCGGAGAGGGCAGCGGTTCGTCCTGATGGCCGGCAATTGGGTTTTTCGCGTGACGTGGCAACTCTGAGGTGGATTGGTAAAAGGGGGATGACGTGGAGCCAATTTTTACCCGAGTTTCATCGTTTTGTGCACTTGGATCAGATCCCACAAATTTTGGTTATTCACTTGGGGGGCAATGACTTGGGGAAGAGGCCGTGTAGAGAACTTATAAAGGACATTAAGTTCGACATGTTAAGGTTGTGGGCAATGTTTCCTAAGGTTTTGGTGGTGTGGTCGGACATCGTCCCACGAAAGTTTTGGCGGGGCGCTAGGTCACTGGAAGGGATAAACAAAGCGAGGATTAAGGTGAACAAAGCTGTTTCGCGTTTCATGGCAAGGAACGGAGCGGTAGTGGTGCGACACGTCAATTTGGAGTCCGGTACGGGAGGTTACTGGAGGTTGGATGGGGTGCATCTGAATGCGGTTGGTACCGATATGTGGTGTTTGGCGATCCAGGAGGGTATCGAAACAGCTTTGAAAGTGTGGAGGGACATAAATGTCTAAGGTTTTAGAGCATTTATGTTTGTGGCAGGGGGTGGTGATCCTCGAAGTTGGTGGAAGTGGAAAATGGCGGATTGATGGGGGGGGGGGATCTCAATAGGTCCTGGACTCCCCGGGGTGATTTTAAAATGGTCAAAGGGGTACAGATAATCCCATGGAAGGGATTATTAGGGGAACCACAAACAGGTGTGCGGGTTTTGGCCTGGCGGGTGGAGTTTGCCTCCGAGCTGGTGCTTAGCGGCTGGGGGTAAGGCGGATATAAGGCCAAAATTGGTGGGACGTTTGGCTGGAAAATGTTCAATATATGTTTCGGGCTTCGAGGGTCATCCACTTCCGGGGTTTATTGTTCCATTATTGTTGTATGTTTAAATGTTAATAAACGGCTGCTGTGGCCAATTAATCCAACCTATTTGTCGTGTGTTTTAATAAGGTTATTCTCTTACTACAGATGAAGGGGGAGGCGGCTGTTTATCTCGGGGGTGACATGAGGTGAGGTAAGGGGTTTTTTACTAGAGCTCACAGGAGTCACGGATACCCGTTGTCATGTAATCTCTTATAATATATAAAGTCTCTGTGCCACAAAAAGATTGTTTTTCATAAACTTATTTTACTGCAAAGAGATGACGGAAAAACAAAAGACCTACACATATGTAAGTATCCTCATGATGGTAATAACCTCAATAATTCATTGAACAGGTTATTTGGAGAGGAAGGCATATAAACAAAAAAAAAATTAACCAAAGATTGCTTTTTTTTATATTTGTCACACAAAAAGATGTTTAGACGTAATGTCAGAAAAAAGGGCGATAACAACAAAATGCCTATGAGCATCATGTGGTCGTAAGTGAGGATATGAAATAGTTCGGGAGCATGCAACATGTGGAGTAACGGCGTTGAAGCGGAGATCTGGCCATGTGGAGCAGGACCTGGCAGCACTTATGTCTGTTTCTACAGTGTTTTGGCAGGAAGCATTAACCTTTCTTGCCCTTTTGTACAAAACTATGAAAAACTTTGCTTAAACTTTTTTTGACTGACTGGACTCATTGAGGAGCTACATTACCCAAAAAAAAAGTAACATCAGGGCGGCTATGTAAAATCATTCTAGTCTGGGGCCCAGAGTGAGATGGGGCCCACTATTGGCCACAGGGAATGTTAACAAGCATGTCGTAACTTCTCAGCCATCATTACAGGCAGTTAACCACCAGGGATGTTATTATGAACTCCTCCGCTGTACTAGCCCACCAAGTATCTTTATTTGACCACCTCAGTGCCAAATAGCCCTATCCCACCTGAAATCACTAAAGTAGACATATCTTTGGGGACGGACGCCATACACCCCCCGATTAATGCAGGAATTAAGTACAAAGATTAGTTTTAATATTCGCAGATTCCATAGTAACAGGGTCTGTACCACAGGATGACGCATAGCAAATCTGGTGGCAATATTCAAAAAGGAGAAAAAAATCTTAGAATCTTATCCTGGAAATTATAGGCCGGTAAATTTAACCTTGGCCGTGGGTAAAATCCTTGAGGGTTTCCTAAGAGATGCTATCCCGGAGTATCTCAAAAAGAATATCATCATGGACCGGCATCAACGTGATTTTATGAAGAATCGGTCCTGTTAAACCAATCTGGTCAGTTTCTTTGAGGTGGTAAGTTCCAGACTGGACAAGGGAAACACAGTGGATGTTGTCTAAATGGACTTTTTAAAGGCGTTTGATACGATGTCACATAAAAGGTTGGTATATAAAATGAGGAAAATGGGAAAATATGCATAACTGGGTTAATTACTGACTCAGTGATAGGAAACACACTCGAATTGGGTCATAGTTAACACTGGGGTACCACAAGGGTCAGTATTGGGCCCTCTTCTTTTTAACATATTCATTAATTACCTTTTAAGGGGGATACACAGTAGAATGACAATATTTGCAGGTGATACTAAACTCTGCAGGGTAATAAACACACAGGAGGACAGTTTAATATTACAGAAGGATCTATGTAAGCTGGAAGCTTGGGCTCAGAAATGGCAATTGAAGTTTAATGTAGATAAATGTAAGGTTATGCAATTGGGCAGAGGAAATTTAAATATAACTATGTGCTAAATTGTAAAACACTGGGTAAAACCTCACTGAAAAATATTTGGGTGTATGGATGAACAGCAAACTCCATTTTGGTGATCAGTGTCAGGCAGCTGCTGCAAAGGCAAATATAATAATGCATTAACAGAGGCATAGAAGCTTATGACAAGAACATGGTTTTGCCTTTACAAGTCACTAGTGCAGCCATTCTTAGACTACTGTGTGCAGTTTTGGTCCCCAGTGTATAAGAAGGACAAGATTAACTAAAGAGGGTGCAGAGAAGAGCGACCAAGGTTATTAAGGGAACGCGTGAACTGCAGTATCAAGACAGGTTATTAAACTTGGAGTTATTCTGTTTGGAAGGTTTAGGGGCACTCTTAATATAATGCACAAATATATGTGAGGACAGTACAAAGATATTTCAAATTATCTTTTTACACTTAGACCTGTGACAGGGACAGGGGGCATAATCTACATTTAGAGGAAAGAAGGTTTAATCATAATCAAAGACACAGATTCTTTACAGTAAGAGAGGTGGGATTATGGATTCTTTACTGTAAGAGCACTGAGACTATGGATTCTTTACTGTAAGAGCAGTGAGAATATGGATTCTTTACTGTAAGAGCAGTGAGACTATGGATTCTTTACTGTAAGAGCAGTGAGACTATGGATTCTTTACTGTATGAGCAGTGAGACTATGGATTAAACAAACAAATATCACTGGCGCTCGCCACTTGTGTCCGCTGAACAAATGGAAATGGACCAAGGAATCTCCCAGCTGCTGGTATCCACAGAAATTGCGCCCCTTTTGTAAGAAAACTAATACATATACCAACTGATACCGCGCTTGGGAAAAACAGGGGGGGGGGGGAAACGAGAGCTGCCCCTAAATGTGAAAATATAGCCAGACTATGAATATGTGCAACAAAGAATGAAACTATCCACTGTATTTTATAACAAGTCAAATAGACAACTGCTCATACTGTCAAGCTGCTTGCTCTCTCACAAAAAATGCATGCACAGCGGTATGTATATGCACTTCCACAGGAGTAACCCAAAATGTCCGTTTACTAATAGGTTAATGACATTTGTGTGCTAGAATGACTATAGGAGACAATAGTTCTTACCATATGGAGGTGTAGTTGTGGGATGATGGCTATAGTACCGGGCTTTCGCCTCGCTGCTCGTAGTGGATACCGGAAATGGTGTGCGGCGCCTCGCCGCTGCACGCGGCAGGTGAATAGGTAGGATACCTGTGGGTGGCACCTTGAGAGTGGGTGCACGGCTGCTGGTGCCGCCTGGATGGATGGCAGGTATAATTGTCCAGTGCAGAGCCAGGGAACGTCCCGGCCGAAGACGTCCCTGGTTGTACTGAAGGGAAAAAAATGGCCGCCGCTGACAAGCAGCGTGTGACGTCACTGACCAACGGAGCCTCACTAGGACCAAAAAAGCTGACCGACGCGTTTCGAAGGGAAAGCGCCCTTCTTCATCAGGGTTACAGCCCTATCCAGGAGCTCCGCTTATTTATATATGTGCCTCCACTGCGCCTGCCCCCTACATCTCTCAATCCCACCCCAAAGAGACTTGATCTATAATGCACCGGGGTACCCGCCTATTGCCACACCATTTAATACGGTATCCTATAGTCCCAAGATTGCCAAACTATAATATCAAGCTATAAAATACCCTGCACAATAATACTAAGTGCGGGTTATAATAAGAAATGTATATACACCCTAAGAATTTTAATATTTTTAATAAACCAATATCTTTGCCACACCCACTATGTATGAAGACTTGTATGAATAAATAAAAATAAGAAAACACATATAAAAGACACTTTTATTATTAAAAAATACTTAAAAAACACACGATCCCCATGGAAATGTCCACGGACTATAATACTTAAAATAGGTAGTGTACTAAAAAACCTACCACTAAAAATATATTCTTAAAAAGATTTTATTAAAAACAAATGGTCCCAATTACTCATTAGCAATAGTCATTTGGGTCCAAAGCGGGTCAAAAAGATATCACTATGAATGTAAACCACGGAACCCCACATATATTAATTAAAAGGCATATAATTCAAATTCGTGGTTGAGGCCTTTTGGGGTGAGGCAATCTAAACTAAATATCCATTCGGACTCAATTTTTGACATCTGTTTTAAAAAATCACCTCCCCTTGGATTTTGTCGGACCTTTTGTATCCCGCAGAACTGTATATCCTTGATACTCCTATTGTGTTTTTCTTTGAAGTGGCGGGAAAGGGGATGGCCCAAGAACCCTTTTTGAATATTTCTCAAGTGCTCCTTTACTCGCACTGCTAGTTTCATTTTAGTCCTACCCACATACAGTTTTTTACATGGGCATTGGATTAAATAGATTATCCCAGTCGAGAAGCATGTAATCCTATCCTGAATCCTAAATACCTCAGTGCCATCTGAACTGCTGAATGAGCTTTGACACATTTTTTTTAAAACTTGTATGGATGCAGCCAAAACACCCGTCTACTTTTAATCCCATGCAGGAGTATTCCAACGCATTCCACACATTTGATACGGTAGTAACTGCAGACATTAGGAAATTACAGAAAGGCAAAAGGGTATATACATCCCACAATTTAAATCCCCAGGAAAGAAATTCCCTAAAGAATCTGCAGACAAATAATGACATTATTGTCCGCCCGGCTGATAAGGGTGGGGGGATCGTCATCCTAGATAGGTCAAAATATCAGGAGGAAGCGGAACGGCTTCTTGGGGACACAATCACCTACAGAAAATTAATGGGTGACCCAACTCTGCAATATGTGAAGAAGTTAAAGTTTTTGGGCCTGAAGGGCAAATCATTGGGCATCCTGAATAAAAAAGAGTGTAGTTTTGTAACCAATCTTAACCCAAATGTGGCCTTTTTTTATCACATACCCAAGGTGCATAAAAATTTAACGAACCCCCCAGGTAGGCCTATTATTTCAGGCATTGGGAGCCTCACAGCAAATTTATCTCAATATGTGGACACCCACTTACAAAAATGTATGCCCTTAATTCCGGCATACTTAAAGGATACAGGTCATACTCTGGAGATCCTGGAAACAATAAAGTGGAATCCCAAATACCTTCTGGCAACTCTGGATATAAAATCTCTGTATACCGTTATCAATCAGGACATGGGGTGCCAGGCATCTGGGTATTTTTTGCAGAAACTAGGGATATACTCCACAGTTCAAATTGAGTACATACAGGAGTGCATAATGTTTATTACCAAGCACAACTATTTTATGTACGAGGGCCGTTTCTTTTTACAACAATGGGGCACGGCAATGGGGACGCGATTTGCCCCCTCTTTTGCAAATATATATGTAGCCAAGTGGGAGGAGTCAGCTATCTACGAAAATGGTCAGTTACGCACGGGGGTGGTATTGTGGCGTCGTTTTATTGACGACGTCATACTCATCTGGGAAGGTTCTAGGGCTGATTTAGACTCTTTCATTTGTGGCCTTAACACCAACAATTTCGGCCTTGAGTTTACACCTACTGTAAGTGATAGTTCCATTAATTTCTTGGACCTAAATATATTCACAAAAGGGGGTCGCCTGCACACAAAATGTTACCACAAGGAAGTGGATTCAAACAGTTATATTCACACTACCAGCTGCCACCTGCCAGTGTGGCTTACGAACATCCCCAAGGGACAATTTACTAGAATTCGGCGAAATTGTACCAACATTAGTGACTTCGACCAGGAATCGGATCACCTTACACAACAGTTCCTGGAGAAGGGCTATGCTCTGCCACTAGTTCAACAGGCAGCAAATGATGCAAGAACCATATCCAGAGATGTTCTAGTACACAAACCTAGATCCGATATCCAGCAAACAGAAACTATCCCAGAACAGATTAAACAACTGCCAATAATAACACAGTTTCACGCAGGATATAAGCAATTCCAGAGGATCATTCGGAAACATTGGGCAATCCTCCAGAGGGATAGGATCGTGGGGGAGTATCTACCATCATTTCCCAGGTTTGTCTACAGGAGAGCCCAGACGTTGAATAATCTTTTAGCCCCCACGACAAAACTGGCCTGTGGTCACCAGAATGTAGGGCGTAGTCATCAACCCAATTCTAACAGGGGTTTCACACCATGTGGGGGGTGTTTTGGCTGCATCCATACAAGTTTTAAAAAAAATGTGTCAAAGCTCATTCAGCAGTTCAGATGGCACTGAGGTATTTAGGATTCAGGATAGGATTACATGCTTCTCAACTGGGATAATCTACTTAATCCAATGCCCATGTAAAAAACTGTATGTGGGTAGGACTAAAAGGAAACTAGCAGTGCGAGTAAAGGAGCACTTGAGAAATATTCAAAAAGGGTTCTTGGGCCATCCCCTTTCCCGCCACTTCAAAGAAAAACACAATAGGAGTATCAAGGATATACAGTTCTGCGGGATACAAAAGGTCCGACAAAATCCAAGGGGAGGTGATTTTTTAAAACAGATGTCAAAAATTGAGTCCGAATGGATATTTAGGTTAGATTGCCTCACCCCAAAAGGCCTCAACCACGAATTTGAATTATATGCCTTTTAATTAATATATGTGGGGTTCCGTGGTTTACATTCATAGTGATATCTTTTTGACCCGCTTTGGACCCAAATGACTATTGCTAATGAGTAATTGGGACCATTTGTTTTTAATAAAATCTTTTTAAGAATATATTTTTAGTGGTAGGTTTTTTAGTACACTACCTATTTTAAGTATTATAGTCCGTGGACATTTCCATGGGGATCGTGTGTTTTTTAAGAATTTTTTAATAATAAAAGTGTCTTTTATATGTGTTTTCTTATTTTTATTTATTCATACATCTCTTCATACATAGTGGGTGTGGCAAAGATATTGGTTTATTAAAAATATTAAAATTCTTAGGGTGTATATACATTTCTTATTATAACCCGCACTTAGTATTATTGTGCAGGGTATTTTATAGCTTGATATTATAGTTTGGCAATCTTGGGACTATAGGATACCGTATTAAATGGTGTGGCAATAGGCGGGTACCCCGGTGCATTATAGATCAAGTCTCTTTGGGGTGGGATTGAGAGATGTAGGGGGCAGGCGCAGTGGAGGCACATATATAAATAAGCGGAGCTCCTGGATAGGGCTGTAACCCTGATGAAGAAGTGCGCTTTCCCTTCGAAACGCGTCGGTCAGCTTTTTTGGTCCTAGTGAGGCTCCGTTGGTCAGTGACGTCACACGCTGCTTGTCAGCGGCGGCCATTTTTTTCCCTTCAGTACAACCAGGGACGTCTTTGGCCGGGACGTTCCCTGGCTCTGCACTGGACAATTATACCTGCCATCCATCCAGGCGGCACCAGCAGCCGTGCACCCACTCTCAAGGTGCCACCCACAGGTATCCTACCTATTCACCTGCCGCGTGCAGCGGCGAGGCGCCGCACACCATTTCTGGTATCCACTACGAGCAGCGAGGCGAAAGCCCGAGACTATGGATTATTTACAGTAAGAGCAGTGAGACTATGGGTTCTTTACAGTAAGAACAGTGAGACTATGGATTCTTTACTGTAAGAGCAGTGAGACTATGTATTATATACTGTAAGAACAGTTAGACTATGGATTCTTTACTGTAAGAGAGGTGAGACTATGGATTCTTTACTGTAAGAGCAGTGAGACTATGGATTCTTTACAGTAAGAGCAGTGAGACTATGTATTATATACTGTAAGAGCAGTGAGACTATGGATTCTTTACTGTAAGAGCAGTAAGACTATGGATTCTTTACTGTACAAGCAGTAAGACTATGGGTTCTTTACTGTAAGAGCAGTGAGACTGTGTATTATATACTGTAAGAGAGGTGAGATTATGGATTCTTTACTGTAAACCAAATACCAATAAAGCTGTAAAAATCCAGTAAATCCAGCCTAAACTACAGCAAGATTTTTTTTATTGTCTTTCTTCACTTTATATATGAGAATATGTCAGGCTCTGTTCACAATATGTTTTAGGAACCCTTAAAGGGAACCTGTCACCCCCAAAATGGCTGGTGAGGTAAGCTCTGTTGAGGGCAGCGCAAAGTACTGCAGTGCGCAGGCGCCGGGCCTCTCTGACCTTTCCGGCGCCTCAACAGGGCAGGCAAAGTACGCCTGCGCCGGAGCCGCGGCGTAAAGACCCGAAGAGGACGTCATGGAATGAAGATGGGAGGCGCCGGAGCGGACCGGAGACACCCATCCGACGGGACCGCAACGGGACCGCCCCTGGGTGAGTATAATCTAACGTCTTTTTCTCCTCTTTCAGGTAACATCGTCGGCTTATCTACAGCATTACAGAATGCTGTAGATAAGCCCCTGATGCCGGTGAGCTTACCTCACCAGCCATTTTGGGGGTGACAGGTTCCCTTTAATGCATCCTGTTGAGAAAAACGTAGAACCCTACAGAAACCTCAAACTCCCAGGCCTCTTGTAGAGGACCGAGAATGACAAAGGACAACAAAGACCACCCCTATTGGGGGTGAGAAGGAAGTTTTTGTTTATATATAAAAAGCATTAAATACAAACAGATACCAATCGCCATTTTTTAACGGATCTGTTTAAAAACAGGAATTTTGGTTCCTTTTTTGTATCTGTCCACATCCACTTTACTTCCATTTTAAATGGATCCGTATTTGTTAGTGTTGTATCTGAATGCCTCAAGTTTTCTGGGAGTAAAAACAGATCCATTAAATGGATGTCACTATGGATGACTATCTGTTATCATTCATTTCCCATAAATTTTAACATTATAACGTTTGCTTTTTTGTTTTAGTGTACGGTTTATTTTCTTTTTGTCCATCCAAAAAGCAGAAAGCAGACTGAATGGGTGCAAAGTGCTGACACCCTGGGAACAATAAAACCCAGGTATTCTGGCAGGAGGAGGCCCAAATGCTGAAGACCCTTAGATGTCTGCCCAAGTATACATTGAACATACTGACTTGGCCCCATTGCTGGTGGAATATAGTTCTATATCTCATGCCCATAATCACGTGTTTTGATTGTGACATCAGTTATGTGCAGAATATCAACCAGAAGTGTAATTGTGTTTATTTGACTTTACAGACGGTCTACACAGGCCAATAAACACGCAGAATCAAAATACAGATGTGGCATGTTGGACGCCATCACCCGTACAAAGTCCAAAAAAAGCTATGTTAGAAAACAGCTCTGATGAGGAAAGGAGCAAAATATTTACATATCAACGTCTCCTGACAGCCAAATGCATCCAATGGTTTTCAAATAAACTATTATGTATGCCTGCGATGATAAGTAAAGTATAGCGGGTCTTAGAAGTGAAAATGGGCCCCCCTACCGAATGCACAGGATGCACCAATGATATATCCATCCCTGACCCAAACAAATATTTTGGCTTGCAGAATTTCTACCAATTTTCACCTACGCACTATAACCCCCATCAATCATCAGATCTTGGGGTCCCAAGAACCCAGCGTTATTTGACCAATGGTTGATTGATTCTCTATCCATTGCCCCTTGGACTTCCAGGGATAATTTAGAGTGGAGTCCGGACTCCATATATTGGTGCAAAGTGATGTTCCAGAGATGGATCATATAGTACTTAAAGAGGTTGTCTCACGTTCTTAAATAGGTGAAATAGCATAGTGCTTGGAAAAAGCAACTTTGCAATTTATCATTTATTAACATTCAGTTTTATTGTGTACAGCTCGCTGCCTGGGTTTCTGGCTACCCTGCAATCTCAGTGTGGCTGATTACCTAGGTAAGAAGTCCGCTCCACCTCCAAACTCTATGCTTTACAGTCTATTCGCACCAAGTCACATCATGGATCCGGCGAACATCAGTCTCCTTTCGCATCTCCGATGTTGCAGAAGAAAAGCTGTATCTGTTGACAGTATACTGGAACACACAAATTGGACCAGCAGTGGGACCATGCCATTGGCCCACAATGTCAACGTTCAAGAGCGCAAAGCAGGAAGTCAGGGACTGGAAGTATTGTGCTCCTGAAGATAGAACATTATTATTATTATTATTATTATTATTATTATTATTATTATTATAGAGCCATTTGTTCCATTGCGCTTTACATGTGAAAAGTGGTATACATGAAAGAAAAAAAACGAGTAAAGTAATCTTAAACAATACAAGTCATGATTGGTACAGGAGGACATTAGAATAATCCTGTAAAGGACTTTTCCAGTTCTGAGTCTTTGTCACCTGTATACTAGATAGGTGATAACTCATAGATGGTGGGGGTATAACCACTGGGACCCAAAACCCCCCAAAATTACAAAAATCAGGCCACACAGGCTGCTCACAGAAGCACGAACAACGTGCAGCCTGGCATTGTCATGTTGGAAAATGACTCTTGGGACCTTTCAGAGAAATAGCCTTACAACTGGTTTCTTGACTAATTCAATGTTATGCCGAGCTGTTAGTGTGCCTGGAGTGAAAGCTATAGGAATCCAGCTACCAGACGTAATGCCATTAAACCACAATCCTGGGAGTGGGACAGGTGAGACATTCCCTTGTGAATTCCTCTTCATGACCTCATGTCACTGCAATTAATAGCTATCTTGGTGCCAAGCAAGATGGCAATGGAGGCTGGAATGGAGGTCCATCATCATTATTGACAAGTCACGTTTTTGTCTTGGATGCAGTCATATCTGGTGTTTGATATATAAGAATAAATGCATGCACAGCTGTTAGAGAGGTGCCAGAGTAGGTTCCAATACCATGAATAATAGCAAATTTTGCTATTATATCTGGTGTTTGGTCTGGAGACCACATGGACAACACCATGGAGAGATCTTCACAAGTGAACATCACACTGATCCTAATCCTGGGATTATGATGTTGGGCAGCTGTCATGTTCTCAATGGCAAGAGAACATAGCATAAGCATATATAGGAACTAGCTCTTGGAAGATGGGAACTGAGCTGACCATGAACTAAACCTAACGCACAACTAGCAGTGGCCGGGTAGCATGCCTACGTTGATTCTAGATGCCCAGCACCAGCCGGAGGACTAAATAATGCTAGCAGAGGAAAATATTAGTCCTAGCTCACCTCTAGAGAAATACCCCGAAAGGAGACAGAGGCCCCCCACATGTATTGGCGGTGAATTAAGATGAAATAACAAACGTAGTATGAAAATAGGTTTAGCAAATTTGAGGTCCACTTACTACATAGCAGAAGACAGAAAGGACACTTTCATGGTCAGCTGAAAACCCTATCAAAACACCATCCAGAAATTACTTTAAAACTCTGGCATTAACTCATAACACCAGAGTGGCAATTCCTGTTCACAAGAGCTTTCCAGACACAGTAACGAAACTTCAGCTGTGAACTGGAACAAAAATGCAAAAACAAACATGGACAAGAGTCCAACTTATCTAGTAGTTGTCTAGGAGCAGGAACAAGCACAGAGAGGCTTCTGATAACATTGCTGACCGGCAAGCAACTAACAGAGCAGCAAGGTTATATAGCGACTCCCACATCTTGATGGGAACAGGTGAACAGAGAAGATGACAACACCAGTTCAATTCCACCAGTAGCCACCGGGGGAGCCCAGAATCCAAATTCACAACAGTACCCCCCCCTCAAGGAGGGGGCACCGAACCCTCACCAGAACCACCAGGGCGATCAGGATGGGCCCTATGAAAGGCACGAACCAGATCAGAGGCATGAACATCAGATGCATTCACCCAAGAATTATCCTCCTGGCCGTATCCCTTCCACTTGACCAGATACTGGAGTCTCCGTCTGGAAACACGAGAGTCTAAGATTTTCTCCACAACGTACTCCAACTCACCCTCATCCAACACCGGAGCAGGAGGCTCAACGGAAGGCACAACCGGTACCTCATACCTGCGCAATAATGACCGATGAAAAACGTTATGAATAGAAAAGGATGCAGGGAGGTCCAAACGGAAGGAAACAGGGTTAAGAATCTCCAATATCTTATACGGGCCGATGAACCGAGGCTTAAACTTAGGAGAAGAGACCCTCATAGGGACAAAACGAGAAGACAACCACACCAAATCCCCAACACAAAGCCGAGGACCAACACGACGGTGGCGGTTGGCAAAAAGCTGAGTCTTCTCCTGGGACAACCTCAAATTGTCCACCACCTGCCCCCAGATCTGATGCAATCTCTCCACCACAGCATCCACTCCAGGACAATCTGAAGTTTCCACCTGACCAGAGGAAAATCGAGGATGAAACCCCGAATTACAGAAAAACGGGGACACCAAAGTGGCAGAGCTGGCCCGATTATTGAGAGCGAACTCCGCCAATGGCAAAAAAGCAACCCAATCATCCTGGTCAGCAGACACAAAACACCTCAGATATGTCTCCAGGGTCTGATTAGTCCGCTCGGTCTGGCCATTCGTCTGAGGATGGAAAGCGGACGAAAAAGATAAATCTATGCCCATCCTAGCACAGAATGCCCGCCAAAATCTAGACACGAATTGGGTCCCTCTGTCAGAAATGATATTCTCAGGAATACCATGCAAACGAACAACATTTTGAAAAAACAGAGGAACCAACTCGGAAGAAGAAGGCAACTTGGGCAGAGGAACCAAATGGACCATCTTAGAGAAACGGTCACACACCACCCAGATGACAGACATCTTCTGAGAAACAGGCAGATCTGAAATAAAATCCATCGAGATGTGCGTCCAAGGCCTCTTAGGAATAGGCAAGGGCAACAATAATCCACTAGCCCGAGAGCAACAAGGCTTGGCCCGAGCACAAACGTCACAAGACTGCACAAAGCCTCGCACATCTCGTGACAGGGAAGGCCACCAGAAGGACCTTGCCACCAAATCCCTGGTACCAAAAATGCCAGGATGACCTGCCAACGCAGAAGAATGAACCTCAGAGATGACTCTACTGGTCCAATCATCAGGAACAAACAGTTTATCAGGTGGGCAACGATCCGGTCTATCCGCCTGAAACTCCTGCAAGGCCCGCCGCAGGTCTGGAGAAACGGCTGACAATACCACTCCATCCTTAAGGATACCTGTGGGCTCAGAGTTACCAGGCGAGTCAGGCTCAAAACTCCTAGAAAGGGCATCCGCCTTAACATTCTTAGAACCCGGTAGGTATGACACCACAAAATTAAACCGAGAGAAAAATAATGACCAGCGCGCCTGTCTAGGATTCAGGCGCCTGGCGGTCTCAAGATAAATCAAGTTTTTGTGGTCAGTCAATACCACCACCTGATGTCTGGCCCCCTCAAGCCAATGGCGCCACTCCTCAAAAGCCCACTTCATGGCCAAAAGCTCCCGATTCCCAACATCATAATTCCGCTCAGCGGGCGAAAATTTACGGGAAAAGAAGGCACAAGGCCTCATCACGGAGCAGTCAGAACTTTTCTGCGACAACACTGCCCCAGCTCCGATCTCAGAAGCGTCGACCTCAACCTGAAAAGGTAGAGCAACATCAGGCTGACGCAACACAGGGGCAGAGGAAAAACGGCGCTTAAGCTCCCGAAAGGCCTCCACAGCGTCAGGGGACCAATCAGCAACATCAGCACCCTTCTTAGTCAAATCGGTCAATGGCTTAGCAATATCCGAAAAACCAGCAATAAATCGACGATAAAAGTTAGCAAAGCCCAAAAATTTCTGAAGACTCTTAAGAGAAGAGGGCTGCGTCCAATCACAAATAGCTTGAACCTTGACAGGATCCATTTCAATGGAAGAGGGAGAAAAAATATATCCCAAAAAGGAAATCCTCTGTACCCCAAAAACACACTTAGAACCCTTCACACACAAAGAATTAGACCGCAAAACCTGGAAAACCCTCCTGACTTGCTGGACATGAGAGTCCCAGTCATCCGAAAAAATCAGAATATCATCCAGATACACAATCATAAATTTATCCAAATAATCGCGAAAAATATCATGCATAAAGGACTGGAAAACTGACGGAGCATTTGAAAGACCAAAAGGCATCACTAAATACTCAAAGTGGCCCTCGGGCGTATTAAATGCGGTTTTCCACTCATCCCCCTGCCTGATTCGCACCAAATTATACGCCCCACGAAGGTCAATCTTAGAGAACCACTTGGCCCCCTTTATACGAGCAAACAAATCAGTCAGCAACGGCAATGGGTATTGATATTTTACAGTGATTTTATTCAAAAGCCGATAATCGATACATGGTCTCAAAGAGCCGTCTTTTTTTGACACAAAGAAAAAACCGGCTCCTAAGGGAGATGACGATGGACGAATATGTCCCTTTTCCAAGGACTCCTTTATATATTCTCGCATAGCAGCATGTTCAGGCACAGACAGATTAAATAAACGACCCTTTGGGTATTTACTACCCGGGATTAAATCTATGGCACAATCGCACTCTCGGTGCGGAGGTAATGAACCAAGCTTGGATTCTTCAAAGACGTCACGATAGTCAGACAGGAACTCAGGAATTTCAGAGGGAATAGATGATGAAATGGAAACCACAGGTACATCCCCATGAGCCCCCTTACATCCCCAGCTCAACACAGACATAGCTTTCCAGTCGAGGACTGGGTTGTGAGATTGCAGCCAAGGCAATCCTAACACCAAATCATCATGTAGATTATGCAGCACCAGAAAGCGAATAATCTCCTGGTGATCCGGATTAATACGCATAGTTACTTGTGTCCAGTATTGTGGTTTATTATTAGCCAATGGGGTGGAGTCAATCCCCTTCAGAGGAATAAGAGTCTCCAAAGGCTCTAAATCATACCCACAGCGTTTGGCAAAGGACCAATCCATAAGACTCAAAGCGGCGCCATAGTCGACATAGGCGTCCGTGGTAATAGATGACAAAGAGCAAATCAGGGTCACAGATAGAATAAACTTAGACGGTAAGGTGCAAATGGAAACAGATTTATCAAGCTTTTTAGTGCGCTTAGAGCATGCTGATATAACATGAGTAGAATCACCACAATAGAAACACAACCCATTTTTCCGTCTAAAATTCTGCCGCTCGCTTCGGGACAGAATTCTATCACACTGCATACTCTCTGGCGACTTCTCAGTGGACACCGCCAGATGGTGCACTGGTTTGCGCTCCCGCAAACGCCTATCGATCTGAATAGCCATTGTCATGGACTCATTCAGACCCGCAGGCACAGGGAACCCCACCATAACATCCTTAATGGCATCAGAGAGACCCTCTCTGAAAGTCGCCGCCAGGGCGCACTCATTCCACTGAGTAAGCACAGACCATTTACGGAATCTTTGACAGTAAATTTCCGCTTCATCTTGCCCCTGAGATAGGGACATCAAAGTTTTTTCTGCCTGAAGCTCCAAATGAGGTTCGTCATAAAGCAACCCCAAGGCCAGAAAAAACGCATCCACATTGAGCAACGCAGGATCCCCTGGTGTCAATGAAAAAGCCCAGTCTTGAGGGTCGCCCCGGAGCAAGGAAATCACAATCCTGACCTGCTGTGCAGGGTCTCCGGCAGAGCGAAATTTCAGGGACAAAAATAATTTGCAATTATTTCGAAAATTCTGAAACCCAGATCTATTCCCCGAGAAAAATTCCGGCAAAGGAATTCTCGGCTCAGATACAGGTGCATGACAAACAAAGTCTTGCAAATTTTGTACCTTCGTGGCGAGATTATTCAAACCTGCAGTTACACTCTGAAGATCCATTACAAACAGGTGGACACAGAGCCATTCAAAGATTAGAAGGAGAAAAAAAAAAAAAAAAAAATTCTCAGCAGACTTCTTATTTCTCTCCTTTCTCAGCCAAGGATTTTAACCCTTTATTGGCCGGTCAAACTGTCATGTTCTCAATGGCAAGAGAACATAGCATAAGCATATATAGAATATCCCATAAGAAAATGCAGAGAGGGCACTCACCAGTTTCCAAAAATGATTCCTTTATTCACAAGACAACATCCAGAGGGCCGTTATGGCCGGGGGAGAGAGAGAGGGGGCCTCAGCCCGTGTGAGCAGAGGAAATGGACGACGGCCGTTTCGCACCTGGTTGTGCTTCTACGGGTCGAATTGTGTGTGAAACCGGCGGCGGATATAGTGTGCCAGGTGGACACACCCCCCCACTCTGAGTTCCACCCACAATACAAAAACAATACAATGAACACATATTAAAAACATTCGTTTAAAAACAAAAGAGCTAATACATAGGCTTCTAGGGTGTTACATGCATAACGACAGGAAATCTAACTGTACAGCATACTATTGGGCACATAATACATACGGAACAATCTGACACCGCAATCGTCTCACCTGACTGGTTGGGCGGTACAGCGCCCTCTATAGGAAAATGGACATATCGACGCGGTCATTGAAGCCAAGAGGACCCATTGCATTGCTGCGCAGAATCCACCTGGCTTCACTCCTCAACAGAAGATTGTCCAAATCTCCTCCCTGTGGTGGTAGAATCACCCTTTCAATGCCAGCGAAGGTAAGGCCATCTACCCTGCCTCCATGCACTTCTCTCATATGTGCAATCAACCGCGGGACACCTTTCCCGGATGTTACGGATCTACAATGTTCCCGAAATCGTACATACATAGGCCGGATGGTCTTACCAATGTAAAAGAATCTGCAAGTGCAAAATAGTACATACACGACGTGATCAGTCTTGCAGGTAATGAAATCTTTAACTACGTGTGACACCGCCCCTATTCTAATGCAGCGGTCAGTCAAATGTTGTTGACAACATGAACAGTGGCCACACTTGAAGTTCCCCTTGGGGGACACCCCTTTTAACCAATTAGTATTAGGTTTAGTTATGCGGTTCTTTACCAATTTATCTCGCAATCTTATACTCCTCCTGTTCGCTATTAGGGGACCCCTAGCCGCCACTTCCATCAATTCTTTGTCTCTCTCCAAAAGATGCCAATTCTTTTTTATGGCCAACCTGATCTGTTGGTCCATACTGCTGAATTTAAAACAAAAATTAAACCTCCTGTTATCCTGTTTCCGAGGGGGTGGATGGGGTGGAAATCTGGTGCCCGATTGTGCGATCCTATCATTTCGTACCCTATCTAGGGCTGACGTTAATAATTTCTCCGGGTACCCTCTCTCCCCAAAACGGTCCATCATCTCTCCAGTCTGTCTAAGAAAACCTTCTTCTGTGTTGTTAACTCTGCTAACTCTTAAGAACTGGCTATATGGCAACGCTCGTTTGGTGTGTGCAGGATGATAACTTTTGTAGTGCATCAAAGTATTAGCTGACACCGGCTTGCGATACAACGAAGTGCAAACTCTCCCTTCTTTTACTTCTACAAGCACGTCTAAGAACTCCAGACGTTCTCCCCCAAATACGGACGTGAAAGTCATGTTTAAATTATTAATACAGTTCAGATGCGTCACAAAATCTTGAAACATTGCCTGTGACCCGTCCCAAATAAGGACTATGTCGTCCACAAACCGTCGGAAATATTTAATGTGCTGCAGGAAAATATTGCCTTCCGAATACACATATCTTTCCTCAAAAGCTCCCAAGAACAAATTCGCGAACGTGCATGCTACCGGGGTCCCCATTGCAGTACCCTCCCGTTGTAGGTACCAATCATCCAGAAATGTGAAGCAGTTATGGGTCAATACAAAAATCAATCCTTCACAAATAAAATTAATAAAGTTTTCACTTTTATCAGTAGTGTTCAAAATTGATCTAATAATGTCCACTCCTACCAACTGGGGGATTTTAGTGTATAAGCTCTCCACGTCGATGGACGCTAGAGAGAAGCCTACTTGCCAATCAAAATCATGTATACTTTCTAAGAAAGAGTTGGTATCCTTAAGATAGGAAGGAATGTGTTTCAACATTGGACGTAGCAACCAATCTATATACTGGGATAGGGGCTCAGTGAGCGATCCTATCCCAGATACGATTGGGCGTCCCGGAGGAGAGGTAGTGGACTTGTGAATTTTCGGGATGTGGTACCAATGGGGTTTGGTGGGGTACCCCGGTAGCAGCTTTTCAGCCTTTTTCTGCGAAATTGTTCCCAATTCCACAAATTTCCTCAAATAGGACATTAACTCGTTTTTAAATTTTTGTAGAGGGTTCCTGGGTAATAGACTGTACACCGTTTTATCGGATAATTGTCTTTTGGCTTCATTAATATAGTACTCTTTGGGGAGCAGCACTATTTTGCCCCCCTTATCTGCTGCCCTAACGACAATGTCTTCCCAGGACATAATCTCCTGCAGCACCCTTTCCTCACCTGTCGTGATGTTATTGGTAGCTTTATGGTATAGTAAGGCTTCCACATCTTTTATGACCTGCGATTCAAATAAATCGACCATATTACCTGGGGAGACCATGGGCATAAATTTGGAGGAGACTCCGCCTTTGAAGGGGACCACGTTTCCAACCCCTTCTCCAACCCCTTCTATATCATGTCGATCCACATTTTCTGTTAAGCCTAATAGCAAATCTGCATCATCCCTCATGTCAGTGAGTGCCCCTGTACCCGCCATGAATCCCAAAGGGCCAATTTTACAGGGAACCTCACCCTCTGATACGATATTAGTGATATTTTTATTTGCAAAATTTTTAAAAAGATGGATCTTTCTAATTGACTTAAAAAGGTCAATCTTAAATTCAGTCAGATCGAAAGATTCTGGCATACTATAGTTCAGACCTTTGGACAATAAGGACAAATGGGTCGGTGTCAATACGTGTTCAGTCAAATTTAGAACCGTCTCTTCTATTGGAGTTTTTAATACTTCCGTGTCCATGCAACGTGTCTCCGTTTCCGTTGTCTGCGCTGGTCCGTTCCGCTGTTTCTTTCTTCCTCTGCCCCTTCGGGTCTTTCTCCTAAAGGGGTGGATCCCACTGTTGTTGCTGTGTCACCGCTAAATAGACCTTCCAAGGAACCGGCCGCTGTACCTGTGCTGTCACTAAAGCTGGATTCAGACTCTGTTGTTAGATAGTCCTTATAGCGGTTTTTCCCATTGAAGTTGGATTTCTTTCTCCAATTGGTGGTAAATCTTTTTCTACCATTGTTATTATGTTGCGTATTCCATGAAAAGATTCTGCCAGTGTCAAAGTCCGTTTTGTCGCGTATATATTTATCCCTTTTTCTCTGTTTAATATTAGCCTGGATTGGTATCAATTTACTTTCCAATTTCTTATGGCACATAGTCCACTGATTTTCTGTGAATCTCGTTTTCAATTCCTCTTGTACTTTGACAAGTTCTACATTAACCATATCATAGTTCTGTAAATTGGTTTTTAATACCAGCGCTACTAAATCTTGGGAACATTTCAGCATGATTTTTTCCCACTCACTCCGAAATCCTGCGTTATCACCATGTTGGGAGATTGGTTTCCAAACTCTTAGTCCCCGTGGGACTCTCCCACTGTCGCAATACGACTTTAAAGACTTATTCGTCCAGAAGAGTTTAACTTCTCTTTCAGCCAAATTGCACATTTTATATTCCAACGCCTTTGTGCTCAAAGATCGAATCTCGTCCACCTGCTCACACTCTCTAAAGTAGGTGTCTACATCCACCCGGCCTGCTTGTAAGCCCACTCTGGGAGTCATGGCTGTAGAATCCATCTGTTCCATGATTAGAACCAATCACCCACGCAAAATAGTCTGTCAGGTCACTGCAAAGGCCGTCGTCCATTTCCTCTGCTCACACGGGCTGAGGCCCCCTCTCTCTCTCCCCCGGCCATAACGGCCCTCTGGATGTTGTCTTGTGAATAAAGGAATCATTTTTGGAAACTGGTGAGTGCCCTCTCTGCATTTTCTTATGGGATATTTTATTTAAAAGACTATTTTCCAAGATGGAGCACCTGAAAGTTTCCTCTTTGAGTGGCTGAGTAGGATACACGTCTGTAATCCCCACTGTCAAGCCGGCATTTAGCAAGACAGTGCCGCCTGCGAGTTTTTTGTTCTTTGTTTGTGCTATTGGAGATTTATCTACAGCAGGCTGAGCACGTCGCTTTGCAGTGACCTGACAGACTATTTTGCGTGGGTGATTGGTTCTAATCATGGAACAGATGGATTCTACAGCCATGACTCCCAGAGTGGGCTTACAAGCAGGCCGGGTGGATGTAGACACCTACTTTAGAGAGTGTGAGCAGGTGGACGAGATTCGATCTTTGAGCACAAAGGCGTTGGAATATAAAATGTGCAATTTGGCCGAAAGAGAAGTTAAACTCTTCTGGACGAATAAGTCTTTAAAGTCGTATTGCGACAGTGGGAGAGTCCCACGGGGACTAAGAGTTTGGAAACCAATCTCCCAACATGGTGATAACGCAGGATTTCGGAGTGAGTGGGAAAAAATCATGCTGAAATGTTCCCAAGATTTAGTAGCGCTGGTATTAAAAACCAATTTACAGAACTATGATATGGTTAATGTAGAACTTGTCAAAGTACAAGAGGAATTGAAAACGAGATTCACAGAAAATCAGTGGACTATGTGCCATAAGAAATTGGAAAGTAAATTGATACCAATCCAGGCTAATATTAAACAGAGAAAAAGGGATAAATATATACGCGACAAAACGGACTTTGACACTGGCAGAATCTTTTCATGGAATACGCAACATAATGACAATGGTAGAAAAAGATTTACCACCAATTGGAGAAAGAAATCCAACTTCAATGGGAAAAACCGCTATAAGGACTATCTAACAACAGAGTCTGAATCCAGCTTTAGTGACAGCACAGGTACAGCGGCCGGTTCCTTGGAAGGTCTATTTAGCGGTGACACAGCAACAACAGTGGGATCCACCCCTTTAGGAGAAAGACCCGAAGGGGCAGAGGAAGAAAGAAACAGCGGAACGGACCAGCGCAGACAACGGAAACGGAGACACGTTGCATGGACACGGAAGTATTAAAAACTCCAATAGAAGAGACGGTTCTAAATTTGACTGAACACGTATTGACACCGACCCATTTGTCCTTATTGTCCAAAGGTCTGAACTATAGTATGCCAGAATCTTTCGATCTGACTGAATTTAAGATTGACCTTTTTAAGTCAATTAGAAAGATCCATCTTTTTAAAAATTTTGCAAATAAAAATATCACTAATATCGTATCAGAGGGTGAGGTTCCCTGTAAAATTGGCCCTTTGGGATTCATGGCGGGTACAGGGGCACTCACTGACATGAGGGATGATGCAGATTTGCTATTAGGCTTAACAGAAAATGTGGATCGACATGATATAGAAGGGGTTGGAGAAGGGGTTGGAAACGTGGTCCCCTTCAAAGGCGGAGTCTCCTCCAAATTTATGCCCATGGTCTCCCCAGGTAATATGGTCGATTTATTTGAATCGCAGGTCATAAAAGATGTGGAAGCCTTACTATACCATAAAGCTACCAATAACATCACGACAGGTGAGGAAAGGGTGCTGCAGGAGATTATGTCCTGGGAAGACATTGTCGTTAGGGCAGCAGATAAGGGGGGCAAAATAGTGCTGCTCCCCAAAGAGTACTATATTAATGAAGCCAAAAGACAATTATCCGATAAAACGGTGTACAGTCTATTACCCAGGAACCCTCTACAAAAATTTAAAAACGAGTTAATGTCCTATTTGAGGAAATTTGTGGAATTGGGAACAATTTCGCAGAAAAAGGCTGAAAAGCTGCTACCGGGGTACCCCACCAAACCCCATTGGTACCACATCCCGAAAATTCACAAGTCCACTACCTCTCCTCCGGGACGCCCAATCGTATCTGGGATAGGATCGCTCACTGAGCCCCTATCCCAGTATATAGATTGGTTGCTACGTCCAATGTTGAAACACATTCCTTCCTATCTTAAGGATACCAACTCTTTCTTAGAAAGTATACATGATTTTGATTGGCAAGTAGGCTTCTCTCTAGCGTCCATCGACGTGGAGAGCTTATACACTAAAATCCCCCAGTTGGTAGGAGTGGACATTATTAGATCAATTTTGAACACTACTGATAAAAGTGAAAACTTTATTAATTTTATTTGTGAAGGATTCATTTTTGTATTGACCCATAACTGCTTCACATTTCTGGATGATTGGTACCTACAACGGGAGGGTACTGCAATGGGGACCCCGGTAGCATGCACGTTCGCGAATTTGTTCTTGGGAGCTTTTGAGGAAAGATATGTGTATTCGGAAGGCAATATTTTCCTGCAGCACATTAAATATTTCCGACGGTTTGTGGACAACATAGTCCTTATTTGGGACGGGTCACAGGCAATGTTTCAAGATTTTGTGACGCATCTGAACTGTATTAATAATTTAAACATGACTTTCACGTCCGTATTTGGGGGAGAACGTCTGGAGTTCTTAGACGTGCTTGTAGAAGTAAAAGAAGGGAGAGTTTGCACTTCGTTGTATCGCAAGCCGGTGTCAGCTAATACTTTGATGCACTACAAAAGTTATCATCCTGCACACACCAAACGAGCGTTGCCATATAGCCAGTTCTTAAGAGTTAGCAGAGTTAACAACACAGAAGAAGGTTTTCTTAGACAGACTGGAGAGATGATGGACCGTTTTGGGGAGAGAGGGTACCCGGAGAAATTATTAACGTCAGCCCTAGATAGGGTACGAAATGATAGGATCGCACAATCGGGCACCAGATTTCCACCCCATCCACCCCCTCGGAAACAGGATAACAGGAGGTTTAATTTTTGTTTTAAATTCAGCAGTATGGACCAACAGATCAGGTTGGCCATAAAAAAGAATTGGCATCTTTTGGAGAGAGACAAAGAATTGATGGAAGTGGCGGCTAGGGGTCCCCTAATAGCGAACAGGAGGAGTATAAGATTGCGAGATAAATTGGTAAAGAACCGCATAACTAAACCTAATACTAATTGGTTAAAAGGGGTGTCCCCCAAGGGGAACTTCAAGTGTGGCCACTGTTCATGTTGTCAACAACATTTGACTGACCGCTGCATTAGAATAGGGGCGGTGTCACACGTAGTTAAAGATTTCATTACCTGCAAGACTGATCACGTCGTGTATGTACTATTTTGCACTTGCAGATTCTTTTACATTGGTAAGACCATCCGGCCTATGTATGTACGATTTCGGGAACATTGTAGATCCGTAACATCCGGGAAAGGTGTCCCGCGGTTGATTGCACATATGAGAGAAGTGCATGGAGGCAGGGTAGATGGCCTTACCTTCGCTGGCATTGAAAGGGTGATTCTACCACCACAGGGAGGAGATTTGGACAATCTTCTGTTGAGGAGTGAAGCCAGGTGGATTCTGCGCAGCAATGCAATGGGTCCTCTTGGCTTCAATGACCGCGTCGATATGTCCATTTTCCTATAGAGGGCGCTGTACCGCCCAACCAGTCAGGTGAGACGATTGCGGTGTCAGATTGTTCCGTATGTATTATGTGCCCAATAGTATGCTGTACAGTTAGATTTCCTGTCGTTATGCATGTAACACCCTAGAAGCCTATGTATTAGCTCTTTTGTTTTTAAACGAATGTTTTTAATATGTGTTCATTGTATTGTTTTTGTATTGTGGGTGGAACTCAGAGTGGGGGGGTGTGTCCACCTGGCACACTATATCCGCCGCCGGTTTCACACACAATTCGACCCGTAGAAGCACAACCAGGTGCGAAACGGCCGTCGTCCATTTCCTCTGCTCACACGGGCTGAGGCCCCCTCTCTCTCTCCCCCGGCCATAACGGCCCTCTGGATGTTGTCTTGTGAATAAAGGAATCATTTTTGGAAACTGGTGAGTGCCCTCTCTGCATTTTCTTATGGGATATTTTATTTAAAAGACTATTTTCCAAGATGGAGCACCTGAAAGTTTCCTCTTTGAGTGGCTGAGTAGGATACACGTCTGTAATCCCCACTGTCAAGCCGGCATTTAGCAAGACAGTGCCGCCTGCGAGTTTTTTGTTCTTTGTTTGTGCTATAAGCATATATAGGAACTAGCTCTTGGAAGATGGGAACTGAGCTGACCATGAACTAAACCTAACGCACAACTAGCAGTGGCCGGGTAGCATGCCTACGTTGATTCTAGATGCCCAGCACCAGCCGGAGGACTAAATAATGCTAGCAGAGGAAAATATTAGTCCTAGCTCACCTCTAGAGAAATACCCCGAAAGGAGACAGAGGCCCCCCACATGTATTGGCGGTGAATTAAGATGAAATAACAAACGTAGTATGAAAATAGGTTTAGCAAATTTGAGGTCCACTTACTACATAGCAGAAGACAGAAAGGACACTTTCATGGTCAGCTGAAAACCCTATCAAAACACCATCCAGAAATTACTTTAAAACTCTGGCATTAACTCATAACACCAGAGTGGCAATTCCTGTTCACAAGAGCTTTCCAGACACAGTAACGAAACTTCAGCTGTGAACTGGAACAAAAATGCAAAAACAAACATGGACAAGAGTCCAACTTATCTAGTAGTTGTCTAGGAGCAGGAACAAGCACAGAGAGGCTTCTGATAACATTGCTGACCGGCAAGCAACTAACAGAGCAGCAAGGTTATATAGCGACTCCCACATCTTGATGGGAACAGGTGAACAGAGAAGATGACAACACCAGTTCAATTCCACCAGTAGCCACCGGGGGAGCCCAGAATCCAAATTCACAACAGGCAGCATAATGAACAGTAGCCAGACCCTCTAGTCTTCATTCAAGGTGAACTAACAGCTGGGGGATAAATTATTTTAGTCATGGAACCAGTAGGCCGGCTCATTTCTCCAAAGTGTCACAGGATCTGTTTTTCAGCATTACAACACCAGGCCACAATTTGCTCATGCTACTTTGAGCATCCTGCATGGCCTGAACTTGCTCCCATGGCTGCAGCATCTCCAGACTTGTCTCCCATCAAGCACATCTGGGACGTCATTGGATCTTGATGATTTGCCAAAATGCATTCCTCCGATGACTAATAATAAACTGACTGATAGCAACAGGAATTTCTGTACATGGCGCTCATACTCCATATTGAATAAATAGAGATCATTTGCATATAATTAACATGTCTATTCATCCAGTCATATTAATAATTCCATGACGTCTTGTGAATTTATGTTGAGGAGTGCATAGCAGATTGGTTTTCATATTGACATGTCAAAAAATCACACAAGTGGATGTAAATGGGTTAGTCCTGGTTCTCTATTGATCTCTGTAATATGAAATTTTTGAAAACTGTTCTTAGAGCTGTTGGAGTCAATGGTAAACTGCTTGGAAGACTAAAATGGTTATTCCCCAAAAATCAAGTAATTCCCTATCCATGGATTAAAGGCTAACTTGCTGGGGTACAGACACATTGAGACTCCAGCGGTTCAGAGATAGGGGCTTTTGAACCCTCAGAAAGGTCTTTGCAGCCTGTTCGGAATGGAGTGGAGATGTGCATGCTCAGCTTTTCTTCCATTCATTGTCTATGGAACAGCCAATCATATACAGTATGCCTGAAATTTCCAGGGGGTCGCACATGCTCATCTCCACTACATTCAGGACAGGCTAGAAACCTCATTCTCATGGTTTTAGAGCCCTGGTCTGAGGATCACTTAGGGTCCCAACAGCCTCCCAATCAGCAAGTTATCTCCTATCCAATGGATTAGCAATAACTTGACTTTTGGGGAATAACCCTTAAATGAAATTTCTGAAATGAGAGTACCTAATTGCCATTTTAACTGAGCATAGAAAATCAGCATTTTTTCCAATTTACTTAGATTACTAGAAATGCTCCCACTTGATTATGAGTGATTAAAAAATGGTTCACTACTAAACTAAAACAGCAAACATGGTAACACATTTGGACATTTATAGACTTTCAGCACATTAAAGGGGCCATAAACTGAATTACAATATATTTGCTGGAAGGGGGAGGAAACTGTGGGATTGATTCATGGGTTCGGGTTTCAATGTCATGACCTAGTACTTTATAGTGATGATCCACCTTTGACATGGCTTGACTGGGTATATAAAGTGATTGAGTCTAAAGCATGGCTTGATTATATATTTGACCAGCTTGTTTCTAGATGGCTAGAAGGCAGAAAGCTATACGAATAAACTAAGTTCAATGTATTTTTCTGAATTTTTTGAACATTAAAAAAAATCTTTTCATTTGTAAATGCCTATTCACAGAGGCCAGGGCTTTATATTCTGATACAGAGGTCTATATTCACTGTATAGGCTGAAATATAGTTAAGTGAAAAAGAAATGAGTGAATCGATTCAAAACTGAATCTAATCCACCTAGAATTGAAAAGGGAGGTTGGATTCAAAGAGATTGAGAAGGGGGTAAAAAAAAATTGTATTAATTGTCCCTCGGCCTTCTTTGCTTCTTTGTACCGGGACATCTTCAGCATCTTCCAACACCCGGTATCTTTGACGTCTCTTGATCTAAGATGCGACACACGCTTAGCCAGTGCAGGAGATGCTGAAGATAGCCCAGAGAAGACCAATTTGGTGACCAAACTGAAGCAGGTGACCAGAGCAAGTCTTCACGGCGAGATGGGTATGATTTTTTTATTTATTTTTTTACCTATTTCATTATGTTCTGGGATCTGGAGAGCGCTATGAGCACAATTATGTACATCTAACTCACATTGAATAAATTTGATGTAGATCAAATTTCCCAGAAAATTCAAGCAAACTGCTGAATTCAGGTTTATGTCAGATTTGCTCATATCTACCAGGTAGTTTACTGTAACCCAATCAATTTGAATGAGTAAATTATATTTTACTTTTGGACCAGATTTGATACAACAGCTACAATAAACTCTTACATGTACCTAAGACATTAGTAAGGTTTCCCAACGCCGCTCTCACCTACATCGTCTTCACATGGAGGTCTGGATCTACGTGACACAGACAATTTATTACATTTGGAATGTATTGATGTAGAAAGTAATAAAACCTTCTGTTCTGGAACGGATCACAATGCCGCGTTGATGAATTGCTGAGAACTATTGGAAGTATCTGAGCTGTGTGTTGAATCATCAACAAAGAACTCACATAAAAAGCGTCTTTGTCTTCTGTGTTTTGAGATATGTTGTGGTTTGGGTGATATTTCAACTACCATTATCCTTACTAAATACACTTCTCCGTTTATAATATTAAGACTTTACATGAGTAGAGATATCGTTCCACTATTGCTCCTACTAGTGTGTCTGGACGCAGTGAATGACAGATCGGTCATTCAATCTTGGACAGGACTGAGCTGAGCCGTCAGTTTGGTGATGGACAGCTCAGTCGTCAGTGATAGTTTAGCCGTCCAATCAAGACCAGGGTGTGCTGGGGCTTCATCCATGTTTCTTCTGGTCAGAGTAATTACCTGGCTATTTAGCTGGCTCTCTGCATTAAATTGCTGCCAACTGTAGCTTTGCTCAAGAGGTGTGTGTTTGCTCTGTGTTCCTAATCTTTTATTCTGATCTTTACTGCTTGACCTTGGATTTGCCTTGACCATCCCTTTGCTTAGCCCTTTTGTCATGATCCGCTGCCTTCTTGGAATTCTCACCTTTGACTGTTACCTGACTACACGTTTTTCTCACCCCTCTGTCTATGACCTACCCTTCTGGCTGTTGACATCAGACCTCTTGGCTACCCAGTCGAACATCGCATCCGTGAGTGGTGACTAGCGTCACAACTATGTAGAGCAGCAGATGTTTGTACATCCTACTGTAGCTAAAGGCAACAGAATGTCATCAAGGTTAACTATTTTGCAGGCTAAAGGATGAGCTCCGTAGTCACTTTGGATAGAGGTATACATGACTTCTTAAAGGGGATTCCTTCCAAGGTAACCTATTAGTAGGCTCCAAATCCATAAGAATCAATGTGTAATCAGTATCTGTTTTTTGGGGGGAAGGTGCTGATGAGTATATTTCTAGTTGTCTATTTTAGTGGTGGTAGGAAAAAGGAAGTTTATTTTAAGATTGAAGTCAGCCTTTTGTGTCCTCCTGAAAATGGCAGACAGTGGCGAAATAAAGGCCAAACAGAGCACAATGTGACTCCATCTGCCTCATTATAGTGAATGGCTCTTTCGGGGTTTCTGTCCAACTCCAGTTTTTCAAGGCTTCAGACCGAAGCCCGACAGGAGCTTATAACAGGCCTGAACGTAGTGTGAAAATAGCCTTAGTCCACCTATTTAAAAATATTAATAAAGTGAATATCTTTATTATCTGTTCTAAACATGAAAACATCAGTTTGTGAATTTTTATGGATATGTGCCAGGAGAGTGGTCGTCTATACACTCTACACACTGCGTTACTGTATTGGGGGCCCTCAGCTGTTTGCGCTAATATCAGATCTCTGTTCTGGGTATAAAGGTACCTGGTGTCTGGTGAAAAGGCAAATATGGGTATTTTAGGGTATTTTATGTCCAAATTTGAGAGAGAATATTTGCAGATATCTTATGAAGGGAAGGATATAGCGCGAAACCTTGTAGTTCACTTGAAGAGTCTGCGCCACAATTAAACCCGAGTATCTTGTATTGATGATATGATCACAGTGCCATGATGTCGTCTCTTGAACGGGCACACCAGCCACAAGTCTGCCAGACCACAAAACTCATTAATAGTTCCACAAGTAATAATCAATAGATGGCACTGTCAACTAAAAGGTGACTCTATAAATTAGATTTAGGTTAAATCAATATTTTTTATATCATGTTTTCCCCAAATCATTATACCGAGCTGTGGTTTATACTTGACACAATATTTTATAGAGTCAATCTCAAAATTAAACTTTTTCCCACTAGTTTTTTTTTTTCCACCTCTCACTTTTAGAAAAGAAGTTCATAAATGTCCAATCAAAGCTGGCCAAACTTTACAACACTCAGGCCAAAGTGGAGAACTTAAAAAGAAGTCCTATCCATAAAACCTGTGATTTATAACACGATTTTTTATTGTAATTGTGCACTTTATGAGGTGCAGGCATTCTCACGTATATCAGTTTTACGGTGTATGGAACAGTGAGCCCTCCACCCATAAAAGTGTGGTGAGTTGTCGACTTTGTCTACACAGTTTGACATAGAGAAATGCAAATAGACCCAAGCCGCAAAACTGGACTTTATCATTTCTGTGATTTGTCTGCTGTTATTTTGACGTTTCTTCAGTCTTGCTAGTGATGTAATCCTTTCCTGGAATAAATCCAGTGTACAGCGCATCGGTGTGTTCATCTTACATCTTCTGCCATTGTTTATCGTGAATGCACTGGAGATTCCCATAAGTTTCTCATGTCATCTAGCTATAGCTCTTATATGGATACTGTCATGAGGACCATAAAAGATGCATAAATACAGTACTTAAGAGGTATATAAAATCCAAAAGGACATCATATTTTTATGGTATATCCCATAGCCATTATCAGTTGGGTTATGTTGGAACACTAGAATAGACATCTAAATTGTATATTACAACTAAAAGGCCTAGTTTATCTATGATTTTGTTTTAATTGACATTGAAAGTATTGACTCGTTTAGAAAAAGCATTTTCAAACACCTGATGTTTTGGGGTCACCTAATGAGTTGGATTCTCTAAGCCATAGGACAGAGTGAGCAGCATGGAATGGAAACGACGATGCAGCGGAACTGGACTACATTGTTCTACAATGACCAAGACAGAGGTTATGCAAGATGGCAGAGAGCAAAGAAGAAGGCATAGCGCCGATGCGTGCTTTGGGGAGGGTGGCACCACGGAGTCTCAGATAACAATTCAGGCAATTATTATACTATCTTTTACACATTTCGTAGCTCTGCACTCCATGTCCTTGATTTGGCATACAGCCTCCTTGGATATTTTTGCTTTATCCCTTAGTCTGGATATATCAATTTCCAGGCGATATTTTTGGGTATATGAAACGCCCACCAGGGCCGTGGGGTACTCGGTACTGGGTCCGGTACTTAAAGGGGATGTCACGGTGGCGGCGACCCGGTCCGTGGCCCTGGGCACCCAAGTAAAAGGGAATGTCCTTAAAGGGATTTTGAATAAAGTTTGTGTTCGTGACCCCACCTGTGGTTCTCTGTCAGAGGTGACCGACGCTGCTTAAAGGGGTCCACTCATGATGTTAAGGCAGCTAAGATGGTATAGCTTCCCACAGGTGAAGCTGGGCTCCCGGTGTATAGATGAAGATGGTGGGTAGTGTAGCAATATACGGAGGACACATATTTGCAGTCTCTTTACCTGGTTTACTGATGAATTCAGGCAGCCATAGTCCAGAGCACCAGATCACAGGTACAGGCAGGGTCCGGCCAGCTTGGAACCGAATCTGGAATCCCCCTTACCAGGTGGAGTCGTAAGCCTTCCTTCTAGCACTGTGGTGTAGTTCTTTGCTGCCTAAGGCCTCACACAAAGTCCTTACGTGTTCTTTCTGTCCCCCTTTAGGTAGGACAATACCTGCATGATAGGTAACTCGAGCCTTTTTACAGGATCTCTATCACGACCCGGGCTCTATTGTGATACTGTGTCTTCAGGTGTTAATGTGGACTGGTAACTTGCAATCAGCTGTCTTGCTGGTTTCTGCTGTGGGATGTAGAATACTGCATAACCTCGGTCTTCCAGCTACCGGTTTCGTGCGCTCAGTAGGGGAGCAGCTCAGTCGCAGCTAAACTCCCCCAGGTCTTCACTTCGCCTGTGCTTCGTTTCTCCTTCACGCTCTCTGCAATCTGTTCTGCTTTCCTCTTTCTCTTTCCAGGAGCTGCAGCACTTCTCGTGACTGCACGGCCCCTCTCTTGCTCTCTCCTCTGTCTCTCTGACAAACTGACTGACTTTCCCTCCAGACCAGAATATATATGTAGGGGAGCCACCCACAAGCTGGATCAGAGCTCCCCCTTCTGGCCTGGAGTGTGAACATGCTGTATGCTTGTGAATACCTGATAAGAGGAATCCTTCATTGCTTCCAAGCATGACATCACTCTCCCCGTGATGAAAGCAATGCCACTGTAACAACCAGGAACCTGGGGTGTTACATATACAGTATTGCATATATGCACTTGCACCTTTGAGCAAAATGGTTTAATATTTACATGCTTGTTGTTTTGCCTGACTCTCACTGTGGTTCCACCTTTCAGGCTTACCTCTATCACATCCCTATTTATTCTTATTAACCTGGTTTTATAAATTTTGTCTTTAATAAAACTTTATATTTTATTATTATTTGGTTCCTTTGGTTTATTTTCCCTGTATGAATTTTAGCAATGAAAAGCTGTACATGGAACAGCAGACAGTGAGGTATCTTGCAGCAAGTATACAGTTAACCACAGGAATTTCAGAGGCGTATATGAAAGCACATATCTTGCAGCGTGGATACGGTTAACCAAAGGAGCAGCAGAGATGTAATGTTTGATAGCACCAAAACAGCATGAATGAATAATTAAACAGTTACTTCAATAGCAAAAATGAGTTTATAACTTGTAGCTTGGCTGTAACGAGTTTGTAGCTTGTAGTTTGACATAGCAGAGCTTAGAGAGCAATAACAACGGGATTCACTGGACTGAGCTAGCAAGTAGTAGCTGGATGCTGGAAATCAGGCAGGATATTCAGAAGAATACACAGCCACTTGGCTGTAGCAGTGTCTGGAGGAAAATGAGCCCTAACTCCTACAAGCATGTGGTAGCAAGATGCTACACTTCCAGGCAACTCAGACCTTAGGTAATGACAAATGAGAATGATTGCCAGGTTACAATAGTACGGAGGGCCTGATCATAGGAGAAGAGAGCAAGGTCGGGCATTTTAGCTGGGACAGGTGAGTAACACACTATTAGGGCATTCTGACAGGGCAGCCCATGTTTATTATCTCCAATTAAGGCCGGTTTCACACGCCAGTGGCTCTGGTACGTGAGGTGACAGTTTCCTCACGTACCGGAGCCACTGACACACGTAGACCCGTTAAAATCAATGCATCTGTGCAGATGTCATAAATTTTTTGCGGACCGTGTCTCCGTGTGCCAAACACGGAGACATGTCCGTGTTCGTGGGAGCGCATGTATTACACGGACCCATTGAAGTCAATGGGTCTGTGTAAAACACGTACCGCACACAGACGTTCTCCATGTGCAGACCCTGTGGCGTGCAGGAGACAGCGCTACAGTAAGCGCTGTCCCCCCCACATGGTGCTGAAGCCGCCATTCATATCTTCTCTGCAGCAGCGTTTGCTGCATAGAAGATATGAATAATAGTGTTTAAAAGAAAGATCTATCTGTCCGACGCCCCCCCCCACCCCCTGTGAGCCCCCCCGCTGTTCTGAAAATACTCACCCGCTTCCCTCGTTGGCTGTCGCTGCTTCCTGTCCTGGCCGCACCTTCTACTGTATGCGGTCACGTGGGGCCGCCAATTAGAGTCATGAATATGTGGCTCCACCTCCCATAGGGGTGGAGCCGTCTATTCATGACTGTAAATGAGCGGCCCCACGTGACCGCATACAGTAGAAGGTGCGGCCAGGACAGGAAGCAGCGACAGCCAACGAGGGAAGCGGGTGAGTATTTTCAGAACAGCGGGGGGCGCACAGGGGGTGGGGGGGCATCAGACAGATAGATCTTTCTTTTAAACACTATTATTCATATCTTCTATGCAGCAAACGCTGCTGCACAGAAGATATGAATCGCGGATTCAGCACCAGATGCTGGTACGTGTGGTACCCACCACGGTGCGTGTGGTACCCAGTGGGCACACGGGCGGCACACGTGTGCCACAAGTGTGCCACACTGATGTACACCAGAAACGTAGGGGCACACGGACACGGATAATTCCGGTACCGATTGTTTCCGGTACCGGAATTATCTGGACGTGTGAGACTGCCCTAAATGGAAAGGACTGTCAATGCTAAGAGTATCATTTCCTCTGGAGAACCCGGCAGTAGACAGCTAGCCTATTGGTTAAAGTGTTGTGATTCTTCATTTTTTTCATTGTATCATCTACCTCCTTAAACAAAATTTGCCGTTCCCCACCGTCATCATCTTGTGACGGTAGTTGCTCTAAGTTCTGTGCATCACTAAGGCTGCTTTCACACATCAGTTTTTTGCCGTCAGGCACAATCCGGCGAATTTTGAAAAAAACGGATCCGGCAAAAATTGCCTCCGGATAAATTTTTTTCTCATAGACTTGTATTAGCGACGGATTGCAATGGATGGCCTCACGTTTCTTCCTTTTTTGCGCCAGATCCGGCGTTTGCTAGAATGGAAGCCTATGGCGCCGGATCAGTCCAATTATGGAATCCGGCGACGGATTATGTTTTTTTTAATCTGATCATGCTCAGATTTTTGCTTTTTTCCATTCTGGGGTCTCTCTCTCTCTCTCTCTCTCCAGAAACATAACCTTGGGATCCCGGATCAGCTACTCGGATCCGGTGAAAAAACAGATCCATCACATCAGTTTTTCACAATTTGGAATGGATCCATTTTTTTACAACGGTCGACGGATTGTGCCTGACAGCAAAAACCTGATGTGTGAAAGCAGCCTAAGCAGCATGTCCTCCTTGGAATATGCAGAGTGAGGGGACACAATCAAGACATGATGATGTAAAGAGCTCCTTGCAGTGTCCTAGTGTGGGATTACAGGTCTCCTGGGACTCAACATGGTACGAGGAAAGAGGATCAGGGTGAGGATTAAAGGGAACCTGTCAGTAGGATTGTGCTGAGTAACCTACAGACAGTGTCAGGTTGGCGCTGTTATACTGATTAAAATTATACATTGGGTGATGGAGTCATCATGGTGGAGACAATTATTTTTTTCCTCTAGCAAAATGGCGCCGGCGGAGCCTGCAGTAGCGTCTATCAGATCGCCAATAGATGTTATTGCAGAGGTGCCGCCGGTACCATTTTGAGAAAGATTTTTTATTCCAGAATCAATGTGTACGACTAAATAAAAAAAAAATAAAAGCACATTATACATGCGATCATGCTGCAACGCAGGCACCGCCGCCTTTCTGCTGAAGGTGATTTTTTTTTTAAATACATATAATAATCAGTATATAAAATAGGGGGCAGGGCACTAAGGGCTCAGTGACCTGTCAAAAACCATCAGTATGAATATCTAAGCAGAGCACCACATGAAGACCCCCCCACAGGCCGCCCCTAAGCACAACCATAGCATTAACTCAAAACTGAAAATAAAGATTAAACAACAACCACAAGACATTAATCAGTAAAACGGCCTGACACTGTGTGTAGGTTACTCAGCACAATCCTAGTGACAGGTTCCCCTTAAATGCTCTTGGGTGGTGAGACTGGACCCCATGGAAGATTGGCTGGTGCTGGCAAGCATGCTGGAAGCATTATCTGCTATCGAAACGAACAACTGTTTGCACTGCAATGGCTTCAGAAGTGGTGACCGTTGCCTCCCTGCAAAGTGGGACAGGAAGCTATGTGTCGTTGATGGGCGTGTGGCTTGTGCGCCACCAACAGGAGCAGCCACACCAGCCCCACCTCCTTGGCGTCTGCGTGCACCATCATAAGCACTTCCAATTCCCCGTCCCTTAACACACACCTTACGTATTTTCTAATTGCTAGGTATCTGGAAACCAAGTTTGCTTGATTAATTGAAACAAAAAAAATTTAATAAAAATGTGGTCACCTGTAGCAGGCCAAGAGCTTTTTAAAGATTTCAAACCACCTTAATTTCACACAAAGCACGTTAAACTGTATTGACAACAATAGTCAATTTTTGGGTCAAACAATTAGGTCACCTATAGCGGGCCAAACTTTTTTTTTTTTATTCAAAGCACCGTAATTTAACACAAAGCAGGTTAAACTGTATGGATGTCCCTCTCCTCCATACCTCATATCCGAGCACCAAGATACTCGAGTGATATCCGAGTACCACCAATCACGCTGCTCACCACTATTCCCCACTAATTATACACAAAACCACCAGAGATGGAGAAGCTCCACATCAACGAGAAACCTATTATTCTTTTCAACCAGGTAGACCATTTAGAGTCTGTGAATGTTTCATCAGAGAACAAATAGTAGAAAAATAAAGAAACAACAAAAAAAATTTTTTTTTTTATATTAAATATCATATTTTTCCATGGTGTCCGCTCAGGAGCCAGCCTGATCCCTCCTTGCACCGCATCCTGCTTCAATATATCTTCTACACCAGTGAGCTAATGACCTGTTCGTTTTTCTCATGAAGATTCACCAGAACCAGAAGGCACCTGGTGTACCAACAACTGAATTAAGAGTAAAACTATTGACTTATTAAGAGATAGTTTGTGGAGAAAGAGTTTTGCAGAGGACAGGAAAAGGACAGGTAAGCATACTTTGGTTTCTTTCTTTTTGTATTTGGTGCTCAGTAAAGAAGTCAGAGCAGAGGAGAGAGTTGAGATTGGTTTGCAAGAGTGATGAGAGGTCACAGAATGACAGGAGGATCATCAGGAGGTCCATGTCAACCTACAGGTCTCATGTAGGATAGCTGCAGAGACACCATCACGTGTTTCTCAACGCAAGCAGTGAGTAGCCAGACCTTTCCCCGGGAAGGAACAACCACGGGAAGGGCAGCATCCAATAAAGGAAAACATCCAATACAGGAAAACCACCTATGCCAAGCATGGTATCCATCCACAGACAGCTGTTTCGGGGTGTTTGCCCCTCACCAGTGTGGAGTAGGAATCTGGCTATTAGGAGCAGTGCCTAGTAAAAGGCTGTGAAGGAACAGATGATTGGCCTCGGGGAGACCAAAACATCCAACACCGCGGAGACACCATCATGTGTTTCTCAACGCAGTGATCCAGAACACTGCCCCCATCCCTTATGGGAAATATGCAAATGCATGTAGGATAGCTGTGGAGACACCATCACGTGTTTCTCAACGCAAGCAGTGAATAGCCAGACCTTTCCCCGGGAAGGAACAACCACGGGAAGGGCAGCATCCAATAAAGGAAAACATCCAATACAGGAAAACCACCTATGCCAAGCATGGTATCCATCCACAGACAGCTGTTTCGGGGTGTTTGCCCCTCATCAGTGTGGAGTAGGAATCTGGCTATTAGGAGCAGTGCCTAGTAAAAGGCTGTGAAGGAACAGATGATTGGCCTCGGGGAGACCAAAACATCCAACACCGCGGAGACACCATCACATGTTTCTCAACGCAGTGATCCAGAACACTGCCCCCATCCCTTATGGGAAATATGCAAATGCATGTAGGATAGCTGCGGAGACACCATCACGTGTTTCTCAACGCAAGCAGTGAATAGCCAGACCTTTCCCCGGGAAGGAACAACCACGGGAAGGGCAGCATCCAATAAAGGAAAACATCCAATACAGGAAAACCACCTATGCCAAGCATGGTATCCATCCACAGACAGCTTTTTTTTTTTTTTTTTTTTTATTTTCCCCTCAGATGGGAAGTTCCACAGTCAGGTAACCAAAACTATAAGGAACTCATCTCCCAAAACAGCGTGCCACACACTTAGTGCCACCGCCATTCCCATCATCATTGGAAAACACACAAAAAATGTTTTAATTAACAACCAAAAACCACTTCAAGATACATTAACAAAATGTTTCCACTTTTTAGTCTTCCAAATTCCCTCCGCATCCACCTCCCCTCTCCTCCTCTGATCACACACAAAGCAAAAATACAATTTTCCCAAAATAATTTTTATACAGTTTTTAACCTCAATATCCTTCCTTTTAAACACATACACATTCCTCACATCCCACAAAACCTCTTTTATACATGCCATCATCAACCACAATACTCTCTCCTTCTCCCCACACATACCCAATCCAAACATAAAGAGCTCAAAAGACAACAGATTTACCTCACACAGCTCCTTACACAAACGACCCAGACCTGCAATCACACTTCTAGCATACTGACAATTCCAAAACAAATGCACCACACTCTCACTCCCACCACATCCACTCCTCGGACACCTCTCACTCCTCACTAAACCCCGATTTTTCAGAAACTCCCTCACTGGCAACACCCCATGCAATGACTGCCATACAATCTCACTCTGCCTATTTGTCATACCATTCACACGTACCTTCTTCCATACTTTCTGCACATCATCCCCTCTTACCATTTTAAAATCTGGCAAGAACAGCCTATGGGCTCGTCCTACAATAATGTCACATTCCATCTCTCTACACTCAATCATCTTATATACAGCTTTCTTCTTTTCTAACAATCTCACATCCACATCACAAAGTTCATACTTCACTAAAAATTTGTAAACCCACACATACCACACAGGAACCTCAAAAGCCACTGGGCTCCTAAGATCTCTTTCACGCCATTTCAAACGAAACAAGAAATTTCCAAACAAAAACCTGCACATACATGCATACTTCCCATCCATCCTAATCACACCTAGTACAAACACCATAATATTCACGCCGAAAAAAACATTCAAATTTGGGAAACCCAGTCCCCCCTTATCCAAACTCTTCATAACAATCTCTCTCCTTGCACGCTCCATACATGAACCCCAAAAAAAGACAAACAAAACCCTATTTAATCTTCTAATACACATGTGGCTTGGTGGAAACACCATCGCAACATACAAAAAAATAGGTAACACAACACTCTTAATAACTAAAATTTTACCAAAAAACGTAAGATCCCTCAAACTCCAAAAATTTAACTTACGCTCCACTCTCTCTCTCACATCCACCCAGCTTTCCTCTCCATCCAATTTCTCTGAAAATTTCACACCCAAAACCTTTATCGATCCACTCACCACATTCACTCCAACATCATCGCTCAGACTCCTTCCCCCAAAATTCTTACACTCACTCTTCTCCCAATTCACTTTAAAAGCAGATGCTCCACAAAAAATAGAAACCAACAACTTCACACGCCGTACCGAACACTCTGAATCACACAGCACACACACATCATCCATATAGCCACTCATCTTCCATTCTCTCCCCCCACCCCCGGGTACTTGCACACCCCGAATCACCTTATCTTTTCTTAACAAACATAACAAAGGCTCAATTGCGCAAATAAAAACGATAGGGGACAAAGGACACCCCTGCCGAACACCCGAAAATACATTTACTCTCCTCCCCACATTTCCATTCAACAACACACAACTGTAAATATTCTTATACAAACTTCTCACTCTCTCAACAAACTCAGAAGGAAAACCCATCTTCACCAACACACTAAACAAAAAACCATGCGCCAATCTATCATACGCCTTCTCAAAATCCAAACTCAACACATACACCCCTTTCTTACGATTCATGCAGTCCCACAAACAATCTCTCAACATACACAAACTTCCATGTATTCGTCTTCCAGGTACCGCACAACATTGCTCCTCACCCACCACACTCCCAACCACACCACGCATCCTGTTAGCCAAAAGTTTCGCATAAATCTTATAATCACAATTCAGCAATGTGATCGGCCTCCAATTTTTTAGATTTTTCAAATCACCTTTTTTTGGCAATAACACAACCACCCCTGCACGCATACCATTTGCCACCTCTGCATTCGCCCACATATACTTACATACATCCACAAAATCCTTCCCAATCACATCCCACATCACACGATAAAATTCCACCGGTAAACCATCCTCCCCCGGTGTTTTATTCAGCGCCATACTGCACACCACCTTCCATACTTCTTCACCCGTCACATCACCCATCAAACTTTCCCTTTCTATCCTATTCAAACTATTTTCCAAAACACTCAACACCTCACCCTCCAAACCTTCATCCCTCCATTTCACAGCATACAAATCATCATAAAACTTTGCCACTTCCTCACACAAGTCCGCGCCACTAACTTCATTTCCATCCATCCCATTCAAAACACTCATACTCTGTCTCTTCCCAAAAACTTTCTTAAAGAAAAACCGCGAACACTTCTCATTCTTCTCCAAATTCTCTAATTTGGCCCTATACACAATACTCCTCCCTCTTTCTAACAAAAAATCATTCACTTCTTTTTTCACTTTCACTAAATCTTCACTCACATCCATCCCTCCCGCCCTCAACTTATACAACAAACTCAATCTTGCATTTAAAAAAACAAACCTTTCTCTCTTTGCAGCCGCACACTTGTACCCGAGTTTTTTAAAAAAACTCTTGGTTCTCCATTTAACCCAATCCCACCATTCACACATATTTCTGAAATCACTCCTGCACCCACACCACTCTGCATAATGTCTTTCATACTCCTCTCTCACCCCCCCTCCTTCCAGCAAACTCACATTCAACTTCCACACACCTTTCCCAGCCACCTCATTAACATGCAAATCCAATTCACACTTCATACACACATGATCCGAAAAAAACACCCTCTCCTGTGCATAACTAACAGGAATCAGATTTTTTGAAACAAAACAATAGTCCAATCTAGACTCCACCCTCCCACTGTCAGAAAAAAACGTATTTAACAACGGAGTTATCTTGCATGCCCGCTGCATATCTTTTAAACCAAAATCACTCACCATATCCATTAACACTTTCCCTGATGCATCGACATTCACACTTCCCACATCACAGTTCATATCACCCACTATCACAACAGGCACTCTTCCTGGAATAAAAAACTTAATTTTTTCAAATAAAACTCTACGCTCCTGTTTATCCACAGGCGCATATACATTAATAACGCAAAAACGAACATTTCTAAACTCAAAATTTGCCAACACACACCTTCCAACCTCAATCACCATATAGTCACACAAACTCACATCATTTCCCTTCACCAAAAAACCCACACCATCATTTTTATTACAGGCACTCCCTGACCACACAGACGCACCATGAGGCCATTCACTCCCCTTCACACCATCCACAATACCACACTCCTGCAAACAAAAAATTCCTGCATTTTGAGTTGCAAAAAAATCCAAGATGGCCGCCCGCCGCAACCTGTTTTTAAAAACCCTCACATTTTGTGATATAATAACAAAACCCATAACATACACAGAAACAAAAATACTAAGAAAATCAACCTACAAACATAACATTACGCAACTTACATAAAAAACACACAAAACAAAAAAAAAAAAAAACAAAAAAAAAAACAAAAAAAAAACATTTTTTAAAGGCAAATGCTACTATATACAAAAACACTTAGCTACTGAAATAATAGCACATAGCTAACCAGCACCGCTACTGTCCTCCTCCACCATCTGCGCCGTGCAGCTTTCAGGGCCGCTAACCTCCATACACTCCTCCAGACGCGTCTTCTTCTGTCCAGCCTTCCTCCGGGGCACTCCTTCACCATCCTCAAAGTCACTAATTTCCCCACCACCCTCCCTGGGACACTTTCGACCTCCAGGCTCCTCTTCTGAGGAAAAAGCACCAATGTTTCCTGGGTCAGACCCATGAATCACAGACTCAGCCATCTCCTCCGCCCCAGAAGTATCAAAATCCATCAAATCACCCAACTCGACTGCTTTGGTAACTGGGGACTCCTTTTTTTTTTTATTTTTATTAATCATAGCACGCTCTTCCTGCTTTGCAGCTCTCCAGAATTCCTTGTCCTCCTGCTTCTCCCTCTTCCTCTCAGCCTCCTTGTCCTCCTGCCGTTTATCCCGCCTTCTCTCAATCATAGAGGGCGGAATTACCTCAGAGCTTTGCTGCACAGACGCCTCGCCATCCTCCCGCTTCCTCTCCTCCTCTCGCTTCTTAACCTCCTCCTCTCTCTTTTTTTCCTCCTCCTGCCTCCGCTCCTCCTTACGTTTCTTTTCTTCCTCTTCCCGCCTCTCCTCCTCTCTAGTTGGCCTCCTCGGCACACCATATGGACAATCCTTATACAGGTGCCCTGTATTACCACAACGGTCACATTCACGTGGCATCGGACACTCAGCCGCCACATGGCCTTCTCTTTTGCAGTTACGGCAAACCAAACTTTTATCGCACATATTCTGCAAGTGCCCAAACTGGAAACACTTCCTGCAGTATAGAGGCTGCCCTGCATATGTCAGAAAGCCCCTATGACCCGCCACTGAGAAATTCGCCGGGGGGTGGGTGAAACCTCCCAAACAACTTGGGTCTCTCTTCAGTTTCACACGAAACACAAGTTTACAGTTAAAAATGCCCAAGCAATTTCTCTGTTTGTCTCCACCCTTAACATATTCGCAGTACCGAGCCAGGAACTGCTCCAACAGACTTACTTCAGTATAAGGATTATAAACAGTAACCGTCACAACTTTTTCCATGAGCCCAAACAGAGGCTCCACCCGCACTCCCTCCAGGCATGGGTCACCATCATGACTTCTGAGCCACTCAAAGACTGTTAAACAGCAAGGCTCACTCACAAAGGTAACATCATAAGTACCTTGGTTATGAAATTCGTTCACGCTGAAAATATCAGTCCGATGAGCTCCAGCCTTTCCCTCCAGCAGGTCACGAACCACGTACACCACGTTGTTTTTGGCACCATCTTCCACGACCACACGAATTGTATTCTTAATGAACATCTTCAAACTTCTCTGCCGGTACGAATACCGCAGCAATAAATTAGCAGCACGCTGCTAGGAAACACTCGCACCCTCTGACCGCGACACAAGATCGCAGCCAGAAGGCCGAGAGGCACTCCTACCCACAGACAGCTGATTCGGGGTGTTTGCCCCTCATCAGTGTGGAGTAGGAATCTGGCTATTAGGAGCAGTGCCTAGTAAAAGGCTGTGAAGGAACAGATGATTGGCCTCGGGGAGACCAAAACATCCAACACCGCGGAGACACCATCACGTGTTTCTCAACGCAGTGATCCAGAACACTGCCCCCATCCCTTATGGGAAATATGCAAATGCATGTAGGATAGCTGCGGAGACACCATCACGTGTTTCTCAACGCAAGCAGTGAATAGCCAGACCTTTCCCCGGGAAGGAACAACCACGGGAAGGGCAGCATCCAATAAAGGAAAACATCCAATACAGGAAAACCACCTATGCCAAGCATGGTATCCATCCACAGACAGCTTTTTTTTTTTTCCCCTCAGATGGGAAGTTCCACAGTCAGGTAACCAAAACTATAAGGAACTCATCTCCCAAAACAGCGTGCCACACACTTAGTGCCACCGCCATTCCCATCATCATTGGAAAACACACAAAAAATGTTTTAATTAACAACCAAAAACCACTTCAAGATACATTAACAAAATGTTTCCACTTTTTAGTCTTCCAAATTCCCTCTGCATCCACCTCCCCTCTCCTCCTCTGATCACACACAAAGCAAAAATACAATTTTCCCAAAATAATTTTTATACAGTTTTTAACCTCAATATCCTTCCTTTTAAACACATACACATTCCTCACATCCCACAAAACCTCTTTTATACATGCCATCATCAACCACAATACTCTCTCCTTCTCCCCACACATACCCAATCCAAACATAAAGAGCTCAAAAGACAACAGATTCACCTCACACAGCTCCTTACACAAACGACCCAGACCTGCAATCACACTTCTAGCATACTGACAATTCCAAAACAAATGCACCACACTCTCACTCCCACCACATCCACTCCTCGGACACCTCTCACTCCTCACTAAACCCCGATTTTTCAGAAACTCCCTCACTGGCAACACCCCATGCAATGACTGCCATACAATCTCACTCTGCCTATTTGTCATACCATTCACACGTACCTTCTTCCATACTTTCTGCACATCATCCCCTCTTACCATTTTAAAATCTGGCAAGAACAGCCTATGGGCTCGTCCTACAATAATGTCACATTCCATCTCTCTACACTCAATCATCTTATATACAGCTTTCTTCTTTTCTAACAATCTCACATCCACATCACAAAGTTCATACTTCACTAGAAATTTGTAAACCCACACATACCACACAGGAACCTCAAAAGCCACTGCGCTCCTAAGATCTCTTTCACGCCATTTCAAACGAAACAAGAAATTTCCAAACAAAAACCTGCACATACCTGCATACTTCCCATCCATCCTAATCACACCTAGTACAAACACCATAATATTCACGCCGAAAAAAACATTCAAATTTGGGAAACCCAGTCCCCCCTTATCCAAACTCTTCATAACAATCTCTCTCCTCGCACGCTCCATACATGAACCCCAAAAAAAGACAAACAAAACCCTATTTAATCTTCTAATACACATGCAGCTTGGTGGAAACACCATCGCAACATACAAAAAAATAGGTAACACAACACTCTTAATAACTAAAATTTTACCAAAAAACGTAAGATCCCTCAAACTCCAAAAATTTAACTTACGCTCCACTCTCTCTTTCACATCCACCCAGCTTTCCTCTCCATCCAATTTCTCTGAAAATTTCACACCCAAAACCTTTATCGATCCACTCACCACATTCACTCCAACATCATCGCTCAGACTCCTTCCCCCAAAATTCTTACACTCACTCTTCTCCCAATTCACTTTAAAAGCAGATGCTCCACAAAAAATAGAAACCAACAACTTCACACGCCGTACCGAACACTCTGAATCACACAGCACACACACATCATCCATATAGCCACTCATCTTCCATTCTCTCCCCCCACCCCCGGGTACTTGCACACCCCGAATCACCTTATCTTTTCTTAACAAACATAACAAAGGCTCAATTGCGCAAATAAAAACGATAGGGGACAAAGGACACCCCTGCCGAACACCCGAAAATACATTTACTCTCCTCCCCACATTTCCATTCAACAACACACAACTGTAAATATTCTTATACAAACTTCTCACTCTCTCAACAAACTCAGAAGGAAAACCCATCTTCACCAACACACTAAACAAAAAACCATGCGCCAATCTATCATACGCCTTCTCAAAATCCAAACTCAACACATACACCCCTTTCTTACGATTCATGCAGTCCCACAAACAATCTCTCAACATACACAAACTTCCATGTATTCGTCTTCCAGGTACCGCACAACATTGCTCCTCACCCACCACACTCCCAACCACACCACGCATCCTGTTAGCCAAAAGTTTCGCATAAATCTTATAATCACAATTTAGCAATGTGATCGGCCTCCAATTTTTTAGATTTTTCAAATCACCTTTTTTTGGCAATAACACAACCACCCCTGCACGCATACCATTTGCCACCTCTGCATTCGCCCACATATACTTACATACATCCACAAAATCCTTCCCAATCACATCCCACATCACACGATAAAATTCCACCGGTAGACCATCCTCCCCCGGCGTTTTATTCAGCGCCATACTGCACACTACCTTCCATACTTCTTCACCCGTCACCTCACCCATCAAACTTTCCCTTTCTATCCTATTCAAACTATTTTCCAAAACACTCAGCACCTCACCCTCCAAACCTTCATCCCTCCATTTCACAGCATACAAATCATCATAAAACTTTGCCACTTCCTCACACAAGTCCGCGCCACTAACTTCATTTCCATCCATCCCATTCAAAACACTCATACTCTGTCTCTTCCCAAAAACTTTCTTAAAGAAAAACCGCGAACACTTCTCATTCTTCTCCAAATTCTCTAATTTGGCCCTATACACAATACTCCTCCCTCTTTCTAACAAAAAATCATTCACTTCTTTTTTCACTTTCACTAAATCTTCACTTACATCCATCCCTCCCGCCCTCAACTTATACAACAAACTCAATCTTGCATTTAAAAAAACAAACCTTTCTCTCTTTGCAGCCGCACACTTGTACCCGAGTTTTTTAAAAAAACTCTTGGTTCTCCATTTAACCCAATCCCACCATTCACACACATTTCTGAAATCACTCCTGCACCCACACCACTCTGCATAATGTCTTTCATACTCCTCTCTCACCCCCCCTCCTTCCAGCAAACTCACATTCAACTTCCACACACCTTTCCCAGCCACCTCATTAACATGCAAATCCAATTCACACTTCATACACACATGATCCGAAAAAAACACCCTCTCCTGTGCATAACTAACAGGAATCAGATTTTTTGAAACAAAACAATAGTCCAATCTAGACTCTACCCTCCCACTGTCAGAAAAAAACGTATTTAACAACGGAGTTATCTTGCATGCCCGCTGCATATCTTTTAAACCAAAATCACTCACCATATCCATTAACACTTTCCCTGACGCATCTACATTCACACTTCCCACATCACAGTTCATATCACCCACTATCACAACAGGCACTCTTCCTGGAATAAAAAACTTAATTTTTTCAAATAAAACTCTACGCTCCTGTTTATCCACAGGCGCATATACATTAATAACGCAAAAACGAACATTTCTAAACTCAAAATTAGCCAACACACACCTTCCAACCTCAATCACCATATAGTCACACAAACTCACATCATTTCCCTTCACCAAAAAACCCACACCATCATTTTTATTACAGGCACTCCCTGACCACACAGACGCACCATGAGGCCATTCACTCCCCTTCTCACCATCCACAATCCCACACTCCTGCAGACAAAAAATTCCTGCATTCTGGGTTGCAAAAAAATCCAAAATGGCTGCCCGCCGCCACCTGCTTTTAAAGACCCTCACATTTTGTGATATGAGTACAAAACCCATCACATACACAAAAAAATACTAAAAAAAACAACCTACGAACATGAGATTACTCAACTTACATGAAAACCAAAAAAAACATTTTTAAAGGCAAATGCTATACACAAAATCACCTAGCTACTGAAATAATAGCACATATCTACACAGCACCGCCACTGTTCTCCTCCACCATCTGCGCTGAGCAGCTTTCAGAGCCGCTGACCTCCATACACTCCTCCACACGCGCCTTCTTCTGCCCAGCCTTCCTCTGGGGCCCTCCACCTTCATCACAGATTTCCCCACCACCCTCCCTGGGACACTTTCGACCTCCAGGCTCCTCTTCTGAGGAAAAAACGCCAATGCTTTCTGGATCAGAATCAAGAATCAACGACGCAGCCATCTCCTCCGCCCCAGAAGTGTCAAAATCCATCAAACCACCCAACTCCTCATCTTTGGTAACTGGGGCCTCCTTTTTTTTCTTTTTATTTTTAACCATAGCACGCTCTTCTTGCTTTGCGGCTCTCCAGAATAACTTGTCTTCCAGCTCCTCCTTCCTCCTTTCAGCCTCCTTGTCCTCCTGCCGTCTATCCCGCCGCCTCTCAACCATGGAGGGCGGAATTACCTCAGCGCTTTGCTGCGCAGATGCCTCGCTTTCCTCCCGCTTCCTCTCCTCCCGTTTCTTAACCTCCTCCTCTCTCTTTTTTTCCTCCTGCCTCCGCTCCTCCTTACATTTTTTTTCTTCCTCCTCCCGCCTCTCCTCCTCTCTAGTTGGCCTCCTTGGCACACCATATGGACAGTCCTTATACAGGTGCCCTGTATTACCACACTGGTCACATTCACGTGGCATCGGACACTGAGCCGCTGCATGGCCTTCTTGCTTGCAGTTACGACAAACCATGCCTTTCTCACACGTATTCTGTAAGTGCCCAAATTGGAAACACTTCCTGCAGTATAGAGGCTGCCCTGCATACGACAGAAAGCCCCTATGACCCGCCACTGAAAAGTTCGCCGGGGGATGGGTGAAACCTCCCAAACAGCTTGGGTCTTTCCTCAGTTTCACACGAAACACATATTTACAATTAAAAATGCCCAAACAATTTCTCTGTTTCTCTCCACTTTTCACATATTCACAGTACCGAGCCAGGAACTGCTCCAGCAGCCTTACTTCTGTGTAAGGATTATACACGGTAACAGTCACAATTTTCTCCATGAGCCCAAACAGAGGCTCCACCCGCACTCCCCCCAGGCAGGGATCACCATCATGGCTTCTTAACCACTCGAAGACAGTTAGACAGCAAGGCTCACTCACAAAGGTAACATCATATATACCTTGGTTGTGAAATTCATTCACACTGAAAATGTCAGTCCGATGAGCTCCAGCCTTTCCCTCCAGCAGGTCACGAACCACATACACCACGTTGTTTTTGGCACCATCCTCCACGACCACACGAATCGTATTCTTGATAAACATCTTCAGTCTTCACTGCCGATACGAATATCGCAGACGAAAATTAGCAGCACGCTGCAAAGAAATACTCGCACCCTCTGACTGCGACACAAGATCGCAGCCAAAAGACCGAGAGACACTCCTACCCACAAACAGCTGTTTCGGGGTTTTTGCCCCTCATCAGTGTGGAGTAGGAATCTGGCTATTAGGAGCAGTGCCTAGTAAAAGGCTGTGAAGGAACAGATGATTGGCCTCGGGGAGACCAAAACATCCAAAACCGCGGAGACACCATCACGTGTTTCTCAACGCAGTGATCCAGAACACTGCCCCATCCCTTATGGGAAATATGCAAATGCATGTAGGATAGCTGCGGAGACACCATCACGTGTTTCTCAACGCAAGCAGTGAATAGCCAGACCTTTCCCCGGGAAGGAACAACCACGGGAAGGGCAGCATTCAATAAAGGAAAACATCCAATACAGGAAAACCACCTATGCCAAGCATGGTATCCATCCACAGACAGCTGTTTCGGGGTGTTTGCCCCTCATCAGTGTGGAGTAGGAATCTGGCTATTAGGAGCAGTGCCTAGTAAAAGGCTGTGAAGGAACAGATGATTGGCCTCGGGGAGACCAAAACATCCAACACCGCGGAGACACCATCACGTGTTTCTCAACGCAGTGATCCAGAACACTGCCCCCATCCCTTATGGGAAATATGCAAATGCATGTAGGATAGCTGCGGAGACACCATCACGTGTTTCTCAACGCAAGCAGTGAATAGCCAGACCTTTCCCCGGGAAGGAACAACCACGGGAAGGGCAGCATCCAATAAAGGAAAACATCCAATACAGGAAAACCACCTATGCCAAGCATGGTATCCATCCACAGACAGCTGTTTCGGGGTGTTTGCCCCTCATCAGTGTGGAGTAGGAATCTGGCTATTAGGAGCAGTGCCTAGTAAAAGGCTGTGAAGGAACAGATGATTGGCCTCGGGGAGACCAAAACATCCAAAACCGCGGAGACACCATCACGTGTTTCTCAACGCAGTGATCCAGAACACTGCCCCCATCCCTTATGGGAAATATGCAAATGCATGTAGGATAGCTGCGGAGACACCATCACGTGTTTCTCAACGCAAGCAGTGAATAGCCAGACCTTTCCCCGGGAAGGAACAACCACGGGAAGGGCAGCATCCAATAAAGGAAAACATCCAATACAGGAAAACCACCTATGCCAAGCATGGTATCCATCCACAGACAGCTGTTTCGGGGTGTTTGCCCCTCATCAGTGTGGAGTAGGAATCTGGCTATTAGGAGCAGTGCCTAGTAAAAGGCTGTGAAGGAACAGATGATTGGCCTCGGGGAGACCAAAACATCCATCACCGCGGAGACACCATCACGTGTTTCTCAACGCAGTGATCCAGAACACTGCCCCCATCCCTTATGGGAAATATGCAAATGCATGTAGGATAGCTGCGGAGACACCATCACGTGTTTCTCAACGCAAGCAGTGAATAGCCAGACCTTTCCCCGGGAAGGAACAACCACGGGAAGGGCAGCATCCAATAAAGGAAAACATCCAATACAGGAAAACCACCTATGCCAAGCATGGTATCCATCCACAGACAGCTGTTTCGGGGTGTTTGCCCCTCATCAGCGTGGAGTAGGAATCTGGCTATTAGGAGCAGTGCCTAGTAAAAGGCTGTGAAGGAACAGATGATTGGCCTCGGGGAGACCAAAACATCCAACACCGCGGAGACACCATCACTTGTTTCTCAATGCAGTGATCCAGAACACTGCCCCCATCCCTTATGGGAAATATGCAAATGCTTCCCGGGGCCAATCATCTGTTCCTTCACAGCCTTTTACTAGGCACTGCTCCTAATAGCCAGATTCCTACTCCACACTGATGAGGGGCAAACACCCCGAAACAGCTGTCTGTGGATGGATACCATGCTTGGCATAGGTGGTTTTCCTGTATTGGATGTTTTCCTTTATTGGATGCTGCCCTTCCTGTGGTTATTCCTTCCCGGGGAAAGGTCTGGCTATTCACTGCTTGCGTTGAGAAACACGTGATGGTGTCTCCGCAGCTATCCTACATGCATTTGCATATTTCCCATAAGGGATGGGGGCAGTGTTCTGGATCACTGCGTTGAGAAACACGTGATGGTGTCTCCGCGGTGTTGGATGTTTTGGTCTCCCCGAGGCCAATCATCTGTTCCTTCACAACCTACAGGTCTCAACTCATTGTACCCAAAGGCAATAGAGTGGAGTTCTTGTGGAACAATTGTAAGGAGAAGACTCGGATCAGGCATACCTACTCCGTGACGGATTCAGAACTGTCGGGGTTGTCACCCAGGTTGCACGAGGGAAAGCATAAGGCACTGGACCAAGCATTGCATCCAGGAGTAGGAGGCGCAGCTAAGTTAAAAGAGCTGCAGCGTGTGGGAAATCAGTCAGTCAGAGCGGGAACGCACAGCGCGCAGGAGGGCAGTGTCAGGACTCCTACTGTGAGGCATCCAGACAAAGCATACCACAGCCAGATGGGTCAGAGAGCCTTAACCAGACACTGCCGACAAAGACGCATCCGGTCCCCAAGGACATCTCTGACCATGAGTCACAAATCCTGTAGTCAGGACATAGACGCCGGCACGCACCAACGGGGAGGCTGGGTAACCTGCCTCCCGCCGATCGTCGACTGGACCTCGAGGAATCAACCCCAGGATCCAGGACGCCATGTCCTTCAGGACTACACTGGACTAGTGTTGAGCGATACCGTCCGATACTTGAAAGTATCGGTATCGGAAAGTATCGGCCGATACCGGCAAAGTATCGGATCTAATCCGATACCGATACCCGATACCAATACAAGTCAATGGGACTCAAGTATCGGACGGTATCCCTGATGGTTCCCAGGGTCTGAAGGAGAGGAAACTCTCCTTCAGGCCCTGGGATCCATATTAATGTGTAAAATAAAGAATTAAAATAAAAAATATTGCTATACTCACCTCTCCGACGCAGCCTGGACCTCACCGAGGGAACCGGCAGCGTTCTTTGCTTAAAATGCGCGCGTTTCCTGCCTCCCGTGACGTCACGGCTTGTGATTGGTCGCGTGCCGCCCATGTGGCCGCGACGCGACCAATCACAGCAAGCCGTGACGTCACGGGAGGCAGGAAACGCGCGCATTTTAAAATTACGTCACGGCTTGTGATTGGTTGCGTGCCGCCCATGTGACCGCGACGCGACCAATCACAGCAAGCCGTGACGTAATTTTCAGGTCCTGAATGCAGAATTAGGCATTCAGGACCTGAAATTAGGTCACGGCTTGCTGTGATTGGTCGTGTCGCGGTCACATGGGCGGCACGCAACCAATCACAAGCCGTGACGTCACGGGAGGCAGGAAACGCGCGCATTTTAAGCAAAGAACGCTGCCGGTTCCCTCGGTGAGGTCCAGGCTGCGTCGGAGAGGTGAGTATAGCAATATTTTTTATTTTAATTCTTTATTTTACACATTAATGTTGTTTCGATACCGATACCCGATACCACAAAAGTATCGGATCTCGGTATCGGAATTCCGATACCCGCAAGTATCGGCCGATACCCGATACTTGCGGTATCGGAATGCTCAACACTACACTGGACCCCTTATGTGCCAAGGCCTTGACGCCAACGATCACATCTCGAACACCACATTCTGACGTCGTCAGACTGATAAGTTTGCTATTCTTGAACTTGCTACCTTAACCTTTACACCTGTTTACTATGAGTTCCAAACCCCTTGTTTTTTTACGCTCATTCTCCCATTTTCTCCCTGTGAGGAGAATATCTGTTAAAGTAAACCCCACATTAACCCTTGCTCTGCCTCCGACCCCTTACCGTGTCTTGCAACCTGCTCACACAATTTCCTCTTATTCTCTCCAGCCAGGTAGACCACATGGAGACGGTGAAAGCAGAAGAACTTCTGGAAACTGAGACTGCAGACCCACTGGAATCATCAAGCAACTGGTGTACCAACCACCAGATTAATATTAAAGCTGTTGACTAATTGAGGTAATCCACCATGATTGTTTGCAGAGACTTTAAAAAACTGTCCCAGTTTACGCAAGTTATACATTTCTCTAACAAGTCCTTGTTGACAGATTACCAAAGATTGGCAGCCTATATTAATTATAAACCGTTATTTATATTTTTAGATTAATAGAGAACACCTTTAACTTGTGTAGAAACTAATGAGCCATTAACAAGTGTAAACTTATCACTCATGCACCTTCTTGATGGATATAAAGGAAGAGATGATGAAAACACAGAATGCACAAAGCAAGGAAACAGACTTTAAAACAGATTTAATACACAAATACACACAATATATCTCGCTATAAAATGAATGGCTTCTGGTAGATGATAACTCCCCAGATATCCATATAATGTAAAAGAAATTGAAATCTCATCATGCTTTGCACACGTAATACACAAGTAGATGGGTGTATAATGTTACATCCTGAATTGTGAAATGAGTCTTAAGGGAGCACTACAAATAATAAAATGCCAAGAGGAGGCTACCATCTAACTGAAACGGATAGCTGGTGAAATATATGTTTGAAATAGTATTGGAAATATGGCTTCCTTGATCCATTACATAAAAATTCAATTATGCCTTTTGACCCCAGGCAGTGAACATTTTGCTAAGTACAGAAAAATCTTAGTTTTGCTATTTTATGTGTGCCTTGAAGATTGAAAGATGCCAAAAGTGACTACTTTCTCCACGAGAGTACTAGTTGGTTTGGCAATGACTAAACCTGTCGCAGTGTGACTGTGGGATAGCAAACGGGATCCTATACTGTTCCTTAGTCTAGAGGTCCCTAGCTATGCTTGTCCCCAGGATTACCCCTGATGGTGGGGATGCCTGGGTCTGGTTCCTCATTATGCTCCTGAGTAACACTAGTCTGTTAAGTGTATGGGGGGAACATAAATAAGGCACACAGGGCAATACGGACGCACAGTCACACAACACAGGGAAAACACTAAAGTAAAAAAGTGTAGAGCCTGTGAGACATCAAAGTAACAAAAAGACACCAAGGGAAAAGGAAAGGTTTCACCAAACACCACTCACAACAACTTTGGAATAACCACCAGTTATTCAGGATGTGTCCACCTCTCCATACTAGGATAGACTAACTACAGCTGACATTACCTACAAAGTAAAGTCAGTCTATATAGAAGGAGAGCAGACATGACTGGTTTTGCCACAATATGTGACTAAAGGGATTAACAAGCTTAGTTCAGGAAAGATTTAACTCTTGCTAAGCTGCCCAGGAGCTCCAGCTCTTAGAGTTGACATCCAAGTCCCCCTGCACTCATAGCCATCAATGGAGTTAGAAGGAAGAGTATAAGAATCAGAGGATTGCACATAACCTGACGCTGCCGTGACAGTTGGTGAGAGTTGCAAAAACCTCCTTGTGACAAAACCAAGTCTTTAAGTCTAAGGAACTTTCTTTTTTTACTCTTAACTACCTCACAGAGATATGGACTTTCTAAGTCATATTGCCAAATCACCACTCGCAGAGAGGTAACCAACCTGTGGCATTGACTGCTGATGTCACTAAGGAAGACGCAGGTGATCATAGGATTAGCCAAGGTAGAAAAGATTGGAGTCAAGCAAACGTAACGAGGAGACAAGCCAACTCTGGATCACATATCCAATGGGCAAGGAATGATGTCAAGATAAAGAGCAGAGATAAACAAAAGACTATCGGCAACAAGCGACACAAGGCTAGAAATAGTACATTAATCGAATTGTGATGCATATTTCATATTTTTGCAGACAATATAGTTTGCGAAAGAGATGCCCCAAACTGATATTGCAATATTACGCAACCAGCCAGGGGAGTAACTGGGGGGAAACAGTCGGAGCACTTCCCCTGACGAAGCTAAATGCATTATCAACACGCGTTGGGTCGGGACTCGGGAAGGCATTTGTGGGCTCCATTTTTTTTGGCAAATATGCCTTAATATTTGTTTGGCTATGTAATCTGCCTACTTTCGCTTACTCTTCTTTATCTCAATATGATTTAATGATGTGCTGCATGGCACTCTGCACTGTTTAGTATTTGTTGTTACATGATATGTCTCTGCACTAGCGTGTGGTGGTCATTCGACTGCTTCAAGATGTTGATTATCCTCATATGATGTGAACATCAATATACACTCACTGGCCACTTTATTAGGTACACCTGTCCAACTTCTTGTTAACACTTAATTTCTAATCAGCCAATCACATGGCGGCAACTCAGTGCATTTAGGCATGTAGACATGGTCAAGACAATCTCCTGCAGTTCAAACCGAGCATCAGTATGGGGAAGAAAGGTGATTTGAGTGCCTTTGAACGTGGCATGGTTGTTGGTGCCAGAAGGGCTGGTCTGAGTATTTCAGAAACTGCTAATCTACTGGGATTTTCACGCACAACCATCTCTAGGGTTTACAGAGAATGGTCCGAAAAAGAAAAAAAATCCAGTGAGCGGCAGTTCTGTGGGCGGAAATGCCTTGTTGATGCCAGAGGTCAGAGGAGAATGGGCAGACTGGTTCGAGCTGATAGAAAGGCAACAGTGACTCAAATCGCCACCCGTTACAACCAAGGTAGGCCTAAGAGCATCTCTGAACGCACAGTGCGTCGAACTTTGAGGCAGATGGGCTACAGCAGCAGAAGACCACACCGGGTACCACTCCTTTCAGCTAAGAACAGGAAACTGAGGCTACAATTTGTACAAGCTCATCGAAATTGGACAGTAGAAGATTGGAAAAACGTTGCTTGGTCTGATGAGTCTCGATTTCTGCTGCGACATTCGGATGGTAGGGTCAGAATTTGGCGTAAACAACATGAAAGCATGGATCCATCCTGCCTTGTATGGAGCATCTTTGGGATGTGCAGCCGACAAATCTGCGGCAACTGTGTGATGCCATCATGTCAATATGGACCAAAATCTCTGAGGAATGCTTCCAGCACCTTGTTGAATCTATGCCACGAAGAATTGAGGCAGTTCTGAAGGCAAAAGGGGGTCCAACCCGTTACTAGCATGGTGTACCTAATAAAGTGGCCGGTGAGTGTATATATATATTTCTACTGGGCATTGGCAACCTTGTCCTATCTTGTATTTTAGTGCTCTGTTTCCATAAACATCTGTGTACTTAATTATCTTTCAAGACATATTGTACCCTTTTGGAGTTTTTTGAGATTATTGATCCCATTATGACTGTGTTTGATGCTCTTATCATGAGCCTATACATGTCTGTTTGTTTTTAATTGTTTTTAATGTTTTTTGGCACTACTGTATTCCAATAAAGCTTTTTTCACTTTTTCATTCTTTGGAGTGTGCACTGTTCATTTGCGTTACTATTCCTCTTTGTTTGACTTCCTTCCATAGCGCATTCAGTTGCTCCCCATTGCATGCTTTTTTAATTTTTAGTGGTGCCCACTTATTCTTTTGCTTTCAGTCAGGGTATTTGGGTGCAGGCAACAAGGGTGCTCCGTTGGGCCGCCTAGGATTTTGGGTGGCAATGTAGTGCTCAGTGTCAGAAAGCTGGGATCATCCTAGGTGATGGGTCTACCAGCAGGACAATGACCCCAAACATACCTCAAGAATCACCCAAAAATGGATGGAAACAAAGCGCTGGAGAGTTCTGAAGTGACAGCAATGAGTCCGGATCTAAATCCCAGTGAACACCTGTGGAGAAATCTTAAAATTACTGTTGGGAGAAGGCGCTTTCACATATGAGGGACCTGGAGCAGTTTACAAAAGAAGAATGGTCCAAAATTCCAGCTGAGAGTTGTAAGAAGCTTGTTGATGGTTATAGGAAGCAATTGATTTGCAATTATTTATTCAACCAAACATTAAGCTGAGGGTGCCAATAATTTTGTCCGACCCATTTTGGGGTTTTGTGTGAAATTCTGTCCAATTTGCCCATTTTCTCTGTTTTGGGGGTTTTGGTTCCAATACACACAAAGGAAATAAACATGTGCATAACAAAACGTGTGTAATTGAAATTGTTTTCTGGGAGAAATACTTCATTTTCTGGAACAAGTTCAAGGGTGCCAACACTTTCGGCCATGACTGTATGTTGACAGCCTTTGAACTCATGCAATAAAAACCCTTGTTGGATATTTAGATGTATTGATCACGGTTACAAGATGTTCTTTTACCTTGTCTTAGAAGCCAGGAGTTCAGACAACGTAAGTCTACAGGGAAGGGGGAGAAAATGAACCTTAGAATATCTCCAAAATAATAATATAATGATACAATAAATAAAGTCATAATCCGCTTAGTGATGTCAAAGCCAAAAGACTGATAATACTGTATGTTTTCTCCAGCGAAAGAAAACACTTTGCTGCAATTTTGTTAAAAATAAATAAAATTGGGAAATATTTTGGATATGATCCTAAGCAGTGTAAAGTAATTAACACGGAAAATACCCTTGGAGAATGAGAAAATTGTGGATTAAACTGTCAGGGAAAAGGACTGATAGCAAACTGAACTGTAGCAACCAGTGTCAGGCAGCTGCTGCCAAGGCAAATAATATATTAGGATCCAAGAAAAAGAGCCTAAGTGTAGTGAGACCGTTGTGTCATGGTTACTTAGTTGAAAGAACTTTTAAAGATGTCTGCAAGTCTTCCTTAAACAATGTATTATTTGGAGTCATATGTCCTGATTTAGTGGAAATCGACTTATTGTGTTCCTTGTAATTTGAAAAACATTTTGCCAATATTGGGAGACAAGAGGTAGTAATGGCAGAAATTATATCAGAATTTTAAAAAAGGTGCTGGAGACTCTTCTCACATCAAATGGCATTATGGGTGATGAATAACCAGCTATAGAGAATAACTGGCAGAGAAAGGTTGCGCTTGATGGACCTGAGTCTTTTTTCAACCTATCTAAATTTATTACTATACAACAATGACAGGAAACACCTCTATACGCAGCTTTTAACACAAATTCCACCAATCACAACAGGAGATGTCACAGCTCACCTCCTCCTCCTGTACAATGACTGATGACACCTCTATACACAGCTGATAACACAAGATTCGTCAATCACAATAATCACAATAGATGATGTCACAGCTCACCTCTTCCTCCTGTACAATGACTAATAACACCTCTATATACTGTAGATAACACAGGATCCACCATTCACAATAGGTGATGTCACAGCTCACCTCCTCCTCCTGTACAATGACTGATAACACCTCTATATACTGTAGATAACACAGGATCCACCATTCACAATAGGTGATGTCACATCTCACCTCCTCCTCCTGTAGAATGACTGATAACACCTCTATATACTGTAGATAACACAGGATCCACCATTCACAATAGGTGATGTCACAGCTCACCTCCTCCTCCTGTACAATGACTGATAACACCTCTATATACTGTAGATAACACAGGATCCACCATTCACAATAGGTGATGTCACAGCTCACCTCCTCCTCCTGTACAATGACTGATAACACCTCTATATACTGTAGATAACACAGGATCCACCATTCACAATAGGTGATGTCACAGCTCACCTCCTCCTCCTGTACAATGACTGATAACACCTCTATATACTGTAGATAACACAGGATCCACCATTCACAATAGGTGATGTCACATCTCACCTCCTCCTCCTGTAGAATGACTGATAACACCTCTATATACTGTAGATAACACAGGATCCACCATTCACAATAGGTGATGTCACAGCTCACCTCCTCCTCCTGTACAATGACTGGTAACACCTCTATATACTGTAGATAACACCATTCACAATAGATGTCACAGCTCACCCCCTCCTCCTGTACAATGACTAATAACACCTATATATACAGTAGATAACACAGGATCCACCATTCACAATAGGTGATGTCACAGCTCACCTCCTCCTCCTGTACAATGACTGATAACACCTCTATATACTGTAGATAACACAGGATCCACCATTCACAATAGGTGATGTCACAGTTCACCTCCTCCTATATAATGACTGATAACACCTCTATATACAGTAGATAACACAGGATCCACCATTCACAATACATGATGTCACAGCTCACCTCCTCCTCCTGTACAATAACTGATAACACCTCTATATACAGTAGATAACACCATTCACAATAGATGTCACAGCTCACCCCCTCCTCCTGTACAATGACTAATAACACCTATATATACAGTAGATAACACAGGATCCACCATTCACAATAGGTGATGTCACAGCTCACCTCCTCCTCCTGTACAATGACTGATAACACCTCTATATACTGTAGATAACACAGGATCCACCATTCACAATAGGTGATGTCACAGTTCACCTCCTCCTATATAATGACTGATAACACCTCTATATACAGTAGATAACACAGGATCCACCATTCACAATACATGATGTCACAGCTCACCTCCTCCTCCTGTACAATGACTGATAACACCTCTATATACAGTAGATAACACAGCATCCACCATTCACAATAGGTGATGTCACAGCTCACCTCCTCCTCCTGTACAATGACTGATAACACCTCTATATACAGTAGATAACACAGGATCCACCATTCACAATACGTGATGTCACAGCTCACCTCTTCCTCCTGTACAATGACTGATAACACCTCTATATACAGTAGATAACACCATTCACAATAGATGTCACAGCTCACCTCCTCCCCATCCTGCACTAATACCTCATATCACTTCTATCCACAGCTGATAACATAAGATCTACCAATCACAACAGGTGATAATACAGCTCACCTCCTCCTCCTCCTCCATTCACAATGGCCTTTGCTCTCACTGGACGAAGCATTTCAGTGCGAAACGCGCGTCGGGTGTGGTGGGTCCCCCTCGGTGCGTACTTTTCTGGTAACTATACCTTGATTGTTTTTTTCAGCTTTGTATACCTATATAACAACATAATTATTAGTGATTATTGTTCTTTTGCCTGCCTGTGCCTAACACAGACACTATATTAGTTCATTAGTTTGTAAACTCAGTAATTTCTTATACTTATATTATTTATTAGTCACTTTGCACTTTATATGTGCCTTTGTTTACACATGGTGGCAAATACTGTGAACGTGTATTGTATAAATCATTTATATTTTATTCATCATTGTATACTTTGTCTGTGTTATAGACGTTGTGGTGGGTGTCCCACCGCTTGGTCTCTTGTACGTGTGGTATCTGCCTTGTTTTTAACTACAGATATTTCTCAATAAAGATGTTTATACTTTTATCAGTACTTGGCCTTATGTGAAGGTTTTTAGTTTGGGTTTTCTTTCCCCATATAGGATAGGACAATACCGGTATGACAGATAACGCGAGCCTTTTTACAGGGACTCTGTCACACCCCGGGCTCTATGTGTTACTGTGTCTTCAGGTGTGTGTGGCAGACAGGTAATTTGCAGTTCAGCTTTCCTGCCGGTCTCTGATGTAAGTCTTAGAGTCCCTTACAACCTCGGTGTGCCGACTACAGGTTATCTGCACTTTGCCAGGGAGACAGTCTACTCACTGCTGTTCTCCCCCTGGTGTCCTCGCCTGTGCCTCGCTCTCCTTCACTCTCACTGAACGATGTCCTTTATTTCTGTATCTCTATCCAGGAGCTGCAGCACATTCTCGTGGCTGCACAGCTCCTCACACGTTCTCCCTGCCTCAGATTGCTCCAGTCTGCTTCCTGGCACTTTCTGACTCAAACCGAAACTGAACTCTCTTTCCCTCCAAACGACTATATATATAGGCGAGTCACCTAGTAATAGAATCAAAAGCTCCCCCTTGTGGAGTGTGAACATGTTGTGTGTATGGTGATTACCTGATAAAAGATATCCTTCATTCCTTCCAAACGTAACATCACTCTCCCCGTGAGGAAAGCAATGCTACTGTGACAACCAGAACCCTGGGGCGCCACAAGTATGTTATTTTTATTTTGTTCTGCAGATTGATGCTATTAAACTGGACCCAGTTGTTCTTATTTCATTCCTGCTGCTGGATTTTTAATATTTTTTTAAATCTACTATACGATTCCAGAGATATGGGCCTTTCTATTTAGTGCTAATTTTTATGGTCTTTTTAGGAGGGCGTGGCTCACAGGAGTCTTTGGGGGACATGTATTTAGGCTGCCCCACACAATTACCCTGTGAGCATCGCCCACTTAGAAAAGACGATAAAAATATTCACTTAATAAAATGGCTCATATGTCACGAGGGTGCCATGTTGCCCTGGAAGACCAGAAATAAGACGGTCACGTCGGGCATGGTGTGATTTGTGTCTCATATTAAATGAATTTAGTTTCCTCTTGTCCTGAAGAGCTTAACAGACCTTTCTAAGGACGGGTTCACATTAGCATTTCTGTGCACAGCATACGATTCGCATAGATCCGCATGTGTCACGTACAAATCTTTAACATGGTGTATGCAGTGACATGCGTTTGCATGCATTCGCATGCTGATGCGTACGCATGCGTCTGCGTCGTTTCGCTGTGTATGGCGATTTCCAGCAAGTGCAACATGTTGCATTTTTGAGGCTTCAAATTTTGCGCAATCATGCGCATGATTGCGGATGAGTGTGTCAAAAAAATGCATTACTGTCTATGGAAACGCATTGGTACGCAAGGACATGCATACGCACGCGTTCGATACGCATGCATACTTTACACTGCGCATGTCCAGGAAATAATGTCACCAACTCCACCATGCACATAAAAAATGCAAACGCATACCAAAACGCATTTAAATGCATGCACACGCAGCGTCTTTTGTGTCATGCGTAAGATGATGCGGAGGCGTAAGCATGCGTTTTGGCATGCGCTTGCCCATGCAGATGATACACTGCACACAGAAACGCTAATGTGAACCTAGCCTAAGCTGGTCAGAAACATGCAACTCCATTTTCAGCTGCTTCTGATCTGGTCATTATCTTTTTCAATAAAAACTGGTCAGATCTTCTTGTCCCTGCCGTTGAAAGATTTGTCTTCCTGTGCTTTGTGCTAAAGCTAAGTGGTTGGAGTGTAGTTGTAGTAGTGATCTGTAGTTTTCTGTAGTAGGTGTGTGTTTATCTCCTGATTCCTGATTTTATATAGTTTATTCCTCCCTGTCCCTATCCTCTTCCCTATTTTAGGTTAGTGCTTTTGTATGATACAGGTTTTCTGTTATCCCTGGTGTGCCTTTGTGTCGTGTTTGCCTTACATTTCTGTCCCATGCCTCATGGAGTCGGGGAGGGGACAGATCATGGTTGAACAGGAGCATAGTAAGGTCAGAGACTCGGGCCTCTCTACCTTCAAGAGTACCCCCGGGACAGGGATTGTTGAGGTCCCAGTTAAAGGGACAGGTTGAGGCCAACCTTCCTTACCGAAGACCGTCACAGCGTGACACCATATCTCTGAAACTGTTTGGTGGATTTACAAAATAAAAACCTCAATACTCAGAGGATTAGTAAGAATAAAATATAAGCAAAAAACAGCTCCTTTTAACTTGGTGTTAGGTTCCCTTTAAGAAGAGGTTGGCCACTGCTTAACAATTTATTGTCAAGGGTACCTTAGTGGTGGTCAAGGGACCCTTCTAACAAGTAGGGATTGTCCATGAAATGATGAACTTTAGTTGACTGGCTTTTGAAAATGAGTCTAGTTTTACTATGTGACATACTGTTTGTAAGAGTCATGTCAGAATTTAAGATTTATTAAATAATGGTACAATAGCCGGAGCAGAACTCTGAAAATTTGCCAGGACTCTTGAAAGACACTGAAACACTTCACTTTTGGTTCTAATTTGGAGCCATCTTCTGACAAGTAAGCTTACAACTGGGACCTAAATAAATAATTTGTATGTTCACGTCAGTCAGGAGGTTTTCATTACTCCGCTGGTAAACAATTCCTAGCAGAATACACTGACTCTTTATTGTTCAATGCACACGAAATATGAGAGGAGACATCGGCTGTTTGTTTTCTAAAATGCTTGACTTAGAGAGAATGACTTCACATACGCAGAGCAACAAACGAAACTGCCGTGATTTATGGAGAAGGGAAAATTTTGGAAAGATTCATGTGCAATGTACTTTTTGGCATATATTGAAAGTAATATTGAGGCAATAATACAAATCTACAGAGAAATGGTGAAAAATATATAACCATTCCAAAATGAGGAGATAAAAGGTCGGTGACCGACCTAGACCATTAATTTTTTTTAAATCTAATTTGTTCTAATTAATTTCCAATTAGATTTTGACTGCAGTTGGAGCTCTAAATAGTCTTCATAGAAAAGGTAAAATTCTGTCCACCTGCAGCCACCACCATGGAGAGCTCATCAGCAGGTGATGGCTGCAGGAAAAATGCAGGCACTCCAGTGGTGACACAGTGCACATGGCCACCCAGTTATTGACTGACGCTCTACCTGACTGTCAGCTGACCACTGTAAGGCCTTCGTGTCCATGTGGCAATGAGGCAGTGACCCAAGAAAGTTCAACTTAAACGTCTTGATTTTCAAAATTCACAAAATAAAGGCAAAAGTTATACTCCGGATTGCAGCCAGCTCATCCATAACAGTCTGGTGACTGCACTGCCGAATCATTCGTGATTGCATCAATGGTTTTGCTTAATTTGGCCTGTGTTCAAATAATAACGTAGGGACTCCAAGGCCCACTTATAATGGCAAAGCACTCCTTTTCCACTACGCTATAATTTTTTTTTCTGTAGGGGTATGTTTCTTACTCAAGTAGGTGACCAGATGTTCTTATCCGTTCACCTATGACAGAACTGCTCCTAGGCTTACCTCAGAGGCATCCGTTTGCATGATAAAGCTTTTTTTGAAGTTGGGGCTGGTCAGGACGGGCTGTCTGCCCAACGCCAACTTCATGGATTGGAATGCTTCCTCCACCTGGGTATTCCATCAAACCATGACTTATTTTCTTCCATTCAAGAGATCGGTTAAGGGTGCTGATCTCCTGGCAAAATAAGGTATAATTCGTCAGTAATACCCAATGATGCCAAGAAACACTCTTACCTGTCTTGTAGTAAGAGGCTCTGGCCAGTTTTGAATGGCCTCGATTTTGTTTATTTGGGGCTTGATAGCCCCACAACCAATCACATACCCCAAATACCGAAACCTATTGCACATTTTTGGGGGTTTGCTGTCAAGCCCACAACTCAGAGCGGATTCACTACTGTTTGTACCCACGACAAGTGGGTATGCCAGTTAGTACTATAGATGATAATATCATCTAGTTACACAGACACAATATTTCTGATGGGGCTGTAAGACTATGTCCATCAGCCTTTGGAACATGGCTGGGGCCCCATGTCATGTGCCAGTAACCATTGGTCATATCAAGCTTCGTGAAGTACTAGGCCTTCCTCAATCTCTCAATAAGCTCGTCTACCCGGAGTATTGTATAGTCAAATTTTAACACCTTATTCAGTTTTTGGAAATCGTTATAATATCATAATAATCTGTCTGGCTTCGGAATCAGTAAATTGGGGCTAGCCACTGACTCCTCAATAACTCCTAGCTGGAGCATTTGTTTCACCTCACCCGTGATGGCTTGCCTCGGGGCTTCCGACACATGGTACGGTTTCATTCATACTCTTACCTGAGGCTCGGTGACAATGTCATGTTGGATCACAGATGAGCAGTTGCGGGGAAACATCGGCATTCTGTTGCACAAATTCCAAGCCCCCTGTCGCTGTTCTTTAGAGAGAGTGTCACATATTTCTACCTCTGCCTCGGCCTCCTCCCAGGCCAGTGTTGGAGAGTCCACAGTCAATACGACCGGAGTCACATCCATAACATTCCCCATCTTTCCATGCTTTTAGCAGATTTGCATGATATAGTTAATAATAATGATAATAATCTTTGTTTATATAGCGCCAACAGGGGCTTATTTACAATGATGGTTCAGCCATCTTGAGGGAGAGGGGGATAGATAAAGGCTGCATGAGCTGGTCACAGCCAGTATTTGTGGTGCTATTGGGTGCGATGGAGTTTGATGGAGGGTTATTCTCAGATAGTGAATAGGCTATACATACAGTATATATAGTTGTTCAGGTTTTCTCTTTCTGGGCTGGCATACTCTGTAATTCACCTCCCCAACATTTTCCCGGACTTCATATGGCCCTTGCCACTTGGCGCCATGTGCTTACTTTCTGCTGTGGGCACTAAGACTAATACCCGATCCCCTTTGATAAAGGACCTGACTGAGGCCCTTTCTATTATATGCTCGGCTCTGCGCTGCCTGGGCATCCAGCAGATGTTCTTTTACTATAGTCATGACCACCACGATCTGGTACTGCCTACTTGCCACGTGCTCTATTACGCAATCCCTCTCATTCTTGGAGAACACTTTTTTTAGCATCGATTTAAGGCTCTTGTTACATCTTTCAACTAATCAATCTGTCTGTGAGTGGTACACCAACGTGCACAATTATTTTATCTGGCGCAGCTTACACAGTTGCTTTGTCACCTTGGACATAAAAGGAGTCTCCTGATCTGTAAGAATCTCCTTAGGCATCCCAAGTTGGCAGAACATGGCAAACAGCTCCAGGGTGATCAGTTTAACGGAGGTCTGGCGAAGCGGAATTGCCTCCAGGTAATGGGTGGCATAATCTCCTACCACTAATATGCATTGGTGGCCATTTGCAGATTTTACTATTTGCTCCATCAGATCCATAACAACCCCACAGATGGGGTTCATTAGCTGGACCGAAGGCGGACGCTGTGTAGATGGCCTGGGAATACATGATACCCAGTGAATAAACCCGCAGTCCATGGGTTCAGCAGTCAGGGGGCAGTTGGTAGCCACATGTCCTGTAATTGGCACTGCCAATACCTGATAGCAGTGGTACTGCTACTCCACAAGACTTTTTTTTAGGGGAAACTGGACTCCTGCCACCAGGGCCAGACTGAGCAATGGGCACTTCTGGCAAATGCCAGAAGGTCCAGTGCCTGTAGTGGGCCGCTCGATCCTGTTCCTGCACGCTCTGCCACAGTCAGCGGCGCCAGGGCCGGTACAGTTTAATGCAATGAATGGTGCTCCCTCTCCCATCATTCCCCTCTGCCTCTGACACTGACGTCATATCATCTCGTACCTGCTGTGTGCCGGGCAGACTGCAGCCGCTGAGACCGAAGTCAAGTGCTGGGCATGAGGAGACGTGAGGATTGCGTGTTTTTTTTTAAATCTATCAATGAGTGATAACTGGATTGTGGGGCCATTCTCGGGCGGGGGCTACATTATATTCTATGGGGGGCTGTAATACATTCTATGGGGGGGGGTGTACTATATTCTATGGGGGTCTGTATTATATTCTATGGGGGCTGTATTGCATTCTATGGGCTGCTGTATTAAATTCTATGGGAGCTGTATTACATTCTATGGGGTGCTGTGCTGTATTATATTCTATGGGGGCTGTATTACATTCTGTGGGGGCTGTATTACATTCTATGGGGTGCTATGCTGTATTATATTTTAGGGGGGGCTGTATTATATTCTATGGAGGCTTTATTACATTCTATTGGGTGTTGTGCTGTATTATATTCTATGGGGGGCTGTATTGCATTCTGTGGGGGGGCTGTATTACATTCTATGGGGTGCCATGCTGTATTATATTCTATGGGGGACTGTATTACATTCTGTGGGGCTGTATTATATTAAATGGGGGGGCTGTATTGCATTCTATCTGGTGCTGTGCTGTATTATATTCTATGGGAGGCTGTATTACATTCTGTGGGGGGCTGTATTATATTCTATGGGGGGACTGCATTACATTCTATGGGTTGCTGTGCTGTATAATATTCTATTGGGGATTGTATTATATTCTATGGGGGCTGTATTACATTCTATGGGGAGCTATGTTATATTCTATGGGGGAGGTGGACTGTATTATATTCTATGGGGGGGCTGTATTACATTCTATGGGGAGCTGTATTATATTCTATGGAGGAGGTGGGCTGTATTATATTCTATGGGGTGGCTGTATTACATTCTATGGGGGGCTGTATTACATTCTATGGGTGGCTGTATTACATTCTATGGGGGGCAGTATTACATTCTATGGGAGCTGTATTATATTCTATGGGGGGCTGTATTACAGTCTATGGAGGGGCTGTATTACATTCTATGGGGTGCTGTATTATATTCTATGGGGGGCTGTATTACATTCTATGGAGGGCTGTATTACATTCTATGGGAGCTGTATTATATTCTATAGGGGCTGTATTACAGTCTATGGAGGGGTTGTATTACATTCTATGGGGTGCTGTATTATATTCTATGGGGGGCTGTATTACATTCTATGGAAGGGCTGTATTATATTCTCTGGGGGCTATATTATATTCTACGGGGGATGTATTATATTCTATGAGGGAGGATTGCATCATACTCTTTTATGAGGCTACATTATATTCTATGGGGAGGTAGGCTGTATTATATTCTGTGTATTAAATGTACTATATGTATTAAATTTATTATTATTACTCTATGAGGGGGCTACATTATATTCTATGGGGGGCTGCATTATACTATATGAGGAGGGCTGCATTGTATTCTATGGAGGGGCTACATTATATTCTATGGGGGCTGCATTATACTCTATGAGGGGGCTACCATATATTATATACGCAGGGGCTGCATTATACTATATGAGGGGGCTTCAGTATATTCTCTGGGGGTTACATTATACTCAGGGGGCTACAATATATTCTGTGGGGTGGCAGCATTATTCTATATGTGGGCTGCATTATACTGTATCGAGGACTATGGGGAATGCATTATACTATATGAAGAACTATGGGGTGCATTATACTATGGGAAGTGAATTGTACTACATGGATGACTATGGCGGTGCATTATACTATATGGAGCACTATGAGGAGTGTATTATACTATATGGAAGACTGAGAAGTGTATTTTAATATATGGAGGACTATGAGGAGTGTATTATACTATATGGAGGACTGAGGAGTGTATTATACTATATGGAGGACTGAGGAGTGTATTATACTATATGGAGGACTGAGGAGTGTATTATACTATATGGAGGACTGAGGAGTGTATTATACTATATGGAGGACTGAGGAGTGTATTATACTATATGGAGGACTGAGGAGTGTATTATACTATATAGAGGACTGAGGTGCACATTATAATATATGGAGGACTATGGGGTGTATTATACTAAATAAGCAAAATGCTGCATATTCATCGAGTGATTGGATTGTTTGTGGGAACAGAAATGCTTGTTCTCAGCAGCACATCGCCGGTGTAAACTGTAGATGTGCTGCTGATAACATGATACTGTATGGGGATAGTTTGATCTAATTGTGATTGTTCTGTTTCCTTCATTCTTTCTCAGTTGGTGTAAAGAGGCCAGGAAACAAGCAAACGACTTCAATACTGTCGATCACACTCGTTTTGCGGCCTAAGATCAGCACATGTAAAATAAAAACAACAGAAATGCTTCGCAGGGAGACCAGGCAAGGATGATGACAGTTGTAGTTAGCACCCTGCACCTGGGAATAGCGCTAACTCTACTGCTTTTCCCAGCCTCCAGAGCATTTAATTCTGGTATGTGTAATGATTTTTAGGGTTGATGTCAGCTGCGTAATGTCAGTTGCTATCAATCCCTGGTGTAAGTAATGGAGAGGTGTCTATCAGACACCCCACTACTAGCCCAGACCTGGTGAGATGCAGCGACTCTGAAGAGCGGTGATGGTAGTAACAATACCGCTCTTCACAGTCGCCGAGCTCAGCGCAAGACCCGAAATATCTGAAGAGCGGTGACATTACTGATGTCACCGCTCTTCAGAGTCACCGGGTGTCGTGCTGCTTAGCGGAACCAAAAGTGGCTGTAGGCAAAGTTTATGGAGCATCAGAATGAGGTTCCACAATCCCTTCATTATCTACGAGATCCAGTTATGTAGGTAAAGTAGCGGCTTTTCTTGGTACTGCAACTAAAAACAATAAATAGGACTGAGCTGTAATGCTGGATACAGCTGTGATTATATGTTATATAGTCGAGTTACACTCCCCTCACTTCTTGTAACCTACAAGTGTACAAAGATATTATACAGTCACCATGTGACAAGTGGGCCTGTGTAACTTCAAATGCCAGGGCTGAATTTTAGTCCCAGTCCGGCCCTGCCTGCCACCCTCACTCAGGGGTATCTCCTCAGTATGGGTTCTGACAGATCCCAGCAGAGGGTCGTAATCCTCTCCCAGGCTCCTGGGCTTGCAGGGGCTGTCATGATAACCACAGTGGAGTCCTGTGCAATGTCCTGGGTGGCTGTGTAATGCTCGATCAGGCTAACCACCTGTTCTATGGTGGCAGGGTCCACTTGCCCAACCCAATGCTGTATAGCTGCTGGCAGAGTTCTCACAAGGTGGTCGACCACGACCTTCTCTATCATCTGGGGAGGAGTCAAGGTCTCAGACTGGAGCCATCTTTTGACAAGCTGCAACAAGTCATATGCCTGAGACCATCCGATTCACCGGGCTCTAGCAAATTAGTTAGATCATGTGCAGTGCATGAGCTAACTAACTTTTGTCAGGGCACCACTGACAGTTACAAAACATAGCAATGCTCCTGCAGCTGCTGCCTGGGTTTTGCGCACAACCTTTTAAAGGGACAGCGCACGTCATCCTAAAGTGTCCCAAGGCAATGGCTGTGAAACACATGATTTAAGGCACATCCACTTAATGGGAGGTGCCTGAGCAACGTGGTTAGTCCGGATTCTCTGCACGCTCACTATTTCTCAAGTCCCTAGTTTGTTAGTTCCTGCCAGTACCTGTTAGTTCCATCTAGTGTCTGCCTGTACCCTGTTGCTCGTTCCTACCTGTTCTTGCTTGCCTTGCAGTATACCTGCCTGTTCCAGTCTGTAGAGTAGCCATATCTGCCTGCACCTGCCTGTGCCAACCTGTATGCCAGCCATACCTGCCTGCACCCACCAGTGCCAATCAGTATACCAGCTGTACTTGCCTGCATCTGCCTGTGTCAATCTGTATACCAGCCATACCTACCTGCACCTACCAGTGCCAGTCTGTATCGCAGCCGTCCCTGCATGTACCTACCAGCGCCTGCCTGTCTACCCGATGTACCCACCATTTCTGCCGTTTCTGCTTGTACCAGCTGAAACTTCCATTCTTGGCAGTTCTAACTTCCTGTTCCTTGGGGATCAGCTACCGTGCTTCCGACGTCCGCTCTGGTGCATCACCCGTTGTACATCTGGAGCCTAGTCTAATCCGACCATCAAGAGCTCTAGCGAGGAGCCATGTGTTCACCAGTTGCACCCCTCCAGGTTCTCCTCAGACCACGGCACAATGGTGCTACCACCCCCATTACAGCAACATGATGCTAAGCTGCAAGACTAAGCCCAGGAGGCTTAGTCCCGGGGAAAGGTCTGGCTATTCACTGCTTGCGTTGAGAAACACGTGATGGTGTCTCCGCAGCTATCCTACATGCATTTGCATATTTCCCATAAGGGATGGGGGCAGTGTTCTGGAATCACTGTGTTGTGAAACACGTGATGGTGTCTCCGCGGTGTTGGATGTTTTGGTCTCCCGAGGCCAATCATCTGTTCCTTCACAGCCTTTTACTAGGCACTGCTCCTAATAGCCAGATTCCTACTCCACACTGATGAGGGGCAAACACCCCGAAACAGCTGTCTGTGGATGGATACCATGCTTGGCATAGGTGGTTTTCCTGTATTGGATGTCTTCCTTTACTGGATGCTGCCCTTCCCGTGGTTGTTCCTTCCCGGGGAAAGGTCTGGCTATTCACTGCTTGCGTTGAGAAACACGTGATGGTGTCTCCGCAGCTATCCTACATGCATTTGCATATTTCCCATAAGGGATGGGGGCAGTGTTCTGGATCACTGCGTTGAGAAACACGTGATGGTGTCTCCGCGGTGTTGGATGTTTTGGTCTCCCCGAGGCCAATCATCTGTTCCTTCACAGCCTTTTACTAGGCACTGCTCCTAATAGCCAGATTCCTACTCCACACTGATGAGGGGCAAACACCCCGAAACAGCTGTCTGTGGATGGATACCATGCTTGGCATAGGTGGTTTTCCTGTATTGGATGTCTTCCTTTACTGGATGCTGCCCTTCCCGTGGTTGTTCCTTCCCGGGGAAAGGTCTGGCTATTCACTGCTTGCGTTGAGAAACACGTGATGGTGTCTCCGCAGCTATCCTACATGCATTTGCATATTTCCCATAAGGGATGGGGGTAGTGTTCTGGATCACTGCGTTGAGAAACACGTGATGGTGTCTCCGCGGTGTTGGATGTTTTGGTCTCCCCGAGGCCAATCATCTGTTCCTTCTAAGCCCAGGAGGAGATGAATTGAGATCCTGGCTGTGGATGCGCCTGCTGGTCTTTGGAAATGCAGATACAAATGAGACCAGTAGCAAATGCAGATCCAGTCATATCATACAAGTCATCCTGCTTGCAGTCTTGCCCCTTTCTGGCAATCAGTGGGGATGCCAATGGTGAGACCCATATATGATTATTTATTTAAAACCAAAGTATCCCTTTAAAGGTAGCATGAGCTATTCATACTGTATATTTGGGTTTTCATACCTAGACAAAAAACATAAAAAGTGAAGAAAAATTTGTCTGCAATGTACAATATTTTTTGTATACGATTGTTTTGTAAATAATGGACTATTTCCAATATAGGCATATTAGAAACACTATAAATATAATCAGATAAGTTTTTTCACCATTTCACTTAATTTGCCCAGAGTTAATTGGAAACACATGACACTTCACTTATTACTTATTTCTGAGCGTCTCCTGCCAAGAGTTAGTTTGGAAACGTAGATGTTTATTCTCTAAGAAATCCGCTTTTTACAGACTGAGTTCACTTACTTTTAGACACAGAACTTGTATGAAATCAAAACATCCAGTATTTCCCATCACAAGATTTCTTTTTTTTTATGTTTGTAATGTAAATATAATGTACCAGGTTTTTAAATGATTTATTTGGTTGATGGTGATGCAACATCTGCAAGACTTTCTTGATTAGTTTCTTGGATGTCCTCTCGATTCTTATCCGGTGGTACATGCATACCACTTGTTTCTGATAATCCTGTTTAAAAAAGCTTCCAATTAACCTGACGAATGAGGAGGAATCTCTGAAGTTATTTTTAAGCTTATTTTAAAATCATCATTCTCGGCAGCACATTATCCTGCATAAACAGGTCATGTGCTGCCGAGAACAACAATAGTCTATGTGCACAGAATGCTCTATTGCTACTCATTCTTGGTGCACAGCTAGTCCAGTCAGTCTATTTAAACAGGCTGCTAAATTACCACCAATCAGCACACATGTAACTGATCACCTGTTGTTTAACACCCGGTATAGATAGGCTTCGCCAAGTCACGGACCCTTCTTCCAATGAAAATCGAAAAATGCATCTTAGTCCAGCCATATGGATATAGCATAAAATTTTCTCTATTGAACATTGAGCTACACATGTCGAAACAGATTATCAACATAAAATGAGATACACAGCCTACGCGTTTCAAGCTAATAATGGCATAAACACCCCTTAGCTGGTAAAAGACTGTTTTATAGCAAAGTTTTCCAACTCCACTTATGGTATGTATGGGGCTCTAATTGCACCTGCGTTGCGGTGCTTTGGGGGCCACTACCTAACAACAAGACATCAGTACACCAGGGTGACATAGGAAGACACCATTACCCTAAATTGCTCATGGTAGGTAAGGGGCTCATTACCGAAACTTAAAGTTATGCCTCTGCTTCTTCTTGTGGAACCATGACTTCTGCCCTGATTCTAACGTTTGTTATTCAGTTGGCTTCACAACGTTTGTGCTCGGAGGTCCTTCCAGCCTATTGCTTTTGGCCATTTTGTTCATCCCGATTCTGATATTTCTCTTTTGCTATTGACAAGTTCCAACCTCCACGACTTGTGTAAAATGAGGGCATATTTCTCGAAGAGTATAGCCCTGGACATGCTCCTTCTAGAAGCACCCACTAATGTTTCTCCTGGTATCTCCTCCACTAGATTCTGTAACTGAACACATCCATCAATGGTTTACCGTGAGTGGTTACCACCAGAAGTTATCAGGACAGTCGACCACGGTCTGTAAAAAACGCTTGATCACTGGTGAGTCCAACTAATTAGCCAACCGAGAGTTATAAGCCCACGGACCATGGACCACTTTAAAGGAGTATGAAAGAGGAATGTATAAGCTTTTATTTTATTCACACCATAGTGCTTTACAGACATTATTATCACTTTCCCATTGGGGTTAAGAAATCTAGATCCCCTATCAGTTTGTCTTTGGAGTGTAAGAGGAAACAGGAGAACCCGGAGGAAACCCACGCAAACACGGGGAGACATTGAAACTCATTGCAGATGTTGTCCTTGGTGGAATTTGAACCCAGAGACCCCCAGTGCTGAAAAACAACTATGCTTATCACTAAGCCTCCATACTGTCCAAGACACTAGGGCCAATTGCTTCCATTTGCTTTCTCCCCTGTTTGTGATAACACTTCTATACACTGTTAATAACACAGGATCCACCAATTACAATAGGTGATGTCACAGCTCAGCTGCTCCCCCTCCCTTAACAATGTACATATGAATTTCCTGAAAGAACAGGAAATTAAAGTTTAAAAAAGTCCCAGTTGCCAGTGGAAAATTGCAGGACTTTGAGTTTTTTTTTATATCGATCAAGATATAAAAATAAAATAATAATATATATATATATACCTGAAAAATAAAATAATGAAAAAATATATATATATACATATATACAGTATATATATATATATATATATATATATATATATATATATATATATATATATATATATATATATATATATATATATATATATATATGTATATATATATATTCACCTAATTTTTAACAGTAGATCCACATTCACGTTAGGGAAGATAAACCAGGTCAGAGGAGTCGATGTTAGATGCTTATTCCTCTCTCGCCCTCATTGAGAATACATGCATGCTCATGAAAGCTGAACATACGTGTAGAGGGGATCAGTTTGGATCAGCGGCTGTGTTTTTATGGCCACCGGCCTTTTAATTCCTTCTTATCCTGTGATCAAGTGCACACTGCATTCACTACTGAATGCTAAGGAGCATGAAATGAAAGATTATGTCCTGCCACCAGTGCCAGCATCAAGGCCTATTTCGTGGGCAGCGTTAGCGCGCAATTGGTACGGCCCCCGAAGGATGGTATACATATCCAAATGGCCCTTGGCAGAAAAAAGGTTGCCCACCTCTGATCTAATGTGTACGGCCAGCCTTAGTTCAGAGAAACAATATGCCGTCGTAAGCAGACAATAGAAGAAATAATGGAGCTGTGCTTACTAAAACTATCGTGCTGCGGGTAAATCGAGTGCATCCTGTGCTATGAAATCAAAAGAAATAAATGGTAAAGATTGCTTTATCAGTCCATCAAAATAGTGGAAAAAAGTTGGTAAATCTGCGCTGCTGGTTCTGTATCCACAATATTCAATATACAGTATCACAGAGTCCATGCGGTTCTACTCTCAACGCGTTTCGATGCTAAAAAGCTTCTTCCTTAGTGCTGATCTCCTGAGGAAGAAGTTTGCTAACTTCGAAACGCGTTGAGAATAGATCCGCATGGACACTCTGATCCTGTATGTTGGATCTTTATTGTGGATACAGACATTGCAGATTTACCAACTTTTATCTGCTATTTTGAATTCCACGTTGGATCTTCCAAGCTGTTGTTAGTGCACCAGGTGGACCAACTTCTTTCCAAAGCATAAACTTGTGTTGTGGGTCACACACCTGACAAGATGAGCAGCTACAGTTTATTGGATAAGACCCTATTGAGCTTGAATTGTCCCCCTGTCTCTCTTTCATCACTCATAGCACAATCTCTAAATGCTTCATTGACCTGACCCGTAGTAATGATCTGTCTCTACGTTGAGCTTTACAGGAAGAACTGTATCACCAGTTGAGCCAATATATCCACCAGGACCCTCAGTGGTGCTAAATAACATTAAATTAATGTGACAGCTTCAGTTATGAGTGAAGGGGTCAAGGTAGGTATCCATTAGCACCTACCAGAGGACCTGCCATATGCAGCAAATGTATACAATCCCCCATGCAAATGTTCATGTCAGACACTTGATATCAACAGCATTCCTCTATATGTCGGGGAAGGGGCTGGTATGTGGCATATTGACTGCATGCCATGACAAACTCATTACATGTATGGCATACATACATAATTCGCTTTACTGCATTACTTGTCTTGGCAATGCTCAGCAAACTGAGAAGGACGGACTGCAAAGGATTTCTCTGCAATATGGAACTGATTTATCGTTGTGGCTTCTGCGAATGTATTTCACATAATACGGATATAAAAATGTAAGATCCAGTTACAGCGGCATTATATAAATCTAAAAACGCTGAGAAATACATGTACCTGACTCTCCCCCCTTCTCTTCCGCAGGATAGATGTCAAATAATCGCGATTCTGTAAGTTAAATTGGCGACAGAGAGTGAATAAAAGAAAGAGGACAGAGGATGAAGATGTGACCATGCTTATCTGAGAATTATTATTTCCTTGGAAGTCTATGGAAATTAAGGAAACAACAGTGGCAAGCTATGCATCGTAAGCTTTCCTTCATGTGGGGCAAAAATTAAGAAGACCTCCTTTTGCAGATAATTTCTCAGAAGATATTTTACCTTTGGACAAGATTTAGACTTATATCCTAAGTCATGTGGCAAGGCTCTTTAAAGAGTCAATATTGATTTCTAAGATTGTTACCCTCAAATGATGGCAGTAGAGACCTTGTTATTTTCTTCTTTGAATAATCTTTTCCACATGTAAGTTAGTTTGCAAACCAAGAGTCAAAGAGACCTGCTGGGAACCACTGTAAACTTGAGCCTACTAATAGAGGGAGTCTGTGAGGGTAGGGTCTCTTGAAGTAGCGAGCAGTTGCAGACCACTGTTGTACAACTCTCTTTTGGCAACTTCAAAAAACAGAGGAACTCCTTTACCTAAAAGATTGACCTGGGACAAGTACTAAAAAAGATGCCTGGAGGTTATCTGCATCTATTGACCGCATCAGCCTGCCTGTCATTAGACAACCAGTGGCGAAATAGCATGACCTGTAAACCCTTTAACTGCTAGGTTGTGTTTGTTTTACCTTTTGTTTGTTGAAGTCTTTTGCAGTGAATATCTGCAAACTCCAAATTCTGTAACCACCAAGCTTTGTACTTCCTTGGATTGTCACCGTCAAGTTATGAGCCTCCAAGTAGTGTAACCACCAAGATTTGTGCTTCCTAATATTGTCAATGCTAAGTCCTGTGCTTTCCAGTAGTGTAACCACCAAGATTTGCACTTCATAGTATTGTCACCGGCAAGTTCTGTGCCTCCTAGTAGTGTACCACAAAGATTTGTGCTTCCTAGTATTGGCTCCGCCAAGCTCTGTGCTTCCAAAATGTGTAACTATCAAGCTTTGTGATTCTTAGTAGTGTCACTGTCAAACTCCCTGCCTCCTAATAGTGCAACCACCAAGTTTTGTGCTTCCTAGTATTGGCTCCGCCAAGCTCTGTGCCTCCTAAATGTGTAACTATCAAGCTTTGCAATTTCTACTAGTGTCACTGCCAAGTTCTTTGCCTCTTAGACATGTAACCCCCAAGGTGTGCTTCCTAGTATTGTCTCCGCCAAGCTCTGTGTTTACTAAAGGTGTAACTACCAAGCTTTGTGATTCTTAGTAGTGTCACTGTCAAAATCTCTGCCTCCTAATAGTGTAACCACCAAGTTTTGTGCTTCCTAGTATTGTCTCCACCAAGCTATGTGCTTACTAAAAATGTAACTACCAAGCTTTGCGATTCCTAGTATTGTCACTGCCAAACTCTCTGCCTCCTAATAGTGTAACCACCGAGTTTTGTGCTTCCTAGTATTGTCTCCACCAAGTTATGTGCTTACTAAAAATGTAACTACCAAGCTTTGCGATTCCTTGTAGTGTCACTTCCAAACTCTCTGCCTCCTAATAGTGTAACCACCAAGATGTGTGCATCCTAATATTGTCAACACCAAGTTCTGTGCCTCCTAGTACTGTAACCACCAAGATTTGTGCTTCCTAGTATTGTCTTCGCCAATCTCTGTGCCTCCTACTGGTGTAAATAACAAGCTTTGCGAGTCCTAATAGTGTCATTGCCAAGCTCTCTGCCTCCTAGTAGTGTAACCACCAAGATGTGTGCTTCCTAGTATTGTCTCCTCCAAGCTCTGTGCCTCCTAGTGGTATAGCGGCCAATTTTTGTGATTCCTAATACTGTCACTGCAAAACCCTATGCCTCGTACTACTTTATGTGATGGGTGATGGGAATTACCCATGCTGGCATTGAAACATTTTATAAATAAAAAAAATGTTCAACAATTTCCCCTGAAGACACTTCTTTCCAGCAGTACAGCCCCTTCACCGTGGTTTATCCAAACATACAAATCTTCTAGATGGGAGCAGTTTTTAGAGTCAAAGGCTCACGCGAAAAATACTGACCCACAATTAAGGGACCATCATTGTCAGGTTATTTTTTGCATTTTACAGTGATATAGTTTGCAAAAAGCTTGTGCGATTAGGACACATCTTGGCCACATACTCTAATGGGGTGTATGGGAGTCAGGGAAATCCTCTGCTGAGGGATCACTTATGTCTGCAAAAAGTAGCTCTAAGTCTAGAGAGGGGCTTAGTTCTAGAGGTCGCAGAGTTAGGAATCGCACAAAAGTCACAGCCCATGTACCTGAGTTGGCCCAAATTCAGCCATATAAAAAGGTCCCAATATTATAAATCGCACATGATAGGTAGTGGTCCTTATATGCCCTGTGCACTAGATATTACGGTTTCACATTACACCTCAGGAGGACTCAGAATGATCAGATAGTAAAATTTCCCACATTCATTTGATCAGTGATAATACTCCAATTCGCCACTTCATTGCTGCAGAAAGTTGCGGCCACCTGGACCTTGACGATTAACTAATCATTAGCAGGTCCTCATTTAGAATTCTGGACAGCCCCTTTAAGTATGTTATTGACTTCCCAAGGATTTAACACTGCCATGTGAGCAGATGAGATACCAGGGATTCTAGATGTAAACCTTCCTGTAATTCGTAGTAAAATCAATTTTAATATGTATTTTCAAGTTCCTGCCTCCTCCGAGGCTCGAGTGTCCTTAGCTGACTGCGATCGTGTAAATAAGCCAATTTTATCAAAAGTCTCCTGATACCAAGAGGCTGCCTAGTACACAATGTAAAGGATCGCTCCATGCATTTAAATTCTTTCACACAGTAGCGACGGTTTCTATACAGAGAACTGACATATCTATCCATATCTATCCATAAGGAGAAGACTGTCAACTTCATTTAGGTTTAAGAGAATTTAATCTAATTTCCAGCTACCAAACATAACCCTGGAGGATCGCTCCACACAATTGTACTGCAAGGAAGTAGGAATATGGAATATACGCCTCCCTTAAGTATTTCCTTTTATGTATTTTATTTCCACATCACTTAGTAGTTTTGACCTCCTCTAGACACCTATGCACGCGCTCAGCAGGTCTTATGAAGGTCCATGGAGAGAAAGAAACAGTCCTCAATGATTAGACTTCGGGGTGGAACCATAGGCAATTTGGAAATTGGACGTCATAACAGCAAAACCCGGTAGTTGTGTAGCATCTAAAAACACCCCAGTTGTCCTACGTGGAGATGTAGATCCCCGATATATGCAGATCCAGTTGATACTCTGGTAGACTATACCTTTACAGGCTGTGAGTTGGTTGACAGCTGTCCCTCCTGAATCCACGATTAACATGCCCATTAAGGTGAGACATGTCTGGCACCATTTCTCTTGAACAAAGAAAATGAATTAGTTTGGTTGAATGCATTCTATTAATCTTTACGAGGCTGTTCTCTTAGAACAAACCCTGTTCATATGCTTTATAGGGGTCTATGGATGTCATATGGGTTGGTCACCTTCTGAGGGTTCATCTCAATAAGCACACATCAGGTCTGGATCGGGTAATGAAATGGTAAAGGGGTTACAACTGAGCTATGACCATCGCCCTTCTTACTCCGCCTTAGGATCTAGGAGCTTTGAGTTCAAGAGGTTGCCCAGGCCTGGGGTTCATATCTGCAGTAACTATGTGACTGCAGGCTTGTCAATCCTCACAGCATGTGCAATGCACACTGTCAGGATTATCCGGTGCTGTCACCGAGAGCAGGTGAGCAAGTATGCAGTTTACAATGTACACACATGTGATCACGTGCCAACTAGACTGTGCGCCCTTGCTCAAAAGAAGTAAATTGAACAAGGCTACACAAATAGTGGGATTGTACTTGCTGTGACATGATGACCCAACTTCGGCACCGTCACTGTAGAATTTTGACAGAGTGCACTGTGTGTGCTGTGAGGATTTACAGGTATGCAGTCACATATGATGACTGCAGATATTGAGCCTCAAGCCTGGACAACACCTTTAACCCCTTAAGGACCAGGGGTATTTGCATTTTTGGGTTTCCATTTTTTGCTCCCCTTCTTCCCACGGTCATAACTGTTTATTTTTTCATCAATATGGCCATGTGCGGGCTTGTTTTTTGTTGGACGAGTTGTACTTTAGAATGGCATCATTGATTTTACCATATCGTGTAGTGGAAAATGTGGTGAAATTGCAAGAAGTGCAATGCGCCAGTTGTTTTTTGGATTTTTTTTACCTTGTTCACTAAATGCTAAAACTGACCTGCCATTATGATTCTCCGGGTCATTACGAGTTCATAGACACCAAACATGTCTAGGTTCTTTTTTATTTAAGTGGTGAAAAAAAAAAGTTCATAAAAAAAAAGAAATTGCGCCATTTTCCGAGCCCTGTAGCATCTCCATTTTTTGGGATCTGGGGCCAGGTGAGAGCTTAGTTTTTGTGCGGCGATATGAGCGGCGTCATAGCAATCCAGCAGTGACAACCATAAAGGTCTATAGGAGACCTCTGGTTATCATGCCAACCCATCGGTGACCCATGATCACGTGACGGGGTCACCGATGGGCGGATTTTTGGCGCGATTGCTGGAAGCGCATGTTAAATTACGCTGTCAGAGTTTGACAGCAGCATTTAATAGGTTAACAGCTGCGGGAGAACAACGGCTCCACCCGCGGCTGTTAGGCGCACATGACAGCAGATCAGATCAGCTGTCATGTGCTGGAAAAGGTGCGGGCTCCAGCGATGAGGGAGGGGGGAAGCATCCAATGATGGATAAATCCATCATTGGACGTTAAGGGGTTAAGCATAAACACAGCATGTCCCGATGAGCACTATTCAATTGAATAGTTACCATGCAATACCTCACTTCTCCAGCAGTAGTCACTGCAGGAAAATGTGTGGCCACCTGTACCTTCTCTCATGACGATCAACTGATCATCAATAGGTTTTTACATAGAAATCTGTATAGCTCATAACCTCTTAATGAAAGAACATGGCAAATGAGATATTATGAATTCTAAAACTAAATCTCCCTATGATTTGCAATATAATGTATTTTAAATATGAAATGTTTTTTAAATCTCCTGGCTCCTCTAAGGATCCAGTGTCCTTAGCTGACTGCTATTGTGTAAATAAGCCAATTTTATCAGAAACCTCCTGATACCAAAAAGCTGCCTAGTACATAACGTACAGCATTGTTTTATTTCATTTAAAGGCTTTCACATAGTAGCTATGAATCCTATAAGGAAATCTGAAATATCTGTCCATAAGGAGAAGACTGTCAACTTCACTTAGGTTCAAGAGAATTTCATCTAATTTCTGGTTATCAGACATACCTCTGGAGAACCGGTGCAATAATTTTCATGCAATGAAATTGGAATATGGAAGAGAATTTCTCAGATATATTTTATTTCACATATTAAATTGCCCCGGAAGAGAGATGAAAATTGAAAATTGTGAAAATTGGAGGTCAGAAAGGCTGGACCAAGGAATTGTAGGGTCTTATGTTGGGTCAGAGGTCCCCAATCCATGCAGATCATGTTAAAACTACTATTCACTCTTCCTTACCTTTTACTAATAATCTCCTTACACCTCTACAGAAAGGTGTTGTTGGAGAAAGTACCCATAGCAAAGGAAAGATTGGGTTTAGGCGTAAGATTACGGACCAACACAGTCAAGTTGAGAGTCTCAAATTTGCCATGTGAAGGAGAAATAGCCTTAATTCATGGCAAAATTCATCATCACCATGACTGATGATGACGTAAAAAATGACGTAATATGTCACTGTGACCATGACATCATAAAATAGAAAAACAATAGCAAAATTTTTGTTTTTGTTCTTTGTTCTATCAAAAAAACCAAAAAAACAAGTATAAACATAATACATTTATATGCATGAAAATATATTTAAAAAAATGGATGTTTGAATATGGTGACAACATGTTTTTTTCTGTCAATTTTATTTATGGTCTTCTGCTCAATTTCGAGACATGGCGACTTGATGGATGAACGATTTTCAGGAAGATCACTCTTATGTAAGTCTAGATAGGTCCAGCAGGGTCTTCTCCACCATTATCTTTATAGTATTAAGCCATTGGGTTGCTGGTCTTCCTCTTCACCTTGTTCATTCTATTCTTTCGACCAAGATGTCCTTCTCCAGTGATTTCTCTCTTCGTATCATGTGTCCAAAATAGACAAGTCGTAGCTTGGTGAACCTTGCTTCGAGTGACACGTCTGGCTTGGAACATGCTTTTTTTCATCCTAAGAACAATAAAGCGAAAAAAAACTTATTGTAGAATTGTTCCATTCCATCCAAAAAAATTAATAAAGGATAATCAATAAATGTATCTAAAATGGTGACAATAAAAACAATACAATTGTTCACACAAAAAAATAAGTGGAAAAAAAATCACTTGGTCTTGAAAGCCCAAGAATGAAGGATCTAAAATGGATAAATAAATCATATGTAAAGGATAATGGCTAATAACAGACTAAACATTTTTGGAAACCCTTTCTCTAATGCTCAGTAATGGGCAATGTAGCTGTGACAGACAATGTTTTCTTATCTGGTTGAGTGACACTTAACACTTTCATGTAAGGCAGATGAGGTCAATCATGCAGCTTATCTCTCCGTTGAGATTAGAATTTATGCCACCATGTTCTGGAGGACACACACTGTGACAATGTGGCCTTCATGGGTTATAAATGAAAAAGTAAACCTGGTTTTGTCAGCTAATTAGGCTTGATTTCTAACAAATCTGGGAAACAGCTGAGAGATTGGATGATATTCATTATCCACTAGAACCTGAGGGCAATGTCACAAGGGTCAGGGTCTAGCTACATTATGTGGACTCCCCGCAGAGAAGCAGCAGTCTCGTGTAGGGTAAGAAGTACCAATTAACATCTCACATTCTGTTATCAGGAACAGAATTCACATCTTTGCTCATCCTGTTGTATGTCATGAATGCTGTCAGCCTGTCACTCTACACAAGTAACCCCACTAAACGAGACAAGCACAAGTCTAGCAGTCGTGTCTCAGATATCCTGTATTTCCAACATCTTAACTTATCTTCTTCAAGATAAAATCCAGAACTGAGGTCCTCCGCACAAGATAGTCCATACCTTGAAGCAGCATACAAGGTTGTAAGAACTCACTGTATAAGCAAACCCTGTTTTTTCCCATATCTATAGATAGTTTTTAGTGATGATGAGCGAACATGCTCAGATAAGGTGGTATCCGACCATGCTCAGGTGATAATGAGTGACTTTGGCATGCTTGAATAATACAGGTGCTTAGAATGTCATCAAAAAGTTAATTTATTTCAGTTCTTCAATACAAAAAGTGAAACTCATATATTATATAGAGTCAATAAAACCAAAGAGATCTATTTCAAGTGTTTATTCTGTTAATGTTGATGATTATGGCTTACAGCTAATGAAAACCAATTATCTCAGTAAATTAGAATACTTTATAACACCAGCTTGAAAAATTATTTTAAAATCCGAAATGTAGACCTACTGAAATGTTTGTTCAGTAAATGAACTCAATACTTGGTTAGGGCTCCTTTTGCATCAATTACTGCATCAATGCAGCATGGCATGGAGGCGATCAGCCTGTGGCACTGCTGAGGGGTTATGGAAGCCCAGGTTGCTTTGATAGAAGCCTTCAGCTCACCTGCATTGTGGGGTCTGGTGTCTCTCATCTTCCTTAACTTTTTGATTATATTCTAATTTTGTGAGTATGTTTGAGTCCCTGTGCCAGCATGTCTTGAGTCTGTTTGACAGCTGCAACACAAGCAGGGATTGTCAAACAAACAGGCAATCCCTGTCGAACAACCACGAGACATGTAGTCGCGGAGCTTAGAATAGTTTTCGAATACGTCAAAGATGCTCGGTTAGCAATGAGCATGCTCGGATAACAACTCATCTTAGCATGTTCGCTCATCACTAATAGTTTTTACACTTTTTGATAAAGACTCCAGGAATCAGCTGGATCTCTTCAATGAGAACCAGTACCCGATGAGTTCTTCTCACTAGATAAGTCTGATGGGTAATATACAGCTCTGGCAAAAATTAAGAGACCACTACAAAATGTTCAGTTTCTCTGATTTTTCTCTTTATAGGTATATTTTTGAGTAAAATGTAAATTGTTCTTTTATTCTATAAACTTCTGACAACATGTCTCCATGCCATAAATTTTGTATTTTTTTTCTGACAAAGAAAAATGGTCAAAAAAAACAAAAAAAACAATGCGTTCAGACCTCAAATAATGCAAAGAAAACAAGTTCATAATCATTTAGAAACAACAATACTAATGTTTTAATTCAGGAAGAGTTCGGAAATCAATATTTTGTGAAATAACCATGATTTTTAATCACAGCTTTCATGCGTCTTGGTATGCTTTCCACCAGTCTTTCACACTGCTTTTGGGTGACCTTATGCCACTCCTGGTACTTAAATGTAAGCAGTTCTTCTTTGTTTGATGGCTTGTGACTATCCATCATCCTCTTGATTACATTCCAGAGGTTTTCAATGGGGTTCAGGTCTGGAGATTGGGCTGCCCATGACAGGGTTTTGATGTGGTGGTCTCGTAATTTTTGCCAGAGCTGTATCATGATCCTTCAGGTGGAAAGCATTCACAAGAGAGGATGAGAGTTGGTTTTCAAAGTGTTTTCTTCTTTAATAAGTCCTAAAGGACCACACTATTATACGTACACCTTATCAGTATCTGATCTGCTGCGACTTATCAGCAGGGAAGCAAACTGTGGATTTTTAAACCCATCTTTGAAGCCAAGCATACTTTGTCGTTTCTAGATCTCCTAATGTATTGATAATCAGAAAGAAACACATCTTCATAGGGGCAACAGTTTGGTCAAGTTTCCGGTATTTTGTAGTCATCTCATTTCTTTACCATGGGACCGAGATCTCATTTAACCAGTAGTGATGTGTCCTGTTGTGTTAATTTGCACTTCGCTAGCCACAAAGGTCTCCTCCCTCACTAAACACCTCCAGGCTATTTTGAATACTTTCCTCCCTACCTAGTGCTCAACACAGTTTAAAGGAGTGGTCCGGAACTAACATTTATTTTAATCCTAAATGTGTCTGCACAGTGTCTGCAAATTGAGATCTGGTTTGGCTCTTATCCTAAGTCATGTGACAAGGCTCCTTAAAGGGTTGACCTTGACTGTTAGGATGCTACTTCCAATAGGTGGCACTAGAGTTCAAGTCCATTTCCTCTTTGCATATTTCCCAGAGAGGCATTGCGGCTTTAAGTCTCCTCACCTCGACATGCTTAACATGTCACTCTCCGCAAGGAGAAACTATACTTCTTGAAACCTAAATGTCATAATTTATTCTATTTTCAAATATACTGAAATTTAAAAGACCCTATTGTTCCCTCGCTACACTATCTAACTTTATTTGATTTTTTTACTACTTCCTGTTTGATAAAGCTTTGTTTAAGAAACCCAGTTTATGCTGGGATAGTCAAATTAGCCACCACTTCAGCGTCTGCCGACACCCCGATTTAAGGAAGCATCACTGATCCCCATTTCAGGATCTGGTCTAGTCTCTGTTCTACTAAGCATGTATCAGTTGACAATTTCAATATATGCTCAGTAGGATCTTGTCACAGTGCAATATGCACAGTGACAGTGCACTTCATTGAAAGCTTTGATGAAAAGTGAGCGCACTGTCTGGGGCAGTGTTGGCCTCTGCTTTTCCTGCACCTTGGGTTTGCTCCTTACAGTGTGCACTGACACTGTGTTGTCTTGTTGGCTACATTGGTATTGACAGCTGACGCATGCTCAGTAGAGCAGGAACTAATCCAGTCCCTGAAACCGATGTCACTGGTAACACTTCGTTTAAGATTGGAGGCAGAGGTTGCGGTAATGACCCCATCTGATGACGACTCAAAAAAAGAATAAAAGCATATTATTATCTCCAGCCACCCCTTTTCTCTTCCTCTACAGACAGTAAAAACTATTACACTCCCACAAGAGACCAGGAAATGTGATCCGTGCCCGCATACCTCCACCATCTGAATGCCAAGGTATATGAACTAGCATGAGCTAATGATACGATTCCCGTAAAAAAAAAATTAGATTGAGGGTAAAAAAATATTAGATTGGGGATAATATCTCCCTATCTGGTATTTCACTTGCCAACTTGCTATATAGTTCTGTATTTTGTATATTCTTACAAATTTGAACAATTATGTCAATCTGACACTACTACTGTATAGTTTCAGTCACTTAAACTGAGGAAAAGCAGGCGTAATATGTTTCTCATTAGGAATTGTAGCAGGAAAGTATACGTTAAAAGGACAATATCCGACATGGAGAATATTGATCTGTTTTACCAAATGTCACAAAGGAGAAAAAACTGAAATTAATTGAAATTCCCATTGGCAGCCGGGCAGCCAACACAGAAGTTTATAGCGAGTTTCCTCTTGTGTAGCTCATAGGACAGAATATTAACATTAAGACTATACAACATTGTTCCTGTAAGGTAAGCAGCCGTCAGTCATGTAGAGGGTGATGTAAGCAAGCAGTTTTTCTCTCCATTGGCCTCATTGATGCTTCCCCATTTAAGCCTCATGTTTTGTTTTTCTAATGCTTCATTGTATATGAGTTCTGAAAAATAAAACAAGGCAGAAAAGTGGTAACATACATGGCATAGTGAGTCAGCGGCACGAGGCCTTCCTGTGACCCGTAAATACATGATGTATTTTATAGAGGTGAAAACTGATTGCTTGACTGGAACATCTAAAATTCATCAAACTTTTAGAGATGATTAGCGAGATATAGATATTTTAGGATGATATGTTATTAGGGGATAGTTGCCCTATGGACCTCCGTCAACCAAGGATCCTCGACCATCCCGATCTGACCACAAATACCCAATTCTAAATTTCCGCCTTGGAACCTTGCTGAAAAATCATACCTTGCATTTATACATTTTGTGACTATGAATTGCACATTATAGGGCTTCATATGAGCATCATCAAGTCTTGGTAATTTGATAAAATACTATGGCATCTCTATTGTATGGTGATATTGTTAACACAATGAATGGCCCTATTGTGGAGCATTTTTCAAAAGGGGTTATACGGTCAGAAGATCTAACTTCTGCTGGAGCTTGTTACAGGGGTGCCGGATGATGGATCTGATATTGATGACCAATCCTAAGGATAAATTCAATATGTTCTGACCAGACAACGTCTTTCAGAACCATATCATGGTATTACTTTGATACAAACCTGAAGTATTGTTTAGGTTATGTTATGGAAGTATTACTCACGGGAAGGAAGTGGCAGATATATTTTGGTCATTGGGCTGTTAAACTGTGAGTAAGACTCATTGGCTTATTAGCCAAGTGGCACTACCACAAAACAATCATGGCACTCGTCTATAGGTATAGGAAAGAAGATGAAGTGGCACCGGCCAAAAAAAAAAAGCATCTGGGTGTTAAGTCTCCCAGGCACTTAGAAAATCTTCAAAATATAAAAGTAAATGGGTGCGGCATTCCAAAAAATGATCAACTGCAAAAATGTTAGGTTTTAGTAACTCATGTAGTGTCATTTCGGTTCATAGTGTGATCTTCTCTCAAACCGGATAGATACAGTGGATATAAAAAGTATACACGCCCCTGTTAAAATGTCAGATCTTTATCATAAAAAATAATACTAAGAAGAATAATTTCAGAACATTTTCCACCTTTAATGTCCCCATAATCTGTTCAACTCCATTGAGAAATAAACTGAAATCATTCTTAGGAGGAAACTAAAACTAAAACTAAAATAACGTGGTTGCATAAGTTTGAATATAATTAGAATTGCTACTAATTGGGGATGTGGTTGTGTTCAGAATTAACCAATCACATTTCCACTCATGGTAAATAGTAGTCAGTGAACAGCTGCCATCATTTACAGCAATTCTGATTAACCTCATATAATGTCTCGCTGTTCTAGGAGGATTTTCCTTAAATTTTTTTGTTGCATTTTACTGCAAATGCCCTGGTCCATAAACAGCTTACAACACAGCAAAGGGATCTCATTGCTGAAAATTATCAGTCTGGAGAAGGGTACAAAAAATGTCCAAGGTGTTAAATATACCATGGAGCACTGTGAAGACATCATCAAGAAGGGGCTTCAATTTGGTCTAACAGTGACATTACCAAGAACTAGACATTCCTTAAATATTGATAAAAAGATTAGAAGAAAATTAGTCTGAGAGACTGTCAAGAGGCCTACAGCAACATTAAAGGAGCTGCAGGTATTTCAGACAAGTACCGGTAGTGCACTGCAAGTGACAACAATCTCCTGTTTTCTTCATATGTCTGGCCTATGGGGTAGGGTGGAAAGATGGAAGCTTTTCATTACAAAGAAAGACAGTCAAGCCAGGCTATATTTTGCCAAAACCTACATCAAGGCTACCAAAAGCATGGGGGAAAATAAGCTATTGTCTGATGAGACCAAGGGTGGACCCTTGGAATGTTTGGTGCACAACCAACACTACGCATCACCAAGTGCAAACCATTCCACACAGTGAAGCATGGTGGAGGCAGCATTATTCTTTGGGATAGTTTTTGGGCAGATGGAACTGAGGCTTTACTCAAAGTCTGAGAATTATGAACAATTCCAAATATCTGTCAGTTTTAGAACCAAACCTTCAGGCTTCTGCTACAAAGCTGAAGATGAAGAGGAATATCACGATTCAGCATGACAGCAACACAAAGCGACCTCCAAATCAACAAAAGAAAGACTGTGTCAGAAGAAGATCACAGTTTTTGGAAAGGCCCAGCCAGAGCTCAGACCTGAATCCAAGTGAAAATCTGTTCGGTGACCTGAAGATGGCTCTGTACAACAGAGATACCCCCACCATCTGACAGATGTGGAGCTACTACAAGGAAAAGTGGGTAAAAATGTCCAATCCTAGATGTGCCATGCTGACAGAATCCTACCTAAAAAGACTGAATGCTGTCATAAATTCAAAGAGTACTTCAACAAAGTATTAATTTAACGGTGTGAATATTTATACAACCACATTATTTTAGTTTAGATAGATAGATAATAGATAATAGATGATAGATAGATAATAGATGGATAATAGATAATACATAGATATATAATAGATAGCTAATAGATAGATAGATCTATCTTCCGACAAGCCTACAACCTGCAGTAACCACCGATCGACCAAACCGCTGCATGACCAGCTCTATCCTCACCTACTGTATCCTCACCCATCCCTTGTAGATTGTGAGCCCTCGCGGGCAGGGTCCTCTCTCCTCCTGTACCTATTATGACTTGTATTGTTCAAGATTATTGTACTTGTTTTTATTATGTATACCCCTCCTCACTTGTAAAGCGCCATGGAATAAATGGCGCTATAACAATAAATAATAATAATAATAATAGATAGATAGATAGATAATAGATAGATAGATGATAGATAGATAGATAGATAGATAATACATAATAGATAGATAGATAGATAGATAGATAGATAGATAGATAGATAGATAGATAGATAATACATAATAGATAGATAGATAGATAGATAGATAGATAGATAGATAGATAGATAGATAGATAATACATAATAGATAGATAGATAGATAGATAGATAGATAGATAGATAGATAGATAGATAATACATAATAGATAGATAGATAGATAGATAGATAGATAGATAGATAGATAGATAGATAGATAGACTTAGAGATTTATGGCAAAATAGCAAACCAGTAAACTGAACCACAAAAACCTCTCAGATGTCAGCAGTGTGTGATCTGTATGAGGTGGGGCCAAGAAATGAGAAGCTCAGCGTGTAAGTGGGAGATTAGACCCCTTACTGGCAGTCAGCAAACGAATAGGTGTCAGAGGAAGCCCAGCTGTCCTGTCCCAAAAACACAAGGATATAGAAGAGCTAATGAGTCTCCATCAAATCTCAGGCTAATTGTCCCAGGAGACTTTCCACCATGCAGACCCCGCTATGATGTAGAACTGAGCAGGAGGCCGATGGCAGAATCTGCGAGCATTGGAGGGTGCATAAAACAGGGCCGGTCCCGGGACGCACTCAATATATCCCTGAGGCCTTTGAAGTCATTTACTGTATATCCTTAAAGGATTAACAGGCCCCCACAATATATACATGTAACCGCGCTGATGTTTATGTTTCAGACCTCAATTGCAAACTCTGGTTACCATGTGCCGATCATTCCAGTAGTTTTCTGCAATTCTGTTTATTTTGCCAACATATTGGAAAAGATCTCAAACATTTCCCTGATTACAGATGAGCGTATTCCTCGAGGAGTCATAGAAGAGTGGGGCCTCGGAGGGAGAGGAACTCAGTGTTACAAGACCAGCAGTTCACTTGGCCAATTTCTTTGTTTTACTGGTTCCTAATGAAAGCGATCTGTCAGGGTTTAATAAGTTGTTAGTAATGAGTGTCTGTCTCATTGTGAACCTGAGTTGTACCCCATACAGAGACATCCAACCATGCAGGCAGCCGGGCACACCGAACTTGTGGCAGTGTCATGGCAATCACCTGCCCTAGAGGATGCTTGTAAATTTAAAGGGAACCTGTCAGATTCATGCTGCCCGGACAAAGGGAAGCATGAGACTATAAGGAGAAACCATACTAATTTGGTGCTGTGTAAGGAGGTCACAGAGACTGCCTTGACCCCAAACACGTCTGGGTTAACTAAGGTTCTAATCTGTGTATATTGTAATGTACCTGATGCTGCTGTGTATATATGTTGTGAATATAGCGAGAGTGCAGTACCAAGTTACCCTGCTAGAGGGGGCACATTAGGACTAAATCGTAGGATAGGAATAGAAGCTTAGTATAATAAATAGTAAACGTAGGAGGGGCCAACTGTGGGATAAGATAGTAAGCTTCTTGGTTTCTAGTCAGTGGGGCCAGGATGGCCAGAGAGCCCAGACAGTCCCGGAGGGCGCTAGAGCCCGGGGCAACACAGTGGGCCCCGTAACATTGGAGGCTAGACGCCCAGACATCCAAGGCCAGGAGATCAGGAATTGCAGCAACACAAGAATGCAGGTGGCTTTATTATGTGGCAGCTTACTACGTGGGCAGATGCCCTATTGTCTGGGGCGAAGCGGACAGGGGAACCCCTAAGAGTAGTGAAGCTGGACAGGGAGGATGTTGCAATACCGGACAAGACAGTAAGATCTGGGAACGTGCTGAAGGACATGAGGGAGAGCACAGGGAAAGTGAAGGATGTAAACTGTGTGGAACCCTATGTTGATGCTGCAATAGACATTGTTCTGTCTTCATACACGTTGATACGGTGTGTGATCCAACATACAGCATAAACCACTTCTGTCTTCCAAATAAGCAGACTGTTCTCTATAGTCTAACTTGTTTATTGGTAACAGGTATTGAAAATGCGGTAAAACTATAAGAATACAAATGATATGGATAAGTATTGAGCCAAATAACAGCACAGCTGATACTTTACAACTAGCAGGAAAAAATATACAGGATGATGCAACTTCTACATATAACTACATAAGCAAGTGACTGATAATAGATTTCCTAAGTACTAGCTGCTATGCAATAAATCACATTCTGTAGAACACTATATTGCAAGAACAGAGGTAACAATCTTATGGGATAAACTTAACCAGGATGGCAAGTAAGTGAGGTAGTTCCAACACAGCAGATTAACACGTGTGTCCAGAGAAATACACAGAGAGAAAATGGAGTTTCCCTATCCCATGATACCTTGGTGCAATCCCACAATGCAACACTCTAATAATTACTAAAACAAACACGTTATAAATTTAACCACCACTGGGTGGTGCTATAACACAGCAAAACCAAAACACGAATAGTACTAAAACTTTAATGCATGATACGAACACCCTGTCCTTCATTAGAATGGACAGAACAGACATGGATGTGCTGAGAGAAGAAACCAGTAAAGTTGTCTGTTTTAAGTTGAACTTGGACTGTCTCTTTATGCTTAACAGCACCATCAGCAGAACTCCAGTAGCCCAGCTGGGACCCTGATGGTGCAGAAGGTGAAGCAGAAGGTATGCTGAAAAGGGGACACTATTCATGTGACGAGGAACCAGGGCACGATTGAGCAATATATGTCAGCCACGACTATGGCCCTGCTACCCCTCACAGTTGTCCACCATCATCTTCTGCAGCTTCGGTTGATTGACCGGTCTCGGCCATGTCTGTGCAAAAGTTTAGGCAGGTATGGAAAAAGGATGCAGAGAACAAATGCTTTAAAAAATAGAAGTGTTAATAGTTTACCTTTATCAAATAACAAAATTCAAGACGACCCTTTACCTTTTGAACAATCAATTTTTCTAGGTACACTTGCACAGCTTCAGGGATTTTGTAGGATTATTGTCAAGTGTATGAGTAACCAGCTGGAGAAACAGCAAACTGATCACAGATAAAAGTAACAGACACATCTCAATATCACCTGTCCAAATGAGCCTGGAGAAACAGATGGTCAAATTGCTGTCACAACTGAAGACTACAAAAAAGAATAAGATAATTGTTCGGGATGAGAAACACAAGAGCAGGACATTAGACTAGTGGAAATCTGTAATGTGGTCTGATAAGTCAAAATTTGAGATTTTTTTGGTAGCAACCACGATGTCCTTGTGAGATGCAGCAACAGTGAGTAGATATAGACTCACTTACCCAGCATGGTGACTGTTATGACCCCAATGGCAGAGGGTCTCTGCAATAAATACAAAGTCTGCAAACACAAAAAACCAGCTCATAGGGCAGTGGTAACTGGGCTGACCGTATATCTAATCCTAGCACCACAAATAGCAGCAGCCGGGGAACGTGCCTACGTTGGTTCTAGTAAAACCACACAGTAATGACACCAAAGTATAAAAATAATAATAAAAAATTTATATAAAAATATATATATATATATATATATATATATAATATATTATAATTGATGGACCACCACGTGTGCGATATTTATAGTGAAAAACCACTAGAAAATGGAAACCAAAGCTCCCGACGTAAGGACCCGAACCAATAAGAACAGGACAGGGAATATCAATAATATTAATTAATTTATTTTATTAAGTGACAATAGTGACAAACATTAATTGAGAATATATAGACATAAAATTAAATATAAAAATACATATATTGATAAAAAGATTATTGTGCACACTGAAAGCCGCAACACTTATAGGGCAAGCCAGATCCTCATAATAAGTTATAGCATATATGGCACATTATCCCAATATACACACTAAAAAAATATAAAAAATATATAAAAATTGTGTATAAAAATCAATTAGTGCCAGTGATATAAGGATATCACAAAAAAACGAACAATTCACTCTCAAATATCAAAGTGACCATGAAGAAAATATATATAAGTGCTATGTGCAAGAGTTGAACCACCATTAGGAGTACATAAGGTGCCAGAGAATGACCAAAGGGCCAAAAAGTGCTATGTGCTTATGGAAAAAATGCCAGTTTACTTACAATGGTAGAGCAAGGGAATGACCCCAGGCTGCCAGCGGCTAATTAGTGTGCACCCCGACGCGCGTTTCAGACACGCAGTCCTTCGTCAGGGGGAATGTGTATCTAACATGACCAGAAATGTCTTTATATTGTGGATGTGCTGATGTAAATCCCCGCCGTCTGTGCGGCGCATGAGCCGCCCGAACAGACCGGAAGTCCGGGACGCAGCGTCACGTGACCGTGACACGTTGGTTCTAGACGTCTCGCGCCAGCCGGAGAACTAACTAACCCTAGAACCCTAGAAGGGAAAAGATAGACCTTTCTTGCCTCCAGAGAAAAGACCCCAAAAGTTGGATACAAGCCCCCAACAAATAATAACGGTGAGGTAAGAAGAAAAGACAAACATAAGAATGAACTAGGTATTTAGCAAAGAGAGGCCCACTGACTAATAGCAGAATATAGTAAGATGACTTATACGGTCAGCAAAAACCCTATCAAAAATATCCACGCTGGATATTCAAGAACCCCCGAACCGTCTAACGGCCCGGGGGGAGAATACCAGCCCCCTAGAGCTTCCAGCAAAATCAGGAATCACATTTAGTACAAGCTGGACAAAAAAATAAGAGCAATGCAAAAACCAAAAAACAAGGAAGCCGGACTTAGCTTAATTTTGCATGAACCAGGACCAGCAGACAGGAGCAAACAGAAAGGACTGATTACAACGATGCCAGGCACCAGACTAAGAATTCAGGAAGTTCATATAGCAACACCCCTGGACTAACGACCCAGGTGGGTGCCAAACTAGAGAAAGACAATCTCAGAGTCATACCACTAGTGACCACAAGAGGGAGCCAAAAAAGTCTAATTCACAACAGGTGACCACAGCAAACTACAGCGACATGCCATCTTGTCTGATTTGGACCTAGTGGGCCCATCATTTGTTTAGCAAAAGGACAATTACCCAAATACACATCTGTAACACCCCAGGAAGCTGGTTGCTACAGTGGTATTGCCTTCCTCACTGGGAGAGTGATGCCATGCCTGGAGGCGAGGAAGGATTCCTTTAACAGGTAACATGTACACACAATGCTGTTCTGACTCCAGGCCAGAAGAGGGAGCTCTAATCCAGTTTGTGGGTGGCTTCCCTATATATTCTGGCTGGAGGAGGAGTTAGGTAGTTAGTCAAAAGAAGAGCTGGAGCCGTGCAGACATGAGGTTCTGCAGCTCCTGACAGAGCATTCTGTGAGAGACAGTGAGGGGAGAAGAGGCAAAAGAGAGGAAAGATACTGGGAGTGCTGCTGCGAGTGGGCTCACTCCAGAATTGGCGCAAGAAACCAGAAGCTGGAATTCCGAGGTTGTGGGGGTAACTGTATGCCCCACAGCAGAAACCGGCAGGCAGGGGATTTCAAGTCGCCTGTCCACCATTACATCCGAAGACACAGCAGCAGATAGAGCCTGGAGTCGCCGCAAGTAGGGACAACTGTAAAAAAATCTATCTATCTTTCCATTGTTTCTCTTATTCATCCCGTCCATCAGACGTTTTTCTATATTATTTGTCCTATATCTTCTATGGTTTTCCCATTGATAACCCCACATTATAGCGGATTTATTCCTCCCAGGACCATGTAGCAGAGATTTGCACTTAACTGCACATTTTTCATCACCTTTTCTAGCAGAAAAATAATCCTGTAAATGTGTGAAGAGATGTGTTGATCCGCTCCCCTTGGAGGATGTTCTCCTTTTAGCTTTCCCATCATGTGTGGTTATTTAGACAAAGCTCTCATGCACCTTCCTTCTCCGGTTTGATGCATTTTTCTTGGTTTGAGGTCTATTTCAGTCCACGATTCCAATGAAACCCACAGTGTTCACATCCCCGGAGGCGGCCGCGATGTAAAATTCTCTTCATAACTTTGGTATTGAATATATTTGGAATATTGAGAATAAAAATAAGTTCATGTATTTATGTATCTTGTCTCCAAGGACAAAGGAAATAACCTGGAGCTGTTTTGTGAAATTGGTCAAAAAAATGTTCCCATCAGTCTTTCACATCTACTACTTAATTTCATATGTTTAACGGTTCTAAATACTGTCAGTATATAAAAAGTAAAACATGGGGATAAGAAAGTAACCCGAAAAAATGATTGTAAATTACGTGAGTGGATAAGAACATGAGGATGGAAAAACTGGAGAAATGAATAGAAGAAGGACTTGGATATTCTAGTTACAAGGCAGCTCAGCATTAGTACTCAATGTCAGGCAGCAGCTACAAAAGTAAATACAATTTTGAGGTGTACGGTATGAGAAAAACTGGAAAAATGAATACAAGTAGGACTTGGATATTTTGGTTACAAGTAAGCTAAGCAGCGGTAATCAATGTCAGGAGGCAGCTGCAAAAGCAAATACAATTTTGAGGTGTATGGTACGAAAAAGAAAACATAATCCCATTGTAATGTTACCCTTATCTGAATCACATGACCAATATGTTATTACCGTAAGTTTTGAGCTCTACTATGTAAAAGGATATAATAATAAGGAAAAGAGGTGAAATTATAAAGTAATGCGCTCAACAAGCCCAATAACAGATATACCTGTATTCAGAGTGCGGAACGTATTATTTCTTATTTCTATCATTTCCGGAGAGCGCAGTTTAGAAGGAACAGAGGATGAAAGTAAGCTAAGCAGCAGTACACAATGTCAAGCAGCAGCTGCAAAAGCAAATTTTAAAGGGGTTTTCCATTACTGGACAATAACTCACTTGAGTGGTGCAGACTACTCTCGGTTGCTGATTGGCTGCAGCTTGCACAATTCCATCAGGCAGATGCTTATAGATTATAGCATTCATGTGACACAAACAATGTCATAAAATAAGGGGACACATCGTTTGGATCGGAGAAGTGGTGCCAAACTGGGAGTTAGGCATGTTTTTTTATTTTACTAGACACTTATCTAGGCATCTCCTGGGGATTTTACCAGCTGTAGCATTGTATGATATCACCATCAAGAGCTGATGGTCACGTAACCGCAAGTATGCGACATGCTCGTCCTCACTCAATACAACACAAGTGAATTGACAATGACCCCATCTAATCGGAACGTGGCCAGAAGTATGCAAATCATATACTTGCAGCCATATGACTACCACCTCTCACCGGCAATACCACAGAATCCAGACAGTGTCCAGTGCACACTGTAAAGATTCAGAAGTCTACTGTCATATAGAGTGACTGTGTAAGGGATACCCGGGACCGTGTGATACTCCATTCCCTTCTTTAGTGTAAATATTCCCTTTGCGTATATTTGTATAAATATATACACTTGTCTTGCTATGTATAATAGTTCTGACATAGGGAAAGTGCAGTACCCATGTAGTTCACAAGATGTAGTGCCAACAGTCTCTAGTTAGTCCACACATTATACATAGTTTACTATAGGAGAGGTCAGCTGCAGTTAAGGTAGGAAGGACTTCTTCTAAGAGTCAGTCACGCCAGAGTGCCCAAACCAACTGGACAGGCTATAGAGCCCGGGATAGAAGCAGTGATCACATAACGTTCTAAATTGGAGCCCAGCCATCCAGTACCATTAGAACAGAACAGCAGCAGTACAGCAGTAGTGAGAACTGGAGCTGAAAGGAATATCACGGCAGTAGAGATGGGCAGGTCGCTCACTATGTGGCAACTTATAGCATGGGCAGATGCCCTCAGATCCGGTGTGAAACGGCTTAAGGAACTCCCAAGTGAAGTAAGTCTGGCCAGGGAGGATGCTGAGGAACCAGATGCTACGGTCCGACCAGGGCACGTGCTATGTGACAAGGAGAGGATTAACGGGTAAGAGGAAGAAGTGTGCATACTGGAACCTGTTGATGATGCTGTGATGAATATGGATGTGCTGTGTAAGGAAACCAGTAAAGTTATTCATTTGAAAGCTGAAATGGACTGTGTCTCAATTTCTGCTAAGCTGTCTGGAGGGAGCCTACAGAAACGGAGAGGAGACTCTGACGGCGCTGAAAGTGAAGCCACAGGTATGCAGAGCAATGAGTACTGTTTTCATGTGATGGGACATCAGGGCACGACTACACAGCTGGCATCGGTCATGACTACAGCCCTGTCTCTGCCTCTCACAACTGCAGAATTTTAGCAGAAAACCGGACGACCCCTTTAAGACGTCAGTGTTGTCTGGGTATTGAGAGTATTCAGTAAGCACATCACTCTATTACCAGCATTAATTCAGGAATTTGTCTCACTATCCACAGCTGGGTAATCATCTCTTCAGGGACCTCCTGCTTGTGTATCAACTATCTGCATTTCCTTCCTATAGACTATTGCTAAAATGACAATACGCTGCAATACATATTCCACAATGGCAGGGGAGCACAAAACATGGAAAAACACAGGCGCCTTTAATGGCACTCCAAAATCCCATCTCCAGAAGAGGAGTTTGTATGTTCTCCCCGTGTTTGCGTGGGTTTCCTCCGGGTTCTCCGGGTTTCCTCCCACATTCCAAAGACATACTGATAGGGAATCTAGATGGTGAGCCCCAATGGGGACAGCGATGATAATGTGTGTAAAGCGCTGCGGAATATGTTAGCGCTATATAAAAATAAAGATTGTTAAAGATTACTATTGATGAGTTGATAGAGGGGAGGTGTATTCCCATCTAACCGTTGAGAAATCAAAGCAAACCATTGACTGCAGCATCTAAGGGGGTTAACTCCCATAATAGAGCATGGCACTTTGAGTCGGGTGTCAGCTGTGTAATGCACATTGTGCCTTGTACATAAGCAAATAGCAACTTTGCACATGTAATTGTTTTCTCTCTATATCACCGATGTGTCTCCATGGTTACAGACTACAAACAAACCCTGTGTAGTCAGATCCTACAGTCCCACTCATTTTCTTTCTGTCCCCTACATACATTATTAAGAAGTAGGGTGCTGATAACTAGAAAATGACCGCAGGCTCCTGTCCGGATGAGAGGCTGCTATCAGTACAGTCCCAGTGAACAGATTGACCCTCCATGATCTGTGTCCCACTGACTCATCACACGTTGACTCTTTAGCCGGGGACAGACATTTGCCTTCTTGATAATTACTTTGGTGTGAGGTGTAAATTGTGACCTTTCTAATCTGGACCTCCCTGAGAAAGAAAAAACAACCTCTGGTAGGTGGTCCTGGTGTGGGAAGACTGTACACCAGGAGGCTGGAGGAGATGTGGGACACCTGAGGGTCTCTCCTATCAACGACACAGTGTGACGCTTCTGATTTACTCTCTTTATTACACTGACGTCATCTGCTCTTATAGGAACAAAGATGATGAAAATCACATTCACTGACATGGGACGATCAGTAATAACATTATATAAGAAACTTATTTCTACCATTACGATTTGTATTACTTTATTTAAAACTTGTCCTTAAAGGGGTTTTCTACTTTTTGGGAAATTTTATTTATTTTAAATGCATGTATTTAGGGTTAAAAAAATATATATTTTGCTATAGAATGTCATTAAAAATGTTGTACAATTTGGCAATTTACAGGCTTTTTACCCCCAGCTCATTCCACTTTGATGCGATGTGTGGTCATAAAGGAAAAGACAGATAAGAGTCACAATCCCTTTGTCTGAGGATGGGCTCACTGACGGATTCTCATTTAACTCATTGTGCAGCCACCAATAGACAGTGCAATACAGAGGATATAAAAGGCAAACAATACAACATTTTTAATTTTATACTTATAAGGATCCCATTGATTTCTGAGCGGAGCTCCCCCTAGTGGCGGCTGCAGGCATCCAGAATTTTATAATAAACTCTATGGCTGAATTTCCGTATCCCCAAAAATCCCAGTATCCCAAAAAATAAAAATATGTCCATGTACAGACGAACATATTTTCGAGCACCATGATTGCAAAAAAGATTTTAAGCCAAATACATACACATAAAGCACAACTCCAGCATTATTTTTGTTTGTTTGTTTGGTTTTTCAGCTCTGGACTGGTGCAACTAATCTAAGTTCCCTGACGCCAAATGCCATCTTCAGCTGTTCCCGGCACCACTTCGGTCCCATGCCGCTATACTGTGATGGCTAATTCTGACTGAAAATTTGATATGCAGCGCCCCAGAGTCCTGGTCGTTGCAGTAACGTCGCTCTTCCACCAGGGGGGAGTGATATTACGTCTGATGGTACTAAAGGAGTTCACCTGACCAGGTATCACAGTCACACATTACACTCCACACTCCGGCCACCAGGGGGAGCAAAGGTTCTATGTATTAGGCCACTCCTCACAGTCTGGTAAAACTGGGGGTTGGATAGGAAGTTAGGGAGAAGCTGACTGGGTTTTGCCCAGGTAACATCTAGTGAGAGGAGAGCGTTACTTGGGAAGATTCAGGGGGGTCCATGTCAGGGGTGGGATCCTGGCAGTGGCCTAGCATGGGACAGATCGTTACGGAGCCGTGCCTGCACCTTATTGCGGCGGCATCTTAAGAAAGGACACGAAGCGAAGTATATTGTGGAGAAGTGAGAAACGAGATCACAGCACAAAGGCGATAGAACCAGTAGGAGTCGTGCCCCGAGATCGGCAACATCCTACTGAGGCGCGTAGCCGGAGGCCGGAACGCCGAGGAAGTATTGGGCTCCAAGCATTACTTCAAACCAACGGCAGGACAGTTAATTTTAGGTTGGCTGCCTCACCTAAATCACCTAATGAAGACAACGGAGGCAATTGTGGGAGAGGGGCGTCTCTAGGGTCCCTATAAAATAACTCCAGGCCTACCCCTGTTAACAGTGCTCTGGATTGCGGATGCCGAAGCCTTCAGTAAAGAGGTAAAGAGACTGCAACCCTGTGTCGTCGTTATTTACTGTGACCTACACCACCACCTACACCTTTTATTGGGCGCCCCTTAGCAGGACCACGGACCGGGTCGGGCCACCGTCACATCCTCAGAACCGATAGACACGGTACCGAGTACCCCGCCGTACTGCGTTTGGGGGCCGCTCCAGGCCCACTCTCCTTGTAATGTTGCGTGGCATGGTGTCGCCCTGGGCTAGACAGCCCTAGAGAGTTACACGGGCACCCTGGCCCAACTGACTAAAACCGGGAAGACGTCTCTAACTTATCCCACCGTTCCCCTCCTGCAGTTAACTATTTGCTTGTGCTAACTTCACTATCTAAGAGCTATGAACATAAACATGCCCCCCATCTAGTGGCCGACCTGGGGTAGTACACTGTCCCTATCTAATGAACATAAATACATTAAACAGTATTAGAATAAATGATATACATGCAGAACAAAGAAACAAATAATCAATTATACATGTCCTACATTTTACAGTAGCTGGTAATACACGTAGCTGTGTAGCAAGTCCATTAAGGAACTAGTGGTAATACACCATAGTGGTGTAGCAGAAACAATAAGTAGACATCCATTACAAACAGATTTTCCTCATCCCCTTACACAGACATATTCAAGACTCACCCAAAAAACCTGGTGGGGAGAGTCCCTCATTTCACTTCAACAGGAAGAAGGTTGCATTGAGCATGATTGTAGGCTTGGACCACTAAACCTCCAGGCAACCCAGGAGTAATATAGTATACAATTCGGCAGGAACATGGCACTAGCATGGAGCCACTATTGCTCCTTACATTGCATACTGGTTGTTCTCGAGTGCTGCAGCTGAAGTAATTCAACAGTTTCTCTTCATCAGCACTCTGCAGCACTATAGGTGCTGGAAATTCCTTCACAGCATGAACTGTACCTATCACAATCCAATAGTTGACCTCTCTACTGTGCCTATATGTAGATAAGAGAGCGAGGCACAACTTCACCCCCTTCCATGTTGGTACCAAAATCCAACTGGTGCAATAGTAATACTATCTGTAGGAGAAAAAGAAGAAAACAGTCTCTCTCCAGTTATTACCCTATAAGTCAATGTCCATCCCATTAAAGTGCCTTAAAAAATGACCATGGATTTCAGCCAAACCAGCCAAGCACCTGCAGACAGCTGGAAGTTCTTGCCCACGGTCAGTTCTTGGATGGCTGAGTATAATACATAGCTGTAACTCTGAGGCCGGGGTCAGACCTAACGTATAAAAATTAGCGAGATTTTCTCGCCGGCTTGCAAAATGGACATATAATGGATCCATAGGCTCAAATATTCGTGAAAACATATATACAGTCTATATATATATATATATGTCAGTGAGACACATATATATTTATATTTAATACAGGGCTAAAGAGCAGAAAAGCCAGTAATTCAATTGCCGGCTTATGCTAACTCCTTACCAAACCCGACAGGATATGAGACATGGTTTACATACAGTAAACCATTTCATATCCGTTATATTTTTACATATTCCTCACGTTCCCTGCATTCGATTCATTCCCCAATCTTTTACAGCCATGAGCAGCTGCATTAGCACAGCTCCTGGTTGTAAATGTATTTAACCCCTTCAGATGGATTTACATTGTGGAACATGACTGTACGGCGGACAGGTATGGGATATTGTTGCTTTTTTTTTTGCTTTTTTTTTTCAGAACAGCGAGGGTCGTCAGGTGGATTGAGCGTACAATAAAGATATTAAAACCCATGTGTTTATTTATTTCATTAAAATACTTTATTCATAATGTGTGTGTGTATTATTAACCCTTTCCTACTATTGGATGAAGAATGGATACATGTCTTACTGACACCTCTCCATTATTAACCAGGCTTAATGTCATCTTACATTAGCAAGATGGCATTAACCCCTTAAAGCCCAAGGGTGGTTTGCACGTTAAGGACCAGGCCAATTTTTACAATTCTGACCACTGTCCCTTTATGAGGTTAGAACATCTTGCCATAGTGACATATTGCACTTCATGATAGTGGTAAAATTTCTTTGATATTACCTGCGTTTATTTGTGAAAATAATGGAAAATTGGCAAAAATTTTAAAAAAATTTCGCAATTTTCCAACTTTGAATTTTTATGCCCTTAAATCACAGAGATATGTCACACAATATACTTAATAAGTAACATTTCCCACATGTCTACTTTACATCAGCACAATTTTGGAACCAAAATTTTTTTTGTTAGGGAGTTATAAGGGTTAAAAGTTGACCAGCAATTTCTCATTTTTACAACACCATTTTTTTTAGGGACCACATCACGTTTGAAGTCACTTTGAGGGGTCTATATGATAGAAAATATCCAAGTGTGACACCATTGTAAAAACTGCACCCCTCAAGGTGCTCAAAACCACATTCAAGAAGTTTATTAACCCTTCAGGTGTTTCACAGGAATTTTTGGAATGTTTGGAATTGCAAAAAATTTACTTCAGCTCTAATTTGTTTTATTTTACCAAGGGTAACAGGAGAAATTGGACCACAAAAATTGTTGTACAATTTGTCCTGAGTACACCGATACCCCATATGTGGGGGTAAACCACTGTTTGGGCGCATGTCAGAGCTCGGAAGGGAAGGAGCACTGTTTGACTTTACAATGCAAAATTGACCGGAATTGAGATCGGATGCCATGTCGCGTTCGGAGAGCCCTTGATGTGCCTAAACATTGAAACCCCCCACAAGAGACACCATTTTGGGAAGTAGACCCCCTAAGGAACTTATCTAGATGTGTGGTGAGCACTTTGACCCACCAAGTGCTTCACAGAAGTTTATTATGCACAGCTGTAAAAATAAAAAATTATATTTTTTCACAAAAATGATTTTTCGCCCCCAATTTATTATTTTCCCAAGGGTAACTGTTGTGAATTCCGTTCTGGAGCTCCCTCCTGTGGTTGCTAATGGTATTTTTGTGAGTTCTGCCCTTGGGCTCCCTCTGGTGGTTTCGAGTGGAACTGCTGCTCCTTTAGGTAGCTGTAGCAGCTGCCTCCACTGATCGCCTTGCCTGGGTTTGTTATTTAAACCTGCTCTGGGCTTTAGTTCATGCCAGCTGTCAATGTTCTTGGTTGGATTTGGTTTTCTCCTTGGATTTCTCATATGGCCTGCCCTTGTCAGCAAAAGATACGTTTTTGCTAGTTCTTGTTTGTCCATTTGTTTGGAATCTATTGCTCTGCAAATATGTCTCTTTTAGTCCAGCTTGTCACTATGTCATATTCAGGCTAGCTGGAAGCTCTGGGGAAGCAGATTTGCCCCTCCACACCGTGAGTCGGTGTGGAGTTCATTTTTGTAAACTCTGCGTGGATTTTGTAGTTTTTAATACTGACCGCACAGTATCCTTTTCTCTCTGTCTATCAAGTTTAGTATTGGCCTCCTTTGCTGAAATCTGATTTCATTTCTGTGTACGTCATTTCCCTCTCCAATCACAGTCAATATTTGTGGGGGGCTGTCTTTCCTTTGGGGGTTTTCTCTGAGGCAAGATAGCTTTCTATTTCCTACTTTAGGGGTAGTTAGCTCTTAGGCTGTGACGAGGTGTCTAGGGAGAGTCAGGAACATCCCACGGCTATTACTAGTGTTGTTGTTAGGATTAGGAACTGCGGTCAGTAGAGTTACCACCTCCTCAGAGCTCGTCCCATGTTGCGTTTTAGCCACCAGGTCATATCAGTGTGGCCTCTTAACCACCAGGTCATAACAGGTAACAGAAGAAATTGGACCCCAAAAGTTGTTGTGCAATTTGTCCTGAGTGCGCTGATACCCCATATGTGGGGGTAAACCACTGTCTGGGCACATGGCAGAGCTCGGAAGGGAAGGAGCGCCATTTGACTTTTCAATGCAAAATTGACTGGAATTGAGATGGGACGCCATGTTGCATTTGGATAGCCCCTGATGTGCCTAAACATTGAAACCCCCCACAAGTGACACCATTTTGGAAAGTAGACCCCCTAAGGAACTAATCTAGATGTGTGGTGAGCATTTTGACCCACCAAGTGCTTCACAGAAGTTTATAATGCACAGCCGTAAAAATAAAAAATCATATTTTTTCACAAAAATGAATTTTTCGCCCCCAATGTTTTATTTTTCCAAGGGTACCAGAAGAAATTGGACTGCAAAAGTTGTTGTGCAATTTGTCCTGAGTACGCTGATACCCCATATGTGGGGATAAACCACTGTTTGGGCGCATGACAGAGCTTGGAAGGGAAGGAGCGTCGGTTGACTTTTCAATGCAAAATTGACTGGAATTGAGATGGGACGCCATGTCACGTTTGGAGAGCCCCTGATGTGCCTAAACATTGAAACCCCCCACAAGTGACATCATTTTGGAAAGTAGACCCCCTAAGGAACTTATTTAGATGTGTTGTGAGAGCTTTAAACCCCCAAATTTTTCACTACAGTTTATAACGAAGAGCCGTGAAAATAAAAATTCCTTTCTTTTTCACAAAAATTATTTTTTAGCCCCCCAGTTTTGTATTTTCCCAAGGGCAACAGGAGAAATTGGACCTCAAAAGTTGTTGTCCAATTTGTCCTGAGCATGCTGATACCCCATATGTGGGGGGAACCACCGTTTGGGCGCATGGCAGAGCTCAGAAGGGAAGGAGCGCCGTTTGGAATGCAGACTTAGATGGAATGGTGTACAGGTGTCACATTGCGTTTGCAGAGCCCCTAATGTACCTAAACAGTAGAAACCCCCCACAAGTGACCCCATATTGGAAACTAGAACCCTAAAGGAACTTATCTAAATGTGTTTTGAGAACTTTGAACCCCCAAGTGTTTCACTACAGTTTATAACGCAGAGCCGTGAAAATAAAAAATCATTTTTTTTCCCACAAAAGTGGTTTTTAGCCCCCCAAATTTTTATTTTCCCAAGGGTAACAAGAGAAATTGGACCCCAAAAGTTGTTGTCCAATTTGTCCTGAGTACGCTAATACCCCGTATGTTGGGGTAAACCCCTGTTTGGAAGCACGAGAGAGCTCGGAAGGGAAAGAGCACTGTTTTACTTTTTCAGCTCAGAATTGGCTGGAATTGAGATCGGACGCTATGTCGCGTTTGGAGAGCCCCGATGTGCCTGAACAGTGGAAACTCCCCAATTCTACCTGAAACCCTAATCCAAACACACCCCTAACCCTAATCCCAATGGTAACCCTAACTACACCTCTAACCCAGACACACCCCTAACCCTAATCCCAACCCTAACCATAACCCTAACCACACCCCTAACCCAAACATGCCCCTACCCCTAATCCTAACCACACCCCTAATCCCAACCACACCCCTAACCCCAACACACCCCTAACCCTAATCCCAACCCTAACCACACCCCTAACTCCAACACCCCCCTAACCTTAATTCCAACCATAACCCTAACTACACCCCTAACCTTGACACACCTTTAACCCTAATCTCAACCGTAAATGTAATCCAAACCCTAACCCTAACTTTAGCCCCAACCCTAACCCTAACTTTAGCCCCAACCCTAGCCCTAACTTTAGCCCCAACCCTAACTTTAGTCCCAACCCTAACCCTAACTGTAGCCCCAACCCTAACTGTAGCCCCAACCCTAACTGTAACCCCAACCCTAACTGTAGCCCTAACCCTAACTTTAGCCCCAACCCTAACATTTTTGTATTGCTTTTTATTCTGATTTTTGTGAGGCAGAATGACCAAAAACCAGAAATTTATGAATTTCTTTTTTTTTGGGGGGGGGCGTTTATACCATTCCATGTTTGGTAAAATTGATAAAGCAGTTTTATTCTTCGGGTCAGTACGATTACAGTGATAACTCATTTATATTTTTTTATGTTTTGGCGCTTTTATACTATAAAACTATTTTATATAAAAAATAATTATTTTTGCATCGCTATATTTTGAGGACTATAACTTTTTTATTTTTTGCGGATGATGCTGTATGGCGGCTCGTTTTTTGCGAGACAAGATGATGTTTTCAGCGGTACCATGGTTATTTATATCCGTCTTTTTGATCGCGTGTTTTTCCACTTTTTGTTCACCGGTATGTTAATAAAGCGTTGTTTTTTGCCTCGTTTCTTTTTTTTTACGGTGTTCACTAAAGGGGTTAACTAGTGGGACAGTTTTATAGGTCGGGTCGATACGGACGCGGCGATACTAAATATGTGTACTTTTATTGGGTTTTTTTATTTTGATAAAGAAATGTATTTATTGGAACAATATATATATATTTTTTACTTATTTAGGATTTTTTATTTTTTTTTACATATGTAAATATTTTTTTTTTACTTTATAACATTGCCCCAGGGGGCACATCATGTTATAGTGTCAGCTCGCTGATCTGACACTTTGCACAGCACTGTGTCAGATCAGCGATCTGACAGGCAGTGCTGCAGGCTTACCAGCGCCTGCTCTGAGCAGGCGCTTGCAAGCCACCTCCCTGCAGGACCTGGAAGGAGCCCCGCAGCCATTTTCGATCCGGGGCCTGCAGTGAGGAGGAAGGAGATGTGATCTCGTTGCTCCGAGGGTCTCAGGGAAGCACGCAGGAAGCCCCATCCCTGCGCGATGCTTCCCTGTGCCTTCCCTGCGCTGAATTACCGGCTTTTCTATAGAACACCGATGCGTATTTCTCGCGAGTCACACGCATGGTCCGTGTGTATTCTGTATTTTTCTTGCCCCCATAGATTTTCATTGGCGTATTTTTGGAGGAATACGCTGACAATCGCAGCATGCTATGATTTTCTCAGCCAGTAAAATACGGCCGAGAAATATACGGCAGATAGGAGCTGCCCCATAGAGAATCATTGGTCCGTGTGCAATGCGTTGTTTTTGCGCCTCTCCCTCGTCCATATCTCTAGTGTGACGCCGGCCTGAAGCATACTGACTTTCCTTTTGGAGATGTAGCTGGTCTTGGAGCCTTACAGGTAGTGCTCCCTGGGAAAAAAAATATGCAAATTAGCTCTCCTCAAGCAGAAAGTATGTTGTCAATGTCCAGCACTTGGAAGAACCCTGAGCCATGACTGGAAAACAGGCGCCCATGCGTAGACAGCTGTTTTGGGGAGTTTGCAGCTTGATATTTTTGATTCCGGACATTTTTGCTGCTGTGTGACAATCCTGGATCTCCATGAACAATGTAAGAGGTGATGGTCACTCATTATTGAAGGAAAGCAGGTGCTCTGTTCAGGAGTTCAGCAACATTTGCCATTTTTGATTTTGCTTTGTCCAGGCATATCTAAAGGGAAATAATAAAAAATGAAAAATGTTAAATTTTTCATTTTTTTCCATTTTTGTTTTTTACTATACCACCAAATTTGAAAATGAAACGGTGAGGGTCTATATTCTTCCCATAAGGGGGACACGAGTGCCTTTGTTCCTCCAGTGTGGCGGTAATGAGCTTCGCAATGATCGTTAGGGGGGAGACGGGAAGGATAGTCCAAACCATTCTCTCTCATGTCATTGTGTGTTATCCCAGGGTGAAATCCTCTAATGAACCCTGACGGATCCCCCCATCCAGCCTGCAGTCATTTCACATCTGACCAGGCTGGGGATAAAATACAATGTCACTAATTGGTGCCTTTCTAGTCTTTGATTCTTGTAAAAAAAAAAAAAAGGAAAAAAATTAAATAATTTAAATTTTACTTTTATCCAAAAATAAAATTGAAAAATGTATTTACATTTGCAATTGAATTTTTTTTTGCCATGAAAGACTACAAGATATCAGATTCTGTTTCACGGTGATAATTGTCAGAAATTATTATGATACAAGGGCGGAGATCGCTGAGCTTGTGGTCACGGGGTTCAGTGGATCAACAGTGACCCCTAAAGGAGGTAGCCGGTATTACAACTCAAAGTAGAGAAAACCGTGAACATGTAGAGATTTAGCTGAGCTGAGTTTGTCATTTGTCACAACATTACAACGTGGTTTACATAAGGCTGTCAGCAAACTATTAACCAAAATCATGGTGCGCGAAAAAAAATCTGTGTATGGACATTTTTTTTTATATTGGGATTTTTTTGGATATGGAAAATCAGCCATGTGACACAGTCATAGAGTTTGTTATAAAATTCTGGATGCCCGCAGCCGCCACTAGAGGGGGCTCCGCTCAGAAGTCAATGGGATCCCTATAAATATGAAATGTGCTCCCCCAAGTGTCAGTTACAGGCGGTCCGTATTTCAGTATTTCTGATGCCAGGTAATTAGAGATCTGAAAAAAAAATGCCTGATCCCAATCTAATATATAAAGCTGAATGTGTGTGTGTGTGTATGTATGTATGTATGTATGTATGTATGTCCGGGATTGGCATCTGAACCGTAGCAGCTACAGCCACAAAATTTTGCACAGTCACACGTCTGGACCCCGAGAGCGTCATAGGCTATGTTGTGAGGTGAAATTTTAACCCCGCGCTTTCCAATTCACCAAACAATTTTGCCCCTATCTACATAATGGGGAAAAAGTGAAAGGAAAAGTGTTGGAGGCGTCGCAGCTACAGGCACAAAATTTTGCACAGTCACACGTCTGGACCCTGAGAGCGTCAAAGCTATATTGTGAGGTGAAATTTTAACCCCGCGCTTTCCAAGTCACCAAACAATTTTGCCCCTATCTACATAATGGGGAAAAAATGAAAGGAAAAGTGTTGGAGGCAAATTAACAGCTGCCAGATGTGAACAAGGGGGACTTAAAGAATGACAGCGATGGCACCAAAGAGTATATACTGTACAGTTGCTAAGGTGGGGCCCCAACATGGGATAATCACACCACCACGGGGATATGAACACACACACAAAATGCGCCACACACTACCACGTGCTCGAACACATATACCACCCTCAGTGCACATTTCACCACACATACACCAACCTCGCCACATAAAAGTAGAAACACAAAAGTCGCCGCTCAAAACTCGCCACGCGCAAAACTCTCCACATGCAAAACTCGCCACACGTGCAAAACTCGCCACACGCAAAACTTGCACACGCAGAAAAATTGCCACACGCAGAAAAATTGCCACATGCACAAAAGTTGCAACACATGCAAAAGTTGCCTCACACAAAACTTGCACATACTCAAAAGGCACCACACATAAAACTCGCCACGCGCAAAACTCGCCATGCGCAAAACTTGCTGCACACAACTTGCTACACTAACCTGTCACATGCAACTCGACACACAAAAAGTTGCTACACGCATGTCGCCACACAAAACTCATCTCACAAAAGTCCCTACATGCATGTCGCCACACGCAACTCAACACACACAACTTGACACACGAAACTCGCCCTAAAACACACACAAGTCTGGTATCCTTCAAAAATAAAAATCTGATTAATAAGCAGACAAACTACAAGAGCAACAAATGTACCATATAGGAATCCGGCAGCTGTCAGTCACATGACCAGTCTATTATGTGTATGTGTGAGCTAATATATACTGCCAGGGGGTGGGCTTACTGTTGGCTGGGGATTTATCAGGCTGCCATTTTAGCTTACAAATACTGAGGTAAAAATACTGACCAAATAACGTGTGAACGAGGGCTAATACAGGAGGAGATGGCATACAGCTATATACTATATACAGGAGATGACACACAGGTATATACTATTTACAGGGGAGATGACACACAGGTATATACTATATACAGGAGGAGATGACACACAGATATATACTATATACAGGAGAGATGACACACAGGTATATACTATATAGAGGAGGAGATGACATACAGGTACATACTACATACAGGAGGAGATGACATACAGGTATATACTATATACAGGAGGAGATGACACACAGGTATATACTATATACAGGAGCAGATTACCTACAGGTATATAGTATATACAGGAGGAGATGACACAGGTATATGCTATGTATAGGAGGAGATGACATACAGGTATATACTATATACAGGAGATGACACACAGATATATACTATATATAGGTGAGATGACACACAGGTATATACTATATACAGGAGATTACATACAGGTATATCTAATATATAAAGCTGAATGTGTGTATGTATGTATGTGTGTATGTCCGGGATTGGCATCTGTACCGTCGCAGCTACAGCCACAAAATTTTGCACAGTCACACGTCTGGACCCCGAGAGCGTCATAGGCTATGTTGTGAGGTGAAATTTTAACCCCGCGCGTTCCAATTCACCAAACAATTTTGCTCCTATCTACATAATGGGGAAAAAGTGAAGGGAAAAGTGTTGGAGGAAAATTGACAGCTGCCAGATGTGAACAATGAGGACTTAAAGAATGAGAGCGATGGCGACAAAGAGTATATACCGTACAGTTGCTAAGGTGGGGCCCCGACATGGGATACTCACCACACACGGGGATATGAACACAAACACAAAATGCGCCACACACTACCACGTGCTTGAACACATATACCACCCTCAGCACACATTTCACCACACACACACACCAACCTCGCCACATAAAAGTCGAAACACAAAAGTCACCACTCAAAACTCGCTACATGCAAAACTCGCCATATGCAAAACTAGGCTCACGCAAAACTCGCCACACGTGCAAAACTCACCTCATGGAAAACTCACCTCATGCAAAACTTGCACACACAGAAAAATTGCCACATGTACAAAAGTTGCACCACATGCAAAAGTTGCCTCACACAAAACTTGCACATACTCAAAATGCACCACACATAAAACTCGCCACGCGCAAAACTCGCCATGCACAAATCTTGCTGCACACAACTTGCTACACTAACCTGTCACATGCAACTCAACACACAAAATGTTGCTACACGCATGTCGCCACACAAAACTCATCTCACAAAAGTCGCTACATGCATGTCGCCACACGCAACTCAACACACACAACTTGACACATAAAACTCGCCCTAAAACACACACAAGTCTGGTATTGTCCTTCAAAAATAAAAATCTGATTAATAAGCAAACTACAAGAGCAACAAATGTACCATATAGGAAATACGGCAGCTGTCAGTCACATGACCTGTCTATTATGTGTATGTGTGAGCTAATATATACTGCCAGGGGGGAGGGCTTCCTGTTGGCTGGGGATTTATCAGGCTGCCAATAGCAACCAATCACAGCTCAGCTTCTATTTTGCTACAGTTAATTAACCTGAGCTCTGATTGGTTAATATAGGCAACAAAGACATTCTCAGTATAACAAAGCTAATATATGTTGTGAAATGCTTCTATTTGCTTAGTTTTTGCCTTTTAATAATTACATTTCTATCTATTTGTTTTGTGGTTTTTGTGTGCAGAATAAATTTTTGTTAACACATTCTATTTTGCTAACAGCAGTCATTAACCCGGGCGAAGCCGGGTAGTACAGCTAGTCTAATATATAAAGCTGAATGTGTGTGTGTGTGTGTGTATGTCCGGGATTGGCATCTGAACCGTCGCAGCTACAGCCACAAAATTTTGCACAGTCACACGTCTAGACCCCGAGAGCGTCATAGGCTATGTTGTGAGGTGAAATTTTAACCCCGCGCTTTCCAATTCACCAAACAATTTTGCCCCTATCTACATAATGGGGAAAAAATGAAAGGAAAAGTGTTGGAGGCAAATTAACAGCTGCCAGATGTGAACAAGGGGGACTTAAAGAATGAGAGTGATGGCGCCAAAGAGTATATACCGTACAGTTGCTAAGGTGGGGCCCCGACATGGGATAATCACCACACCACCACGGGGATATGAACACACACACAAAATGCGCCACACACTACCACGTGCTCGAACACATATACCACCCTCAGCGCAATTTTCACCACACATAAACCAACCTCGCCACATAAAAGTTGAAACACAAAAGTCGCCGCTCAAAACTCGCCACACGCAAAACTCTCCACATGCAAAACTCGCCACACGTGCAAAACTCACCTCATGGAAAACTCGCCACACGCAAAACTTGCACACGCGGAAAAATTGCCACATGCATAAAAGTTGCCTCACACAAAACTTGCACATACTTAAAAGGCACCACACATAAAACTCGCCACGTGCAAAACTCGCCATGCGCAAAACTTGCTGCAAACAACTTGCTACACTAACCTGTCACATGCAACTCGACACACAAAAAGTTGCTACACGCATGTCGCCACACAAAACTCATCTCACAAAAGTCGCTACATGCATGTCACCACACGCAACTCAACACACACAACTTGACACACGAAACTCGCCCTAAAACACACACAAGTCTGGTATTATCCTTCAAAAATAAAAATCTGATTAATAAGCTGAAAAACTACAAGAGCAACAAATGTGTTGTGAATTGACTTTTTGGCTCCCTCTTGTGGTTACTAGTGATATGACTCTGGGATTTTCTTCCCCCAGTTTGCACCCACCTGGGTCGTTAGTCCAGGGGTGTTGCTATATAAACTCCCTGGATCCTTAGTCCAGTGCCTGGCATCGTTGTAACCAGATCCTTTCTGTTTGCTCCTATCTGCTGGTCCTGGTTCGTGCAAAATTAAGCTAAGCCTTGCTTCTTTGTTTTTTGGGTTATTTGTTTGCTCTCATTTTGGTCCAGCTTGTACTAAATTTGATTCCTGACCTTGCTGGAAGCTCTAGGGGGCTGGTGTTCTCCCCCCGGGCCGTTAGACGGTTCGGGGGTTCTTGAATTTCCAGCGTGGATATTTTTGATAGGGTTTTTGCTGACCATATAAGTTATCTTTCTATATTCTGCTATTAGCTAGTGGGCCTCTCTTTGCTAAATACCTAGCTCATTCTTACGTTTGTCTTTTCCTCTTACCTCACCGTTATTATTTGTTGGGGGCTTGTATCCAACTTTTGGGGTCTTTTCTCTGGAGGCAAGAAAGGTCTTTCTTTTCCCTTCTAGGGTTAGTTAGTTCTCCGGCTGGCGCGAGACGTCTAGAATCAACGTAGGCACGTTCCCCGGCTGCTGCTATTTGTGGTGCTAGGATTAGATATACGGTCAGCCCAGTTACCACTGCCCTATGAGCTGGTTTTCTGTGTTTGCAGACTTAGTAATTATTTCTGAGACCCTCTGCCATTGGGGTCATAACACAAATGTACCATATAGGAATCCGGCAGCTGTCAGTCACATGACCAGTCTATTATGTGTATGTGTGAGCTAATATATACTGCCAGGGGGTGGGCTTACTGTTGGCTGGGGATTTATCAGGCTGCCAATTTAGCTTACAAATACTGAGGTAAAAATACTGACCAAATAACGTGTGAACGAGGTCTAATACAGGAGGAGATGACACAGGTATATACTATTTACAGGGGAGATGACACACAGGTATATACTATATGCAGGAGGAGATGACACACAGATATATACTATATACAGGAGAGATGACACACAGGTATATACTATATAGAGGAGGAGATGACATACAGGTACATACTACATACAGCAGGAGATGACATACAGGTATATACTATATACAGAAGGAGATGACACACAGGTATATACTATATACAGGAGCAGATTACCTACAGGTATATAGTATATACAGGAGGAGATGACATACAGGTATATGCTATGTATAGGAGGAGATGACATACAGGTATATGCTATATACAGGAGGAGATGACACAGATATATACTATATATAGGTAAGATGACACACAGATATATACTATATATAGGTGAGATGACACACAGGTATATACTATATACAGGAGGAGATTACATACAGGTATATACTATATATAGGAGGAGATGACATACAGGTATATACTATATACAGGGGAGATGACACACAGCAGGTATATACTATATACAGGGGAGATGACATACAGGTATATACTACTGTATATACAGGAGATGACATACAGGTGTATACTATATATAAGGGAGATGACAAACATGTATATACTGAGGTGAAAATGAGAGGTGTGAGGTGAAAATGAAAAGGTGTGAGTGCAAAATGAGAGGAGTGAGGGAAAATAGTGGAGTGATCGGAAAATGACAGATGTGAGGTCGAAATGACAAGTGTTAGGGGGGAATGAGAGGAGTGAGGGGGAAAATAAGAGGAGTGAGGGGGAAAATGAGAGGTGTGAGGGGGAAAATGAAAGATGTGATGGAGAAAATGAGAGGCGTGATGGGAAAATAAGAGAAGTGAGGTGCTATAACTAACCACAGATATTTACTATGCCCAGGCAACGCCGCGCTCTTCAGGTAGCTTAGATTTACAATCTCCATGCTTTTCTCATGGTCAACTTTATGTGGCCTGTTCAAGAGTTGGAACAGCCAAAAATCTGTTTGTCTTTGCACCTGAAGGAAAAACTAAGAATGTCGTTTATCAAAAGGCTCTCGAATAAGTAGTAGAAGATTACTTCACATTACTTGGCCAATTTAGTTAAATCTGTGTGGAATATCTCTGGTGTTGAAATATATGTTGTAAAATGCTTCTATTAGCTTAGTTTTTGCCTTTTAATAATTACATTTCTATCTATTTGTTTTGTAGTTTTTTTGTGCAGAATAAATTTTTGTTAACACATTCTATTTTGCTAACAGCAGTTATTACCCCGGGCGAAGCCGGGTAGTACAGCTAGTCTAATATATAAAGCTGAATGTGTGTATGTGTGTGTGTGTATGTCCGGGATTGGCATCTGAACCGTCGCAGCTACAGCCACAAAATTTTGCACAGTCACACGTCTGGACCCCGAGAGCGTCATAGGCTATGTTGTGAGGTGAAATGTTAACCCCGCGCTTTCCAATTCACCAAACAATTTTGCCCCTATCTACATAATGGGGAAAAAATGAAAGGAAAAGTGTTGGACGCAAATTAACAGCTGCCAGATGTGAACAAGGGGGACTTAAAGAATGAGAGCGATGGCGCCAAAGAGTATATACTGTACAGTTGCTAAGGTGGGGCCCCAACATGGGATACTCACCACACACGGGGATATGAACACAAAATGCGCCACACACTACCACGTGCTCGAACACATATACCACCCTCAGCACACATTTCACCACACATACACCAACCTCGCCACATAAAAGTCGAAACACAAAAGTCGCCGCTCAAAACTCACCACGCGCAAAACTCTCCACATGCAAAACTCGCCACACGTGCAAAACTCACCTCATGGAAAACTCGCCACACGCAAAACTTGCACACGGGGAAAAATTGCCACATGCACAAAAGTTGCAACACATGCAAAAGTTG